>NC_088979.1:95823499-96442499 GCF_963932015.1 Anas acuta | reverse complement strand
AAAACAAGAAAGACTGAGATTTATTCCTGGACTGCCCCACTGAGTGTTAAGTTGTGAAATTCAGTTTTTCCAAACGAGGCAAAGAAGCTGTTTTACTCAAGGCTCTAGGAAATAAGACTTTAGCGATTCTGCATGTCCCTTCCATCAGCTACCTGGTCTGAGCAGGGTTCAGTTAAAGCCAGGAACTGCACTGCAGAACAGCACAGAAACTATGGGCCACATGAACTAAATGGGTGTCTAACTGGCATGTAGTGCAGTTGTGAGTTATTTTAACAGGACTGGCTCTTTGATTGTTCAGATGAACAGAGACTTTCATTTTTAAGTTGTACTGTTTTGCCTCACTGCTTCAGGTAACAGCTATTGCTCCTTTTTATCCCAAAATGCAAAAGATCCTTGTATTCATTTGTATGTAATATTAGACAAAGTTTCCTCCAGCTCTCCAAGGAGGCTTGCAGACTAGAGCCTGATGACCCAGTACCCCTTTTAGATACCAGCATGCTGACAGCTTAAAGATTTTATCTCATCCTTGTATTTGAGCACCTCCTATTCTTCAGTACCGTTACCCTCATAGTATTAACATCCCACTCTAAAATCAAACACCTCTTCCCTTTTGTGGAGGTAGATGTCCTCAGCCTGCCTAACAATGCCTATGAGCTCAGCAGAGGAACAGGGGTCTGTCTGAATCTGACCCTCCAGGTCTGAAGCACCTGTCCGAAAGGGTGGCTGCTGCTCCCCATGTAGAACAGAGCCCTGCTCCAGGGTCTGAAAGGCTGCAGTTTCCATCAACTTCAGCAGGATTCAGGAGTGCTCCTTACCTTTGGGAATCACATATATAGCCTGCTTTGGAAAACCTGGGTATCTACATGCTTGCATGTTAACAGTCTGCACACAAACCATATGCTCATATTTCTGAGTGCATGCAGAGACTTGCAAACAGATTAATAAATTTTATGATAACCATAAATTCTCAGCTTTTGCTTACTTGGAAATGCTTGAAATTTGCTGCCGTGAATCTGCTGCGGAGCTGCGGCAGCCAGTTAGACAGTGAGGGCTTTACCACTTGAGGAAAGTGAAAATCAAAATGTTAAATAATTATAACCTCTTGCAGTCATACACTCTGTAGACAGAGTTCTGACAGCAACATATCGTCCTTTTCTTCCCTGATTTGCATCCTGAGCAGTCTAGGTTATTCCCTATTTAGCAACGTGCTTTGCTTTGTTTTCTGCCTCGGTACACTGCAGCATTTCCTGCCTTGCCATCACCAGTGACAGGGTGCATGTTCTTCTGAGCTGCCTATCAAGCTGTAGAAGGCCAGAGATGGCGAGATAATGCTGCGGTCACGGGGGAGAAAGAAAGATTAAGAGGAACCAACTCTTCATAGTGATGGTGCATGGTCCAGGTTCCCACAGCCTGCTTCTCCCTGAGTATTCAGTAGCTCATCAGGCAGGAGGAAAGGGCAAATTACACTCTCCTCGTGAGTATCTGAAAGATATCTAGCCATTAAATTTATTCTCAAGACATACTGAGCTTGAACAGAGGCTTTTCAGACCTCTAACACATTCCACAATTGTGTGTGCAATGATTTTACCACCAGCTCCACGGCTGTTCCTCAATTCCATGCACACTCACTGCAGAGGATTGCAGATGGCAGTGGGGGAATATACTGACGAAAAATAGCTTTAAAAATACAGTCCTTAGGCCCCAAAATTAAAGGGGAATATATGTTATCTCTCATAAGGATGTTTGTTAGCTATAAAACAGAATTATGGCAAACAAGTGTAGGTCAGCCCCTGAATGCGACCTAGGATCATTCCCCCTCCCTACATTCTTGAATAGGTCTGACAGATCTTGATTATTTCTAGGAAAGAATAGTGGTGTGCACACACCAAGGCATTACCATATCATCTAAAAATGCAATAATACAGAGGAGATATAGCATTGGAAGAGACGGTTAGGAATCCCAGGATGTTCAAATTCTTTTTCCTTGGGGAATGTGACTGAAGAGAAGGGAACTTCTGCATATTCAAGAGTTTCGTCCAGCCGAGTTTCTGAATACCCTGGAAACCTCATGGGAATATGGCAACTTCCATTGTACTTGCGGGCTTTTTATTTGAAGTGCAAAAACCCCACCTGTACTATATGAAAATCACTTTCATTTTGAGCAAATATAAAATTACTACTTTTCAGAATTATATTTCAGTTTTGGCTCAGATACTTTACTGTTTATTAAAACAATCTTACAATCTGCTTTTCTGCAGAGGTATGAAATCAGTACAGTGAGTGATGCCCCAGACATTCCCTTCCAATTATGTTCAACTATAAGAGTCAATTGCTATAAGACATTTCATTATTCAATGACTATTTTCATGGATGTGATTTAAATTATATCAAAGGTTTTTAATTAAAGTCACCCTTGTCATGCAAATATTTAATTTGCATTGATATATTTTTAGCTATAAACCACTGTCTTGAAGCTTGGAAAAGACTCTTTAAAATTCATAAGACTATTTTAATACAATACTGACACTGTGTTATTTGTGACATGAGATATCTGTCAGTCATTCATTATCTGTCTGGCTGGTGAGATTGTAGAAGTGAAATTCTAGCTTCAAATGTTTCAGAACAGCACAGGTTTCTGTCAGGCTTGTATTAGCTTCAGTTAGGAATGAATAAAAAAATAACTGTTGATAACAGTGGGGTTGCAATGTCTGGAAATTTTTCACAAGTCATATGGTCTTATATGTGCTTCTCAGAGGCTTAGCTTTTGAAGTCACCTGTCTGCAGGAAAAGCTGAGTTGTTTTTTGTTGTTGTTGTTTTTTTTTTGTTTGTCTGATTGTTTTTGTTTGTTTGTTTTTAATTTTCTGAAGAAGAATTCTTGTTCTAGCCATCAGCATTACAAATAAATGCTTTAATGTGAAATGACTCAGGGATCAGAATAATAAATAATAAAAAGAGAGAGAGAGAGAGAGAGTCAAAATAACTTAATATTTGCATCTTTCTTTTAATTTTGTTATTTCTTTCCCTCCAGAAGTGGCACAGCGCTGAACTGGTTTATGAAGAGAAGCTGTAGAATATCCATCATATCCTTCCTTCAAGACATGGTCAGAGAAAGCCCCCTGTCCTCATCTAGTCCTGTGTTGAGTGGGAAGCTGTACTAGCTGGCCTCTGGAGGTCCATTCCAGCCAACATTCCTAAAATATTATGATCTGTATGGGTCCCTTCCAACTCATATTCAATTGTTATAACCTTGAGGTTTCCCACATACGATTTCTTTGTCTCTAGAAACTGAAGAATTAGGTGTCCAACTAATGTCACTGCAGATGAGAGACTTTTGTAAATTTCCAGGTATTTAGTTGGATTAGCTAGGGGATTGATCAGACAGGAAAAGACTGCTCTTAATTTCACACTCTTTCATGCAATTTACCATTCTTACATAGCTCTTATTTATATTCTTCCTCCTCTGACTGAAACTGTACTGTGCTTTGAAAGAAAGACAAAACATTGTACTTCAAAAGCCCTTGTGTTGGCGTCTAGTTCTTGGGACACCCAAGGATGCCCATTTCAACTTAGCATTATGAAAGTACATGTTGTAGCAATTTCCCTGGAAGTGCAAATGCTTGTATCATTAGTATCATGTTAACTACTAGCATCAGCGACCTTTGCCACCTGCCTCTTCATTTCTTTCCTGTCTCATTTAGGAAGGGCTTTATAAATTACCTTCTGCAAGAGTGAAACCAGCCACTTATTCGTACCTTTTGTTTCCTCTATTTTTCAGCTGATCTCCAGACATGCAGTCTTTGCCTCCCATTCTGTAGCTGCTTGGCTTCTCGAAGAGCAGCTGGCAAGGCAACTTTTTCCCTTTGTAAATCTGTGCCAGCCTCATCAGCAGGCTGTTCTTGGTATATGTGCTCACCAGCTCTTTCTGAGGCCAAAAGATTTGTAAGGCCTGACTTCCCTTTGCCAAAGCTCTGCTGATTTTTACCAATACTCTGTGTTTATTTATTCACCCACTGTTTCATTCTAGTCTAGCATGACCTGGCTGCTCAGCGAAAGTGTCAGGCTTTTTGATCACAACTCTCTCTTACATGAGGTCTCGCTAGCCACCCTGCAGTTCTGTGATATGGAGACAGTCTCATGCAAGCAGTTTCTCATCACAGTTTCATCATTAAGTTCCTTAGAAACTCCAGCTGGTCCAAGAGATTTGTGGCTCTTTATTTTATCAGTCTTATTTCTGGTTTTGTCCAACATTTTCATTTGAGGCAGAATATCTGGTGCATCCCCTGTAAAGAAGCCTTTCAGTATGGGAATAGCCTTGAGTTTCCTCAAGATAAACAGATGCAGAAAGATCTCATACAATCATCATTTCATTGTTCTGGTTGTTCTGCTTTGTCCTTATCTTCCTTAAGCTTTCATTCCTTTTGTGCCTTTGTTGTTTACCAGATCTTCATATTTTCTGGCAAATATCCTACACCTGCTGTATCTGGAAAAAAAAAATAAATAAAAAATGCTGTTTTGCAATTCTTCTTTATGACATTTTTACAGTTGACTTGCCAAAGTTTAGGATCCTGTCTATTTCTCTACTCAGGTCACAACTTCACAATTCACTGGCTGTCCTGTTCATGTTAATTTTGCAGAATGCCTAACACATCCAGGTTTGTGACTTTCCAGGGCTTTAGAGGTCATTCATTGCTGTTCCAGGGCACTTTGAAACCATAGCATTTCCTTATTTTATGAACACCAGAGGGTCAGTGAAGAAAATAAGTAGTTCTCTGAGCAGCAAACTTAATGAAGCCTGCTTCCAGATGAACCGCTGTAAAGTGGTTGTATATCCTGGGATTTAAAAGTACCGGCCCTCATCAAAAAGCTTCCCACAGCTGGAGTATTCATAAGGCCACTTCTTTTAATATGGATTCTCTGTTGTGTAATAATTGAGTTTACGCTGCTACCTTTCTCATAAAAAAAAAAAAAAAAATCTTTTAACAAGACTTGACCTCTGCACCCAGCTTCTCAGGTTTACAAAACTCAAAAACCCTTTCTGTTAAATTTACTTTAAAATGGGAAATAGGGACAATATGTTTTATGTGAGACCAACAGATAGGTTTGTACGGATAGCACAACCACATAGTCCCAATTTCTACAAGAATGGAAGCAGAAAACAGTCCATCAAACAAAAACAGTGAACATAGGAAGAGCAAGTGATGAGGCCTGTGGCTGATTTAGCAACTGGTACCTTAGCATTCCCACACCAGATTTCACCAAGAAGAGATCTTCCCTGTGTCATGTTTTCATTGTGCATTCAGAAAGCCCAGACAAAGTGTCTTGATATCAGAGAGTAGTCTACGCACAGAACTCAGCCCTTCATCCAGGCATCTCACCTCCAGCCTGCTGCAGAGCACTGCCCAGTTGTGTTCCTTAGCCACGCCTGCTCAAAAGGGTTTCAACGTGAAAACTAGGCTTACTGGCCACCTAGTCTAGTACTTGCTGGTATTCGACCTCCCTTGCTATTCCTCTGCCCTTGCAGGCAAGTGTGTACTTCAGCTGCCCAAGGGCCCCAGAGCCGTGTTCTCATGTTACAGCATCCTCAGGGGTAGAGGGGAAGTAAAACATTGTACCTTAGAGCCACTGGAGATAGGGTGCTGCCTCTGCTCCAACACAATCCCTCTTCCCATTTCCTCTAATTAGGTTGTGCTACCAAACCAGTGAGTCTGAGCCTGCTTGCAGCTGCTGTGCCTTGCAAAGTGGCGATGGAGGACTACTTAGATAGAAAGCCTATGCAGATTAAATTACGCAAATTAAAACTAGCAGAAAGATAATTGCATCTCAACAGCCTTTCTTCCCTCATTCACCATCCTTTAACCTCTCTTTCAGGTCATAGGGTAGAGATGATGATTAGGCATCTGTTGTGCATTGGACCATAGTAGCCTTGCCTTTACTACTGTACGCAAGTGTCTCCCTTACCTCATGTGCTCCCTCTCTGTTACCTCATGTGCCCCCTTTCTGTTGTATCCAGTATCCCTCATCTGAAACCTTGACTGTAAACATTTGGGGCTGAAACTGTCTCTTTGTTACACTTTTAGAGAATGAGGAAAAATGGGTAGTGGCATTTAGACTGCTGCAAAATAAAAAATAAAAATAAAAAAATACGATAATAAACCCAAAGGCTCATTGGTTGTTCTGCGGTGTTGGGAAAGTTCCTCCCTGAATCCTCTGTGACTCATTCCATTTAATGTTGGTTTTGTACATCATGTTTGATAAGTTCTACATAAGTAAAAATGAAATCTGTGGCAAAAAGGGGGTATAAATCATTCATAAGACAGTTAAAACTGTGTGTCATTTCAGTTTCTTCTTGCTGAGACTTAGTTTTTCTAACTATGTATGCAAAAGACACCTCCTGAAGTCCTTAATAGCACCACACTGATTTTTCTTATGGTGTAGCTGGTCTCACAGAGGCTGATTTTACATCAAATATACTACATCTGCACTAAAGACAATTATATAGTAAACCAATGGATGAAGTACATTGAATTAAAAGCAAGCTGACAATCTGCATATAGCTTCCGTTAAAAGTTAAATGGAGCAACAAAGACAGTAAATGCCTAAGACAGAAACCTATGCTGCTTTTCATTTTCCTGCAAAGAATGCTGATAAGGGCTTTTCTGGAGTGTGGCTAGGCTTATAAGCAAAAACATTGTTACAGCTTTTGGCTCTGAAATAGCAGTTAGAGAAATCCAAGAGATTTCAGAACATGCTTCTGTTGAGTTCAGTGATTATTTTTTTCCAGTCAGCTTTAATATTGTCTACCTGTTTCAAGTGCATGTCCAATTAAATACACAGAATATGCAAGATAAAGGCCCTGGTTGCAGACATGCCTTCTAAAAATTGGTCCTTTTTCTCTGGTCAAAAAATAGTCTGCCTACAAAACTTAAGGTTTGCAGTAGAGATGGAATGCTTATTCCAAGATCTGCTCCAGAAATTCTGCATTAGTGTGAGGAAACTGGTCCTTCTTTTTCTTTGTGATGTGATTCTGATTTTGCTCTCTTCCACTACTGCCTTTTTTAGCTGTTATCATCATGGCCTTTGAAACAAGTACATGTAATATACTTGGGAAAAGAAAAAAAAAAAAAAAAAGAAAAGAAAAGTTGTTTCAAGTAGTACTTTAGGGTAAAACAGAAAGCCAGCAACAATGTTGTTTTTTGCCTTTTTTTTTAATGTCTACTAGCAAGACATAGATTTCCAAGAGAAAAACAGTAGCACCCTTTGCTCTAATCAAGGTTTAATTGAGTCTGCACTGTCAGTCAGAAAAAGGGCTGAAGGAAAGAAAACAGGATTTGAGAGAGTAGCATTGGAGAACCACAATTTAGTAACTTCCAGAGGTTGCCAGCTGGGTGACAGAAGTGCTGCTGAGCTCTTTTTAAAACAAGCTTTTCTAATTACTAACGTTTTTGGTTTCCCTAATTATCTGCTCATTGTTCTATAAAGGACTAAGCACTTTTTTAGCATTCCAACTAAGAAATCATAATATGCTAGTAATACAGCAATATAACAACATATAATCTGGCTCCAGCAACAGCTGATGTCTCCCTCTGTGCCAGCCTGGACCTCTTCTGCCTCTCCAGAGAGAACACGATCTTTCACTTTTTCTCTTTTTAATGCAGCTCACAGCATCTTCTGATGAACCAGTCAGCAGGTTTTGTTCCTCCTCTTCTTTCATACTTCTATTCTCCTAAATAACAGTGGAGGTAAAATGACATATATTTTAAACAAATCAGTGCTTTTGTTTTTCAGCACATAGCAAGAGAAGCTTTTCTTTTCAGAAAAAGGCAACAGGAACATTTTGTTTACTTGTGACTTAATGTGCCTCTGGAACTTCATAGGAGTGCACTTTGGGAAAAATTAGGAGTTAGACATTTGTACTTGAAGACCATCTATGTTGGAACAGGACTTCTACAACTCTTCCACCAGCCCTGCATACATATATCAGCCACCAATCCTTGGCTGGAATTAACAGTTTAGTAGATAACTCATATGACACTGCTTGCTATTTTGCTCAGCACTGAATCCCACATCTTCCACAAGCCTCCAAACCAGAGTTCCTACAGGGATCTGTGAAAACATATTGATTTTGGTGACCACTGGTACTCTTTGACTTGATTGTAGTATAATATGGCCCTGCACTGCAGATCAACGTGACCTTTTGAAAATGAGTATCAAACATTTGTTTTTAGAAGTTACTGTGTTTGCTTTAGCATATATTCATCCACTTTGTACTGCTAATGTATTGTGGTCACTGCACACTCAATGAAGTCAATAATTGCTTGCTATACATCCAAACCTTTCAAAAATGTTGCACTTTTGAGAGAGTATCTATAGTACGTCTGTTATTGCTTGCAAAACTGACTTCAATGAGCTCTCAATAACCATGTATGCCTTTGGAATAATAATTTGATTTTTTCTTCTCATGGAGATACTCATTTGGCAATGAGTCAAAATCATTCTGAAATGTAAACCCATTGATTACTGGTTTTTCATTCTCAAAGCCTTGCTTTGTTTTTCTTTTATTTGAGAGTCTTGTAGCTTGTGGAAGATTTTTATCAAATGAACTTCATGTAAATTGAATATAAGCAGTGATTTGCTACTGACATTTTTTACATCTGGAGTTACAGCATTTCCTCCCCTTTGCCACCTAATACTGCTGTAATCTAGTATCTTCTATGTCAAATGAATGGTAGCAAGGAAACTTGTCACAAATCCATGAGTCTGAGTTTCTAGTTCTTCTTACCTTTAGTGTAAAAGCTCACTTTGGGCTAAGTTAAGGGACTTAATATTTCAGTTTTTCACTGTCATATTCACAAAGAGATGACAGGTATTCTTCGTTTCTCAAGAGCATTTGTTTTAAGTTGATGCTGGTTTTCCTGGTGGAACAGAAGGATGCCAATACTTGGTTGTTTTAACTACAGAAGAAAGACTTTTTGGAAAATGTAAACTGTACAGTGTTTCTTAGAGATAGTCAACCTCTATTCCATTGGAGCTTCCTCCAGGTGGAGTGAGGATACTCTTGTCTCATCTGCTATAATCTTTCTGCTGGTCTTCATGATGTGTATTTTCCCAGGTATCTGCAAATGACATTGTGACTCCTGCATCAAAAATAGGTTTGTTTGTTTGATGGACATCATGCTTTGTCTGTTAATCCACACTTAACATATTCAATAGGGAGTACTAGGCTCTGGTGAGGCTCTGTACTTAGTTCTGATGAGGCCACACCTCAAGTACTGTGTTCAGTTTTGGGCCCCTCACTACAAGAAGGACAACGAGGTGCTTGAGCGAGTTCAGAGAAAGGCAACAAAATTGGTGAGGGGTCTGTAGAACAAGTCTTATGGGGAGCAGCTTAGGGAGCTGGGATTGTTCAGCCTGGAAAAGAGGAGGCTCAGGGCAACCTTATTGCTCTCCACAGGTACCTTAAATGAGGCTGTAATGAGGTGAATGTTGGTCTATTCTCCCACATGCCTGGCGACAGGATGAGGGGGAATGGGTTAAAGTTGTGCCAGGGGAGGTTTAGGTTGGATATTAGGAAGAACTTCTTTACTGAGAAGGTTGTTAGGCACTGGAATGGGCTGCCCAGGGAAGTGGTTGAGTCACCATCCCTGGAGGTCTTTAAAAGACATTTAGATGTGGAGCTTAGTGATATGGTTTAGTGGAGGACTGGTTAGTGTTAGGTCAGAGGTTGGACTAGGTGATCTTGGAGGTTTCTTCCAACCTAGATGATTCTGTGATTCTGAGTAGATTAATTATTACTACTTTAAGAAACTACCACTGCCAGGGCACTTTTTTTGATGTTTTTACTGCCTTTATGAACTGTAAATGGGAGTAGATATTTCTTACAGAGTTGAGAAATCACCCCTGAGTGATGTCTTCTAGATGGACGGTACAGAGAATCCTGACTCTAGCTGTGACCAGGTCCCAGGGCAAGCTCTTTCTCCTCAGAGAGGCAAGATCTTGCCTTGGTATCAAGCGTAGGGGCAGTTCTGGCTGTTTCCTCTAGAGGCATATACTGGTGTTAATCACCTTCCTGCCAAGTCTACTTTGCTTTGAATTTCGATTGTTGATACGTATACAACAGCCATACTAGGAGATTAACAGTTTAGACTAGCATCACAGCCCAAGCCACACAAGGGGCACAGCTGTGGGCCAATATACCTGCAGCAGCCCAAATCATGGAGAAAGGAGACAGCTGCCCTGTGGACAAACCCAAAGCATGTGCATAATCTTCTCCTTCAGCCTTGAAGTACAGTGAATTGCAGTCATCCCTCCCAGAGGTTGCAAACTGCAGGATTATTAAGGTTTTCTACTCCTGGCAGAGGGAAGACATTTTTTTTCTTGCAAGCTACAAGTGAAAAAAAAAAAAAAAAGAGCCTTTTTTAGAGTTTTTGTGTTAAGTTGGTTGTCCATGTTTTCTTCTAATCCTAGAGAGAAACAGAAGTGGGCAAAACAGCATTAAGCAACGTTTGATAAAAAAACATGATTTTTTTTTTTTTCAGACAGGGTATCTGTTGCAGATCCAAACAATATACCTTCACACTATACAACATGTATATACAACTGGTGTGAATCAGTGTGGTCCCACTAATGCTCTGGGTCACTAGCAAAGAGTGACCTTACTAGGTGTCCTCCCTTAAGAAATATGCCTAAAACACCCATTCACTTAAAGGTATCACTGACCAGAGTACTGTACCACAGAGAAAAGCACAGTGACAAGTGGGAAGGCAATATCCTTTAAGAACTTGGCTGATTTCTCTGAGTTTTGCACAGATTGTGCCCGCTCCAAATGGAATTATTCTCATCAGGGTGATTATAAAAAGAAAATAAAACAGTTCTCCCATTGCACTTTTGTTTCCTCAAATTGAGGATTTATTTCCGGATCTTTTGCTAGAACTTTAATTTCAGTGTAATAGTGATCATAGAAAATTAACCTCATACTTCTGCATGGACAGGCTGGAGGTTTCTTCTTGGGAAGAAAAATGGAGGCTTGGTGGTGTGCTGATGGATCATCAGCGTATCAGATGGGTGATTTCTAAATTAGTATTGTGAGTTCATAACAAATATCTTCTAAATATGCTTTTTCCTGGTGTCTTGGCATGTCCAAATCTGAGTATGCCAAGAGTCATAAGCAACACTCTTTGGCTTCCTCTGTGGCAATAAGGGAAATGTAACTTACACAGTGGCCAGACATGGTAGAGTTATCACTGGAACATTGTCTGCAATAATTGTTAATTCTCAGAATTTAGAAGCTGGAATATTTTTAACAGTTGCTTTGTTGACCCAAGAATGGTGCAGGGTGATATGGTACAATCCATTATAAAATGTCATTATCAACCTGTTGCAAATAGATCTGTCTCTGCTTTGGCAGAGGTCTGTTGCATCTCCTGTAGTAATACATGTACATGCTTTCCAGGAATTTCCTGAGAATCAGCCTACGCTTTTAACAGGCATGGCTTCCAAATCTATTTCAAGTCTTCATCGGTCATTTTGGTCATAATATGGCTATAAATAAATCTGGGCTATGATAATTATATAAAAGGTATCAAAGCAATATTAAATAACTTCTTTACTTCTTTAACCCAGCCCTACTCCCCAGCTCCAAACAGCAGAAGTTATTAGCACATTTTGTGTGATATTAACACTGTGCTCGATTTAAAGCCTTTGAAGTTGACAGAAAGATTACCAGGCTTTCATTCTGACCTTGACCAAGAAGGTAAACACTAGCAGTAGTGCATGGGTAGGGAAAGATGAATAGTATGTGGATTAGAATTTCGAGGCAGTACTTCTAGGAAACAGCACTTTACCTCCTCACTCAATCCCAGGGAGAAATGTTGACCCTGTTGAAATTAGTGGCAGTTCTGGTGCTGGTCTGAATGAGACCTGTTTTGCCTCCCTTACCTGCACCTTGTGCAAACCATTCTTTGAGAGGTTCTAGGAGTTGTCTTGGATGGAAAGCTAGGGTTTTAAAGAGAAACAATGCAAATAAACATCATTACTGTGGCAGAAATTTCCTTTTTGTAGAGGCTTTGAACAGTCTGCTCTCCCCCTCACCCATACTGGTCTAGGATACAGTGTCATAGGATACTAGGATAGTGGTCATAGGTGCTAGGATACAGTGGTCAACCCCAAACATCAGCCTGAGTATTGTTCTTATGGAGGGATTTTAAATAGATATTCATCCAAAAAAAAATGCACAGAAAATATTTGGCTGCATTTGTAAAGC
Source organism: Anas acuta (assembly GCF_963932015.1). Lineage (NCBI taxonomy): Eukaryota > Metazoa > Chordata > Aves > Anseriformes > Anatidae > Anas > Anas acuta. The sequence continues at coordinate 96,430,239 of NC_088979.1, read as the reverse complement.
AGACTGTAATTCCAAGCCTTTTGTGCTTTCTTTCTTCCATAGCTGTCATACCCAATTCACTTGAATATATCACATTCAGATATATATATGCATATACGTTTTGTTCATGAGCCCTCCTCTAATCTTGCTTCATATTTTCTTTGTTTCTAAGAAGTTCCTGTTGCAAAGTTTTACAAAACGTACCATAAATACTTCTTGAGGTGATGATGAATTTGCTCTTGAAGATGACTCAGTATTCCATGGAGCTTCTTTTTATTTTGGTTAATTTTGAAAGTGCTGGAAAGAATGCTACAGTTAACCAATGGGATCATTTTGAAAAAGGCCACTTATATGTTTGGTACTTCTCTTAAGTGCTCATACTTGCACTTTAATGGGACAATAATTCAATTTCGAAGTAGCTAAACTCTGAAGCCAGAGGCTTATAGCATATCCCATGGTGGGAAATAGAGCCAGTTATCCTACCACTGAGAAGAGTTGTAATGCAGTGAATATCAAAAATAAGAATAGAGAAACTGCACTTCACTGGGGTGTTTTAACTTCCTAGTGTTCTGAAATAAACAGCATTACAGTTACAGCACTGAGAAATGAGATGATGACTGCATTCCTCACCCTCTTGGAAGAGCAGTGCTGTAGGACCTTGATGAAGTTTTTTGCATCCCCCAGTCCAGAAGATGCATAGGATAAAAACAGTGGAATTCACTGTTTTCCACAGCTCACCCAAAGGCTGGTATAATGTGAGAAGGAACATCCCCTTCTTGGGTGCCCAGAGGACACACAGAAGGAGCTGGCCTCCTGTAGGTGGCTGAGCCCCGCAAGAGAGTGAGCTGCCACCAGACATGCATGTGTATCATCTTGAGCCATGGATTTCCAGGAGCTATCACAGGTGCCTGTCTGCCTGCTTTCTGGGTTCATACAGCCTGAACCGTCACCATGTCAGGGATGTCTGGGGTGTCTGAAAGACATTTTCATGTCTGATGGATGATATGTGCACAGCTTAGTTAAACTAGCCTACAACATCCAAAGAAGTAGAGTCTGGACTGAGACATCCTTAAAGCCAGTCCAACTGGCTTTCACCCACAGAAGATGCTAGCAAGGATGAACGCAGAGTCTTCTTAGAAGCATGGTCTACTGAAGTTCAAGCTGTTCTACAGTGTGAGAAATGATGGAAAAGTAGGAAATGATTAATTTAGGCCTATCCACCTATCCACAAATGCCAATTACAAGAAAGGCATTTTCTCTGACAGGTAATGAGGGGTTGACACGTTGCCTCTCCCTCACTGTAAACACATAACTTTAAGCCTCCCATCTGAAGGAAAACATTATTCCTCTGTACTTTCCTTGGAAATGGAAATTACTTGACAAAGGTAAATATATTCTACTAGAGGAAATATTTCACTGTGTTACAACTCTCCCTAATTATAGCTGTGTATCTGCTAGACAAGAAGCCATACAGGACAGCTGGTGTTGGTCCTGTCAGCATCAACTAATTTCCCATCTGGTATTGCTACATAAAGCACCTTCCAATGGCCCTGTTTCCTGTAAAAACACTGCTCCTATCCCTTAATATGGGGTTTTTAATATACTTTGCTTCAACTGAGATGTTCTGAAAGACATGTAAAACCAGGGATCCCATCTACTTGGAATTTCCAAGGGCCCCTTTTTAGAAAGCAGATTTTTCCATGCATCCTGTGGTTAAATAATTATTTCTGACTTTTCCCCATATTGTAGAGCTCTTTGTTAAGTGAATATTGCATTTCCCCTCAAGGTGGATTTATTTCATCGGTACTGCCTGTATATCACTTGCAAAGCACTTAGGTATCCTTCAGGGTGAAATGTACTGCATTCTGTTTTATTTCATATCATGTCCTTGCCTGGATCCTTGAAAGTTTTATATTACTTGGCATATGTTGGTTGTTTTTTTCTTTCTTTCTTTCTACTTTTTTCTACAATCAGTTTAAATGTAATGTGTCCCTTGTCCAAGTTAATTACTTGGTTGGGTTAATGACTCATTGCTTCAGGCACTTGAGTAGGGATCTTAGCCAGTCATTAACGCACTGGCTATTTTATTGCCTCTAAGCTGAAGTTTTGCTCCAAAACATAGACTCCAAAGTGATTACCTTCATCAGAATCAGGTGAAGGTAGAAGATTTATTCAAAGATGGTTTCTTATGCAAAGCTACCACTGAGTTCAGAAGCTATTGGATTAGGTGTTTAGCAAACTTGACAGATAAGAGTTAAGGGAATTGTATCAGATTAATATCAATGTGACAGAGGGCCAAATCCACCACAGACAATCAGATCAGCCTGTTTGGCATGGTATCTGCTGGCTGGAGAGCAGAAAATGAGCCCCCTGAAACAATTATAGAATCTCTGAGGACACTTAAAGTTACATCAGAATACATTTTTGCAGTGAAAAAACATAAAAGTCAGAAATCATAAAAAGCCTAGTCAACCTGAACTGGAATACTGAGAAGAAATTGAGCAAGAGTTTTGAAATCTGTAGTCCTGTCTATCTGTGGGAAGCAGGCATTACATTTGTTTTGGGAGACAGATGCCCATCCATCACTGCAATTCTCTGTAGGAGTGAACAGAAATCCCCTTCAGCACCTTTGAAAATCCCCATCTGTTTTAAAAAATAGATGTCACTGACCACCGGAGGCATTTCTTCCTTTGAGAACAAGAAGCAGAAGGAGAGAGGAAGTGGAAGGCTCATGGGCAGGTTTCATTATGATGCTAATTATAAACTCCTCTTCTGAGCTGGTTAGCACTTATTTCGATTAGCTGATGATCAAGACCACTTTCTGTCAGAATTTTGGCAGTTCTGGTGAAAAGAAATACTCTTCTCATGCAGCTCTGCTCCCCTCCTTGGGTAAGCCAGTTCTTTGCAAGCCTGAATGCATCTCTGTTTGTATACAAGTCTCCCAAAGGCAATGTTTGTTTTCTTTGTTTCAGTAGACAGAGGAATTGGTTCTCTCATGTTTTATTCATGAAAGTATATCTTGTGAATGTGGCCTCCAATATGTATTAGAGGCAAAAAATATCACTAACAGTAACGCCTGAAAGAATCTTTACTTGTGTAACAAATGGACACACAAATTAAATTACCACTGGTAATGCATGCCCACTCCATAATTGTAGCCCGGGTTGGAATGCTGCTGAAGCAATTATCTGAGTTCAGAATTGCAAATCAGGAGTTCGTTTTAATCAGGAAAGTAGGACATCTCATCTTAAACAAAGACAGTAGTGCAGGTCTGTAACATGTCTGACAAATTACTGTCAGGTTGGCAGAATGTATCAAATTACCCTCTCCTGACACCCAGCCTTAAAATGAACCTCTAGCTAAGCACTCCTTTTCTTTGTTCATTCCCAGCAGCTGTATTTGGTTGCAGAAGTGCTAATTAACACAAATATTTTGCTTTATTTTCTCATTTATGACTTCGTCATTCCACCTAGATACAGCCCTTATGTTTACCTGCAAAAATGATTAAAGACAATAGGAAGTGATTATTCAGCTGGTGATATCCTATTTGTTATAATTTAATCATATCAACACTGAGATGTTTAGATGCCAGTGCAGGGTGGTAGCTGAACTGATCTAAGCAGGTGCACTGAAGCACCATATCAGTTCCTCTTCCCCAAAGTAAATAGATGTTGAGCCTCACAGTGCCACTGTCTGGGTCTGGAAATCAGTCTTAGGCTTGGATGAACATCAACAGTGCAAGCCACCACTTCAGCAGATGCGTGGCTCAGTCTGACTTTATCACTGCACTGAAAGAAACAAGCCAGGGATCAAAGATGGTTTCAAATTCTTGGACTCTCAGCTAGGAGAAATTCTCATCCAATGACTTCTGGTGAGAGGTTGGCTCTGACCCCCATTGTTGCCTCAGCAGGCTCTGGGGCAGTGTGTGATGTTATCCCCTCACACCTGGTTGCTTCTCTCCTGCAGATTACCGCTTCATAGCACAACAGATTGTGTTCCAGAGCCCCAGTCACTCCAGTTCTGCTGGTTTCAGCTCAGGTGCCAAGTTAGTTAAGGTGGCCCAGACATGCACATGCATTCCCACCTGTGGACTCAGTCCTAAAGGCAGTGACCTGCAGCAGAAAATCTGGGCAGATCGGTGGGAGCTCATCTGTCTGAGACCTAGCTCCCAAGTGTCATTTGTACCACTGAAAATCTCTCCTAAATCACTTTTGTTAATGAGCTCAGCTCTCCATATTGTTTTGACATGACTGAAAGCTTGACTCAAGATCTTATATTGACAAATTACTATTTCATAACAAATAAGACATATTTTTATGTCAACACACTGAAAAGAAATCCAGTTTTTAATAAAATAAGCTTGGTGTCAAACTATAAATGACATTCTACTTTCCAACTAAGCTTAAATAATCTGATCTGACTGAAGATTTATTTATTTCTTACCACCATCCACATTCTTTATGAATATGAAATAGCTTGCATAGAAAACAGAGCCTTCTATTTTGCAGGAACCCAAGTGGTTTTTGGAGGTCACTAAGGAAGGCAAAACTGGTTTTTATTTTCATTGTGTTGTTAACATATGAGCCACAAGTTTCAGCCAAGAGTTTCATGGAAAATTAAACCCTGCTAGAAACTAGGAACTGCCTACTCTGTGTCATGCACACGCAGAATTCAGGAAAATACTTATGAGCTGAGGAAATGTGAGAAGTTCAGAACAGGGATGCCTTCTCAGCTGTAAAAATAGTGTTATTAACAAGCACTATCATAAGAGAAAGAATAAAGTGCTGCTATCATTTCTCCTGAGGCTTGGTACATGTCCTTCTAACTTCTCAGTGCTTTCCAAATATGTCACCTTTTGAGATATCAGAACTTAAAAACTTTAAATTCCCAGTAGAAGTAAGTTTTTAATAGGTCTTTGACTAAGAATTTCCATTCCCCAAACTCAGCAAGGACTGAGTTAGCTGCACAGTGCACAGGCAATAGATATCTATTTCTTACCTGTTCTCCTGACATGGTTTAATACTAATGATACATCATTTCATCAGATTTACCAACCAAAAAAAAAAAATCCTGACAGGCCCAAGCAGGTCCAAGAAGCAACCAGCAACCACAAGAGAAATAACTTTTCCTATCTTTCTCTCCCCAGGCAACGGAGCAGCTGTAGATCTACTCTTCCATGAAGTTTTGTTCAGCTCCAGAGTCACAACAGAATTAAATAATATTAAAGTTCTTCTTTTCTTTGTTAGACAGGAGTAATGTTGGACAAAACAACAGAAAAAAAAAATCAAGAACTAATCAAAGGACATAGTTTCAAATATTCTTGGTCTACTTATGCTGGAGATTACACACGTGGCCTCCAGGAATAAAAACCTGTAAGAGCTGTAAATTCCTTTAAGGAAGGGAATAGTTCTTTTTATTATAGTTATGTGCCTATATTCAAATGCATATGCATACATACCAATATGAATTTAGTATGGCAATTATTAAGAATTAGTTGAAAGTCTAGCTTATTTTGATCTTAAAATCCCTTGAGTCAGCAGATTATGGAAAAATCTCAAATTCTTCCTAACTTTAAACACTATTTCAGATTTTATGATATCAGTGCAGAATTCATGAACAAAAACCTAAGGACCATGAGATGCAGAAGGGATAAATAGTACTAAGGCAGTCATTTTCTTTTATAATATGATTTTAAGCCAATATGATTAATTCTGTGGCAGTGACAAATAATTCTGCAAGTTCTGGTGCAGGCAAGTTGTGTCAAGTCCCAGGCTTTTATCCACACACTTCAAAACCCACCATATTTAACACTACCAACAATGTCTGTTTCTTTAATTCAATTTAATGTCAAAACTTTCAAAGTGAGACACTCAAATACCATGCTGTTCTTCATCTCTCTGATAATAAATGCCCAAAAGAAAGAAGTTGAGGTTCAGTCACCTGAGAAATACAGGCAACACAGAGTAAATGACTTCTGCATCCTCTCCAGGTGAAAAGCTAGTGATGAGCTACAACTCCTTTACTCCATGTTGATGTTTATTTAGCCACATTACCTGTACAAACTTGTATAAATGAGGGCTAAGTTTTGCAGTGACATGAGCACATGCAGGTGTAGTTCTCAGAGGATTAACACGATGACAGCTGGGCTGTTCAGTCTCTCCCAGCCCTCCAGCCTTCCTTTGTGCCAACACTCACGTCAACGTAACCAAAGGGTGAGCCATTTCAAGACAGCTGATCTGGCCAAAAGCTGATACTTCTTTTTTGCTGGATTAACTTCAGCGTTAGCTATCAGCTCAGTGACCTTCCTGAACTGGCTCAGCATGGGGCCACGAAAAAGCTTTTGACAGTATCTTGCCATGTGACCAATTTATCTTTATTATAACAACACACCTTGAGCATGTTTTCTTATTTTGTTGGTCTTCATAATTCCTTGCAACTGTTTTCTACTATATGTCATAAATAAATGCATTTGTTTGCATTTTCTCTACCCTATTTGAGTTAAGATACTTTTTCAGGCAACTGGGTTTATAAAAATAAATAAATAAATAAATAAGGTGTTTTTCATTCCATGAAAGAAGGCAAAAGGACACTTTATGAATTTCTATAGTTTCCCAAAGCATCCAAAGCATAGCAGAGTATATCCTATTGCAGCTGCAGGGCAAACTAGTATCACAGAGGCCAGGAAAGTCAGAATCATTTTTCAGTGACCAGTGGTAACTGCCTGGCATGCAATACAGCCATAGGACGCATGCTTAAGTGCTGGGGCTCTGGGGACTACGCCACATAAAACAGATATTTTAGGAATCCGCATTTGTCAGAAAGAAAGCAAGTGCTCTCCAGGGGACAAGGGGACACATCAACTCTGATCACAGGAAAAGGAAATTTTGAGGAAAGGCTGAAAGGCAAAGATATTCTGGAAGGGCAATCAGATAGCAAGAGAGAAATAAAAGCAAAGATGTCTAGGTGAAATGCCAGCAGCACAACTCCAGTACTTTAAATGTACAGAATACCACAGGTTTTCTGAATCTTTAGATGAGAACCAACCAGCACAGGACTTGTGCTATCTAGAGCTGCTTAGTGTAGAGCCACAGGGCATAGACATTGCTCTAAAACTTCCTTCATCACGCTGGCATGTATTCATTCTACTTAGGTTATACAATACTTGTTGTAGTGGGGATGCTTTGGGTCATGACACAACCTGCTAGTCCGAGCTCTCAAGTGAAAGAAAAGGAATAATAGGACCTGCTGAGTGCAAGCCTTGTTGGTAGACCGCACACTAGAACCTGATCTCCTGCTGTTTGTGTGGGAAAGATGTGGTGTTTGATTTTGTTTCCCCAGCAGTGTTGCTGCCAGGCCTTCTTTAACATGCTGGGACAGAGAAGACTCAGAAAAATAGTTAACTCCCAACCATGTCAGTGGGGCTTCTAGCACAGACGGAGCAAAATACCTGTTTAAAGATTATAAAAATGTATTTTAAGGAAGAAAATAGCCTAAGAAAAAGGTTGTCCTGCACACATTTCTTTCTGAAATGTGCAAAACAGACAGAAGTGTATTTAATCATACAGACCTACTCAACAATCATTTATTAATCCATGATTAAAATATGTCTCTTCACTTGAAAGTCCTTGTAATAACTGCAGTATTTATGTCATCTTGTTGCAATCACCTTCCTAGCTGAATGATGAAGACAGAACAAAGCTGAATACGTCTGTGGCCTAGATTATGCTTACTAAATTATAACTTTCCTAGTGGGCCAAATTCTTCTTTCTTGACAAGATCCCAAAGTCACAGAGATGAGTTTGAGATTTTAAAACATGGGAAAATAATTTTAAGAACCATTTTACATACAAAAGGGTCTACCCTTTGGGTGTCCTAGAATACACTTAGCAAGGTTACCTAGATAGGTACATATCAAATTAAGATATAAAATGTGTATTGTATAAACATAATCACATTTACTGATTTTTCCTTAACAGAAATTTCTCTGTCTTTGATCTTCTGTGCCAGGCAGGTGATTACAGAGCTAGCAAGCAATTTCTCTCTCTTACAGCCTCCCCATTTGTAATTGCTGGTGGCAGTTTTTGGACATCCGTGCAGTAGGGTCAAATGTATCCTTTTAAAAATCATAAAGCTTTCCAGGAAATAGATTTCTAGGCTAAGCAATACCATCTGATTGAATTTTCCACTTTTTCTTACATAGTAAGTCTGAAAGTTTCCATCATATAGAAAGCAGACAAAGGAAAGCACCTCTTTATCCATGAAGTATCCTTTCACAGCTCATGATTTTTTTTTCCTCTGAGAGACAGACATTTGGCAAATGTGCCAACTCCACTGACTTCCATAAAACTATGTTGACTTATGCTCCTGGACACCCTCTGAGTGTCTAATGTGGATGGAACCTGCATGACTGGGAGGGTCATACACCCACTTCCAGCAGTTTGGGGTTTGGGGTGAGAAATCCACTATAGATACAACTGCACATGTAAAGCCAACTTTGAAATCACCCTTTGGTGCATCATATAGGAAAAGCTGTTGACTCTTTCTTACTGGATACACCTGACTTCTTAAGACACACATTCCTCTTTTTTTTTACAGGTTTTGGAATTTACTCCCTAAATTCATTCATTTCCAACACTTTTATACCTGCTTCTGATGATTACTCTCCACAGCCAATGTCAGAGGCTGTCCAGTATTAATCTTCTCTGCTGTAACTAGACCTGATTTTCACTTTGGCATTCTGTAGTGAAATATAAGCAAAACTTACATTTTTTGAAGCACAGAAAGGGACCCCTATTGTGAACTTATCATTAAAATGTTAAAAAGTTCTTCTGCTCCAAGAAAACTAAAAACTGCTGATTTACATATTAATGGACCTTTTATGCTCAGGAAAATAACAAATGCAATCTTTGGCCAGATGCAGAGAATTAATTACAGCAATAGAAAGGATCCCGTGAAATATACAGAGCAAGCTCTGAATATTCTGAAAGAATATTTTTACTTGAAGTTTCAGTATATGTTATAATACTACAGGAAGAGTGATTTTTTTTCTGTTTGATGCAGGGTTTTAGGGTAACAGAGACTAGGTACATATTAGTATGTGCTATCTACTCAAGACACTGTACCAAAGCAGATACAAAACAGATTAAATAGATACAAAGTAGGCTACTAAGCCTGAAAAGCTGAGCTCTTTATTCATGTGAAAAGTTGGAAATCTGTAAAAGAGTTCGCCACTGGCAAATAAACAGCCCAGTTCAAGGAGAATCAACATCCTCCAGAAGGTAAATAACTTATTGAATCTGTTGTGGCTGCAGAACAAATAGGGGAGATACCTCCCTTCGAGCTACTGCTTGCCGGGAGCGTAGATAAAGCAATGTCAGAGACAGAGAGCTGCTGCTGGAAAGACATGAAGCAGAAGTGATCATTTAAACTGCATCAAGTCACCAGGACCAGAGATTTCATCTAAATGCTCTGCAGCAAATCGAGAGTCCTGAAAACTGGGGATTAGTCAGTGTTTCTTCATCCAGAATATTACAAACCAGGCGGCATTTCCGCATGTTCAGTTAGATTTGATGAATAGGTAATTAAAGTGAGAGACGTGAAACATCTATTTATCTCTTCATCTATATTCTTAAACTGTTGCTCCATCACTGTATTATTTAACAAGAACATCCTCTGCTAGACAAACCTGTGTGACTCTGTGAATGTATACCCACACTTCCCGGATTATTAGAATTCTTTGAGCTAATAGAGAAACAAAGGAAGGACAATCTTTTATGATTTATTTGTGCTTTTCAGAAGCACTTAATAAAACCACTGACAGGACGCTACTGGTGAGCATAGGTAGTTATACTGTACACTCACACATACTCACGTGTAGCTCCATCAGCAGCTGGCAGCTGGTCAAGATGCACAATGCAAAATGTTGATGAAAACTTTTCAACATTGTCTGGACCTATACAGTCCAATGAGAAACATCAGGTTCCTGTGCAGCACCCATAAATACTATTGCAGTGTATTGGCTTTACCGAGTTTTGAAAAAGGCCCTACATCACTGATTTGTATATATATTTAAGTCCCAGGCATACACATGCAGAGTGTGAATCATTTCTTCTTTAGTGAGCCACTTGGCTGCTGCACACCATCCTCTGGACCGTCGGATTCCCAGCCACCTACGGAACCTTTGTTAGATCCTATTAACTATTTCCTTGTTGAAAATAGCTTGTATCTACCAACACTTTTATTTTTGATACTGTTTTAATAATTTGTAGCTATCCATTTTGAGCATAGATGAGTGGTCTGATCTTATGGCTGAGAACAAAGTATTTCTTAGCCTCATCCCCTGTATGGTACAAACCATTCAGGTTTCACTGGGCTGATGAAGCTGACAGTGTGCATATAAGGAATCTGCCCCTGGAAGTGCTAGCACTGTTTTGCTTCCTGGGTCTTGAAACATAGGAAATCACCGCAGCATCAATTTAGCCAGGCATGCAAGAAATTAGCAAAGGCAAGCATGTGCTTGCATGCATTGCATAACTAAGGCCTTAAATTTTCTTCTGTCTATAAAGCCAGAATCATATACCTTCCCAGTTGCACAGAAAATGCAGATAACCCTTTACATAATATGTGGACAATGATTTAAAGGCACAAAAACAATGTGGAAGTGCTAATTTCTTGTAGCCTTACCCTCTCCTTCCCATATGGTCTAGACAGCCATGTTTCCCAGCACAGACTCCTCTCATTTGGGTGCTTGTAGCGTTTCTGAAGTCTGGCTGTTATTTGGTAGAAAACACTATGTATGTGTTGACATTTCAAGTGCAAGTACTGTAATTCTTATTACAGTGTTCCAAATGCCACTAGCGTTGTTTTTCTGCACTCTCTAAACCTTCCAGCCTCCCTCTGCTCAGTCATTATCCTTTTAAAATAGGTTTTTGCCTTTCTCTGTCCTTACCCACTCATAATTATTCCTTCTATCTATATCATATATCCTACCCTTCACACCCGGCTTTTATTTTTATGTATGGATTTCAGTAAAGTCTAAGGCATCCTCTAATAGTTCTGTTAGAAGATACTTTGCAGAAATAAATTGTTCTGTGCAACTAATCTGGTCTCCCGGTTTGTCACAAAAGAAAAGTGCAGAGTAATCTAAGAATACTTGGTTTTCCTGAATAAATAGCTGCACTGGGAATTTGGGGAACCTAAGACTCGTGACTTAACAACAGAGAGACAATATATATTTTAAATCTTAATAATTGCAGTAGATATGAAAATAAATATTCAAATGTATAAATAAACTCGGGGGGGGGGGGGGGGGGGGATGTTAGCTAAAAAGGGACAGGGAATTCATCTTTTATTCAACAAAAACTCCACTATATTGAATGTTGAATTCTGTTTTCAGTTGTTATTAAGATTGATTGATTTAGGCTTCATTATATTTCTTGTAGCTAAAAATTTCAATATTGCCACTGCTATACATGCTCTGGAAAAAATAAATTCTGAAGGGAGGGTGTCAAGAGGGTGGAGTCAGTCTCTTTTCAGTTATGCCCAGCAACAGGATGAGAGGCAAAGGGCACGAACTGAAGCACAGAAGGCTCCACCTCAATATGAGGGGACACTTCTTTACTCTGAAGGTGACTCACTGGCACAGGTTGCCCAGAGAGGTTGTAGAGTCTCCTTCTCCGGAAATTTTCACAACCTGTCTGAATGCCATCCTGCACAACATGCTCTAGGTAATCCTGCTCGGCAGGGGGGATGGACCAGATCATCTTCAGAGGTCCCTTCCAACTTCGGCCATTCTGTGATTCTGTGAAATAGCAATTTGAATTCCTTCATCTATTTGCATGGTTCCTGTTTTTGCAATTAGCTTGAAAAATAAAACAACTCTGTACTTGTAAAATTTAATTATTACCCATTATAAAAGGTAAGAGCTTTTCATACTTTGAATATTACATGGAATGATATGAATATTTGAAAGAGATTGTTTTTTCTATCCTTCCCTCAGGTCATCTCACCTTTCCTCACTTAATTAAAGATCAATTAATAATTTTGTACAGAATTGAAAGAGAAAAAGAAAATTAAACATTCTAGAGTAGCACAAAAATAGCATTTTTGCTGTTCTGGAATCACATTCTTGAATAATTTTTATTCCGACTGAAGTTTTCATTATTAATCCTGCTACTAATTTGATCTTTCTATTTTAATGAAGTGGTGTGATATTTCTTATGCATTTTTTAAAAAAGCTTTATTTGTCATCATTTCTTCTTTGACGGTAATATTAGGTCATCAAGTTCTAGACAAATCATGCCTTTATAAAAGCCATAAAGCCACTGAGATTTCTCCCAAAGAAATCACGCACAACAAAACAAAACCCCAGTCATTTCTATTTCTGCATTTCTTTCTCTTGATTCAGAATATTAGTAATAATTTCTAAAGTGCTATTGCATTGATTTCCTGGAGCAGCACTGCTCTGACAGTAAAACAAGATGCATAATCAAAAGCATTGCATTATTTCAACATGTAGATACCACTATTTTATTCTGCTGATGCCAACTGATAATTTTTTACATAACCAACTGCATACAGCCACAGGCAAACAATGTAAAATGAAAGCTGAATAATAAATACAGGGAAATATTATTTAAAATGTGATGCAAAGATTAAAAAGCCTAGATGTGAGAGTTTTACATTACAATGTTGGAAAGATTTCTACAGCACTGACATTAAAGAAGAATCAATTCTTATTAACTCAATTAGAAAAGGAAAAGACCACACCAATAACCATTACTAATCTAGCTACTGTGCAAAAGATTATTTTCTGTTGTCTGCTGCTTTGGAAGTTGAAGTTAAATAACTAGGCAATTCCCACAGCAGTACTAGAAACCACATATCATATAAATAACGTACGAAAATATGTTAGCATCAAACCTCATTAAAAACACATTTTCAACTCTTCTCATGAACATGAGTTTTCTGCAGTTATTCTTTCTGTCTGTCCAGCTCCCACAGTAGCTCAAGTGAGTAACACTGGCCTGGGCAGCAGATGGCTGGTGGGGGGCTGGCTGTGCCCAGCTCTGCATCCATGGTCTCCTACCAACTGGAGGATGTCTGGCAGTTTGCACTGCCTGTGGTAGCTCTTAACATAAGCTACTGTAAGGGAAATAGTACAGTAAGCTGGATGAAACCTGGATTCATAAAGTTCCCTACTGACAGGACAACATACTTTTAAAAATCCCAAAATGTATTTTATAGGGAGGGGTGGATTTGCAGCCATTAATTACCGAAATAAATACACAGTGAGTAAAGTGTATTTGAGTATGTTCTCATCTTTGTTAAATCTTGATGTTTAGCAACATTCATTCTACCAATGACATAACAGATTGTGTAATCTGGAAACACTTTTTAAATAATGGAAAATAATTTCAGTGTACATAGCCATCATGTCTCTATCATGTGAGTGTATGTGCAAATGTGCATGCATGAGGAGTTGGTGGACTGTTCCTGAAATGCCAAGGAGAAAGAATGCCGAAACCCAGATTTTGACAGGCAGTTTGCAGGGTGTTATTCATCTCTATATGAAACTCTGAGCAACTGAGCAAACATCTCCAGGAACGCTGACAGCTGATTCCAGATAAACATAACTGATATTGACATGTCTGATACTTAAAAGATCTATCGGACATAACATGAACCTTTCCATTGACTTCAACAAATTTTGAATTTTACCCTCACTCCTAACTCATGAGTGTAATAAAACAACTTGAACATCTATCTCCAAAGACTTGTATCCCTACGCTATTTGGTTTAATAAGAAATACTACCTCTAACTTCAAACCTTTACTTCACTTCAAAAGCTTTTAAGAGTGTTTTGTCTCTCCATGTGAAATGGTATTGGTCTGAAATGCTCTGCTGGTACTGTAAGGCCAGCTGAGTCATGGGTTTACAAACAGAGCATCACAAAGGAATGCTCAGTTTCTCTGGAAGGATAATTTGTTACTGGCAGTGCTCAAAGAAAGATTAGCATGTAAGTAGCTCTTGACAGTGGAGTGTTTCCAAACTATGGGATGTCAAACACATTTTTGGGTGGCACACAAACCAGGTAATGGGTGCGGTGAGCCCAAACACCAGGGAGAGGAAGTGGCTGCTGCTCTGCCCCGAGACAGATCAGTGTTTTTTGTTGCCTATGTTAACCAACACTTCATCACCCTGTACACATCCCTCGGCAATTTGAGTCTCTTAATCCACAAACTTCATTTCCTGATAATTACTTTGATAATCACTGTATTTTCCTGCTTGAAGAGACATGCACAAAAATAGATTTGGGAAATGGAGGCAAACACCGATAGAGAGAAGGCACACACTAACACAGCACCATGGACATGTGAAAACCTGGGCTCCAGGAGATCTTCAAGCCCCGACACAGAGCCATTGCATTACACTATTATGGACAGGCTATGTAAGCCCCTGCATGCACCAACAGGCTCCATAACATCTTCCACTCCACCCAGTGTCAGGCTGCTGGTTCCCAAGGCCAGCTGCAGTATGGTGCTGCCACACGATCTACCTGCACCCTTGCCCACCTCCGATGCCACCCTTGCCCTCGGGGCTGCTGTCCCATCTGGGCTTGGTGGTGGCTGAGCAGTGTCCAGCCACAGAAGCATCCCCGTCCCAGGCCAGCTCACCTCTCTGGGATGAGGGCTAGTGGGCAGGAAGGGCATCACACCACCTTGGCAGCCCCATGGCCATCCTTCACCACTGCACTCAGCAGGAAATTTTCTGTGGGGTTACACGTAGGTGCAAGTGCCCAGGTGCAGGCAGTGGAGTGCTGCAGGGCTACTGTATAAGGGGAGGCCAGGGCTGCACCATGTTCCAACTGGCTCTACGGCCCCCTCTGCATGGCACTAAGATGGTGGTGAAAACCACACAGCTGAAAACTGGAAGGAACACTGAGGGAAATCGTGAGAAATGGCCCTGTAGACACCCAGGGGAGAGGAGGAGAGGGGCAGGCAGTGCCCCAGGCACCCAAGCAGAGATGTCCCTGTAGCCTGTGGAGAGCTGATGTTCGAGCATATAACCATCAGACAGGCTGTGGAGAACTCCATTCCATAGGGGGTGAATGTGCCACGAAGGAAGCTGTGGCCTGTGGAGAACCCATATTGAAGCAGGGAATGAGTGTAAGGAGGCAGGGTGAGTCTTGCAGCCAGACAATATCAGCCTGGCACACAATCCCCTTCATGCAAGGGAATGAGAGTGTTGTTCCTTTATAGCCCTGCAAAGCCCTGCTGTCATGTGTCCTCTATCCTGGGGCTGCAGGCAGGAGCTTAACACCAGCATTGGCCTTCCTCACATCTCCACTTGCATGACTGCAGCAGCCACCACGGTTGGTGCAGTAAGAGCTTGTGGCTGGCATGTTGGATGTGCCAATGGGCAACATGTTGGGCCTTGAGAGACCAGGACTCAGGCTAACCTGTGAAACTTGGCCTCACAAAAAGTACTTAGTTAACAACATACTTTTCTTCAACACATGGAGTTTACGTTGCCAATTTTTACTAAATTCAGGATGAATGTGACAGTATGCGAGGAAATGTTTGTTGGGGTCTAGAGATTATTTTCTATCTCCCAGCACCATCTGGCATTACAGTGGAAACTCTGAATGAATAAACATTGCTTATCATTCTGTCAGTCACTCATCCATCGGATAGAAGCTGAAACGCTAATGTACTAGCATCATCATCTTTGTCATTTGGCAATCAGGGACTACTTCACGGTAATGAAACAAAGACCACAGATTAAGGTCCATAGCAGAAATGGGCAACAGAGATTTTGCAAGTTTAATGCATTATTCAGTTTGACAGAACAGAACTTGATGGGTTTGTGGTTTCTATTTTTTAAGTGTCTTTTTTTTTTTTTTTGCACACAGGTGCTGGATTTGTCAGTTAAATTGTGAGCTCTTCTTGTTGTTAATAGAAGAAGTGAGGTGTCAACAAAAAATGGAATGCTGGAGAGAACTGCATGCTAAATTCATTTCTAGTAATGGATATACAGGTAGTGTTTGCTTATTATTGAGGCAACAGAAGTAGGATGATCAGTTCAAACATCTTGAGGCAATTCTGTCAGTTCCCTCCTCAGAGCACAGAGCTGCCTCCAGATTCTCCATCTCTGCTTCCCTTGTCACAGCAGCAATCACTACAACTCAAGCGGTGAGCACTCCTGGATAACAGGCAGATCCAGAATTCTTGATTAAAATGACACTTCTTCTTAAAACTCATCTTACCAGCAAGATTTCTTCTGGTTTGTAGGGCCTACATGAAGGAGGCATTTTGAAGAAAAATGTCACTTTGATACAAAATCTCTGCAGGAGTACACACGTGCCACTGGGCTTCCTATTTGAATTGGCTGGTAACAGCAAGTAAAAGCACAGTAAAGTTTACTTTTCTATAATGCCTCAAAACTTCACACTGTTCAGGTGATGATATATTCAAGTGAGGAGACTTTTAGAAGGGACAGGTAAATGACAGGATAAAAGAATAAAAAGCCTAATGGTAAAAGTAGTTCATTTTTAAAGGACTGCAAGTGTAGTGATAAGATTCTCTAGCAGCCTTTTGTATTCTGCTTTTCTTTTGGTACAGACAGAAGAGTTCAATATAGTATTTTCCCTTTTCCCTTTAATTGTTTTTAAAATGATGCTGTTGGTTATATTGTCCATGAGGACACACCAGTGTCCTTCCGTTCTGATACCTGGAACTGAACAGACCCTCTGGTGCTGACTCTGTGGGTGCACGTGGCTTGTTAGCACTGATATCACAACCCTTTCCTTAGCCAGTTCTGTTCCTTGATGTTGAAAAAAAAAAAAAAAATCTTTGTGCTTTTGAATATTTTTGGTTTGTCCTCATTGACAGCTGGAACATTTTCTGCAAGGGGCAACTGAACACAATAAGCACTGTCACAGATCTTTTCTTCTGAAAATGTCCTGCTTATCAGGGTATTTTTTGTTTTCTTTTTCTTTTTGTTACTTAAAGTAGTCATAAAATGTCATATTAGTCTTACTTGGACTCTGAAACTCAAATCAGGTTACCAAAGCATTCAAGTCAGAGAACATTTCTGTACCAGAGAGAAAGTAAAGGAAGTGTTTGGTGGGTCAGCTCTGTCCCAGTTTTCAAAGATGATGTAGGACTCCCCTGGAAAGACCTCTTGTGCCTTTTTCAAAAGGACAGTTATAGTCAATCAGAACGACACAATCAAGATCCCATTTCTGACTTTCTGTGTCTTGTTGATTTTCAGGGCAGTTGCAACATTTTTTAACATAAACTTGTTTAGTGATAATGTTCTGCCCACAGAGGTTTGTCTCTGCATATCAGGACTGATGACTGCATGCATTCATTTGTCTCAAAACCCATCCGATTCATCTTTCTGTTATAATGAAATGTTTTGCTAAGCCATCACTTTTTGTCATAAATATGTTCCCTTGGCTGCATCTTATTGGGGGATTATTTGCTCCACAATCTTTTCATAGCAGAGATGAATATACATTTCGGGACCAGCTTTTGAAATATTGACTTGTTTCAGGAAACTTCTTATAAGCAAGTCTTGGAAGTCAGCACTAAATCAGTTTTGTGTATTTTATTTCCCAAGGAATCAGACCCACTTTGTTTATTATCTACTAAAATCTAACACATAATGTAAAAACAAGACTGAATCAGAAAAGGACATTGTAAAAATACTGAAGCTGTCTTTTCCTACAATAGGGAAATACATTCATTCCCTTTAATAAAAAAATAAATAATAAAAAATATAAATAAAAAAAATAAAATAAAATAAAATAAAATAAAATAAAATAAAATAAAATAAAATAAAAGGAACAATGATACAACATTAAAAAAAAAAAGCAACCTGAAGGCTTCAGATATTTATTTCAAATACATAGCCAAATATCAGCTATTCAGTTCTATTTCCAAAGCTATTTTATCCTGCAGTTACAAAATATCAAAGTATATGATAACATCAGGATATTAAACTAAATATTTAACCACAATATTTAATCAACTGTTATTAACAAATATGGCAGGCCTGAAGTTTCTGACAGTTGTGCCTAGAGAAATGTGAACATCATAATACCAAAGTGAAGCTTACCACCTCCACTCCTCAGTAGAAGCAGAGCTGCAGCACATGAAAACCTGACACAATGTTTTACTAATCCCTAGCCCATCCACATCAAATGACACTCACATGTTAGTCCTTTTCTTCTGAGATAAAAGTCCTGTTAATAGCCATTACTCATGCCCTGCTTCCTCTTGGTCCTCCAGCACGTAGCATGTAACCACTGCTCTGTTTCCACAGCCCTAGTGCACTAAGTAGCGTGAAGAAGTACCTGTTTCCCTAAATGTCTTCACTGCAGTACACGTTTCTGAGAATCGTGTCTCTCTTTCGCATCACACAGGAAGGAGGCATTCAGACATTTAAAAAATCACCAAGAGTTGGCATAGACACATGGGGGTACCTGAGATCAGGTCTGTCTGGGTATAATCCAGAAAGGGCAGAAGCTTTTCTGGAGTAGCAGCCAGAGGCTAGAAAGCGCCACCTTGGGCCACAGAGACCTGTGCAAGATCCTCCATCACTCCTGTCAAGCCCAGCTCTTGCCAAGTGATACCCGCAGATAACTCATGAAGAGCAGAAGTTTATTTCTGAAGCTCACCCACAGTTTCCTTTGTTTGTTTTGTTTTGTTTTGTTAAAGAACTTAGAACTTCCTTTTCTTTCTGACACCTCCAAACTGCAGCTTCCAGCTAGCCAGTTCTGCACATCACAGGCTTTGAATAGGGGAAAAGGAAGAAGAAAAAAACTCTGTCTCCTTTAACAGATGCAAATGTACCCATACAGTTTATTTAAACAAATGCGTTCCTCACATACAGAGGTAAAATATTTTGTAATCATTTTATGGGTTTCTCCCACACTGGCATCCCTTACAAAGGAATTTCTGTTCTGTTCAAAGGCAGAAAGTTAACCACTGTGTTACATCTCTTGCAAATTAGCTTCTCATGAGAAATTTGTTCCTGTATCGAATTCAGAGATTTTAGTGCCACAGGCTCTTAAACATATGTGGGTGAGTGTAAAGCGCTAAATCACATCACTGGAAATTGCCATTTGTGTCAATAAAATCCCACACATCCAAACAGCAGCCCAGCCTAGCTGTACAGTTGGAATCAAGGTCAGATTCCAAACGCACACAAGTATATTATTGTCTGAGATCAGAGATTTTGTCTGAGCTCATCTTCAGGTTAACTGGCAACAGAAAAAGATGGAGTAATTTGCAGACATCAGGTGTTAATATTAGACATAAAAAGCTCAGGTTTTCTTTGAAATGAATGCCAAATGCTCAAATAGAGCAGTTTCATCTTTAAATTCTTTGAAAATAATGCTACTACTGTAAATGGCACACCCAGTTCAAAATTGATTTCTAGATCATCCCACTGATAGTGGATGCATTCAAGATCCTTTAATTAATGTTGTAGAAAACTGCACTTTATTACATCTTAAGCACTTGTATCTACATAAAGTGGCATTATATTGCATACATCGTAATTTAAATCCATTGCCTACATATAAGTGTGTATCAAATTTGCATTGCAAATGTCTTCATCCTCTGCTGGGTTAATCACAAATGTCAGATCTAAATCAATCCAAAATCCAAAATTCTGGCTCACAAACCAAACATTTATTAAACAAAATATGTATTATAGGACACAAATACAATAAAATAACAGGTGAAATTCTTCAGGGTAGTATAAACTGTATCCAAAGTCAGAAGCATAATTCCATTGAAATGAGCAGTCTGGCCCAATGAGAGCTGCTGTGACACATCTGTGGCACTGTGTGTACCACAAATATGGTAGCATCAGCTGCTATAAGGCAACATCAAAATGTATACTTTAGTACCAGAAAATCAAACAAATGTTCTCTTAAAGGCTTATCTGGAATTAATAAGTGATGATTTGACAGTTCAAGTGATGAGCAGGATACCTTAAGCATGTTTCTGGTGGAAAATTCTCACTAAAAGATGGTTTGCCCTAAGTGTAATGAACATTAGCTAATATATATCATGAATATCCATGTTTGATGGCACTGTTTCATTTAGGTTCATCTGAAGTCAAGTTAACAAAAGGCTTATTTAATTAAATGCAGCTTCCCATGTTCTTCAAATTGAACAGTCGAATGAATATACAGAGGCATTGCTCTGCATAACTTGAAAAGTCATTAAACCTGGTTTTCAGATTACCAGTCAAAGACATAGAAAAGGATCAAACTGTCTACCTGTGTCATTAAATTATCAATGAAATGGTACTATCTATTACTACTGTGTGAAGAACAAGAAAATTTGTTTTTAAATGGAACTTCTTTGGTCACATCAATATTGTGATACACATGCATTCAAAAGCAGGTTCCAAGTTTTCAGCTGTGGAAAAAAAAAAAAAAAAAAAAAAAAAAGAATAGCTGCAAATACTGTTGGATTCTGCACATTGGACGGACAAGCATCAGACTGCTTGGCTCATGCTTTCTCATGCTTTTTTTTTTTTTTTTTGTGAGTCGTGCAAACACAAAGCAGTCAGAACAACATTGAGGGTTAGCTTTTGTGAGCATGATGGAAGATGTAGGCAGGAACTCTTGATCCCCCAACGGGCAAGTGGGGATTGCACATTTACATTTGCCTGGCTTGTTTAATTATACTTGACATTACCACAGTGCTTTAAAGTGCACAAAGACAGGTAGTCTGTCCTGAATTTTATAGAAGAGGAGATGCTATCTATAGAGCAGGAGAAGCCATTAAAGATGGAAGGTACTAGGCAACGGGAAGCTAATACATTCATGACAAAAGCTGGTGAAGTGAATAAAAAATTTATTATTCCACGAGATGGATTCTGTGCCCTGCAGAAGAGGTAAGAAGGATACATCAAATCTGCAAGCATCTGTGAAACACATAGTCAATCACAAAGATCTCTAACAGGGGAGCATGAACATTTGTGTGCTGATATTGAAAATAAGATCACTGGGGGCTTCTCCAGTCATTCAGCAACTGCTTCCACCATGCTGCCAATCCATGCTTCTCATCACTGTCCTGGGACAGTCCTGACAAAGACTTTACCTTAGAATAAATGCACTGCTCCCCTTGCATGTCACAGGCTTAGGGGAGGGCGAAGGTACTATTGCACAATAGGTGCCCACCTTCCAGCCCAGCCATACTCCCTTAGTCTTCTGTGAGAGGCTCCTAGCTGCTGCTGTTCCCATGCCAGTTTTCATTCCTATAAAATAGTGAGATTTTTCTTCAGGCTGAGGTCTAACATAATGCCCGTGTAATAACATTTCCTGTAGTCATGTTAGAGATCAGATATGTATGTTAATAGTAAATAGCAAACTAAAAATTTGTTCCTCCGTTACAGACTCACAGTTTAGTTAGGTACTGATTCAATCAGTACATATCAACATGCTAAGCAGAAAGATCACAGGTAGCAGCTACACATATGCCTGCATGCTTACGGATGGCCCTCCTGCAGAGCCAGGTTTGTGCAATCTGTTGGGAGAAAGTGATGGATACCTGGATTTTGGGGATTTACCAGCCCAGCACCAGAAGCTACAGTACATTGCTCCCGCAGCGATGAGGAGTGCAGCGCTCGCCCAGCCCACATAGAGAGCAGCTCCCAGTTCTCGTTTCAGTGGTGTAGGGACTTTTGGATTATAGAAATCACGAATGATACTGCCACCAGTCCAGGACACAGGGATCAGAACGAGGATGCCCGTCAGGAGAAAGGCAATTCCAGCTACCAGGATGAAGATACTGACGCTCTGGGGATTCTCCTTGGTCCTGCGAGTGTACTTCACACCAACAATGGCCAACAAAAAGGCAATTATTGACAGGAGCACCGCAATGCACATGAGGGCTCTGAACGCCTCTAAGGATGGGGGCAGAGCTAGGATAGATTTGTAGAACTTACACTGCAGCCTGATGCCCATCTGGCTGACGCAGTTCATCCACAGTCCTTCCCAGATAGTCTCAAACACCACGATGTTACTCTCAATGTGGGCAGAAACCCTCCATTGTGGCATAATTGTAGCTGCCAAAGTCCCGACCATGCCCACACCTCCGAATATTAGCCCAGTGATTTGTAATGCACAGCAAGCCATGCTCCTTCTGAAAAAAAAAGGTACCTCAAGCAAGGTGGCCTAGCAAGTCTTCCAAAATCACTCTTTCGTAGAAGAATTATGAAGCCTGAGAGACAATACTTTCTCTGGTAGTTTCCTCATACAGCAAGTTAAGTTTTTTTAAGAGCAGCTCTCCCCAGTCGGAGGTTCACACAGGTGGAAATCCATTTCTGACTAGCTAGAGGGAGCTGCTATTTATTTGCTTTGAAATCCCCTCCAACTAGTGCACCTACCCATCAAGCCTAACAAGTTTCCAGCCAATGGGGAACTAGGGAGGGGTTGATTTTACTGCTTTTCATATTGTGTCAGTAGTGATGTTATAATTAAGCAAGTGCCAGGGATTCAATTAAAGGCACCTAATTGCAGGGCTAATCATTTCCTAACAGCAAGATTGCAGCTATGTTGAAATTCAGTGCAGAAAATCTGAACTTCCATCTGCTAAAATATTATATAAAATAGGTCATTACGGTTGTTCTTATGACAAAAGCTAATCTTAGACTTGGTGTGGGGCTTACTTTTTAAGTACTATAACCCTGGGAAAACATCTGATTTTTTTCTATTATTATTTTTTTATTTTAAATCAAGCTGGAAAGTAGTTGGTGTAGCTCTTCAATGTAGATTCCTCATTTTGATCAAACACAAAAGTATAATCATGATATTAGACAGGTACAGGAAAGTCAAGTATTCCAATCAACATCAAAGCTTTACTCTACCAGCTGCATAATTCACAAGGATGACAAAATAGCTGGCAGGGTTTCACAGCTTCTCCTTCTGAATCCAGGAGTAAGATCACTGTTAGGAAATAATCCTCTATGAGAATCTCTCCCTGTTAGGACAGTATTAGGATAGTGTTGTTACTATGTTCTGTGCTAATAATCTCCAGGTAACAGTTGTACAATTTGAAAAGGGTGAGCTTTTCTTTCAGTATATAATGCACATTGAAAGAAGCCAGAGATCCCTCCCATAAGCATTTATCTTGGCCTGCACAGAGCTACAAGTCTGAACAAAAATTCACACCAAAGATTGATTTGCCTTGGGCAAGTTAGGAATAACTGCTTCATTATGATTTTTTTTTTTTTTTGCTTTCTTCTCCCTACCTGGAGATAATAGTATATGATGACACCTCATAGGTGTTATTAAAATAGAAGTGTTTCTGGTTACCCCAGCTCTTTGAACCAATATGGCTTGTTAAAAAACTTGTTGGCTAAAGACAATGAAGGCCCCTGGAAGTGCTATCCAGGAAAGACATACTCTTAGATTGTTGGTTGTTGTGCTGTGGGCTGTATGTGTTTAGAAATATCAGACTTTGACTTTGATGGAATTCATTCAGTTACAGCCTTAGGTGTAACGTATTCAAAGCAAACGCTAAAACCCAGGGAAAAGTGAATTGCCCATCTAAAGCATTCACAGCCTGCAAAATCCCCTTCTTCCTATAATCACTAGCTGAAAGGAAAGAGTGCCAGGTAGTGTGAGTTATATAGTGTAACGTTACATGTCCATGTGGAAAATACTCCCAAGGGCTCTGGGTAATTCTTTTTTTGTCTTCAAGTCTGCCAGCATGAATCTGGGCAGGAAAAAAAAAAATGTCCTCAGCTAAGATGTCAAATTTAACCTTTAAAAAACAAACATGTTCTTGGACTTGTTCTTATAGAGATGAATATTGCATCACTCTTCTGCTTACGCAAAAAAAAAAAAAAAAAAAAAAAAAAGATTAAAAAGATTCTTATGTTGAAGAAAAGATAAGGCATTTTGTTTGATGCCATAAAGATAAAATAGCAGAGATGAAATCCAAAGTCATAGATGGCTACCTGTCCAAAAGAAACTGCTTCATCTGGCAGGAGACTGCTCTCTTAAAAGCAGACTGCCTGCAAGCTAGACCTGTGCTACTTAATTTGAGTCCCATCTCCATTCAGCTTGTAGAACATTTTCACCTCTAAATTATCAAAACTTAATTTTGATTTCTTATTTTAATGTCAAAAAATAAAAACTTTTTTTTTAATAGAAAAGCCTTCTCAAAGCTAGCATTTAAATGTGGTTTGTTTTTTTTTTCAACAGAATAACCCTTCATGTAACATTTTCAGGCAGCCAACTCTTGAAGGTATACGCAGCTGGAGAGCTGACCATGCCTAATGCCCTGAATCTGTTTATCTGACTGCCTTATCTAGTAGGATTGCTCTGAAATCATTTTTCCTTACATGACTCTGGGAGGGTCAGCTGTTGAGGTCATGCATAAAATTACACTCTGAGGCAGTCAGGGCACGGTTTGTATAGAAAATAAACTGCTCCCAAAAATACTATAAAAATGCATCATATGCTAGTTGTGTAAGAATACATCCAGAGAGTGCTAAGCAGTTGAGTGCTTTTTGATCTCTAATTGGCAGTAGTACCTATGGTGAGTGACATCCGGATGTAGGTGTCAGGCAGGAACACCCAGGCTATGATGCTCCCTGTACTGTCCAGTGGCAGAATGGTTCTTGTTATTGAAACCTGAGGGGAAGAAAGCAGGAAAAGATGAATAAATGACAGTTTTGAAACCTGAAGATAAATTTCAGAAATGAAAATGAGCCACAAGAGACAGGCTGGAAAATAAAATCAAAAAACAATACCAGTATCTTGGAAACTCATGAGAAATGGAAAAACTTACCAACCTCTTAAATGCCAAGGAGTCCCTGGACTTGCTGATCACCAGAAGATTTGTATTTTGTGACAAAGCCCTCTGTTTGATTGGCCTGGAGGGAGCTCTTACTCGTGTACCCGAGAGAGCTGTACCTCCATTTAAAGGCTCACCCCATCTCTGAGAAAGAAATTCACTCACAAAACCACTCTGAAAAGCAGACATCTCTCAAAGTAGAATTTAAATACGTGTTTACATGGTGGGTATGACAGATACAATGGCTTTAGTGTCAGATGAGCAGAAATAAAAGGAAAACCCCTTTTCTGCCTGTCTAGACCTCAGAAGTCTCACCATGCTCTGTGTATCATCCGTGAATCTCTTCTGGGTATCATCCTGTCATGCTGTTGGCATGCTTACCTGCCTCAAGATGAGAGCACCAGTTCTTATGCAAACATGTCCACCCCAAGATTTGCCTTCAAAGAAGAAAACAGACAATGGAGGAAGCATGTAGGCTTTACATTTAATCTTCCTCTGGATCTCTGTTTGGATTTACATCTTCTCTTCCCCTCAAATCAGGAAGTTAATTTGAATCTTTTCCTGAGGGAGTACCTTACATTCCCTCCCTAGCTTTTAAAATGATGATGCCACTTGAAAAATAGGAAGCAGAGCATCTCCAGTCCAGAAGATTAACAGAACCTGTCAATGATCCACAGTGCTTAATTAATTATAAGCATCAATAATGTAAACATCATTGCCTCCTAGAAACCAAGTTTCATTCCTCTTTGTATATCTTCTCTGTACATTGAATTTTACAGCCCTTATACATACACGAACACCAACACATAGTGTGTATGCGTATATATATCATCACGATTTCATGTCAGGAATAGGTTGGTTATGCAACAGGATAAAGAACTAAATTTAAGGTTCAACAACTTCTTTTTTTTTTTGAACAGGCAAATATATCGATTTATCAAAAGCACACTTTAATGATTATTAAGAGTTACAGCTAAGTCTCTTAACCTCCTGGAGGCTTTAACTATCCAGTAAGGCTGCAACGCTGCCTAACCTCAGCTGCAGAGCCTGGCAATGGGGAGTCCACCAAGCAGTGGCTCTATGGTCCTTCTGCATCCTGTCACCTTGTCCAGAGGTGCTGTGTGAAGCCATGCAGACTTCAATCATCCTTTACATGCAAAATCTGCATCAAATGTACAACAGATAATGTTAGGATCATCTGCAAGTCATTTGGTTTGGAAACACATGTGAATGGCATCAGTTTTATGGCAGCCTGTTTGTGGCTGCCACTGGGCAATTCACTACATGCTGGGGTGACCTCTTGGTTTTCAATTCCTTACAAAAGCTAACCACACATTTTAAGTAGTGGTTCCATTGATTTCTATGGTATTTTGATTCACTACTGTATTTCCAACCTACTAGTGAAGCAAAAATTACTTTAATTCTGTTTTAATTTAATGGAGTGAAGCCAACAGAAGACTTTTATAAGTGCTTGCTTTAATAATGCTGCCTGCACGTATGTTAAAAGATGAAGCCACATCTCCTTCCCCCTCTCATCAAGACTGACACGTTTTGGAGAGAGAGGAACATCTGCTCAGTGTAGCCTGGAGAAGGATTTCCTCCAGACACATAGCAGGCACTGTACTTGGGGTATCGACCTCTAACTCTAGCTTTGAGGCAACCCATGTCTGACAGCTGAATCAAAAAGAACGACTTTGGTTTTAGTCATCTTCCTCAGCATGCCTGAAATCCACAGCCTGACAGAACTGCCAAAGGCTTAATGATATTCCATGTCTGAGGAAGCCTGACTCCTGGACACTGTGAATGAACTTGAGTTCTGTATAATAAAACCTCTCAGTAATAAAATATTAAATACTCCTCTGAGTATTTAATCCATCTAAACGGCTTCAGGCTTTACAAGGTATTTGTCACCTCAGTAGTTATGTACAGGGAGCAGCCATCATGATGGAAATAGAACATGCCAGAAAATATGCAATCTTGCTCGGCTGCTTAATGACAGGACCTTGAAGCACTCCCCTAGAAAATATTTGGGGAGCATTTGATTGCTTGATTCACATTAGGCTGTTGGAAATATAACAGTGGCAAATTCCCAAGACGGTATTGATTGTTTTCATAAGGAGTAGCAGCAGGGTATACAGTTAGGCTATTACTGGATGAAGCACAGGAGAACTCTTTTATTTAAATGATTTACTGTGATGGAATAGAAGAGGAGGATAAGTTATATTGTGGCAGCAATGGCTTAAAGATAGATGAGAGGCAAAGTTGGTAGAAAGAGGTTGTAGCTTTTATTAGGCTACCTGATACAGTTAGAAACAAGGCTCAGGATCCCAAGAAAGCTTGATTTTGGAGCACAGCATAACAATACATCCTTGAACTAGCTTTCCAGTAGCCAGGTGGTGCAGCAAACTAAACAAGTCACATACTTCTTAAAACAGGGCTTTTTATTCCATCTTTCTCCATCATAATTTGGGCTCCTGCCTGTCCAGTGTATATAATAGAGTCATCCCATGTATATATAGGCCTCTCGTTTTGCCCTCTCAAAAACCCTACCTCCTGAATGTTAATAACCACGTTGGTAAAAAAAAAAAATAAATAAATAAAATAAAATAATAAATAAATAAATAACAAGCACCACCCCTAGCCCCAGCCTTGTGTAGCCAGTGACATCCCCAAACCTGACATCTCAACCCACAGCACTGTCACCCTCTACCCCCAACCCATCTCCTTTCTCTCTCAACCCAAATCCAGAGCCCTGTATCAAAAATCTATGCTTCTGGCCCAGATGTTCCTAAGGCTCCAGCCTCCTTAGGATTCCCAGAGGAGTCACCTCTTCTCTGGGACATCCTGGCTCGTTTTCCCCAGCTGACAAGCTGGGTGTCCACTAGGAAGGAGCAGCACAGCCCAGTACCATCAGGTCTGCATAGCTGGCACTGTTCATCTCCCGATTTAGCTCAGTCCCCTTCCAACAGAGGGAGAGGAGGGAATGCAGAGAAGTGAAGCTCTGCCCAGCCAACCAGCTGTTCCTGCGCTCACCCTTCCTGGAAGTCATTAATCACTTTGGATTTGTGCTGGCACAGAGGCCAAAGCAGGAGCATTTTGCAGGAAGCAATTAATTTTTGTCACATGCTCTCAGAACACCCTCTCCAGCACCGTGAATCGTGGCAGCTCCAAAGATGCGCCGCAGTCACTGTGTTTTTGCACACTGATGCATCTTCCAGGGGCTGGTATGTCCCTGCCCAGTGACAGCCCACTGCCTGCAAGGGGCACACGCTGCTCCCCCATGGGGGCAACACAGCACTGCTCCTAATCACAGCATACAATGTAGTGAGTCAAAACGTGAACGTCTTTTTCCATGATCAAGTAGTAGCTGCTTCCATTCCAGGTCTGAAATGCGTACTTATCTCTGCTGTCAAAACATGGAGTAATTCATGTAGTGTTACTGCACACAGTGCAACGCTTCAGAAGCAGAAGAAATGTCTAATAACTATTTCTACCAGCCATGTGTTGGGAGTTAAGAGCCTGGAAGTTAGGGAATGGAAAGGAAAAGAGACAGAAAATAGTCTGGTGCAGTCTGACTTAGAAACAGCTATAAAATGGAGGGGAGGGAAGGGCCTTAGCAAACAAGATGCTTTTAGGTTAGAATGGAGCTCACATTGTGAGGCACGAAATGGTATGTGAAGGATCTGGGTCTGCGAAAGGATCTGCGTCCCTGCAGAAGACCGTCGTCAATGAGGTGAAAATGCATGGAGCACTGGAGGAGAACTATTCCCCTAATCCTGATCATATTCTTCTTTATTAATTAGGCTGAACAGCCTGGGGACATGAATGTGGATGAGGTTTCAAAATTCCTTAGGAAGTGTCTGGAATGTGAATCCCATGGGAAAGAAAGAGAGACTTGTAGAAGTCCACACTCAACTAGATGAATAACTCCACAGAGAAGCTATTTGGTAGAACAGAACAGAAAAAGTAACTGACCAGCAAAGAAAATGAATCTAAGAGGTAAGAAAATGTAAGAAAATGAGAGTCAATAAAAGTCAATCCAGGTTAGGCTTTACAAAAGTAAAATAGGAATAGGTGCTACAGGCATACGAATAATGCAGAACAGCAAGGGAAGAGGCATGCTAGGCTGTATGAGTCTAAGAAAAGTCATTAGTCCCTCTTCTTTGAATTTAAGTTGCAACAAGGATATAGAAGAAGGAGAGCATAATGGAATTGCTATTCACGGTAGGCAACAAATTTCAAATCTTTATGAGCATAAACTGAAAAGAGAGCAATTTCCACTGAAGGAAATTCAAGGCGTACAATTCCAAATCTTGTAGTTAGGGCTGTTAGTATATGTTTCAAATCAGGAGTGATATTGTGTGTCTGGAGAACAGTGAAACTGAGGGAATGAGCGGGGAGGTGAAAAACAGTGCACAACTAGACATCCATTAGTCAGAATCTAATAGTATAATATGATTTAAAATCCATTATGAAGAAAAGAATAAATACCTGGAAGTAAATGGGAAATTAAATAAAATGCAACACAGACTTAGCAAAAAGAGATTCATTTTTGTTTGATAACATTTTCTAGAAAATAGAAGTTGAGAAAATCTAATCCATTTGGACCTTGTTAAAGCATCTGAAACAGTGGTGGGAAATTAACAGAGACGCTGAAGGGATGGAGTAGAGTAAAAATAATGTAATGTGGATACAGAAGCCATGAGTGAGTAAAACAACAAAAGGATATGTAGGAAGGAAAACTGGATGTTGCTTTCTGCTACTGGTGGAGCCAGGGATTTCTCCGGGGTGTCATCTTATCCTCAGGTATCCAGTGGTAAAGGAGGAACTGCAGCAAGGAAATTTGCATTAGACTCCCAGTTGGTCAAGGCACTGTCAATAATTATGTCCCACCATGCAGGAAAGCTGGAGACCTTGAAGCCTGGAATAACAGAATTGAAATGAAATGCACTTAATGTATTCAATAAAAATATTTGCTTGTTTTTGTGAATAATATACCCTAGATTATGATAACCTGCAATAATTGTATTCGCTGTGCTCAGCAGTGGCAAGGCATCCCCTGGATACTTTGTCCAGTTTGGGCCATTAAAGAAAGAGGGGGGACAGCCAAAAACAACCAGGGGAGATAAACAAGAATGAGGAGAGGTTTAACAAACATGCCAGTGAGGAAAGAATTAGAGATGATAAAGTTAAGCAAGAGATGTTCAAGAGGCCAGATGGTAACAGTCCTGAAACACAGGAGAGACTGCCTTCTTTAGAGGAAAGAAAAAGTCTGTTTTCTATGTCTGCTGCTGGTGAGACAGGAAATCACGGAGCAGCTTTAGCCTGCAGTGGGGAGATTTAGCTTAAGCATCATGAAAAACTTTTTAAATGAAAATGATAGTTAAGCACTGGGATAGATTGCTAAGGACTTTGAAGTGCAGTTATCTCAAGAAGTTTTTGTTGTATAAATATCACTCAGGAACAATTTTGGCAGATCTATTCCAGGAGAAGAGCACTGGACTGTTTCATGGCTCTCACCTGTTTTGGAGGGAGCTTCATTCACACTGTCTTTTCCTCCTATTTGCTCTTTTTGGCCACCCTATATAGACCACCTCCCACTAATGAAGGGAACTAATGTTGGGACTCCAAGCTGTACATGGGTAAACTAGCTGTTTAGTCAGCCTTCTCCTAATTCCTCAAGCAACACATATTTAGGACTGCTGTGGCCTACATCCCTTAGGTGTCAGTTCCTTGATAAGGCTTAAAAGGGAAATGTTGTGGCCACCGGCTCCATGGGGCAGTGGAATGAGTGGGGAGGCAGCACGGTGAGCAATAGGGTCAGCTTGCTTTGCTGCTTGGGGACTGCCTCATGGTGGAGAAGCAGGAAGAGCCCAAGGGCTGTAAGCATCCAGACTGCAAAAGATAGGGGGAACTGGCTGAGGAGCTCAGTTCAGGTTCTCAACTCTGCTCTGCAATGCACGATTGTGGCAGTGGGGAACATGCCACTGTCAGGACTGTAGGAACTGGCTGGTACCTTCACAGTGCTGGAGTTACCTACATTGCCCTTTCTACAGGTCAGCAGGAAGGGGAAGCTGTGCATCATGCCTCATGCTCAGAAAGCCCACTGTACCTGCTGTGTGGGGTCCAACTATGATCCTTGGTGAAGGTCTCAAATCCCAGACAAAGATACCGTGAGTACTGGAGGCTGAAAGTGGGGACAGTAACCCTGAATCTGTTGGCTTTGTTGGCATCATTGTCTTCTGTTGCTGTGTAGGCGCCTGTCTCTGATGGTGCCAGTAGCAGATGTCTGTATATTTCTAGGCTAGAACAGTAAGGCCATTCCTGTATTTCACTATTTCACAGGCCATTCAAGACAAGAGCTCAGCCACACTCAGGCTGTGTTATGGCACTGCTTTACCTGTACAAACAGCTCCTGAAAGGACAGCTCTGCTGCCACCTGTGTGTTCACCACCTCACTGCCTAGCTCCAATGAAAGTAGTGCCTAGAAATGCAGATAGCAGCTCTATCTTCTAGACCTCCACAACAGCATCAGCAGCAGCTGGAGGAGAATTTCAGAAGAGGCTCATTATAAATGAAAGCCTAGCTGCTGAATCACTGAGCAGTGATTGAAATCTTGAACCTTCACTCACCTGAGTTAAATGGAGCATTACTCTCCTCTGACCTGCAAGTTGTGCAGTCATTTACAAAGTGCCCAGTGAACCTGGCAAGGCTCCACATCCCTTTCATATTGCAGGAATGCCTACAAGTGCCTTACGTGTAGGACAAAGGTGAACAAGCAAGAGACCCTTGCTTTCACTTACAGAGGAAAAGTTCCTTATTTCCCCCCAAATTTTTGCTTGTTTGTAAACAAGAAAATTAATTCCAAGTTACAGGATTCAATATTTGGAAGTTTATTGTTGAAGACAGCTGATTTGAACTTGGATATACTGCCTTGTATGGCACCCTCTGCTCAGACCACTTAAGGTTCATTTAACACACAAATCTGTAGGCCAGCTCCATTTAGAAGCAAAGCTTAATTTCAGTGCTCTTGAAGATATAGTATGCAGGTAAGATACAGTTTAAAGGAAATGGCTGGATATGCACAGGAGGTACTTTCAGGGGATACATGTTTATTGTAATAAGGTGAATTGTTTGTAGCATATATAGGATCTCTAGGTGAGATTTGTGAAAACTTTTAGAGTCCTACTCACAGTCCATAATACCTGTGCTCCTCTTTGTTCCAGGGATACTTTTGGAAGTCTTCTTACAGTCTTCGTGCATCTTCTTTTGCATTTGTACAACTACCTCATTGTGTGCTTTACCAGGAACAGACACCGCTATCTGATGTAGGAGCAGTGTTCAATATGCACAGGGCTTTTACGGAGTTGTCGTCCTTATCTCACTCTCCACTGAAGCTTTCCTCAAACACATAGATTAATACTATATGAATCACTCCGTGTTTTAACAGCAGAGATAACTACAGTGCTCCAGTACATGCATGTAGTAGTCTGAGTAAGATTTTTCATCTACCCTTTAGAGGGCTGATTTTAGCAGGTGACTATTACAGAGGTTGCTGTAGACCCTGGTGTTCAAGATGGGGGTCCCATGTAGGATATTCACAACATGCTGCTAACAACAGGATTACTCCTCCTGTCTCAAAAGAAAAAAAAAAAAAGGGGGGGGGGGGCGGGAGGGGACTGGACTTGGGGGACTTGGGTATAAACATTAATGACAGCATACAAACAAAATATGTGTGAAGGAAATATGTGTAAAGAAAACACACTGCTATATTACAGAAAGATCACACTCATTATACATATACATATGTAGAAATAATATGATTAAAATAAGGAAGAAAAATAAGGTTACATACAGAGGTGCATCTTAATAAACATCTTATAAACACTATGAAAAGACAGTTTCAGATTTAGCACACATTTTTTTCTAGCTTGTTCAGAATTGCATTTTATGAAGTTATTTTAAGAATTTGATTCCAAATTTTCAAGTAGTAATAGCTAAAAGAATTTACTAGGGAACTACAGATCACATCATAAACTTTGTATAAAATAATTTCAATCATCAATCAAACTCTAGAGCAAAAATGTTGATCTCCATTAAATACCACAAATTGAATCTTGTAATCAGTTAAGTCAAAGGCAAAATTCCATTGATTTCCATAGGTTTGGGGTTACAAAATTCTATTAAAAATATTACCACTATTGATTAATTTTGGTCATTTATTAAATTAGTTTGTGTGGAACTATGCTTATTTTTCAGTAGACTTAGTTTCATTACATTGTTCTCTATCACGGCTGCGTGATCTTATTAAAAATATTGTTGAGCTTGTTCTAATGTGAACTGAGAAAATGCTGTTCTTTATGCCTATAAACCATGCTGGTACAAGTGGGTCTTAGTAAAAATATAGTAAAAATATGGGCCTGACTGACCCAAATATGTTTTTTTAAAAATATATATATCACCGTATCCTGTGGCAGGCAGCCAACGCAGTGTTTGTGATCTATGCAATATTGCAAAATGTGGTGAGCCACAAGGAGTTTGCAAGGGAATACTGCTGCTTCTAAAAAGAAGGATGTGAATGAGTTTGGCCTGTATGGATTACAAAAGAAATTGTCACTTTCACCAAAAAGATTATATTTTGGATGAATATAGAGCTATGTTTATTCTCTGAAATAAGGGATATTTTTCATGTATTTCAGCTTACCTTCCTCTGATGAATAAATTCTTCATGCAACCCTCCATTAAACCTACAGTAAATCAATCTGCTTGTGAATGCTTTCCTTTTAAACCATCGTTATCTTGTCTTTATTCACTGTTATCCCCTCTTTCCCAGGAAAGAAAAAAAAAAAAAAAAACTGAACCAGCTCTTTAACTCTCCTCTTATTTTCAGTAGGCCAGTACTTCATATCACAGTGGAACCGTAAACCCCTTAATTCTGGTTTCTGCATAAAATGCAAACAACAACAAAGCCACACAACCCCAAAGCTATTCCAAGTTACTATTAAAACAGCATTCAACAGTCACCTTGCTGTCATTACAGCTGTACATGCTGCAGCACTAGCCCCAGCAAAGCCCAATTGGGGTAACAGCAGCTCCAAAATGCAGCAGCAGTCACGGGACAGGAGGCAACACCAGCTTTCTAGCTGTCCTTTCCTGTGAACGCTGAGGTACATCCAGGCAGGTTGAATGCTTAAAAAATAAAAATAATAAAAAGGAAAAGGCAGGAGGCATCTAGACATACTGACTCCTGGAGTATGAGCTTTCAGTGGTCCTGTGCAGATGCTGGCTGTGCAGCGGGTGGTGGGGTGGTGCAGAGTAGCCGTAGCTCCTGGTTTTCTCACAGCAGCGGCAGAAGCAGCAGAATATGGCTCCGGCTGCCAAGAGGCAGAAGGCAGCCACCCAGCCCAGGTAGAGAGCCTCACCAAGCTCCCTTTTCTGTGCAACGTTGACTGCGGGATTGTAGAAGTCCTTGATGATGGTGTTGGCAACCCAGCAGACTGGAATGAGCGTGATGGCACCCGAGAGGATGAAGAGGAGCCCAGCCGTCAAGAGAATATAGCCCTTGGCCGGCCAGCTGCTCTGCCTGCACCGCGTGCACTTCATCCCAACAGCAGCAACCAGGAATGCCAGGGAGGAGAGCGCTGACCCGGCACACATCAGCCCCCTGGATGCCTGCAGGTCCGCAGAGAGGGCCAGCACGGAGTCGTAGACCTTGCACTGCATCCTGATGTTGGCTTGCCTGATGCAGTGCATCCACAGGCCTTCCCAGATGGTCTCAAACACGATAATGTTGTGCTCGATGAAGGCAGACACCCTCCACTGGGGCATACCCGTGACTGCGAATGTCCCGATCATGCCAATGCCTCCGATGAGCAGCCCCGCGACCTGCAAAGCCCCACTAACCATGCTGCCTTTGAGAGGTGTGCAACACCCAACAGGTTCACCCTGCCAGGTGCACGCTGATGGCAAAAAAAAAAAAAAAAAAAAAAAAAAAAAAAAGCAATTTTGTCCAAAAGTAGCTGTCCCTTGTGCAAAGAAAGTTTCAGTCAGGCTGCACAACCTTAAATCAGCTTAAATCTGGCACGCGCTACCTGGGACTTGGCTGCGCCTTCGTCGCCTTTATAATTCCCCTGCCACCACTGACTCAAAGAGGCAGACCGAACGATCAAGTGGAACAGCTTCCCAAGGCAAGAGACAGGACAGGGTGTGAGTAAACCAGCGGGAGCCATTTAGAATAAATGCACCGTCTGAGGAAGGTACATTTGCATTGAAGTTGCTTATTAAAAAAAAAAAAAAAAAGACTGGTCTGCGCAGGGAGACCGTGTGTGCACCGGTGCAGTCAGTGAGGCTGTTACGCTGAATGCTCAGGAAATTTCTGCCTCTGAGCCCTGCTCAGCTCAGGTTCCTGCAGGAGTGGTGGCAGCGGGCCAGGAGGAAAGCAGAGCCGCCCACCCTGCCACAGGGCCTCTGCTCGCAAAAGTGCTCTTGTGCTGGAGCCTGGAGGGGAGTGCTGCGGTGAGAGGATCACGGAACAAAGCAAATCAAAGGGATAAAGTGGCTCTGAACCTGAAACGGATGGCTCCATGGAGAATAGTCAGAGCTGCAAAGAACCATTTAAAAGTTAGAAAGGAACAATGAGAGACCTCAGCCCTGCTAATACCTGTCTACATATACAGTTTCATACGTATCTATTGCTCTTCAGAGTGTGTGCGGATAGCTTCTGGAGATATCCACATGCAACCTGTTACAGCTATCCATCTACAAACGCTTTAGAAAAAC
This sequence comes from Anas acuta, assembly GCF_963932015.1. Classification (NCBI taxonomy): domain Eukaryota; kingdom Metazoa; phylum Chordata; class Aves; order Anseriformes; family Anatidae; genus Anas; species Anas acuta. Next base: position 96,394,648 of record NC_088979.1, on the reverse strand, counting down.
ATCATTAAAAATAAAAGTATAAGTTAATCATAATAATTATGGAGATAATAGCAGGTAAACAGTTTGTTCAAGAATTCTTGGGTGAACCGTAGACAATCTTGGAAAATGACAGGTCTGGAAATTTGTGAAAGTCAAAGCAATAGAAGCTACAGTCAATCTAGAAAAAAAAATCAAACGTAACAGCAGTTTCTTTTTACAAATTCATACAGCTAGGAATATATGCATGAAATATTCAGCTTGATCTCTAGATGTGTCCTAACATGAAAAAAAAAAAAAATTAGGCATAAACTAAGATATTTTATTATAAAATAGTATACTCCATATGTTAAGACAAGGACTAATTTGTTTATACTGTAATAGATCAATTTAGGATATAATTAGATAGATACTAAAATACTACTCGGCTGCAATTCATCTGAACTTTCTTCCCTCTATTTCTTTCCTTGCCATTTTATATCTTCAAAAGCTGAAATTAAAGGAAAAAAAAAAAAAAAAGAAAAAAAAAAAGAGCAGTGCAGTGCTAAATATGCCAGCTTGTTGGCATATCAAAGATAGGGAAAAGATAAAAGTCCCGCTTACGTATAATATTTTATACTCCCTAAGCATGTTTCTGTGTTAGTGCATAGAAGTATGGTTAGGAGGCAGGCAAAAGTAAGAAGCACTCTACAAATCTTTCCATATTCAGTTTGGATCTTATAACCTCCTGCTTTTCCAACCTCTGCAGCAGGCTGCTGCTTATAAAGCCATGCTGGAAGGATGAAGGCAGGCATCCTCTCCTTTCCTTTCTGGTCCCCTGAGCCCTGATTTGCGGTCAGGCAACTTTTCATTATGCCCTTTTGGTTTCGTTCCTATCTCTGAAATCAAGCCTGCTATCTCTGTGCCTCTCCTATTGCAAAGGCACTGAATGTCTTGCTCTGAACAGTGCATTTCATCTTGTGGCAGCACCAAAAGCATTTTCCTGGATGAGAAGCCAAAGAGAAGTCTGCTTTTGGGGTTCGCTCCTACAGCATGAGAGGCTCTGGATTTGTGTAACTGGAATCACAAGTTGATGCTTCGCATGCTGCCAACTAGTCCTGTCATACTGACCCATAAGCAATGGGCGTCTGGGTACAGGACTTCAGGAAAAGTGAGCAGGGAGAGACTCTTGAATAGTCTGAGCCATAGAAACAGGTAATAATAGTTATCTGGATGTCATCAAATCACACCCATGCCTGAAGCTGTGCCCTTCAAGTCCGTGAGGCTAAGGTCCCTTTCAGTCATCAGAAAAGTCCCACTGTTTTCCTGGGGGAAGAAGGTGGTTAAATCCAGTTCCCCCAAGGGTGATACAAGATGGATTTTGAGGAGGTTATAAATGCACAATATTTTGACACTGCAAAAATGAATTTGGTATATTAAATATATAACTATGTAAATACCATCACATGGCTTTGCAGCCCCGTGGCTGCCACCCAGACAGCAAAGAAAAAGCTACGAGTCTGTATCAGAACAAATAAACAAGCACTTTAATAACATACCAGTACAGAAACACAAATATGAGACAAGCAGCAGGACTGATACTGCTTAAAGACTACTGAAGTTCTAATTTACAGGACATGGAAAATAATTAGCTGAGCAAATATAATTTAACCACGTTATTGATTAATTTACAAAACCATTAAAGCTCCTATATAAATTCATGGCAAGATTGTGTCTGTGCCAAGGATTCAGTATTTGCACATTGTTAGGAGGATTAAATTTGAGTGCCTTATCTTAGTTAAAACCATTTCCAAAAGGAAATGTGGGGAAATCTTATTGAGCATTATGGATTGCATCTGCTTGTCTACAATAAAAACACAGGAAGGGGAGCAAGTCAAGAATCTCACTTTGTTCTTGTCTGTATTCAAACATGCCATTTTAATACAGGGAAGTATCAGAGATATCTGTGATTTTACCATGGGCCAAAGGATCTGATCCATTTTGTTATAAAATAAATACACACACCTATCATTTTACCATTTTCCTTTCTCCTCTCCTCTCCTCTCCTCTCCTCTCCTCTCCTCTCCTCTCCTCTCCTCTCCTCTCCTCTCCTCTCCTCTCCTCTCCTCTCCTCTCCTCTCCTCTCCTCTCCTCTCCTCTCCTCTCCTCTCCTCTCCTCTCCTCTCCTCTCCTCTCCTCTCCTCTCCTCTCCTCTCCTCTCCTCTCCTCTCCTCTCCTCTCCTCTCCTCTCCTCTCCTCTCCTCTCCTCTCCTCTCCTCTCCTCTCCTCTCCTCTCCTCTCCTCTCCTCTCCTTTTTCACAGTTTAAGGTATTAGTATCCACACACTCAGGACCAAGCTTTTCTATGTGACCTGTGTAGTTCCCAGCTCTGTATTCCCAGCTCTGCCTTCTTCCCCTTTCTCCTCTCCAGAGCGGGTGAGTAAGCCAGCTGCAGGCACTCCTCATTCTGTGTTTTGGTGAGTAAGAGAGACCTAAAGCAATGACAGCATTCCATGAGCAGAAAATGGGTAACGTTTCAGCACTGGGCTTGGTTTGTCTGTTACCTTCAAACAAATAGGACCTCAGAACAATTTGCTTCTCTGCCCCTTCTTCACTCTAATAGCACCTTTCTCCAGTAAATCCCCTTGTGTGGGAGCAAGCAGGGATTTCTCACCCTTCTTGCATGGCTTTTCTTCTGAAAAAGAAGAAAACTTACACTTTGGGAAGGAGATGAAGTGAGGAGATAACCCTGTGATTAGCTCAGCTGCCACTTAACACCATTTCTCACAGTTTCTCTGGGAACCCACTACTCCCTACAGGGGCAACACAGCCCCCAAGTCCCTGTCACGACCCATTTTCAACCACTAAAGGTGTTATGGAATAAAACACACCAAGAAAATATGTTTTGAGCATAATGTCCTTCCTCTTCCTGAGAAAATAGCAAGTGTTTTAATTCCAGAATTGTGAAGTGCTAAGAGCAATTGCTGATGCTGAGGGGGAGGTGGGAAGAGGGGGAAGAATTGGTTGCTCAGCACCTCAGAAAATCTCACCCTGCATCAGTAACACATTGCAAAGAATCCTGATTATTGATACTCATATGGAAAACAGAGAAGTGTTGATGTCGGACGAGTTGTTCAGCATTTTCTTTCTTGGAAGGCTATTATTACTGTGTCAGTGGATATGCACTACTCTATGGCTCGCCCCAGGTACACCTGACATTTATTTTGCTTCAAGATCTTTTACCTAATGCAGCAGAACATGAAAAGCCAGTTCAGCATATCTATTCCAAACAGAAACAATCACATACATTCATAATCAGCTTCACTGAAGAGCCACTTCTTTTCAATTGAGGTAGCTTTTACTTCTGTACCATCCTTCTCCCCATCACTTGCTGCTAACAAGAGACCATTGTCTAGATAGCAAATGGCATAATCACAGAAATGCAAAAAGTAATAAGCCTTGGCTGGTAATGTAACAGCATTGCAGATAGTTCTGTGAAATATTTTTGCCTAATATCCCAAATAACTTTACACATTTGGTTCTCTTGCTCCCCACGCTTTAAATCCCATATATAAAATCCATGACAATGTGATGATGTTCCCCTCGGATTAACATGCGGTGCAGAAATTTCAATTTCCCTGCTTTTAACTTCTGTTTGTTTTGTGAAGTGTTAATGCAGAAAATTTGCCTAACTTGGAACTGGGGCATATGGGATTTGGACATGCAGAATCCTGAAAAAATAGTATTTCTGAAGATACTCAATGCCAAGAGAGCATCAGAGGCAACAACTTCTTATGTTACCTGCCTCGGTATGCCTTTAGAAACATCTGAAACCTCATAGAGAGCTGGGTACCTGAACAAAGAACTGACCTATTCATGTCGATGAATCTTCATAAGAACAAACAGAAGAGAATGCTAAACTAAAGAAGGGGAGGGAAAACTAACCACTTGGTGCCATGAAAAAATGGACCAGGTAAAGTTCACGGGTAGATGTCAGAGAATCATTCTGCACCAGGAAAGATTGGCCCTGAGGAGGTTGTAGGACATTTCTGGCCCCAGATTCTTGCACTTGGTGCTGAGATCTTCCATCCTCAGGAAAGGATCACATCAAAGGTGACTTCTGCCTTGAGATACGTAGTTTACGCTCACTGACACCCATCACTCTTCTGCTGTGAAATGAGTAGGAACTTGAAGTATTTTGCATGAAGTCAATTTTTTCTTCCATGCAGAAAGAGAAGTGATCATGTATATGAAGGCCTGGGATTAATATAACTTCAATGTTTTGAGAAAAAGTTATGTGATTGATGTGTTTGAAATAAAATTTAAATCCCAGTTTATTCCATTCAGGTGGTGGCCTTAGCCACATTCTCTAGCATCTCCTGCAATCAGACTACAATTCACAGGTGCCAGACCTTCTCTGAAAGGAAATGTAACATAACTTGACTTGATTAAAAGTTTCATGTCTCCAGTCAAAACCTATCATTTGTGGCATTTCTGCTCCAGCCCGGTTGAAGCATCACCATATTACATTTCATTTTCTATTCTAAAAGCTCCCCAGGCTTCTATTTTTAGCATTCCTGACATTCTTGCTGTGAAGGGCTGCCCATCCTGAATCATAAGACTTTCACAAGTGTGACACGATAGTTCATTAAAGATAAAAACTATTGCCCAACGCTTGTCTTCTGTTATATCCCAGATGCCTCAGCAACTGTGGCAGGATTTCACAGGTGGAACTAAGACCAAAACTTTAGTTTTACCTGCTCACATAGAATCTATGTTGAGAGTCACACAGTGGAAATGTTCACAGAACATAAGGATTGTTTTCAACCTAATTAATAATGTTTTGGTGTAGTAAGATCATTGTAATGATAACATACATGTATATATTGTAGACACAGTTTGGCATTTTTGAGACAACAGTAAAGTTGCAGTTATTTGTAGTAACCTAAGGGGAGAGAGGGAAGAGGGGACTCAGGCAAGCAAAATCACGAATTTAAAACACACGCTGTGTGTGAAGTCAGGAGAATGCTGAAGGGGGAGTGTTGTTTCTTTGGTGTAGCAGTTAAGCTACAGCCCACGAAATCTGCACATCCTTGCTCGAGGTAAGGATGCTGTGTCAAGACCTAGCAGAAAAATAAACAGCATATGCTACCTGATTCTAGTTTTCTGTTTTCTTGAAAGGTGTCCTTGCTCTTTTTCTTGATTTTCCATTTTTTGTTCTTGCTAAAGAAATCTGGGCTCAGAAATCTCAGAAAATTTTTAACATGTTTTTGCCTCTGCAATAGCTTACCTGGCTTTAGCACTGATGGATTATTGTGGATGAGCTAAATAACATCTTCAGAAATGGATCATAGCAGTCTGGCGTGATTTCTGGAAAAAGAACAGACAAAATAGTAACACAATAAATATCCTCAAGCAGGCCAAACGAAGCACTATAGTTTTAGCCTTTGTATGGCAGTCCCAGTAACGTGACACACGCGTCGTGCCAGAAGCCAGCAGCTGGCAGGTTTTTGGAGTGCTCCCACAAATCTTTCGAGGCACAGCCTGGTGCTGCTGGCGTTGCTGCTCCCTTCAGCAGCTGTGCCTGCGCTCTCTTCGGCCTCGGATGCCGCAGCATTGACTCATATCCAGACCTTACCCCTTCTTCCATGCTAAGCCCACCCAGATGTCCAGCTGTGCTCTGGTGTTAATAAGCCCTTCCCCTCCCTGTACAGCCTCCACGTTGTGTTTCTGATGGTAGGAGAGACAGCATAAATATGCAAGCTGCTTTACAAACAAAGCCCCCTGAGCCTGCAATAGCGTTGCAGATCACGGAGCCCACTGCTACACAGAGTATGCCTGCTGCAAGCTCCCACCCGCCACGATTCATAAATCGCCATGAGCCCTGGGATGAGTGAGATGACGGAGGCACCTGCTACTGGCAAACAATTTCCACTCAATCCCTACCCTGGCCAAGGTCCCGCCTTGCTGGGGCAGGAAGGATGGAGCTGCTGCTTCCCTGCATGAGAACCCATCACCTGTGAAAATGGAAGGCAGCAACCATTTGCTGTCTTTTACATGAATGCAGCAAGATCAGGAAATAGTACAGCTCAGGAATCCAGTCTTGGAACATTTATGTGAGCACAGTGATGGTTGTTTTGAGTGCTGGCCCAGGGGAACAAACTTAGATTCATATTCTAAATACCCTTCATGTGTGGGTGCAAGCCACCTGGAGGCACTTTCTAAAGTTCAAAGGGGATAAAGCTTTCTCTTTGTAAACATCATAACTGTCAGCAGAGAGCTAGAAAAAGGCATCTGAAGCAGGTATATATAACTAAAAAGCCTTTAAAATCTGAAAGAAGGATCAAAACACCATATAAAGAGTGATTTCAAATTTTTCTTCCTTATCCACTTCTTCCTCAATTTGATTGTGAAGCCACACTTCCCAGTTTATTTCTGGGTTAAAACTTTCTCCTTTATTGCCAGTTCTCCTCATTCATCAACTTTCTGCTGCTGCATCTGTAAATAACTTGGCCAGGGGTAGCCAATATTTGTGCAGACCAGGCTCTCCCATGTAGGACCCCACCTGAAGCCTGCAAGAGATCTGCTCATGGAGGAACATCAACACCAACACACTTAATGATGCCAAAACACTTCAAGATCAAGGTAACGTGTACCAGCTGCAATGTTATTCACAGATCAATATCCTATTAAATTAGTTGGGGTGCTGCACAATAAATCTTCACAAATTCACCATGAAATACCTATATGACTAAATGGAACAACCTCTTGATGAAACAGGTGAGTGTAGGCAAGAAAAAGGAAGAACTTTCTTGTTAAGTATCATTCACAGTATTTAAGCAAATGTGCAAGAAGTTATTTAAAGGACATCTTAGCCAGATAGTGCTCATCATATTCAACACAAAGTTGTTTGCTCAATGAAAGGCATAAAGGTAAAAAGAAAAGGTAAGATGCGGTTTGGGGCTAGCAGAACAACTGAAAACAAGGATGAGGAAGAGAAGCGAAAGAAGGCAAACTGGGGAGGCTGATGTGTGCTAGGCTGTTAGTTTTTTCACTTGACCCAAAGAGAGAAATTGTGGCTGCTTACAGGCCCCTGGGGGGTGCAGCTCTTCAGCTTCCCATCCCCTTACCTGTCCATATCCTTTTCTCTTTCTGACAAAGCTGCAGGTACATACCCAAACTGTCATTCATCTCATTCATACTTATACATCTGTGGCCCCTGTATCACATGTACGCATGCTGACTCCTCACTTCTGAGAGCTTCCCATCTCCCCCATTCCCTGGTCTGGCTGCTCCCTACATACCAAGGCGGAAAGGACACTCTGCCGAGGCGAGGGTCTGTGCCCAAATCTGTCTTTGTTTCCTCTTAGTGCAAGTCAGGCTGATGATGTTACAGAACATCCACTAACAGGACTTTAGCAAAGCAAAATGCATCTGCACATTTGGTGATGGCTTTTGTATTTGTTTGCAGCCTTCCCGACTGTGCCTGTTAGATCATCACCTTCTCCCAGATTTGTGCTAAAAGCTTATGCCAGCGAGCTCACATTTGAATTTGGTCTATTAAAATGTAAGCCATCAGATGGCACATGTTCAGCTGGCACTCTGCTCTTATAGTTTCATGAAAGTACTGAACAAAAATACTTTTCAGAGATACAGCAATCATCCTGAAACATTATCAGTACTATGACACTGCATCTCCTCAGATAAGTTAAATTTATCCTCATTGGGAAAATGTTCAATTTTCCCCTGCATTTCTTTGTTTGGCTCTATGACCTGTTCTTCTGGAGCGTGAGATTGGGATGCACACATGGAATGCAAGAAGAGCTGGGTGCAATTCTTTCAAGGACAATATTTTTCAGTCCAAGCAGAGTTTGGCTTTTAACAACAACATATGCTGTAGCAAATGTTCTTTTCCATCGATGTTATCCATTATCAGATGAAATTTCCAAATGAAATATTTAAACAATGACAGAAATTCTAAATATTTAATTTAGAACTCTAACCAATGAAAGTATGCTAAAAAATAAGTTGTTAAATAAAAACCCAGCATTTTTCACCGTGTCATCTATTTAGAAAGCCAAAAACTTTTTCTCTGCCTACCAAGAAGTACTATTGAATTGAATTTTATATGAAAATTCCTATGGAAAACAACAACAAATTCAAAAGCAAACTATTTAAAATATATATTTCTCTATCTATTTCCTAAAGTCCTTTTTTTCAAATAGGTAAGAAATTTCCATAGACTGTGTTCCCTCACTTCGCATATGCACATACACTTTTTTCCCTCCTTTAGAAAGGCAGACTGTACAAGCTGCTGTTCCTTGGTTATGTCTACTAAAGGAAAAAGGAAAGCCAGTAACACAGTGCCACAGCCATGTCCCTGCCTCAGGCAGCAGACCTGACAGGAAAGCAACAGACTTGTGCCTGAAACTATGGAACATTTACAGAATTCTGGGCCCCGACTAGGCATATGCATCTCCTGGACTATAAGAAGAAGAAAAAAGCAGTACTGATCAAAGCTCTGCCCCTGGCACAGGACTGTGGAGAATTCACAAACCAAGCCTTGAATTGGTTTCAGCCACCCTGAGCCACCTGAAGCCCCAGAGCTTTGCAGGTGCCCACGGGAGCTGCTTCAGCCCCAGAGCAGTGATATTCAGGTGCTTGAACAGGCTTAGAGAGAAAAGGGATGAATGTACCCAGACCAATACAACTTTGGTAGAGCGAACATATCAACCAGAGTCCCGGGAGATGAAGGATTTCTCAATACATCCATTGCCATCCCAGGGGCTAGTTTCAGCCCTCAGTCCTGTCTAGATTCACTGTCAGCTGCTGTTTCTCACCCCATCCGGCCAGGGATACAAGAATGAGTCCCAGGGTCTAGATTAGGGTTTATCTGCCCTATACACTATACCACAGCACAGAGACACAGGAGCTCCAAACCAGGTTGGGTGTCCCAGCAGCTCCAGGTGAGATGATGGCTGCCTTGGCTAGGCTACTTCTTCTGCTGAGCACACAAAATTATCTTCCCTCAGCCTGCCAATCTGCAGGCTACGTGCACACTTCAGGGCATGCACCCTTTTATATATATTGACAGATGAAGAGACCATACAGTGTTGCAGCATTTAATAATACAATATTTCTCGTACACAGTTTCTTAAGTCCATCCTTGGAAACATGTAGAGTAAGGGGGCTGTGTAAGTCAGTAACTGCTCACCCCTTCTAATCAATACCAAGCAAAAAAAATACAGCTTATTACAGACATAAACAATCCCTTAAATGTGCATTTCAGGAACATTTAAGTGATTGCAGTCTGTCTAGCTGCTTCACACAGTTCTCACCTCAGTAGTATCTGAGCATCTCCCAGTTTATGGCTATAATGTTGGGTACCCCTCAATTAAGCGTGACAATACCTGGCACTTGTCAACAGCCCTTGCCAGCTGGTAAGCACATTACACTTATTAGTTAAGCTTCGTGATATTCATCAGATGTAGGTTGCTAAATACAGTATGGTTACCTCTGTTCAGTGACAAAAAGCCACTAAAGTGGTTACAGCTGTCCAGTGATCAGAAAATGTATGTGGTTCATGCCTCAAAATTTCAATATTCTGTTATATCATGGTTATCATCCCTCTCAAGGACTGAAAAGGCTCTTTTCTTCTGTGCTTTCCTGAAATACATACCTGCATTGTCAGCATTTCCAGCTCATTTTCCCTTCCCGTTAAATCATCAGCAGTTTAGAAGCCATTAGGATATAAAACTTGCTTACTGGCTGCCTGGTCTCTGAACACGTCGGTGAAACAGACTCTCAAGCATGCACATGAGGGTAGGGAGCAGGACCCTGCCACTCTTAAAAAATTCTGCTACTCCAGCTTCAAAATGCCACGTATTGCCTGTAAATCAGTCAGTGGGCACAAGGTGCATGTGAAGAGCAGGAGTGCACGCGTCTGTAAGCAACAGCAGACATCTCCTAAGAACATTAGTGGGCCAAAAGGTCTACACACAAGCCAGCCACCAAACGTGTGGTGCAGTCTGCTGGGACACGCACCTGGTAACAGCCCAGTTCTTCCTGAACAAGGTGCAAGCACCGATAACCTGAAACAGTCAGGGCAAGCTCAGAGGCACGACTTGATTCCTGCCTCTCTGCACAAAAGCATTGGTGGAACCTGACGTCTTTTGTTCACAATGCTTTGGTTTTGGTGGAAAGGGGAAAAAAAAAATCATAGGAATCGTGATTTGGAATACTTCTCCTGACTGCTGCAAGGCACCCAGCAGCTTCAGGACAATTCAAGGTTACATGTTGGCCCATTTGGAGAAGTCAACCTTGAAAAGAGATAAGTCTTTGCTTTTATCTAAAACAGAATAACATTCCCTTATAATCCCAAAGATAGGAGGCTCAAGAGCACGTCTGCAACAGTGATTTAAAGCAACCTTTTGACTTTGTTCTGAAAGAGCCTGGAAGGCCTCATGCAGTCACTTACAGCTGTTCCTGGCGTCCTGCTGTGGCCCGAGCTTCCTGTACCGTAGCTAGGAGGCTAGATGGAGCATGGAAGGACAGAGCTGAGCCGCCTCTGCCAAGGAAGGGACAGGGAGAGATGAAGGGCAGAGCTGAGAGAAAAGCCCCAGAGAGTGAGGCTGCCTGCTCCTGCTGCCTGGAAAAGTATCCTAGCAGCTCCCTCCAGCTCTGGGACCTGGCTGCACTGGAGTCATCACAGGGGGGAACTGACCATTCCCACCACCCCACTGATGGCCACCGCCAGCTCTGCCAACACCTGTCCTCCAGACAAAATCTCCAGTGCTTTTTTCTGCTTGGCCAGGCAGCAGAAAGGTTTTCCCCTGTGGTTTTTCCCCATTGCTGTCCTTAACCCACAGCCAAGAGCTGCCCTGTGCCAGGCTGTTTGGCGGGCAGGTGTCCTGGAGGTCCATCAGCTCAAGGCCATGCTAGCTCAAATGAGCTGGTGGGCCTTGGGGTATTGCAGGGCCTTTGCCAGCTCAAGGCCACACAATTGCTGGTTTCTGTGCCTTTGGGAAAGACTGGCATAAAACATCAGTAAATACTTCCAGGGTCTGTTCTATGCCCATTGAACTACGTTGTGTACTTATGCCTGTTAGGTTAACCAAGGCTTTTAAGTTAAGTTCTTTGAATCTGTTTTGGTTGATTGGCTCTAAAATCTCTAGTAACTGCACTCATTTGTAATATAAAATATATGTGTGTGTATATATATATACGTGTATATATACACAACCATTTAATGCAAAATAAAATTAGTATCAGGGTTCCTGAAAGGTGTTTTACTGCAGTTGTAAAAATTACTGTTAGCTTTTAAATTGGACCATCGGATTAGTGTATTACAAATAACAGCTCCTATGCCTTGAAACGTTACATCCCAAATATTACAGCAATTTACTATCAAATAAAAATGATAAGGTCACTTCTTCTGGCAACATTGACCAACAAATTCTGTTCAAATTATTTCAAAAGTGCTATCCAAACATCACTTTCTTACACAGTTAAAAGAAGAATTATTTGTCTTTTGACCATAAAACCTTACACAGAACTACTAGTCTTGGTTTCTGTCCAAAAAAATTAAAGATGTGATAGGTAATGACTGAAAAAGTAGTAAAAACCTGCCTGTTCCCAGTGACACTGGTGATAAATTCTCATTTTTGCAGTTGATACCAAAGAAGGAAGAGCTCCCATTCAAAGGGACCTGGACAGGAACCACGTTAGGTTCAACAAGTCCAAGTGCAAGGTGTTGCACCTGAACCATGAGCACAAACTGGGAGAAGAACTCATTGAGAGCAGCCCTGCAGAGGACTTGGGGGCTCTGGTAGACAAAAAGCTTGACACGAGCCAGCGGTGCGCACTTGCAGCCCAGAAGGCCAACTGCATCCTGTGCTGCATCAGCAGAGAAGTGACCAGCAGGTCCAGGGAGGTGATTGTCCCCCTCTGCTCTGCCTTTGTGAGGCCCCACTTGCACTGCTGTGTCCAGGTCTGGGGCGCCCAGACCAATAAAGATGTTGATCTGCTATAGTGGGTCCAGAGGAGGGCCACAAAGATGATCAAAGGGCTGGAGCACCTCTTCTACGAAGAAATACTGAGAGAGATGGGGCTGTTCAGCCTGGAGAAGAGAAGGCTCCGGAGTGACCTTATTATGGTTTTTCAGTACTTAAAGAGGGCTTATAAAAAGGTGGAGAAGGACTTTTTTTCTCAGTCGGATAATGACAGGACAAGGGTAATAGTTTTAAACTGAAAGAAAGTATGTTTAGATTAGATTAAAGGAAGAAATTCTTTTTTTGTTTGAGAGTGGTGAGGCATTGCAACAGGTTGCCCAAAGAAGCTGTGGATGTCTCATCCCTGGAGGTGTTCAAGACCACGTTAGATGAGGCCCTGGGCAACCTGATCTCAGGAGTGGCGTCCCTGCCTATGGCAGGGGGGTTGGAGTTAGATGATCTTTCAGGTCCCTTCCAACACGAGGCATTCTATGATTCTATGATTTTCTTGTTTTGGGATTTCTGCAATAAATGTATGATAAACAAGATGTTAATCCAAAATTTGCCCACTATAGGAAAAGGCTATACAGTTATGAATCTTTTTTGTTAAAAACCAAGGCAGGTCAGAATTCTTTGTAATGATACTTTCTTCAGTGCAGTCCTTACTAAGGGATAGGCACCACATGTAGGAAACTGAAGGAGACTGAAAACTCAAATGTGATGTAGATAAATGAATGAGAAATATGTGGAAGAACTCAGTGTGAAGACAAACATACTTTTTTTAGTTAATCCCTTCCCTTCCCTCCTCTGCAGCATCCCAAATAATCCTTATCTAAATATTTTATTCTGGAACTATGTTGTCTCTTATCTTCTTACACCATGCCTTTGTATTTGATCTTAATCTTCTTCTGTTTAGCTTGTACCAGCCTCTGGCCCTTTCACATTCAAGAATTTTCTTTCTGCAGAAATTTCCCATTAGGAGTAGAAAAATATAAGTGTTTCTGTGGGTAAATAACATAAGATCTAATGTTATATGTGGAAAAAAGATATGGCTATCTTAGAATGAATTCATTTTCCTAAAACTTAAAGACAAGTCACATAATTTCTTTCTTGTAATGATATCTTCCATAGGGTGGAGGCATGCTGAAGGCAGTGCAATGAAATTACAACAATTTACAATATTGCAACACATCAGAACTCCAACCTCATGTCTCAGGAGTGTGCCTCCAGCTCCCATAAACAGCTCTGGAGTTCTTTGGAGGAAACATTTACTTTATAATTTCACCACAAACTAGAAAGTCAACATCAGCTATAGTGTTGCGAAATTATTCCCCACTCACAAAAGCAGCTGTGAAAGAACATTATCATTACAGACCTCAAACATACACTTTTTTTTTTTGGTTACAAATTCTCATTTAAGATTGTCACTGAATATTAATTCTCATTAACTCAAAATACCACTGAATGTTCATTCAATCATAAATTCTTTGTCAGACAATCAAGATGTCATATTTTCTATGGCCACTTGAGTTTATTCTGGTAGACAAGGAACACCTTTTCATAACTAGAGTCTGAATTTTGGTCGTAATTCAACCCTGCACCTTTCAGAGCAAAATCAGAAACTTTGTTCTTGTGGTTTCTCCTCTCTGCTCTAAGACTATTGCCAAGACAGACTGTTTACAGAATCAGCATTCCTCTTCCTCACTGATTTCAGAGCAGGGGTTGAGACAAATAAATCTAAGCATAAAAAGAAAAAGCTTTTCTTTACCAAATATGTATTTACTCTGACCTTATCATGTACACAAAAGCTGGACCTGGAATATATCTTTACTGCCACAAAGTTGTAACTGCAGAGCACGTAGGGAAGCCAGCAGTACATTGACCCCTGTCTGCCACAGGTAAGAAACGAAATGCAAGGATGGACTTTAGAGGAACCTTTAGTTCAGTCTTCAAACTTATCCTGAAGTCTGAGCCACTGACAAGCCATTACTACTGTTGCTTTTAGTAACTAAGTAGAAATTGGGACATGTCCTAACGCTGTAATCACATTTCTATTTAAGTAGATATGGCAATTATTGTACAGAGTTATCAGCAAAAGCTGTGCAAAATATTTACAGTGAGTGATGAATCCTCAAGCTTATGTTTCCAAGAACTTGGACCCCAGTTTACTGGCTTCATAATTATAACAGAAACCTCCTCCCACTTAGCCACCCTCACACCATGCTGCCTGAAGTTTTCTAAACTCATATAACAAATGAAGACACTGAGGTCAAGCATAACTGAGAGAGGGGGTGAAAAATCTGCTGTAATGAATTCAGCCTGGATATTTATTAATTTTCCTCTTGCTAAACACCCAAACAAACCCACACAGGATGTTTGCTTCCAACCAATGCAGACTGCAGGGTTTAATTAGCTGAAAGCTCCACAAATTGAGCCCTGCTGAGTTTGCTGCTGTGGTTATAATCCAAGTTTTAAAGGAGACAGAAACAGCCATAGGACATCTCATTATGTCCTGCATCAAAGTGAAATGGTGAACACCTGAGTTCAGGTGATAATATCATCTTTTATTATTATTATTATTTTTTTTTTTAAGTGCAATGAAGATTGTCATATTTGTTCCAGGGTCTTTTTGAACTGTTGAAGTACTGTGCTGTCTGGAGAGAGGCACAAAAAAGCAGCTAATGTAGAAGTATCAAGCACAGTCAAGGTGAGATAGTGTGCTGCATTCTTAATACTTTTGTGGTTGTTCGTAAAAGATAAATAAATAAAATAGAAGTAATATCTTGGCAAACTTGGGAAACATTTAACCCTTATTTTTCTTTCTTGTATTTTAAATGAATATAAAAGTATCAAAAATAGTGAAGCTGCAGGAATAGCCTGCTTTAATAAGTTGATTATCATTTTGTCAAATATGGCTTGTAGGGCTTAATATCTCTTCTTTAGATTTAATAACACAGTTACTTTTACCATTCTATACTTAAAATATATGGTTGCTTACTGGTTCCGGGCAGGAGTGCAATACTGAATTCTCATAAATATGATGAAATCTTGCACCATTGTCTAGCAGAGAAAAGAAAAATCGAGTCAACCACACAGCAGCATTCTTCCTGAAGTCAGCCCTTGTTGGAAAACCTACCTTCAGGAATTGATCCCTTTGCTCACCAATGAACTTCCTCTCTCTTCTCTCTAAAATGGCCTGGAGCTTTTCTGCATCACTCTCTGCAGTCCTGGCTGCTAACCCTTGAATGAAAGGGCTGTTGCTTTTGGAAAGCTTTCAGGAAGCTGTCCTCTCCCAGGAAGAAAGAAGACTCTAGAAGTCTGCCTCAAAAGAGGCATGCTGTTTTGCTTGTTTTCTTTGGCTTCTCCTGGTTTGGTTCCTTGGGGAACTGGCTTACAAGCTCTCATCCCTTGGGAGTCCAGCTGTCTCCTGACTGTAGCACTGGCAGTCCTCCTAGCTTCCCAGTGCACTGCTTATCCTCCCTCTGCTGCTCTGGACAGTATCACCCACACTAGTTTGTTCTGCATAGAGGTTCAGTAAATAAAGGAGAAATTCTCACCTGGGCACCCAAAGGGCTGCACTGGGAACTCCCACCCCCAGAGTCCACAAGGTTGAGTGCTTTGACAGAACACAGTACTGTGACCACCTCTTATTGCCATTGTCACCGTATTATTTGTGTGCTTACTGTATATATATACATACAAAAAAATAGTGATCATTTGCTATGCTATGTCTTTTAAATAACCTTGGCTAGAGAACTTTCTGCTCACCTGAAGGTCAGGGAGGATCACTTATAAAGCTAAGGTAAGAACTGGGGAGTCCCTGGCCTTCATCCCAAGGGTATAACCTCATTAAATGAACTCACCAAGTGAAAGAATTTGAGGCTAGTCTTCATCTGTGTATATACCAAATTTTATCAAAGACTCTCAGGAAAAGTAACCACATGACTGTGGCACTGCATCATGCCAGCTCACGCTACTAGGTTTGCTTCCTTGAAATCACTGAATTTGTATCAATGCTGTGTTAGTGTAAAATAATAGAAAAATAGGTACATGCTCACTGATATTCTGGTCAGTGCTGTGATTGTTTTAATGAAGCCTGTTTCAATGAGCTGGTGCCAGCAACAAACTGTCCGCTATTTCCAAACTCGTCTTCCCATGCTTTGCATTTTGAGCACTCATAGATATTTGTGCCAACTACATGTCATCTCTGTTCTGCCATCATTTCACACCCACTTTACATAAAAGTCAGCAGCCAGACAAGGGGATGGCAAGGAAGAACATCTCCTTTGAAAGCAGCCTCCCTGTCTCTTCCCCTGACGCCACCTGACTGCAGGTCCTGGGGGACAATCCTTGGTGACTGAAGCTTATGCAGGGCTTGGGGACAGGGTGGTTGGTCCCTTCTCCAGCTTCATCCTCCCTATATGTGTGGGACCAGCAGCAATGGAGATAGCAGAGGGGTTTCCACCCCCATCTCCCTGGAGAGATTTCACTCTCCACACAAATCTTCACCAAAGCCCAACAGAAAATGTCAGCTTGTGTCTACCCCGAGAGCATCCAGCAAAGGATTTATTTACCTCCAGGGAAGGAGAGAACACCAGCACTCCACATAGCAGCAGATCTTCTTCTAGGCTATGAATGCTGAAGCCGTGACCAGGAAAATGCCTCCCCCCAGAGCAGCACAGGGCTGGGCAGAGTCCCATGCTATGTGGACCACTTTGCATGAAGCACTGCTTAAAAGAAGGCTGCCAGGAGAGGCTGTCTTGCTAGGAGCAGTTGCGGGGGTGGAATAAAGGTGTGTACACTAGGAAGTTAAAAACAGCTCTGAGCCTAATGACTGTTTTAGTGGTGACCTGGAGACAACACAAACGCAGGAAAAGCACGCTGTATGTGCTCTCTGGTTTATTACCACCTATTGTCTAAAATAAAGCAAGTCAAAAAGATTGTTAAGCCCTGCTGTGGTCTCAGGTACTAAATCTGCCAAATAAATAATTCCGTTGCTTGTTGTTAACACGTCCCAGAAATGTGAAACAAAAGGTACAAGCCATATGTTGCTCCCCTCTCTAATTCTAAATGCACTCTTTCAGACAAGATGTTTCTTAGCACAAATTCATTACAAAGCAGCAACAATAGAGAGGCAAAGTGAAATAAAAACTCCACATCTCTCTGGGGAAGTACAATCCATTTCTGCTTTTGTGTAGACAACCGGCATTAGAAGGTAAGCAGACATAACAGAACGGCATGCTATTGCCAAGCCGTGGTTAAAAGAAGAAAGGCTAATGTGAGATTGCACTGCTCTTCAGCTTACAGTGCAAGAGAAGAAAGGAATGACATCAGTCCGAGGCACAGAGGTGGGAAGAATTGCCCTCAGTTTTATAAAAGATGGACAATTGTTTCTCTGTGTTATGGAAAGATCCAGATTAAATATTATAATTAGCACAGAATGGAAATGGATGTTGCTTTCATACCAAATAGCAATTACCAAGGAGGCCTGGCTTTAGAAGCTAATTTGAGTTTGTAATGAATAGGGACCTATGGAGCGGATATACAGGGAGCAATTTAATCATCCCAGGGATATACGGGGCCATGGTCAGCTCCAGTGGGCATGGAGGAACGAAAAACACACGTATTAAAATATCAATACAGGGAACAATGCAGCCATTCAAAATGTAGGCTGAGTTAGTCACTGTGTATTTCACCAGACTGCATGGTGCTACCAAATCAAAAGCTATTCATTCCACTCACCCAGGATGTAAAAAAAAAAAAAAAAAAAAAAAAGAAATGCATTGTCCCTGCACTGGAAACACAGAGAGGCCTGCAGGTCCTTCGTGAGGGTGATGGTCACCCAAAACTGCCCTCCAGGGACATGGTGGGGAGGGGGCCTACCTCCTGCACTGCTGTTCTACGTGACACAGAAAAGAACAATAATGTTTGCCAGGTGAGAATAAAAAGGAGTGTAGAAGTTTCTAAGGCAAGCAGAGGAAGATGGCAATGAGGGGAGGCAAGGGCAAGGCAGGAAGGGAGCAGTGCTTTGGAGAAAGGGAGGAGAGGGTTAAATCTTCAGGGGAAGAGCAAAGTAACAAAGAAAGCAGCAAAAAGGAGAGTCCCACAGAGCAGGTGGAGGAGGGTGGCACACTCAAATGTTCCAAAATCCCAACAGCGTGAGCCTCGCTCAAAGATTTTGGACTCTGTCCATCTGTCTCTTAATACTTATCATCTTCAAGCACCTGCAGGAACATTAATCCTAATACCAGTCTTATGAGGTAGATTTGCAATGTTATTGTCCTCACCTACAAATAGGGCAGCAGCACGATGAGAAATGAGACCAGACAGAAGGTCTTTAAACTGCGTCTTAAAGAAGGCATTAGGTGGTGTTTTAATTCACTTTAGCCAACACCAGTGGGGTTTCTGCACCTTTTCTTCCAGTATGAACATGCCATACTTCCTCCTCTGTCATACCAGCACTGATGTATAGGCTGAAACTGCATTTAATCACTGAGGAGGAGAGACCAGCCTTTTCAATATAAGGGTAAAAAGAGGACTTAATGATGGAACATCAATCTGGCTGAGGGAAAGTACCAAAGAGGAGAGGGGAACAGAGCTGAGGAGCACCCTCACCATCAGCCAAGGGTGTGCAACACCAAGTTATTGCAAGCCAGATGACATGCGTGGAAAGGGGGAACTGGGAGCCACTCCTCAGCCACAAAGGAGCCTGCAGTTTGGTGCCCACTGAAATATCATTGCTGTGAGGGCTGCCGATGCTGATTAAATTCCCCGCTCGCAGCTGACACGTGGGCAGCAGCGGAACCTGCACATTCATCCAAATATTTCACTGAATTCCTCCCCAAGTGCTTTTAATATCTAATCGCTTTTATTGTGAGCTGATTTGATTTCCTTTTAGTACCACCAGCTGCTCTGCAAACAAAAACAGTTGGCTGTGAACTTTAAAGTTTAGTGCTGATTTTTGCTGTGGTTTCATACCAGGGTTCCTGTAGGAGAAGATGGAGAAAGGAAAGCAGCATGTTGGGATGCATTTCGCTTCTCTTTGTCCTGTAAAGGTGCTCCTCAGGTATAATATGTTCTTCTGCATACATAAATACAGGAACAATCCAGCAGACCACAGGCCCATCTAGTCAACTCCCTTTTCCAAAGTAGCCATTGGTAGAGCACAGCTGTGTAGTGGTGTGCCAAGTGATACTCTTACCTAGAAAATCCGCACAAGACCCCCTCAAGCAATTCTCAGCTTAGAGTCTTTTCAGTGTTTTTGTATTTAATAGCCTTCTTTTTTTTTCTTTGTTCTCCCAATAATTTGTTCAATAACATTTTGAGCCATCATAACCAGCTATAACACTACGCAGCTCAAGATCCCACACCTGAACTGCTCCCCACGTAAGGGATTATCTCCTGCAGCAAGACCCATGGATGGCTGTGGCTATCTCATTTGACCCATCCTAGCTCTCTTATTGGAAGAGTCAGTAAACAACCATTCCCTGTGCACCCTCTCCTTGTCACTATTGATTTAATACATCTCTCTCATATCCCTTTAGTGTCATTTCCTTCTCAACCTGGAGAATCATTGCTTGTACAGAAGCCACTCCATACATTTGATTACCCTTGTTGTCCTCCTTGGTATTTTTTCTGTGTCAGCTGCATGCTCTCTGAACTGAGAGGACCAGATGCAAATACACATTTAGGATGCAGGCATGGCATGCTGCTTGCCTGCTGCTTTCTGTTTTGATCTTTATGCTTTTCCTAACAATTCCTAATCTTCAATGTGCTGGTATAATCAATAGCAAGCACTGTGATGGTGTTTTCATGCAACAATCTATTAGAAACCTAAGAAATCCTTCCTGAAAGGCAGCAATCATCTTAGAGGCCATCATTTTATATGTGAAATTAGTATTGTTTTTCCTATGCATGCAAGTTCACGTTTCCTGGCAATTAATTTCACTGACCACTGCATCATCCCATCATTCCCTCTTACAATGTCCTTCTGTAGTTCGCACAGCCCTGAATCACTTAGTATGATCTGTGACTGTTGTCACCTCATTTTCTCCATTTCAGATCACTGTGAATATGTAGAAAAGCATGAGCACCACACACAAATCCCTGCAGGACTCCAGTCATGACCTTCTTCCACCATGAAAGCTGACCATTAAGTTTTGCCTCATGTTTCCTTTTAACTACCCATGCAAAGACCTTCCTCTTTACCCATGGCTGTTTGCTGCTATGACAGCTGATGGCAAGGGACCTTTTTAAAGGGGACCTTGGAGAGTAGTCAATTAAATGAATCACCCTTACCTACATGCTTGTGGAATCTCTCAGCACGTAAAAAAATAAAATAAAAAATTGTGTAAGCAGATGTGATTTTTTCTTCTCCTGGATGTGAAGCCACATCCCAAGGCAGTGAAATTTCTAGCAGTGATTCACAAATATCAACAGCAAAGTTCTCCCCATCCTCACATGTACAGCTTCACAGCTGCATAATTCAGCAATTACAGAACGACTCCCCCATCTTCTGCACAGTTTATGCTGGCCTGGGCACTTCCACAGAGCTGCTTTCCTCGGAAGCAGAAGAATAGACTATAAAATAACTGGGAACAGGAGTTGTAACCTGCAAGTAATACCAAATTTTACATCAATGTCAATATTTGCTATTTCTATTTGAATTTGACATTCCTGTTTGACAAAGTGTTACATCTTTCCAGTTATGTATACATCTATATGTCACAACCTTCTTACTGCACTGAGAGTGGTTCAATCTTTTTTCTTTTAATTAACTGATTTCTATCAGTTAGAGAAAGTTCTCATAAAGGCTGGGTTCATGTATGTTAATCAGCTGCCTTCCTTTATCTGACTTTGGGCAATTCACAAGGAAAAGTAGTGCATCAATTCTCCTAAGTACATAAGAGAGGATCTGAGCCGATGATTCCCAAATACCAGCATTTTGAGGATTTTCAGGCCAGTAGCTCTCAAACTCTAGGGCCAAGCTTCTCCCATTACTTAAAGAGAAGAAAACAAGCTTTTCTGCTTTTTACAATACCAATTGGTTGCCACATTGTGAGTGAACCAGGCACTGACCTGAAGTAGCTGAATAAACTAAAATGGAAAAATAATCCCTCTACTGTCAGAAAAGACTACTCTTGTCAGTATTCATTCGGAACCTCGCTGAGTGCTGCTTGGTCAGCGAGCATTCACCAGCTCAGCAGCCTGCCTTTTGTTTAAAACTTGGGCACCAAAAATATGCTGCTTTGTGTTATCTGATAATCTATTTGAACATTCTGAAATAAATTTGATTATATTCCTTAAACTTTACCTTGTCTTGATTTTAGATTGTTTCTCAATGAAAAAATAATAATTAAATTTAAGGAATCAATCCTTGCAGCAGACAT
Source organism: Anas acuta (assembly GCF_963932015.1). NCBI lineage: Eukaryota > Metazoa > Chordata > Aves > Anseriformes > Anatidae > Anas > Anas acuta. Next base: position 96,373,315 of record NC_088979.1, on the reverse strand, counting down.
CAAATTATATCTACTGTGAAGTCTCTAGTATCACATGCTCGGTGGATAAATCGTGCAATTGTGTGGGGAATATTTCAGGGGTAAGAAAAAATTTGCAAAGCGGGGGAGTGCAAAAAGCTTAATGAATTCATCCACAGAAAAATAGCCACTTCTGCTGCCACGACAGCTCCCTGTCCCCAGGACTGCCATCCTGGATTGTGCAGTGCAAGGGTTTCTATGGGGCTGGAAATATTGCAGATAATATGATTTAGTTAAACAAAGCACCTCCTTCCCCCCCCCAGAAATGGCTTGGCAGCAGCTCCAGCCGGATGGCTGCCAGCACGGCACACGTGGCTGAGGAGCAGGGCTGAGCCTCGGCAGGAGCTGTCGGACACAACCGGGGTGGGCTCGCATGCATCAAAGGGATGTTTGCCTGCACCGCTGCTGCTAAAGCTCTTCTTATGTCTGGGGAAACTGGAATAAAGCTGTTGCAGTAAGTGGTAGCAGACAAGTGTAGGAGCTTTACGGGAGTGGGAAAAAAAAAAAAAAAATGCTTCTTTCTGCTTATTTCAGGTTAGAAAACATTTTTAAATACTCTTGCTTCAAAGGGTGCTGGGACAGGCACTGGCCAGCCAGCAGAGGTGATGATTGTACACAGAGCTCTCCCAAAGAAGTTTAACAATGCATTGTCCCTTACGGTCCTCTGCCACTGTATTCAAATATTTTATCTCTTTCCAGCACTCAGGATTATGTATTAGGGAAAGGAAGGAAGGATCTGGAAGATTGTTTTCCTGTGTTCTGGTTAAGCTTCTCTCTCTCAAGCCTGATGCCCATATGGCCTGTTAATAATGCAGCACCGTAATTTAACACAGTTTGCCTTCAAATAAATCCCAAAGTAAGCATGGTCCAGGATAATGCTCACTTAATATGAAGTGCATGTCCCAAAGGGAACCAAAAAGCAAGCCAAAATATAAATGTGAAAAGGAGAAGGAAAAATACAAGCTGTCCCAAGCACTTCAAAAGTTCCTCTTATTATTGTCTTGAGGTTTCATCCTGCCAGCTTAAGTGAAAAAAATATTGGATCTTAACAGCCTTCTGCAGTTCTGGTGACTTCCAGTAAAGTGCAAAGGTTTAACCAGAACATTAAAAGTTTTGTGTGTGGGGTGGTGTTTTTTTTTTTCAAACATACAAAAAGCTTGTATTTTTCTTCTAGTATAATCAAGGGAGGGCGCTTCGCGGCAAATGGTGAAACTTGTCATAATTTATTAGCATAAAAAAGAAAGAAAGAAGGAAAGAAGGAAAATGAAGGAGCTAAAGAATTGGACCAGAAGTTCAGCATGGTGTTCACAAAGCCAGGAGTGAACTAAGTTGGTTTTGCAGCAGCAGGTATCGCTGTGATACACATGCAGAGCTCACAGGTTTCAGGTCAGCTGCTGGGGACGGGCACACAGCTAGGTCAATGCTAGGACACCCCAGCTCTTGGGGTGACACAGCTGGGAGGAAAGGAGATATGACAACCACAACCCCGGTCACTGTCCCACATTTACCCTATGTGGGCTTTGAGACACAGCCATTATTTGTTCTTCTGAAAGCATAAGGAAATGTAATGAGCCAAAAAGTAAGAGACATTTCAACTTGAGAAACAGTGTGTCATCTCCAGCACGTTATGACTGTGATTAAACTGTGCCTTTTCATTAGCAATCATAGCATTTAACCGTGCAGGCCCTGCCTAAAGAGAACAAACAGAAAACAAACAGAAGGTCAGCATATGGTTTGGCCAGTACATTTAATTTTAGTGCACCTCCCAAGCCATGTCCTGCAAGGTCAGAACAGCAGCCGGAGCCAGCAGCTGGTAGAGGTCCATTAAGACCTGCAGAAGAATTTCTAGTGGTCATATGGGCATTTTTACTGCCAAGAGCTGGCCTGACCTGACCTGACCGGCAGGACAAGGACAGCTCTCCTACAAGAGCTCGTTTCCTCCAGCAGCACTGCACTGCATGCCCTGTGCTGCCTGCTCTCACCTCTGGGTGACAGCAGGATCAGGATGCAGCCCCAGATGAAGTCCACAGGGCTTAGCATAACAGGGCTCTCAAAGGGCTTTTATTTTTCCAACAGAGAGACCAAAAAGTTTTACTGAATGTGAAACTCAATTCACTTAACGTGTTTCCAGGGATAATTCACTAACAGTTACACTTTTTATTTGATTTCTGCCCACAGCACCCAAGCTAACATAATGCTAAAGTATTCAGAGGAGACAAAAACAATTATGTAGCTTTGTGATATCTAAGCAATAATAATGAAAAAGCTCCATTTCTTTTACAGTTATGGAAAAACAAGACCTATTATTCACATAACATTTAACTCACTTTCAATATGGCAGTATAGCTCTCCTGTCTCAAAGCATTAATAAAATGCAACTGCACTGCAAATACTGTTGAGAAAGCAGTATTTACCAAATAGATTTACCAAATCTATGAAAATATCTGAAGCTTTCTGTTTAAGCATAAACAGATAGCTGAAATATTACTGCAACCATGAAATTAATGGCTTGCCAAAACACTATCCCCAAAGTGCACATGCAGTCTGAAAAATAGATAAATAGCTATGAGTTGAGGAACAAAATATCAGATTCAGTTTCTGCTTTAAAGAAATTATATTTTTTCCCTAAAATTACAAGTGTAAGGATTTTTTTTTTTTTTTTTACCAAAATTGCATTTTTTATAAAAGGCGTTTCCAAAACATGGAAGCAGAATAAAGTGCATTCCTCCATATGTATCACTAGGATCTGTCAAGTTGCATTCTGGTTTACATGCCTGAAGCCTGTACTGTTGACATGTCCATGAATTTGGAAATGAGAGATAAAATGCCCAGTAAAAAAAAAAAACCAGGGAGTAGCTGCCTACACAAGAAACACTGCTGAAAAAGATCACAAACCATTCACTGATCAGCAACGCGACACTGGTTCTGAAAGAGTGAGTCCTCATGGTGTTCATTTACAGGATTATTGTCCATGAGGCCTGAGAAGGAAATGATCATTTCTGTCCATACTGGGGAGGCCTCATCTATGCAGAAGTGTGTACCTCTGGGAACTGTGCTCCAGCAATGCCCTAGGAGAGGTGGAAAGAATACAGAGACAATCTTCATAGTGGGTCATTGGACCTACAGGTCTTCATGAGGAAACAGTAAAGGAACTGACTTCTGAAAACACTTTAAGGACTGTTAGAGAGCTAACCATCAGAGAAGAATAGGACTAAGCTACGTTAGAGTGCCACAGAGCAGATCATGGTATGAAAAAAGCACCATGTAAGGATGTGGTATGCTCTAATGCACATTTAAGGGTAGTAGAGCAGTGGAAGAGAACACCCCATGGTACTGCAGGTTCTTCTTTGCTGTAAGATGGAAGAACAGGTGAGACGAACATTGGTCGAGGGACGAACTGCCCTCTGTTCTTATTCCTAGCCAGCAATTTCTATCCCCACTGCTTCCAGGCTCTTCATGGTGCTGGGTGGCACCCTAAACACCAGTCACACTCACATCTCACTGAGTCACATATATATACATATATACATAGACACCCACACATGTATATACCACATGTCTAATTTCTAAAGAAATACCCTAAAAGTCAAGAGCACTACTATAAAGAACAAATCTGGCATTTTATCAATCTGATAGAATAGCCCATGTCTGAACAAAACGGTCCAGCACAACACCTAACTGCAGATTTCTTGATGAACCCTTCACTGTATTGATTACATGAAAAGCTAAGTAAAACCTACATTAGCTATTGATAGAAAAGCTTGGATTTGGGCTGAGGATTAATTTAAGAGTTTTTATGTGATGCAGGCAAATCTACTTTAGCTTTGCAAGACTATAGCACTCCCAGGTTCAAGAGAGTTTACTGTACAAAAATCCGCTTTTCCCCATACTTAAAGTACGTGTGAGAACATAATAGCATAATTCTTCATGATCTACTCATAGCTATCATGACCCAGTTATACCAGCTTTTGTAGATTTTGACTTTGTAGATTTGTCATTGCCAATGGATATATTTATTTCTGTTTCTGTTTCAGACTTACATAAATATGATTGTCCGAATTTTTGCTTATCTTTCAAAGTTTCTTCTAAAAGAAATAGCGGTATGGCATCCAGACAGATGACTGCAGAAGGAAGTTACCTATGAATGCATACAAAGGATTTGTACCCTTAGCATTTTCATGAGTGCAGACTTTTTAAAGCCTACTTTGTGACTTTTGCAGTTTAGATTTTTAAGTCTTTGGAATGGAAGAATTTAGGGACACGATGGTTCAATATGGAGACAGGGATTTTTCCTGCTAAGCACTATCTGCAGGGAACAAGTAAATATGCTAAAAGTCCTGTCTGTATGCAATTTTCAAATAGGACTGTATATCCTGAAGATTTTCTGCACTGCATCAACACTGGAAAACAATTAAATCAAGTTTATATATATATATATAATGAGACACTTCTGAAGTACAAGGACGAGCCCAAAGAGGACATTTCACACCAGGCAACCACCAGATGGGTATTTCTGTTAACTGCATGTCTATCTAGCAATGACTCACAGTTTGAGATATTTTCATGTTTGTTTGCATTGCATTCCTATGTCTGTAAACAGCAGAAGCGATGCACCAGCTAGAACCAGTGTCTCTTCTGGAATACATCCACACCATCTCTGAGGGATTTGGCAGCCCCTTACTAACACAGACAGCTCTTTAAGGCTGGTTAAATGGTGAGCATCCTTCTCACTCTGCAGATGGGCTACAGTTGCATTAGCATGGGTCTCTTTAGCTCTGGTTCACTTCATCCCTTGTCCAACCTTCCTTCAACAGCCTCTCTGCTTCCTCCAAAGAAAGTAAAGATCCTTTCTGTGCAATCATCCTAAAGCTTGACCCAGAGCCTCTATAATAACTGGTTAGGACTAGGACAGGAATAAGCTTCTCTCAGCTGTTTATCCAATGTGAAGAGCCCTGGGGGAGGAAAGGATATCATCCTCCTTATAGTAATTACCTTTACATGTTTTGTTTGCATCTCGCTTGTGATATTTGTACCAGCATCACTAGGGCATTTAAATGGCAGTCATTTTAGGAAGCGTGTACTAAAGACATTTTGTCAATTATTTTTAATTTTCTAAGCCAGATCAAAAGCCACCCAATTGTGGGTGTCCTCATGTGCAAAGCCTGCACTGTACTCAGGAAGGGAATGGGAGCGATATCACATTTCTCTCAGTACACAAGACCTCAATTTGTAGCAGACCCAGTTAAATCCTAACACACCTCAGCAAAATGGATCCCACTTTTTGTTGTCCTTTTAGCTATTACAAGCCATCAATTTGTGTGTGAATTACGGGTGTTTTTATGCTTCCTCTTATGTGTAAGGCATTCTCCTCAAAACATATGTTTCTGCTAGATCTTTATAGCTGCTTTGTTAGTGGGCAAAAAGATTCCTGTATTACACAGTTTAAAGTATGTAGGTGTTGCATTGCTAATGCATCAGTTCATTTATGCTTATGGTACGTTTAGCTTAAGCCTCTATTGTAGCATTTCTGAAATACCTGTCTGTTTTCATTGGGTACATTCAAAACAGGGCATTGCTATGTGCAAGTTTTGTAAAGCCCTGTTACATTGATCACTATGTATTCACAATAAATAGCATTATATTTTAATTGGATTGGGGGAGGGTTGTTGTTTGTTATTTTTTGCTCGTCGGGAAGCAAATTTAATATAGATTTTCATTAAAGGCATGAAGCCAGAGCATGCTGAAGATGGTGCCAACTGCTTGTTGCAAATTAAACTGAGGCAAAGCACATGGTAAAAATATGATAGACTCCCTCATTCATGTACACCTGCAAAGAACTGCTGCTTCTCTCAGATCCTGACAGGTACACGGACCTGGTATGAAGGGTCCAAGGATTTTATCACTCCCCACAACTCCAGCCAAAAATTTTCTATTGTTTGGTGCATGCCTTGGTTGCATTCACTTATGATTTTGAACTGGCTAAGAAAAAAATATGGTTATGGGTTTCTGAAGTTGCTTTCTCAAATGAGATACTAATGATGGGTTATCTGTTCTGCATTTCTATTTTATTAAGATGAGTGCATGCAGATTCTCATACACTTTCTTTCTTCATGCTGCATAGCTCTACGACAATGTAAAATCCTAACTCAAAGGAGATTAAATTAGATTTGGGAGATGCAAACTCCCAAAAAAGAAAAGAAAACAAAAACTCTAATCAGCATATTGTGATCATGGAAGACAGTCTAAAGAAATTTAGTGCCATGCAATACATATTTAAAGGGCAGCTTTTTACAGCCATACACATTTCTCCCCTTTGCTTATTCACGGTAACAAGTAGCACCAAGACACAGTATGCATTAGAAGCCACCACACAGGAAAGCTACCCATAGAAATGACAAGGTAATTTAGCATCAGCTTCTTTTGGCTTCAGACAGAGATGCAAATGGCACATGCTGGCAGTACTGGGGTGATGCAGCTGTTTGTCCTGTGTCTTTTCTCTTATTCCGTAAAGATACCACCTTGGTAGCTGGACTCTTTCAGTACATGATTGTTAGGGGAGCACAAAACATAGTCTTATGAGTACCTGCCTGAGCCAAGGGGTCTCACAAGTGTCCTGTTCAGTGGCAGGGAAAGGAGTATGTATGTCACACTTGGCTCTGTGGAAATGCCTTCTAATGAAGGGCCAGACTGAAGATGGAGCTGCTCTGCAGGAGTGCACCTCATGCACTTGGCTGCTAATGGCATTTAGTGCATGGGACCAGCCTCACACTAATCTGACGTAGTCCTTCCAAAATGCACTAATGTACTGTGGTTATCAAGTCTCCAGCACCAAGCAGTTCTTTCTGTCTATACATCTGTTCCTGCTGGACCACAATACACGCTGATGCAGACAAAAGCACAAGCATGATAATCCAAGCTGTGCAGAGACATCATGCTCCCTCTGAGACTCAGAAACCCTCAGCTTCCTCCTACATGATCATCTTTCCTCTTATACCACTCTATTCCTCATACACTGCTGACCACTGGTACAAACAGAGACATGAAACAGCTACGGATCTTATGCCATCTTTTTCCTAAACACCTCAGAGACCACTGGGAAAGCATAGGTACACAGGAACTTCCCTTTCACCCCAGTCCAAGCAAGACTTTTGAAGACGTATTTTTACTGACTCATGGTTGTGGTCCCAACACAGCAGTCTCCTCCCCTCTCTAAACTCAGCTTTCCTTTCTTTAGAGTAGTACCACTGGTATGTGTAAGTGCTGGGAGATGTTACACACTCTCCAAAAACAAGAGCATTCTGCTCACAATAAACAATATTTTCAAAGGATGTTCAAGCTGTTCTTAAAAGTGGGATTGAAAAGGGGTAAAATTCGTCCAGTGAACTGTACTGTACTCTGTTCGGGCAGTGCTTTGGCTCTAAAAGGGTAAAAGTCCATGCTAGAAATACATTTCAGTCTGTACTTTCACTATTCCTGAGAGCCCTAAAAGTCATGCTTCTGAAATTTTGAGGACTTCCATCAAATCACTTATTGCTGCCAAATGCATAGAACAACTTTATTAAGGTAAAAAAATAGACCATTAAATGCAATCAGAATCCTATTAATACAAGAGAAAACCATTATTCCAGTGACCCTAAACCCTTCAGAAGAAGATACAAAATTGTTTCTGCAGACAGATGGAAAAATGCTCCTTAATGAGTCACCTTTTAACAATCAAGAATTAAATCTATCTGGACTTGCAGAATTACAAAAGTTTTTTAAAAGATGGTTTAGTTTGAGAGAGTTTAAGACAGGCATATTACAAGTAGTAGCCTTTTAAAGCAACAGGGTCAAAGACAGTGAGTAGGCCAGTAGCAAGTAAGATTTCACTTTGCACAAACTGCAAGTTCACTTCAAGAAGCCTGGAGTCTTTTTGTTACCAATAGTTTACAGGCAGAACAGACCATTATGGAAAAGGTAGCATCCCAAAAATGTAAAGGGACAATAAAACAAAGGATACATCATGAGACACTAAATCAGATATAATCAGGGAAATAATTTTAGCCCAAACTCTTAAAACCTTCCCATAAGAACCTCTCGATAAGTATGTTGATATAAGAGTGCAGAAAATATACATTTTTTTAGCCGTCAGGCACTCAAATAAATCTTTAAATTTATCCTTAAATGAAGCAGGAACTGTTTCAGTGTGTGTTGGCTATATCTTGTCCTGTTCTGCGACTCTGTGTTGCATTGAACTGAACTCCTGACAGTACTCCCATTCCCTGTTTGAACTCTCATTTTTCTTTCCTTGGGAACAGGGGTATGGAAAATAATAAGGAAAAAAAGTCATTCCTGATGTGTCTGCAGATTTTAGCTCACACCATGCACAATTTTCTACAGAAGTATGACAGGAAGGGTTGACTAGGCCAGGGAACTGTGAGCCCCCTAGTCCTGGATGGCCCTTCCCATGTGGCACCGACCAGCAGAGACTGCCGGATCACCCTCATGGCCTTGGCACAAAGCAGTGATCCACAGGCTCTGGAGAGCAGAGGACCAGCACTGGAAAAAGCATTGACCCAGCTAGAGAGCAGTGGCAAGACAGGCTGGTGATACCATGCTGGACATGATGTGCCGGACAATGCTGATGGAGGGAGAAAGCTCCCACAGCCTGGGTGCCTGCCCATATTCACACCTAACACTTTTCATATCTCCAACAAGAAATCTTAAAATAAAGATCACTAAGAGAGAGGAATCATATTTTTCACCTACCCCACCCTGGGACTTTCTGGATCTAGAGCTTTTCAAGCTCCAGGCATGTGAGTATGCCAAACCTATCACAGATGGAAACCACCACACCATTTTGTTTGGGTGTTCTTCTTTGCCTAGGAGAGAAATTTTAATAAACAGCTAGTAGAGAGGAAGTCCTCACCATTAGCCTTATTCCCATACCTTCCATTTTCACCAACATTATCAGGATGCAGCAGGTCAGACAGCATGTCCAGCTGGATACTGCAATGTGCTCTTTTGGGGAGTCTGCAAGTCCCATGGCATTCTCTGAGATGGCAAGGAGAAAGGACAACCTGCAGAGTCTTGCCTTCGTAGGATTTCCCTTTTTAAAGAAAACTTCCCTACAGGATTTGTTTTGTCAAATACCATTTGTCACCGTTATTCTTTACAGAGATGTCAGAAAGAGGCAACCTTTCCTTTTCAGTCTTTTTCAGCAGATAAGCTTTCCTGGTCAAAAAACAATACAAATTTTTATAAAACACGTGAGTCAAATATGATAATTGTCATATCTTTGAAAGGAGAGCTGCAGAGGCACCTGAGGCTCCTGCATGGTTCCAACATATGAGAAACTCTCTTTCCTTCTGCTGATCCAAAGATAATTAGCCAAGGGAGGCTGGATATACAATTTTCTTCTTTCACTGTGTCTCATCTCACAGCACAGCATCTATTCCAAAATCTGATGAGGCTTTGGAATTTTTCCCTTTGATTTAATTGGTGTTTTGAAGAAGTCTCTAGTTATACTTCGGGTTTTGGAGTTGACGTGTTGATTCTACAAAGTTTGTAGGAAATAGGGGAAGCTTTGAGTGACCCTTTGTGAATCTCCTTCCTCAGTGCAGAGCTTTCAGAAAGTATTCAAAATCAGCAATATTAGTAAATCTGTTCAGATCACCTCGTTGCTATCTATAGCTGAGGAATCAAGAACATTTAGTGGACCAAATAACCTAGGTCAGAGTCTTCCTGTACTGAGTACCTCAGCAAGGTTAATCAGTTCTCCAGAATGTAATTGAGAACAGAGTCTAGGGTACTTGAGGCAGAATTCAACAGTCTGTAATGTAGACATTGTTACAGATTTCTTTTGTGCATCCCCAAATATAGAACTTACTGTGACTAATCATGTTCCTGTTAATTCTCTTCTTGAGCATTTGTCCTTTAATTTTCTTCTCTACAAAGAAAAAGCTGAAGGACTCCACCATATGGATACAAAAATATTATCTGAGATTGCTTGTTATTTTATATCATCCTGTTGCCCATCCACAGTATGAATACTTGCATGCTGCCCATACATTAGCAGCAACTACTTACTGTTAACATCTGCCCATTATTGCTGCTCTCTGCTCCCCAAGGAAACACAGTTATGCAGTTGCACTGCCCATCCATCCTTCCACCTGTCTGACAGTTTCCCCAGTCCCTCCTAAACAAGTGCTGGTTCTTGGCCAGTTGCAGTGACATTCGACAGAAACGTTTAAAACCAAGAATTAACAAGCTTCACAGAAATGAAAATCGGACGAAGGAGACAGGCCCAAATTTCTGTCAGTGTTGCGGGAAGAGCGGGCAGAGCTCAGCCATCCTCCACCTGGCAGCAGCCACCTGGCCAGCAAGCCAGCACATCCTGCTCGCTTGCCCATCAGCAGGCAGGGTCCCTGCCTAACCTCTGCATTTGCTGTCTCTTGCCTTTGTGTTCACACAGGAGCAAGTGCAGGGAGGAGAGGTTATTATGACAAGGAAGAGGGCTAAAGGACACAAACCTACAAAAAACTCAGCTCAAGGAGCTAGAGGTTTCACTAGCTGTGCAGCTCAGGGAACAACCTCTCTTATTCCTGTGGCAGCCATGCCTGAAAGCACCTTTTCTGCACCAGACCCCAATTTTTCTCAGTGTTGTACAGAAACTGGGTGTAAAGACAGCTCTCCTTCTTCCTATCAGAGCTTTAGTCATTCTTATGGCAGTTTCTCTCTGCTGATTGTATGTCAAATAAAAACAATAAAGACAACAAATTGCGTAATAAAGATAACATAGAGTGACAGGAAAAACACACGTAAAAAATGTGTAATGAAGCCAAACCATTTCAAATATAAAGCCTCAAGTGCAATTAGTAACTTTGGATATGTTACTACATTTATTTTCTGTTGTCACTGGATATGTCTCTGACAGTACCTTCAGAGGGCCAGATTTCTCAGAAGTAGATGCTCAGCACTGTGAAAGAAAGTGAAATCTGCACATGGTGTTTGTGCAATTGCTGATCCAATGTGAAAGGATGAATTTATTGTTCCCTCAGCCAGAAGTTCCCCTCCCCGTAGCTGGGATGAGTGAGCTGACCATATGCATGCTCCTAATCTGTTATAATATGAAAGAATAGGTAGCTTTTTTCACACTTGGTCTATTTCTGGCTCCCATAAATGAAAATAAATCTGCCCTGTCACCTCAACAGGCATGATTTTTCCTCTTTCTCATGGGCACTAAGAGCTTTTGACAAGAAAACTGCCTTTTATTTGAGGAAAAGGGGAGGAAGCAAAAATACATATAATGCAATGTCTCAAAAACGCAGCCAACCGTGCAATTCCAAATTAACCAGGGAGAAGCATAGCCCTTCACCCTGGCCCACCCAAAATCCTCTCCAGGGTCACCGTGAGACACAGGGGAACAGGATGGGCACTAACCCCACCAGATGTATGTCAGCCCAGCAGGGCCGTGGCATGGCGGGTAGCCCATCCAGGTAAAGCTAGTTTTCCTCCTCCATGAATCTAACACCATGCTGGGCAACTTTCCCCTGCCAAAGCATCCCACAAGCTCAATATAACCTGTGTAACCCAAGTATCCCTTGCATAAATTCTGTGCCCTGACCTGAAGCAGCCAGAGGTGCACGAAATAGGAAGGCAGACAGGCATTAAAAGCCACACAGGATCTGGGGAAAGTGCCACTGGAAAGTACTGGGTTCCTTCAGCTCTTGACAGCAACAAACACAATCAATTCCAAAGCATTCCCCACCACCACCACCAGCACCCCCAAAAAATAATAAAAAATAAACAGCCCAAAACAAAACACAAGCATTGGGTAAATAAGGTATGTAAACAGAGAAAATAAATGATGGTCATGAAAGCTGAGTCCCCTTGCTTTTGACCATATAGAAGCACAGAAAATTATCTCCAAATCCACTGATGATATAGTTTTCAATTCCAGAGGCTTATGTCTCAGTGAAGATGATGAATGGTCCCCCAGTTTATTTGGTCACATTCTGTTTTAATTTTATTGCTTCTTTCTGCCCTAGTGTGCAAGTATTTGGGTGGTTCAAGAAATCATGTCGGGTGATGAGGAAGGACCTTGGTGCTCTGCACCACTCCACATCAGCATATGTTCACAGAAAAAAAAAAAAAAACACTCAGGAACAGAACATTCTCCTTTGTTTGCTTGTGTTGTGTTTTTTTTTTTACCTGCCCAAGGGCTAAGACTCCTTCCCCTATGTCTGAATCAGGAAAAATGGGAATTGATTTAGGAGATCTTTGCCTTAATCCTCTCCACTGAGGAACAGTGTTGTCTATATCATATCACCTCAAGGCCTCATACCAGAGGATCCTCTTTTTAAGGAAAAAGAAAACTCAGTAGTCCCGTTTTTATTCAGTGTTTATGTCAAAACTATTTGCAGGCTCTTCTAGTGGCTGAAGAGCTCTTTCATCTACATTCAGTTACTTGACTTAATTTCCTTCAATTCATTCCATCGGCTGCTGCAATTATTTCTCTTCACAGACACTCCTCGCCTTCTGTTATCGAATTCACGGCAGTGCTCATGAGGGGTGTCAGATCCTGAGCAGAGCGCATCTCCTTCTAAAGGACAGATTAGTAAGTAGGAGCTGTTTGCTTCCAACACTTTCCTCCCCCAGGGCCATACAGCAAGCAAGCCCAACTGAAGAAGAAAGGAAACACCATTCACGCCTGTATGGTTTATTCTGAAAGACTTTTTCAGGGGAAAAAAAAAAAAAAAAAAGGCAGCCAGTGCAGAAGAAAAACAGAAGTGTACCCCCCCAGGCTTGGTTTTGGCTGCAAGACGTGTTTTCCTGTTGCAGCCATTTAGCATGCTGCTCTCTGGTATGGTCTCAAATTAGCAAGGCGACGTGTTGTGGCAATGCAAACGGCACAGAGAAAACAAGAGCCCCCCAGCAAATCCATGGGTAAGGCAGGCCAGCACCTTGGCCATCCATCCAGCAATTTGCCTGGCCCCACTGCACCAGGGCTGGCGTGCTGCTGCGGACAGACACAGAAATCCAGCCCTGCTCTCCAGGGGCCCATTTCAGGTGGTTTCCAGGTCTCCCATCTTTCTGTGCAGCCAAAAATGCCTCCCCATTTAGACTAGAGTTACTTCCCTGCCACCCATCCACACAGACCTTTTCTCTACTACCTCCCTCACCCCTTCACGGCACATTTCAAGTTCATTACTTGATACTTACCTCTCTGGTGACTCTGCTTCTGTTTTGAAAGTGGAAGGCTCTTGCAGGCCAAAGTGGGTGATACCCTGTGGTGTCCAGTCTCCTCATGATGAGCTGAGGGGTGAGCGCCATGCAGAGCTCAACTCGGGGTATTTTGGGGAGGGATCATGCATCCCGCTGCATAGCACAATAAAAAGTGAGCTGTGCTCCTGAGGCACTGTAGCTGCTTAGCAGGGTGTTGCTTCTGAGACAGTATGTCCTACTCAGTGGGGTCAGCTTGCTTTGGGGCAACTCCCTCTGGAGTGGTGATACCGCTGCTGGGTGCCAGGGCTGGCCTGGTGTGTGCTTGCTCAGGGATTGCCAAGCTGGCCTCCTGCTCCTGTCCTCAGTGCAGCTGCTGGCTTTGGTCATTCTGCAGTGACCAGTCTAAAGAAAAGCAACAAACTCGCTTACTTTTCAAGACATTAACTTGGATTGGGACAAAGAAATTAGATGACAGTGACTTTGTTTCTGCTTTCTTACCTTTTTATCTTATTTCCTAACTAATTTCCCTCCTCTTTACATCTCTTTTTCTCTAATCTTTTCCTCTCTTTTGTGTCTTCCACTTTCCTTTGTCCTCCTTGGGCCTGCACATCACCACCACCTCCCTCCAACCTGGTTCAGAGCTGGGACAGAAGAGCCCAGTGCAGGGCAAGACTGACACGGACAGGCCTTGTTGTACCCTGCTTAGCACGTAAATGCAACAAGCTCTCTTCATGAACACAAGTGCAGAAGTCTGATGGCTCTTTCCAAACATAAAGCTCACAGGTCCACCTGGGAAATGCTGTCTGAAAGGAGCTGAAGGAGCACGATCCATTTTCATTTGTTGATGCAGACAGAAGCAGTTTGCACAGAGTGGGGGGGGAGAGAGGGGGGAAAGAAAAAAGAAAAAAGAAAAAAGAAAAAAAGAAGAAGAAAAAAAAAAAAGGTGTAATTTTCTATACATAGTTTTCATAGAAATCTTCCATATAGCAAGCAGTATTCTTCTCAGCTGGATTTCACAGGGCTGTTCACCACCACCAAGTTCATTCTTCTCTGGTCCAGCCCCCTGTTCTGCCCCCAGGGCCTTGCAGAAAAGTGGCCCTCAGCAGCAGTGACTGAGCAGGGCTGGTGAATGCTTTCCCTACTCACACACCCGGTCTGTAGGCAGATCTGACAGGTTCCCTGGAAGAGGTCTTTCCCCTTTGCAGGCAGGGTTCCACAGGAGCATATGGTCTGTGTTGGGAGCACCTTGCTCTTGCACAAAGCCTCCGGAACTGCACAGCCTAATGTATTCTTGGTGTACGTCTTATAAGCACTGATGCCTCCGGGCTATTGACTCTTTGTTTTCCTTTGTGTTCTCTTCTACACCAGTGGCATTTTATCAGGTTGATAATTCAGCTGTATAAGAATCCCCTGGTATCAGCATTAGTTTTGTCAAATCCCTTTTCCCCCGCATGAAGACAGACAGGCATTCTGTTGAAACAATAAATCCATTATGTCAACACAATTAATTCTGTTCGCTGACTAAAACATTCTGTCGAGGAACAAAAAGCATTAACCTAATATCTTCATCTAGTTGACAAAAAACAAATTAGTTCAGAGTCTTTGATGTCACTGTGTTTTACGCCAAAGAAAATCCTTCCTGTTGACATGCTATTTTATCTTCCTTTTGCGCGGGCTCTACCAGGGCTCTGCCTAGTGACACGGGGAGAGCTAATACCTTTGCTCGTGCCTGTATTTCCCTCTGCCTGCCTGGGCTGGGGCTTCTGCAGAGAACTGTTTCTAATCGTGTGCTTCTACCGCGACGGTCTCTTCCCTGGGTCAGGGACCGCCATTCCTCTGTGCATTTATTTATATAACACAAAAGGAAAGAAATGGGTTCCCTCTCTGCTCTTGCAGCACTAACAATAAGCGCTTGATTTCTCTTGGCACTTCCTAATGCTATTATGAACCAAATCACTTTCAAAGTCATTGGTGAACACAAGGGGGTTTGGGGCTCCAAGTTTCTAAATGAGATCTGCTATCCATGCGTGCCTCCATATGCCTTGAGCAAAGTCCCTGTCTTCTCCCATGCATGTTTTTTACTACTGCCATTGAAAATAAGAGGTTCAAATCTCACATTATTTCTTCAGGGAATTATTTCATGACAAAACGACCTCAAGTTTCATTCAAGACATTAGCAGTGGGTAGCATACGCAGAGGGAAAGGAAGTTTTACACCAGGGTCATGTTCTTGCCTTCCTGCTCCTCCTCAGAAGAGGTGAGTTACGCCATGAGATGAGGGGGCTCCTCAGGTCCCCTGAGGAAGGCCCTCTGTCAGAGATGCCCATTTTGTTTTGCACTAACAGTGTTAAGCGCAAGCATGCAGCTCAGCTTTCTTGTCCTTTTCCATGGAAAGGCAGAGAGCTGTCAAATCTCAATCAGTTCTCTAATCCACCACAGAAAACAAGCATATGTCCAAGGTTTCCTTTTATTCAGTGTCCACCTGGAAAGTGCTCATAGCAGCACTTATTTTCTTCATTCTGAGAATAAAGGTACCACTTGAGGGCAAAGATAGTTGTGAACTACTACTGTATCCAATAATCTGAGTTAAAAACTACTAAGAAACTACTTCAGGAAGGTGGATGTGTTGCAGTGCTGGCTTGCCAATCCAATCCAGCCTCCTTATGTACCCTCCTTATGGGAACGCAGCAGGATGCCACCTGTCCCTGAAGTACTGCAGGTGCCACGTGCAAAACTGAAGCACGGGACAGGGTAGGGGATTGTGTGAGATTCATCCCACCAAATTGCTTATTAGGAAGTTATATTTCCCTTGTCTATGGGACTGGAATTGCATAGCAGATTTTAGGAGGTTTGTTTTAAAAGGAAAATTATGAAGAATTAAGAAGATGCTTACAATAAACATCTAAGGAAAATGCTCAAATTACACTTCATCATATTTAAATCTCTTTCAGGCTACTTCTCACATTTCTTTTTATAACTGCTGGTATCTGCGTTTTCCTCCTTACACTTTCTAAAAGGCAACAGTGTAACTCCACATAATGCAGGTAAGATGATTGTGAATTGTGTGGTTATCAATGGATTCCTGATTAGCAATTTTTCTTCCATTTATGCCTGTAGTGATTAAGAAATATCCATCTCCATCTCCTTTTTTTTTTTTTTTCCCCGATGGAAAAGAATCTGTTTTGGTTGATCTATGATTTGGCCCTCTGCTATTGTCATGCATTGTTTTAGAGTCACTTATGAATCATGGCAGTGAGCTGAATTCCTAATGTACTCATGCGTATGCTTACCTTTAAGCTGGCGAGTGACTCTTGCAAGATCAATAACACTGTGTTTAAGTACGTGCTTAGGGGCTTTTTTGTGGGACTGAGACAGGAGTGTTCAGGTTCTACAATGCTGAATTCCTGCTGGACAAGTGCTGTAAGCCTTACATGCATTGTAGTTTTAATTTTGAAAACAAGGATTTCTTATTTATTAGATAGGTGCTGTCCCCTAAGCATATTTGCTATGACTTTTTTTTGAGTGATCACCTCCATGTTCCCATAGACCTCATCTGTTGTATCAGCTAGGACAGTCTGTTCTCTGAACTTCAGAGGCAGCACAGAAGTTATCAGCACTAACAAATTATGTGATACCTATTTTGCTAATTTGGTTAATGAGATGCTTTTCCAGTGTGAGACAGATGTTGCAGTTACACACAGGCACGGAGAGAAACCTAAATCTCTGGAAATTGAATTATTGCCTTCAGGAAATGTTCTGTCCAACATACTCACAAATGCTCAGGGGAAGCCATCCTGTTTTACCTAGCTGAACGAGGTAGGTAACCGGCTAGGGATTTTCTATCTCCAATTTTAAACTTTTCTGATATTATCTAAAATGCTTCGATACTCAGTCTCTGAAGTTTTGATGTGTTTCCTAAGCTACACTGACTGAAATCAGCTGCAAAACCTTATTAAAACATTGTTTGAAAGCATTTCGGGTTCAAAGCCAACCTGCCAAATGTACTGTCATAATATTTTAGATAGCATCTGCACAGACATCTCTTAAAAAATAAAGTCTTAATTGTGTATTGTTTCTCTGTTATGTTTTTCCACTTATTTGCCCAGTATATTAAATCTGCTGTACACGAATTGTTCATTCTTCCTAAACATAAAAATAAGTTAAGCTTTCAATACAAATATTTCCATTCTAGAATCAAAAACACCTCTTGTTTTGCAGCAAATAAAATGTTAGAACATAATATAAAAATGTGTAAATACTTATGGCCTAGTAGAACAGAACCAAAAGAGGGCAACACCACATCGAGTTGTTATTAATATGTTGTACTGGGAGAAGAAATACAGAATCATCAAATTACAGGAGAATGGGTGAGGTGGGATGGGATCTCTGGAGGCTCTCTAGTCCAACCTCTGCTCAAGCATGGTCACACAGAGCAGGTTGTCCAGGACTATGTCCAGATGAGTTTTGAAGGATGAAGAGTCTGCAACCTCTCTGGGCGACTGCTTCCAGTGTTTGATCAACCTTGAAGTAAAAACAAACAAACAAACAAAAACAATCAAACAAAACAAAACAAAAGAATATACATTTTTTCCTGTCTAATAGAAAATTATTCAGATGATGGCTTTCACAGATGGCCACCATGAAGTCAGCAAGATGGTGGCAGTCCCAACTGCAGTGTCACAAAAGGGTACCAGGGTGACAGAGAGACACTACAAATTGTATCAAAGTAAGAAAGTGTTGATGGTCTCTTCTAAATAGATGGGCACTATCACAGCAACATAGAGCACTCTTGCTTTCTGTAGGCCACACCTAGGACAAGGACACACAGTAACTTGTAGAAGGGACCAAGTGAAGTAAAGCAGAGTTTGGGGTTGACAAGGGACACTCCGTTTCTCAATATATATACATGAAGTGGGGGTAGGAGGAAGGGAAATTGCTGGCTGATGAGTGGTGCCACAGTGCCTGGTCCCTGAACCACCCTGCAGCTCCAGTTTTGGCCATCATCCCTATGCACATCCCCTTGGGGGACACTGCAGGCTTACTCATGTGGGTGAGGCAGACACACCAGGACAGCCCACTAGACAGCCCATCCTTGGCCTTTGTGGGTGTTTGGGTGGTTGAGAGGGAAGGTAGAGCAATGATGTCCTCTGGGTCCTTGTGCTGCACCTCATCAGCCACATGTCCTGGGTGGATGTGTTTGGCTCCACGTTGTCCTTGGGATGTGAATGGTGGTATGCCAAGTGCGGCGGGGCACATGATTTTGCTACAACATTGTCCTTGCCAGCTAGTATTTTGGGAGCCCATGCTTGCAGTCAGGAGGATAGCTACTGCCCTCTGACGACCCATGGCTTCCCTACACCCACCAGTCAGCAGCTAACCCATTGGAGATGGTGTGATACTACACATTTACACAGCCTTCCTCCAAACTTCCTGACTTTGGACTCTGACTAGCAGGTACCAGCAAAAAATCACCTGACCCTGCACTTCCCAGGGCTTCCCAAACTCCACGGTGGCTGAGACCCAGATCCCCATCCAGAGTCCATCCCCAATTAGCTGTGGTTACTCAGGCCACACAGCACCTGTCCCACCAGCCCTATGGCAGGTGGTGCCAGGTGGAACGTGCCTCCAGCCCTCCTACTGGGGGCTGCCATGGGAAAGGCTGCAGGCAATGCTGCAAGCACTGCCCTGTGCAGCTTGTCGTTGTGACCAGAGCAACAAGGACCAGATTTTGGCAGCTGTATGCAGAGCCCTCAGCACAGGGTCGGTGTGGCCACCCACCTCCCTGCCTGCACTGCAGAGGGGGGCAGCAGCTCTGGGTGTGTAGGGGTGGGCCACGTCAGGACCCAGATTCCTTTTCAGGGTGGCAAATGTCAGCAGATGACTAAAGAGCACCAGATGGCTTGTCAGGTTTGTCTTCTCACCCTCTTCTCTCACTCCCTGACAGCACTTGATCACGATATCTTCTAGGCAAGCACACTGTCTTTGCCCACATCTCTTAGGGCCCCCTCCCAAACACTGCTATGGGGAAGCAGAATTATTCAAAGCACAACCAAAACATATTCCCCAAGAGGGTTAATGTGGCCCCTAAGTATCAGGAAGATGAGCGAGGGCTAGTGGGGAGGCCCTAGACCTTGTGTGGTAGGGATCTGGAAAGCAGGCAGGGAGGGGTGAGGGCAAACCAGGTGCAAGCGTTACTCACAGGATCAGCCCATCCCTTCAGGGACTAACAGCAACAAACCCTGGCCACCACACCAAATTGAAGCAGTAGGCATGGTGACCCATGGTGTAGAAGAGGCTCCAGCCACCAGGCCCTCAGCAGGGCCTGGTGCTGAGCCAAGGTGATGCAGGGACCACCACTGAGGCCCAGGGATGCAGCAGAGCTGAGAGAGGGCACAGTCCACCCTCAGGGGCAGGGCACCCTTCCCATCCCTCCTCCTCCATAACGCTGAGGGCGTATTTGGCCTCTCTGTTGCTGAAGAGGCACTTCAGAGTGCTGCATGACCTCCTGGTGTTTCAAGAGCCTCTATTAGCACACGCGGCTGGTAAGAGCCCCGAAGTTCTCAGGAGCTGCCTGGCTGGGTCATCGGTGCAGACCCTGACGTCCTCGTTAGAGGCCAGAGTGCATGAGGTGTGCTCCTGGAGCAGATCCTGCAGTCTCACTCAGCCCAAAAGGCCGTCAGGTCACTGGCAGCAAAATCCCTCTGTGACACGAACTGTGGCAGGATAAGTGGGGATGATTGGGACCTTCGCTTGGAAAGCACACCCCGGAGCCAGCTAACGCTATTGCAAACGTGTGCTGAGGGCTCTGGTCTGTACCTGCTGCTTGCCTGATCTAGTGTCCAGCTTTTAAGTGAAACAGGGCTTTTAGACTGTCCTCAGCCACTGATTAACCGGTCCTCAAAGCAGATTTTCGTGTGGAGTCTATTAGGGTGGTCTAGGGCACTTTCTTATTTGTTTTGGAAGTTAAACATGAATCAGAGTGCAGAGGGGAAAATAAATAAATAAATAAAGGAAAAGGAAAGAAGGAGAATAAGGATGTATTTTTGCTACTTTTTTATTATTTGAAGGTAGACTTTTCAAAGATGAATGCCTGACATTTGACTATGCAACCTGTTGTCACACACGGCAGCCAGCAGTCACCAACAGCTCTCCTGAAACTCCCATAAACGCAAGCTGCAAGACTCATCGTCCTAACTAAACACTCAGTGCGACACCAGAGCACCACAAAAACAGCCAGAGGAAACTGCTGAAACCCACTAACATGATGTGACAAACCACACCGAGTTGTGATACAATGTGCCATAAGTCACAGGGCTTTGTGCTCAGCACTCAAAGGCTTGTACACCAGTGGTGCTGTGAGAACAAGACTTGTTCTCCTGTGTTCCCCTGTTCTGGTGTGGAACTGCCTCCACTACCAGAAGAGAGAAATTTTCAAGGGGTTGCTATCAGGTAGATATATCGGCACCTCTTTAACAGACAGTTTTAGGAAACAAACATGATTCATGCCCATGTTATCCACAGGCACAACAAGGCTCCCTCTAAATGTCGTAACATTTTGCATCGCCTTAGACTGAGCTGCATCTGTTCAGGAACACAGCTGGGCCGTAACCGCTTCCTACATGCCCACTAACGTGTCCCTGCAAGCAGGGAGAGAGAGAGACAACTGGGATCAGGAAGGGCAAATACACATTGCCAGAAATTATGCATTTCCATCAGCACCAAGGCAGGCAAAATGCTGGCACCCCATACCACACTGTAGACAACGTGTGTTTGTTTGAAATGCAGTGTTACACAGAATATAGTGCATATCGTGTTCTGTTTTCTCCTTAAAGATGGAAAACAAGCCTGCTTTCTCTCTGCATTACAGAGACTTACATATCCCAGCCTCCAAAACAGCCCCAAAGAGGCGATCGCCTTCTTGCTTGATGGGGTAAATTTATGTTAGCTCTCCATGAAGGAGTTACAGTGGGAGGAACTTCCCCTGGCCAGTGGTAGGCCTGAGCACAACTCAGCTCTCATTGTGCTTTGATTTTGATTTACTTCTTTTTAAATCAGGGCTGTCAGGGGTACACTGAGCCTGCCAACTAGTGATACCTTTTTCCAGCTCACGCCACAACAGCATTTTCACAGAGCGGGAGGCTGCAGCGTCCCCATCGCCTGCATCACCGTGGTGCCGCGTGGGAATGGCAGTAGCCAAGTGATAGAGCTCACAGTACAAACACAGCTTTAATAGCACCAGCTGAAAGAGCTAATGCAAAGCCTCCTTGTCGCCTTCAACCCCACTGCTGCTCCAAGGGAAAGGGCTGTACATGTAATGGGTTTTTACCAGCCAGCACCTGAGCACGAGATGTTTACACGGGTGCAGGACTGGTTTGTCAGCATTTCTGTCTCTCGCTTACACCGTGCTGTATTAACAGTCCCTTCAGGCTCAAATTCAGATGAATTTAAATGAGTTAGCAAAGTGACATTGTCCCTTCACAGGACTAACATCGGTAGGTTTCGGAAGCACACACTGCATACAGCGTCTCAAGGATGTTCACAAAACAACCTGCAAGCGATGTAGGAGCTGTAGGAAGAAAATGCTCCATCAAAACCAGGTGTTACAGGGCCACTGATATGGCCGTCAGCTTACAGCTGGAGAGAAGCCCTTGCCCAGCTGTAGAAGCAACATAGGCAGTTGCAGTTTGGGAGCAACCTTCATCCTTTCTTTTCCTTAAATGCTTTCAGGACCAGAGTGGGTCTGAAAGCTCATTCAGTACGCTTTGCTTCCCACAAGCACATCTGTTCTCTGGCTGGAGATCAGTATTGCACACTGGTGCTGCAGCTTTTACACAGCTGTGGGATTACTTGTCCATGTTATGATACTGCTCTAAACTTCTGCGTTTTGGGGATCAAGGTTTTATCATCCTGTAAGAGTCTTCCTCATTCCCCAGTAGCAGTCATTCCAGGGATGGGACATCTTCGAGGACTGACAAAGTACTTGGGACAATTAATAGCTTTGCAGAGCATTAGTTCATTTGATTAATGCCAAGCACACCCTCTGCCTATTAGTGCTGTGTATGTTAATGCTTATTTATCAGTGCAGAGCCATCAGCCAGCATTTTACAGCGTGCATGATTTCTTTATAGTCCGTTCCTAGAACTGTCCAGGTGAGAGCAACAGCATCCGTGTGGGTTTCCAGTGTCAGAGCCAGCACAGATCTACCCCTGTGCTGCAGACCTGAGCATAACACAGGGCTAAAACATGGCTGTGAGAGCTGGGTACGGTGAAATTAAAATTCCTGGGAGTGGGGAGCCCCTTGGCAGCCCAGCCCAGCTCTGCGTGGTGTGGTCTGCCACAGCCCTCGCCATGGAGCAGGGACACGCTCTGCAGGTTCAGGCTATTCAGCCTCAATACCCCAAAGTAAAACATCCTCCCCAGACCTCACCAATGCTTCCAGACAGCAGATTTAATCCCAGCACGCTCTGGTTTATTTTACTTTTAACAACAGCTCCCTCGTTACTTTCTAAAGGGGAGGCAGGGAAAGAAGGGTCACTTACAAATCACTTCATTACCGGCCACCTCATTTTCTCACACTTTGAGGTTTTGAGGGGGCATAGGAGTAGCTTTTCTTATCATTTTTAAGTTATTTGCTGCCGTTATCTCCTTTTCTTGAACTATTATTCCAGTGTATAATTCAACTAATAGCCTGTTATTGCAGTGACCTTGAAGAAAGCTGGTGCTCTTCCTGTAGTTGAGTCTTCTAGCTGCTTCTTCTATGATCTAAAGCGCTTTTTTATGCTGTGTTAGGAGCCTGGGGGAGACGAAGTGGATCCTTCTGAACTATATTTCCACTAATGCCAATGTTAAGCATGCCTCCATGTCCCTCTGTCTTCTCCAACAACAGGTTTGATTTCCAAAACTCTCTGTAGTGGCACAAAGAACTCTTGAATGCTCTTCACTTGCCATTTTTAAGGACATCGAAGCATTACTCAAAGGAAACTTCAGTGATGCCAGGTTCTTGTGTTGGCCCACCCAGCCAACGCACAACCACGGAGCAGGGCATGCCAGAGAGCCTGTGCCAATCTGCAAATGGTGGGTGGCTGTTGGCTACCACAAAGCCCTGCAGACCCTGCAAAAGCAACAGGGTGAGTACAGGCCATTTGTAAGACGTGCAGGTACAGAATCAGTTTCTCCTTTACGCAATACCTATATCCATAACCCAAGCACCATCACCGTGCTGAGCAGCTGGCCACCTTCAGCACCTTTCCCTGCTAGGAGGTGCTATCCTGTCCCTTCCCTCCTTCCCAAATCCCTGTTGAGCTCCTACGGTCCCTCTGGGGAGTCAAGACACAACACTGGGCAGCCCTTAGGGAGAGCCTGCCCTCGTTAATCAGGGACGATGCCCACCGCTCTGAGGATCAGTCCCGCTGCAATTAGTGCTTGGACGACTACAGAGATACCAACCTCTCCAATATCCCTTGAGGAGTTAATTAAGGGGGTTTAATCTCCACTGAGACGAAGCAGATCCGGATCTATCCCTGCAAATTACTTTCTCCCGCCGAATGACGCAGGGACCACCCAGCGCCCTGCGCTCGCAGAATTGCCTTGTGTAACGCACAGCCCGACTACCGCCGGAGCACGTGTGCCTATTTATTTATTTATTTTCCTGCTTGTTTGCTTAATTAAAGCGGTCATTAACGCTGGCTTTTAAAGCCGGTTCGCGATGGGGACGCGGGAGCGAAAGGCAGCGCATCTGCAGGGGAGGAGCGACCTCCGCTGGCCGGGGAGCGAAAGGAGCCCGGGCACCGCCGGCAGCGGAGCATCCCCGGGGGGGGAGCCCTGGGGAAGGACCCGCTGGGCTTTCAGCACCGCAGCCTCTGCAGAAACACAGAAATTCACAGAATCACAGAATTTCTAGGTTGGAAGAGACCTCAAGATCATCGAGTCCAACCTCTGACCTAACACTAACAGTCCCCACTAAACCATATCCCTAAGCTCTACATCTAAACGGCTTTTGAAGACTTCCAGGGATGGTGACTCCACCACTTCCCTGGGCAGCCCGTTCCAATGCCTCACAACCCTTTCAGTAAAGAAGTTCTTCCTAACATCTAACCTAAAACTCCCCTGGTGCAACTTAAGCCCATTCCAGGTGAAGAAGACTTTAAAAAGAAGCTGCCCCCTTTTTAAAGCGAGGTTCATGCCACAAAACGCAGACACGGTGACCCTTCAGCATGGAGGGGTGCTGGGCTCTGCCCTTGCCCCGTTTCATGCACTTGGGCCCGGAGCCTGCTCTCGCTCCCGAGGCAGGGCAGCAGCACTTAGCATTCAGCTCACGTGTCTCTGCAGCCTTGTGACTCTCCCTTCCTGGCTTTGATCCGGTTCCTGCAACAGTAATTAATTTCAGGCCCTCCTGCTCCCTCTTTTTTCTTCCTTTTTTTTTTTTTTTTCTTTTTTCCAGCATGCTATTTCTAATTATTCCTTCTTTCCTCGGGATACCCGTTTCATCTCGACCACATTTTCCCCGAGAGCAGGTTATCTGGCTGTAGTAACAGCGTGTGATTTCACACGGGTCGCCAGCTAATTGCACGGCTGTGACACGGGGCCCCGGCACACCTCTCTAGCTCACACCCTACCAGAGCCCACCCTCAGAAATGCATTCGCCTCTCCAAACCGTGCACACAATCGCAGGAGAAAACCACAGGAGGAAGTTTCCCTCGTGCTTCCTCTGTTTCAGGCAGGCTGCTGGCTCATGGTAGCTCTGTGCCAAAGCGGTGGGGAGGATTTCAGCTCTGGCACGGCGAGGTGCACAGCGAGCCGGCGGGCGTGAGCCACTTGTCACCACGTGGTGCCTACTCCTCTCGCTGTGTGCTGCTCGCTGCCCGGGCCCTGGCTCGTGATCCTGCTGCTTCACTGACTTCCCAAAAGTTTCAGATTAGGCTGGCAGGATCGCAAGCCGAAAATAATCCTGCGTTAAGTAACAAACGTTAACTTGCTGCAGGAGATGCCGCAGGTATAGGAACTGCTGCGTGTAACCATAGGGCATTTCGATGCAATTTCTTTTCCATGCCTTTTTACTGTCATCCCCAAGGGGACAGGGCGCTCTGCAAAAAGGTTTATAAAATTACGGATGGCGTGGAGAAAGTAAGTAGAGATTGGCAGAGTTTCCTCCAATGCAAAATAAATAAATAAATTATTGGGAGTCAAATGAAACTCTAGTGGGATCAAAATTCATAATGAGCAAGGGCTGGGGGCACAGCCCTGAGCGCGAAACAGGCCCCGAGGCTCTGTGCCAAAGGATGTCTGAACACAAAAAGTTCCTCTGGCTTCAAGGGCACACTGGACAGCCTCCTGGAGCAGAAGTTGTCGAAGATCTCTTAGACCTGCAGGATGGGGTTCAGCTGCCTCGTGCCATCTGAACTGCCCCAGGACTCCCTGCCATATTCTGGCTGCCCCTCCGGGACAGCATCACCCACCTGAAGCTCCTGCCTCCTCCTGGCCCCACGCAGATGGTGTCTTGCACCTCTGGGGAGGCACCAGGAGGCTGGATGTGGGCAGCAGAGTTGACCTTGGGCTCTGCGGGATGCCATGGTCTTCTCAAGTGTCTCAAGGTACTACACGGCAAAACAGCACCACGTGCCTGTGTTTAGGCAACTAAATCCACCCCTTCTGATGACATCCCATTCAGAAAGACCCTTAGAATGCATGGAAGCTGGAGTGCAGTGGGGAAGCATCACAGATGTTTGCTCTGTTCTTCCCTTGATACAGGTCTGTGGGTGCTTTCTGAGGCAGGACATGGGGCATGTCTGCACAGGAGCCCTGAGGCGCACCCTACCTTCCACTGTCCCCTGCAATCAATCTCTCCCAAGAGGTCCCTCCTTCACAGGAGCTGTGTTTTGGCTAGGATGCTGGCCTTAAATGCCTACCAGGCTCTGGGATGTGGGAGTAGCACCTTTGTGCTAAACCAGGGTGTTAAGGGGAGAATTTCTCATCTCAAGTATTCTGCTTCAGCTGGGAGAAGACAGCATAGCAGAAAATGTTACTTTTGAGTACCTAAACTTAGTTTAGATCTAAGTCCAGTGATGTTTCACTCCCACGCTCCCTAGGCAGTCAGTATGACTTTTTCATCTTTGTTACTCCGCCACGAGACATGATTCCTTACTAATTCTGGTTACTTCCTTACATTAATGAAAGGGAAACATCACCCAGCCTGATGGACAACCAGCCTTCTGCCAGCGCTTCACTGGTACCACGGGCTTGCTGCGTGACCTTGTGTGTACTCCTCTACCTGCCTTCGTTTGTCAGGCTTAAAATGGGAGCAATTTACCCAGGCCCTAAGGCTACTGTAAGACTTCGTTACTGCAAAAAGCTGCTCCAGCTCGTGACCACGGATGACACAGGGGTGATGCGTGTTACCAACAGGACGCAGCCAAAGGAAAGGAGAAACACAAGAAGCAACCTTTTAAAGAGTGTCTTTCCTCTCCTTACCTCCCCAGCAATGACGGGTCTCAGCAGGCTCCCGAAATGCTGGACTAGATTTGTTCAGCAGCACCGACACGCTGACAGCCTTCAGTCACCACGCAGGGCAGCTCTTGTAATTGCAAAGATTGAAAAGGAGAACTCCACTGTTCAACCCTTTCTCAGCGATTGTTCAGAATGAAATTAAAGGGAAAGGAAAGCAAGCTGTGAAAAAGCTTACGACATCAGGAGTGGGAAGAGGAGCTGCGGGGGAGGCAGCACTGCTGTCCCCACGCTTATTTGGCTGCATTTCAGCCAGCAGCACACAGGCAGTAGGGTCACATCCTCAGCCTGTTATTTGCAAAGACAACCACCTCAGAAACAAAACACTCCCTGTGCTGTTCTGAAGCAGGTGCAAGCAAAGCAGGCCTTTGAGGAGGCCTAGAGAAGACGACAAACTGCCTGCTGAAAAAGAGTTAAGGGCAGCACTTCCCAAACCCCAATGCTAAGGGGTGCCTGTGCTGTGCCCACTGATGACTGGGGCCCTGCACGGCTCTTGTAGCCCTGTTTTCTAATAAACCAGTTCCCTGCTCCTTACACTTGGAGTACAATTCAGTGCCCCAAAGGGACCGGCTTTGGCCAAACCAGCCACAGCAAGACTGGGGAAACTCTGCTAATATCAAGAGAATTCTTCTGGCATTTGCTACTTCCCCCTCTCCACACTCCTATTTTTTTTAAATACCTACTTATATTTCTTGTGAGCATCACAGAAAAAAAAAAAAAAAAAAAAAAAAAAAAAAACAGGCATAACTGGCTATGAATATAGTAGAGAAAATGGCAACTCTCACGTCTGTAAGGCATGAGCTGAGCCCTACCCACATCCAGTCTGCACGGTTCAGACCTCACGTCTTTCCTAAGCTACAGAGGCTGGCAGGTGGGAATACAAGAGCTACGCTGAAGCTTTGCACTTCCCACCTATCAAACCCTCTGTGAAAGGCTTGATATGAGATAAATTAGCTACATAATACTAATTTTTGATGCAAGGCGTGATGTTATTGCAGTGGGACGAGCTCTTTGTATACAGTCTGAAGGCTGCAGTCAGGTGCTGGAAATACTGCAGTAGCCAGTAAAAACTAAACCACAGAGAAGATGAACGTGTGAACACAGCCAAACATCACACATTAAAGAGAGGTTATGGCTTTTAAAATAAAAGTTCATACTTGTTCACGTTTGTTCTCAGGTAAACTCACAAGCAAGCATTAGCATGCTTTTCACTCTTGTTTCATTAGAGGATGAAGTTTCACACGTTTGGGGAAAAGCGTTGATAGTTAGACTTGAATATATTATTTTAATATGGCTTAGGCTGCTGAAGCAGGGAGAGTGATCCTGCAGGCTTCACCTGCCAGAAGACATGCTCCTGCTTGCTGTCACCGAGAAGGACCTGTCTTGGAGCACACATGTACACATACCAGCTGGTTTTTTTTTTCCTCCATTATTTTATTTCTGACAGGCATTTACAACGTTCCATTCATAGAACTAAAAACATAAAAATAGACCTTCTTTCAGCTTATAAAAGAAATATATAAGAACCTTTGACATAGACATGTCATGACATTATGTACAAGAACAACGGTACCTTTCCAGTACCAGCCTTCCAGTATTCCAGAACTGACTGTATTCCGCTGGGTACAGCACAGGACAGCTAAAACCTCTGCTTTTCTAGTATGCTGGGACACAACTGACAGGTGGGTGATATAAAACAATGGCGTGATAATACAAAGGGTATAGAAACCTTTCTAAAGCTTTTTACGAAAAGAAATGAGAGGATAGCAAAAAGTTTAAGAGAGAAAGCTATCGTAAGAACAAGTATAGTGCACCAGAAACCAGAAGGGGGTGGGGGGCAAGGCAGGAATGCTAGCTGGGACACAAAGACAGTGATGGATTTCGGGGGGAATAATTTTCATTATGTTTTAAAATATAGTCAGAGTGGATTTTATAAAATATAATCCTAAAGCTATTATAAAATTTCAGGTTTTCAAAGTACCTACCAATGTGTCAAACATCAATAGATACCAAAAAAAAGAAAACTTCATATAATCTTCCTTTTTTTTTTTCCATAGGTGAAACTGAAATGGGAAAAGCTATATAAATCTTTAAAAAAAAAAAGTGCTATTTTGTGTTTTGTATTTGGAAGTTACTTAAAAACCTTTTATAGTCACATTTTACCCTGTTTTAGATGTTTAAATAAAAGATTTAAAATGCTAAAGAGGTTTGCTTGTTTAGAACTTACTCATATTCTATTGCAGTGGAAAAGCTTTTATAAAGGAACGAAAATACACTAGTTTCACCCACAGCAGGAGAGTGGATGAGGTCAGTTTTTTGGCCATGAATTCCCTGTCCCCTATGCCCAAACTGTGTCAGAGAAAGCAGACCAAACAAATCCATGATGTTGCTGCACTAGCTCCAGCGAGGTTACACCATAGATTGGTTTGCTCCACTACAATTCGGTCATGCC
This sequence comes from Anas acuta, assembly GCF_963932015.1. Taxonomy (NCBI): domain Eukaryota; kingdom Metazoa; phylum Chordata; class Aves; order Anseriformes; family Anatidae; genus Anas; species Anas acuta. The sequence continues at coordinate 96,344,140 of NC_088979.1, read as the reverse complement.
ATTTTATTCTTTTTATTACCTAACTAAACTCCAGTCTCAAACATATACAGTAATCCTTTTCCTGAAGAAAGTTATACCTAAATAAGAGTTTCCAGTTCATATTTTAATATAAAAACCACCTTTCCTAACCCTCTGCAAAAAGCTAGCCTCGTATCCTAGACGTGGAGCTAAGCTAACACTGTAAAATTCTTATCCCTTTGTGCCCCTGCATCTCAGGTAAAATACAAAAAAATATTTCTTCAAGTGTTAAATTCGGGTCTCTTAAGAGAGTTTGGCATCTTTATAACATTATGCAAAACTAGAGCTTCCAACATTGACATTAAATTAGACCAGCCACAGACCAAGAGGACTTAACACAACATAAATCCCAAACCTTTCCTCACACATCCCTAAAATACATGTATATTCTCTTACATTTAAAGAGGGAAAAGTAGTAAGAATACTGCAACTGTACAGGTTAAAAAGGCAGTTTCCTCATTAAGGAGATGAACCTACGGTTGACGCTTTACGGTTAGAAAACCCTTTTTTTTGTTGTGCTATTGGATAAGCTAGGTTGCTGCACGTAGGTTAAAACATCCAGAGTAATTTGTTTTCCAGTGATGATGTTCTCCCCACACTTAATTTCAGCCCCTGATTATGTTAGAATAAATAAAAGTGTGTGAAAGCCCTTGGTAACGTAAGACAGGACCTTAAGCTTACTCCGTTCCAAGTTTTGAGCAGTTTACAGTTGCCTAGAGTGTGGCCGCATGGCTTTGGACCAATTCAGCTGCCGAAATGGTGTGTGCAAGTGTGCAATCTACGGGGACCGGCTCTTGGCGGTGTGCCGGGGGTGGGCGGGAGGGCGGGCAGGACGGGGAGACCTACGCATCCAGGCGGGGAAGGGGGACCGGTTTAGAGCTCCGTGTTGAGTTTCCTGCTGGGAACAAAGTCTTCGCGCCTGACCCAGATGACCTCCTCGCCGTGGCCCTCCACGTCGCCGTTGATGCCGGTCAAGGCCGCTTGCTTCTTCAGCTGGGTCATCCTGGAGGCATGCGTGTCCATGGCCGGGCGCGCGCGGTCTCCCCGGCACGGCTGGCTGCTCGTGATGGAGGCCGCCTGCAGCCGCTCCCGGAGCTCTCGGTCGGCCACGGCGCCTCTCACGGCCTCGCAGTACTCATCGTCATCGCTGAGGATGTCCGTTTCCTTGATGTCCTCCTGCTCCTCATACTGAGCAAGGTCAAACTGTTCCTCTACCCAGCGGTCAGTGTCCCCACTGTGCGTGGGCTGCTGGGGCTCTTTTTCGGGGCTGCTCGCGAAGACGGCATCTGAGTCAATGGTAAACCTGTTTCGGGCCAGCCGCCGCCTCCTCCTCCCAAGAGACTTGCTTGGGGCTGACACTGTGCACACACAAAGATAAAACCCCAGAGGCTTTTTACACACGGTACAACTCCCTTTAAAAAGTTAGTCTTCCAAGGGCCCTTTATTTAACACCGCTAGGCACAAACCAGGGCAGACTCCCAAGAATGACCTAGTCATTCAGCATCCTCCCTGCAGGCAAGTCATACTTCACTCAGCTCCTCGGCACAGGTCTCTCTCCAGCTGAAAAAGGAGTTTCTGCTACTCAGATCCACAGTTGGGCTAATGGCCCACAATTACTGTTCCTCCTAAGCGGTAGGCAGCCAGCCAGCACAAAGTGCATCTGTTCGGCTCAGCTTCTCAGAAGCAGCTCCCTGCTGTCAGTACACAGCAAAACTCAACTAGCCTTACACGTCGATACGGCAAATTGCTTTGTCTTGGCTAAGAACAACATTTTAGGCTTCCAAGTAGCTACCTCGGTACTGAAGGTGCTGGCACTGTTGCTTTATGGGGAAGTTTCCTATCCAGGTTCTGCTACTCCCTTCCACACTTTCTCCTTATTAGAGAGGAAAAAACAAGAAAACCAAAGAAACCTTTCAGAAGTTCCTTATGCAGCATCAGCTGGTCTGCTAGCTTTTGCATCTGGCCCAATTAGCAAGTTCACATCTTCTGTGTTGGAACATTTTCATGAGAGGCTTGTGAGACAAAGCAGGGGATGAATCCTGCAGCCAAAGGAGCTGCAGGCGTTCCAGCACTTTATTTGCACACACAGGTAGCTCCATCACAAGCAGGTGAACTCCAAGGTTACAGTTTGTCTCTCTCCACTAAACAGCACCTTAGCACTTGCAGTTTTTATTCATCGAACTCTAGCAGCTTGAGGGGAAAGGGTTACACTTTAATATCCCTGACCCTCAAAACATGCATCAAGTTCAACAGTTGCAAGTCTCAACTATAGGGAAAAGTCTGAAGATTTTAATTGCAGCAGAATTCATCATGCAAATGCACTGCCAAGCCAAACTAAAATAAGTTTTGGCATCTACACATCAATCCCACAGGCTGACTGAAGAAGCACTGTGGTAAAACAGAATGCATTTTGGTCCTCTGAATCTTCTTACTTAACATTTTAAGTGCCTCTGAGGCTGATCTTGAGGTTCTGAGGCATCACCTCAAGTCAGAAGCCGTGCTGCAAATGTTATTGGTCTGGCCAGCCTATTACAGAAGAGGAACAGAAAGCCTGGTTGTCTACATTGCTGGATCTAATGAGCAGAAAAAAACAGACCAGAACAAAACACGCAGCAGTGCTGTGTATTTTCCAGTTGAAATCACGTGTTTCTTCCCTCCATCATCTAGTATTCTGAAAGTGAAACCTGCTTTTCCCTGGGATTTTCTCATTGCTTTTGCCTGAAGTCAACCAAAGAGGAAAATCCATGCTTTAGGACAGACCATTACAAAAATAAAGCATCAAGTGCACGCCTCTCAAAGTGTGAGAAGTACAAGTACGTGCCCTCTAGCAATAGAGCTGAAAAGGCTAAAAACGGAGGACATACAAAGCTGTCTCTCCAAACCACATCACGCACAAGAAAAATCAGCTCCCCCAAGTGAATTTTAGTTAAAAGTGCTAGGGTTAGCTTGAAAACTCTGTACATGCTTTTGTTTAAGAAATATGCAGCGGGCTTCTGTTTTGTTCAGCTGAAACCCATTTCCAGATTAAAGTGCACAGCCAATTGGTATTGACAGAAATCCTGTTTCTTCCTTCCATGCCAGAAGGACTTCTCTGAAGCTGAACCTTGAGTGCAAAGCAAGGTAAACAGAGGCAATTTAAGGCTCTCGAGGAGGTGAAGCATGGAAAAACAGCAGTTTTTACATACACAGGAGAGAATGCCAATCCTAATACACAAGTATCAGATACCACCACGTCTTACAATGGTGCTGGGGTTACTGGGATCTTGAAAGTCTGTAGCCCTACAGTACCTGCCCTGTTCATGGCTGGCCTTGCACCTTTTAGAGCACACAATCTTTTTCCACCAAAGGGGACATATTGCTGGGATGAGGGCAAACTTTCGGTTTTAAGAAGCTGTCTTCTGTGTTTATCCCGCAGAATCGAATGCACTGCCTTCAGAAAGTCCTTCCTGTGTTCTGGTGAACTGAAAAACAGGGGAAAATACAAGAGGCAGAGTTATCTCTTGCAAACTGCTGAAAGCTCACTGTAAATAAGATAAATAATAATCAGTACTGCAATTTAAAACTGAAGACTGACTGGCATACATTTCCCCAGAGAAGATTCAATTTAAATCAGTATTTCAAGGCAAAGCTAAATCTATAGTAATTGCAATGGACATCCAAGGAAATAAATACTCTGTATGTTAACAAAACATTTAGCCTTGAGCCTTCCTTTTCCTTCCAATACTAACCACAAACTTTGCTTTCTCTGATAAACATCAAACTGACCTATAGTGACTAATTCGATCTCGGTTTGTCTCCCATAATCACACACCAAGAAGTAGCCCTGCAAATCTTTACTACCTAGTAGTGGGAACTGGCTTGATATCAGTTCTGTGGGACCCCAGCAACCTTGCACACCAAGTTCTGATTTGAAGCCTAAAACACATCAGGGCAAACACTGTGACACAGACAGACAAAATTCATTTAATAAAATTGTAATGTCCTAAGAACAGGGGTTGGAACTTGCTGGCATGGAAGGTCAGCTGAACAAGACATGCAAACATCTACCTAGCATAATGCTGGAGTTTAGTTGGGTGTAAATCTGTGAAAGAAAAGTTGTAATAAGGACATTCCCATACAAGTGCAAGGCTGATCAGATCTGTGCCTTTATCTTAATGGACTTTATGAAACTCTGCCTGCCAGAAACGAGGTTCTCACACCCTCTGCTCACTTCCCCCACCAGCTGTTCCCAGACTGCCTTAAAGAAATGACATAGGCAAGCTGGGATGCAGAGATGCAGCTGCTACTAGAAAGTTTGGAAACATACTTACCTACAGCAAAGGTGAAACGTTCTTTCTGGCCTGCCTTCAGACTCAGATTTAACATGGACAATCTCACATACAGAATTGGTCTCTGCATCTGGAACAAAAAGTAAACAGCATTTCATACATCAGGTTCTCATCGTAAACCTCAGTTACAATATTTATTCCATTACCCTAAAAAAATGGTTTAAGACTGTCTGAGACAACAAATTATACACTGCAAATATTATTAACTTATGGATGAAAGGCAGCAGTGGGGAAGTGGCCAAGAAAGAACAAACACCTGAACTGGCCAAAATCTAGTAGAACTTCATATTCAGTAACTCAGTCCTATAAAATATGGGGGGGGGAGGGGAACAGCTTTTTGGATATTTCATATAGTATTGTCACATTTTACAGGCATAACTTCTACAGGCAGCTACACCCTATGCTCTTTCCACTTTCACTTATGCAAAAGAACAGGAACATATGTTAGAAATATTGAAGTTTTAAACAATAACCTTCACATGAAGCCATTTACCACAAGAATTCACTAGCCCTATTTTCTCACAGCTGCAAGATCTCCTTCAGGACTTGAGAAGAGGAACAAAACAAACCGGAGTCAGCAACTACGTCGTCCTGTTTTTCCAGGACCTTGTCTGCCTTCAAAAAAGTACTGACAAGGCAGAGATATAGAATTGGAGCTTCTGCCCCCTTCTTTTCTCTCCAGAGCTATTAGATTCCTTTCTCGGGTCCCCAAAGCTGCATACACATGTACTAAGGACAAACACTGATCAGCAAACGTCCCCAAAACAAACATTAAAAAGACTGCCAAATTCATGCAGCTGGAACATTACCTGCACTTGCCAATGCTCGAACCTGCAGTGCTTCCAAAGGTATCATGTGGCGAAAGCGGAACGGATCCCAGTCTTCATAAATTGAAGCTCTATGTGATCCTCCCTGGAAGAATTTCAAAATACCCTTAAGAAATTAGATACCTTAGGATATTCAGACACCAAGGTCTCCATTGCTTTGTACTAAAAGTGTCCAGCTAGAGACCTGCTGCAGTTCTTTTCTCACTACAACATCTCAGTAACCAGCAGCACTGAAATGCCTGTCTATGAAGATCTTGCTAAATTCCAGACAAAAGCAACCATTAGACCAATCAACTATCAATGCCTTCAAAATTTTGTTTGCAACTAATCCTGCATTCTCACCTTCAACTGCACACATACTTATGAACATGCATTCATTTTGCTTTGGTCACTCCAAGCTTATTTTATGTCCAGTTAACCTTAAAAGATGAGTATTTCAAATAACGCTTTCGGTTTGTGCCACGTGTGGGAACCAAAGTGTTTCCTGTAATACTATCAACTGTGTTCCCTGTTGTAGCAAGTCATGTGTTCACTGTCAAGCTTAGCTTTAACTTCTAAATTCTAGATTCTACTAGGATCCACTGATACAGAGTGTAGGCATACCTAGTTTAGCTGAAAGCAGCCAGCTCTTGCTTAGTTCCATATTATACTTGGAGATAGTAATAGCCAGAACTGAAGCAAAGACATTGTGCATCACAAAGAAAGCCAACAGACAGCTCTCATGTTTGATTCATTAGCACTGGTTGAAGAACCAAATGGAAGAGACATGCTCAAGGTGGTACCTTGTTTCATCAAAGTCCACTCCACGGCATAAAATGGATGTGTCGTAGGCAACATGGATAGTCCAGCAGAGAGCAAAGGGTAAACTAAACAAACACTTGCAAAGCACTGAATAGCAGCCCACTCAGAATTACTCAAATCCTCAGTTGTGTGGCAGGGGACAAGGACCACATATGCAAAAGCACGCTCTCACACCACAGCTTTAGGGAAAGTGATCTTGATCACTGAACTACAAATGTACACAGCATCACAGAAATAGTTAACACAACTTACAAGTTTCTTCTTCTGTTTGGAACCATCCTTGTACACAAGGACCACAGCTGTTTTGAACACTGGAGAAGAAAGTTAAAAAACAAAGGCCATGTAGTCAATAAGGTTGGGAATGGGTCTCCTACACACCCAAGCTCACAGAACTTTCAACTCCTCAGATAGCTCTCAGCTGAGCCAGGGAGGGAAGGCAGGAGTAATCCTATCAAAAAAAATAAGCTCAACAGCTTTTAGCATGCAAACACAAGTTTCAAATGACTTGAAGTAACCTAAGAGTTGCCAGTTATCTGAACAACTGTTCAAAATCCAGCAGTTCTATTAAAAGATAATTAAGCAAAAGTAATCTGCCTGGATAAGTCCACCTCAGACAAATGAGCAGCATCCCACCACATGATGCCAGTCATCAGGTGAGACCACACAAAGGCAGAATTTGAAATCTGAACCACTCCCAGGTGGGGAACAGTGGTCTATACTGAATTCAGAAGTGAACAACACTTGTAGACAGAGGTGCAATTTGATTCTCTATTATCATGTAACATCCACATGGAGTTAGAATTTGTCTTTCAAGACTGTTTTTCTTCGTGTTCTCTTTTGTCAGGCCTCAAACACACCCCTTGTCTTAGAACTGAATTGCACTGACACTTTATTTTGGACTAAACACACACTGCTTAACTTGACTTCAGTCTGAAAGTAACAAATGCATGATTTGAAAGTATAAGTGCTCATGTACCTTTCCAAAGAACCACGGTTTGATACAGTGGAAAGACCTTGAAATCTATGCCAATAACAGTTTCAATTTCTCTTTTGGCCACCCAAGATACAGTTCTTGGAGGAAGACAGATCACTCCAGGACTCTCTGGGAGTCCTGGCCTAGCTTTAAGACCACCAAAATTTAGATGCTCGGGTTCTTTTTGCCAAAAGGCACGGAAAGAAGAGGCAGAGCCTCTTCAAGCTTGTCCAACAGGATGTGAAGCAGAGTTACATGGTATGCATCAGACTACTGAAATGTATCTTCCCAGATACAACAAATACCTTTCTGCATAGCTCTCAATTTATAGCCTTGGATATGAGTTTAAGAAACTCTTTCACTATTAGAGCAGTCATCTCCAAATTATTCACCAGATTTAAATCAACACAGAACAGAATTTGACCATTACAGAGACAAACACAGTTTTAAGTTCCAGCCAACCCTGCAGAAGGCAATGCTCAGCTACCTTCAACAAATATCTGCTAAGGCACATTATACAGTCTTTTAAACATCTGAAATGAAATTACTAGGATACAAACCAAATGCTGCCAGCTCGGGTTCCTTCTTCCATTTCCCTAGCGAAGCCGGAGGATTAAGCCATATCACGGTATTATGCAAGAGCAAGTCCCCCATAGAAAGGTCTGCAACCTGCCAATCACAAACACATGCACAAAGACAGAATGTGTTTCAGTTCAAAGTTTTCTTCAGTTCTAGAAAACTTTCCTGGACTTGATTCTTAAATAAACAAACACAAATAAATTTTTGGAATAAGATATTCAACCAGATGACTGCATGTATGTGCAAACAGACTCTGACAGTTGGCATTAGACGCACGTAAATCTTTAATTGGTTGGCATAGATTGGGAGAAGACAGACAGAGAGCCTAGCTCTCACAATTTTATAAGTCAGGGCTTGCAAAAAAAACACAGAGGAGCAGAAAAGCCACACTGAATCTTTTTCTGCTCCTTTGTCCATCTTCTCCTTCACAAGTTTCTTGCTATTTTGTTCAAACATTTAAGCATAACCCCATCACACACACACAATTTGGGGTGTAGTTCAAAGACAGCACCAGGTGAAGCAGTCACAGCAGCTTCTTCCCCCCCAGCAGTTGCCATGGTTCTTGATTTTCCCCAGATTTTCAACTGAGGAAGACATATTGCTAGAAATGGACTAATAAACAAGTTCAGAATGACTGTTGGGAAATGCATACTAATGTCACTGCAGCACCCAATCTTTCTTGTTGACTTCTGATCGCCTGAAAGTGACAATTCAAGGGCTATCCCCAGTCTAGGGGCCATCTTACACAATTTCTCCCCCACTTCTCTCTGTGAAGTCTGCCTTTTGCAAAAGAATAGCACAGAGAGCACCAGCAGAACAATCTGAACTCTCCGTGATAACAAGAGTAAACACTAAGATATGTTTGCTGTGCCTTGGTGTTCATTTGGGAGAGGCGACAACTGCTCTGCCAACAGAAGTCCTTACATGCTTTCTCCAATCCTTCTTGCCAGCATCAGCAAAGGTTTGGCAAAGGCACCTGATCTCTGCCCTCTACCCTCCTGATCTCTGCCCTCTACCCTCCATCTGCTTCTCCCCAAAGAAGATGGTGCCCAAGACACACCCCCAAAACTTCTCCAAGACCAGACCACTCAATCCCAGTCCCCTCTGTGTCCTGTATTTACCCAGTGACTCTTAGGCTTGATCTTCACCCCAATTGTTGGCAAAAGCCCACAACCATTACTTCCTATGGTCATGTCTCCCCAGCATTCACCCATATCACTGCTCACATCAGCTCTTCAGCACGTCTCTCCATCATCCTTCAAGTCTCCCCTGACCTTGCCCATTACTGCCCACCACTCTCCTTCACTGCACTGATGGACCGAAAACCTACATTTTAAATCAGAAAATGGTGAGTCCAGGTCTCAGTTTGAGTTTTCAAGACAACTTCCACAGGTTTCTGAGATGGTCACCAAAGGCTGAGCCCACATTCAACCTTCACATGTTTCAGTATGTGCTCTGTGAGACCTAGACCAAAGCCCAGGGCTCTGTCACATACCAGGTCCGCTAACACTTTCTAAAACAGGAACACTAGTTTCTCACGCACTGGATCTCACACTTTGATATCTTTAAAGTGATTAAAGACTTAAGTACAGACTCGCCTCAGCACATCAGACCACTCAGATTGTTGGGGTGAGATTGTGTGGAACGAGGAGAGTCAAGACAGACAAAAAGGTAAACGACATGGTCAGAATCCCAGCCCAGCAAAGCACAACTTTCTAAGAGAACTAACCCACTTCTTTACATCGGTCCCACTCACTGGAGAAGCAGTTTTTGTACATGGAGAAGCATGTACATGGAGTACATGGAGAAGCAGTTTTTGAATTGGATTGGGATTTACCTGTTTGCACCAGGACCTACTGAAATGACACAACAGGGAATATAAGCATTTGATAAAATTTAACATTCATGATACAGACACCAAAATATCAGCCCATCTTCTAAATTTGATCATGTTACCTCCTTTTTTTCCCCCGTTTGTTCCGCTATGAGTTGGTCAAACACCGCCCCATATTCCTCATGGATTTTCTGCATTTCATTAATGTGGCTGGCAACTTTGTTCATTGTTTTTATGGCCACTAGAAGAGAGAGAAAACAAGGAAAAGAAAAAAGGTATTTTTAAGCCTATGAGAAGAAGGGTAGGAGAAAGGCTTAGAATTTAAACAGGGAAGTTTAAACAGAGAAGAGGAATGTAATTTAGGTCCTTACCATCAAGGTGATAATGTTCTTCACTGTCTACATCCGTCAGAGCAAAGAGCTCCTTCAGCAGGAGAGGGTATTTCAGTATCCGCTGGATGGGTTTGATGAGGTAAGACTCTAGTGTGGAGGAGTGCTGCCGTCTGGGGTTCTGAGCATCCAAAAATGCCTTGAAAGCAGTGTCTGTCTTGGCTAGGAGATTAACGTGAAGCAATTGGGTAAACTGGAAATAATAACAGCTGCCCCAGTAAAGTGATTTTTCCAGCTTTAAATTAGTTTATCCAGACATTTTGCAAGGAACTGCAGATTTATCTGATCCACATTACTGGATTTCTGCACTTTAGGTTTTGTGCTCCTGACACTTTACCACAGAGATTCTATTTAGGTTTTAAAATCAAGCACCTACACACTGTACCAAAATACACAGTTTTAGATTTCACTATCCATGGTATTTCTGGCCCTGTAACTCTTTTAGAGAAGCACAAATTCTTTCTATCACCTGCTTCCTTAAAGAAAAGGCTCCGTTGGATATTTGTAATAAGTCACAGTAATCATGAGTCTAGTCTGACAGGTATACCCATAATATTGGCAAGTCTGGGTTTTGTGTTTGTTTTTTAAATATCATTAAACTTTAAAATGCAGTAGTGAACAACAACAACAAATAAATCAAGAGCTACTAAGGAGGCAGGAGGCAGTAAATTTATACATCTTATGTTGATAGTGCAGGCAGACTGGGTACCTGATTGCTATCATCATTTTTACTGTACTGTTACTGCATTTCTAGAAATACTATTTCCCCTGTTGCTCCTTCTACTAGAACATACATTTGTACAGGGAGGGAAGCATGGATAAGGTAGCAGTATTAGACATACAAGTTATTCAGTGCAGAAATAATTCCCCACAACTTATTTAATGGGAGCCACATTCCCTGCTCAGGTTGGGTGGTTTTCTTTCTGTTTCTTTTTGCTTCATCCCTCAGGCAGTCACCCACCCTAATAAGGCAACTTCAATTTCAAATCCAAAAAGTCACCTGCACCTCAGCTGAGGACACTAAATTACACTTAAAACACACTCTCAGGTTTTAAAGGAGATTTAGATTTCTGGAATCAAATACGAAGTTCTGTTTGTCTCATAATTCAAGCTCAACCATTTTTCATTTATAAAAATAGTCAGCAATGAAAAAAAAAAAATCACTAGAACTACCTAGTCTATGCCCTTAACATTAAGGTGAAACGGATGCCAAAAGAAAGCATGAACATGACTAGCAACAAATCATTAATTCATGTATTCCACAGAGCTGCCAACTATTCTTTGCAACATAGTAAATGAAAGTTTACAAGAAGATATGAAAGAAGTTGCACACCAAAAAATGAACAACCCAAGCAACAACCCACAAAACCCTTCATATTGACAGACATCCAGATGTCTGGATATCTCCCCCCTTAATGGCAGAGCTCCTACAAATGGAACCATCTGTTTATGTAACATCTCAGCCAGAAATGAATTGCATGAAGCAGCGCTAGCTCTATAAGATTAACAGTTTTATGGGACAAAAACCATCACTCCAAGGCAAGGGGGCCGGCGAGCACTTATATGCCAAACCACAGTTCATTCATCTCCAACTCAGCAAGCCAAGCTCTGCTAGGAATTTGTACGTGTAAACTTCTCAGGCAAATTGGATCGAAAGCAAGAAGAGGAAGAGAGGGGAAAGAGCACGGCGAAGTTAAAACATTTAGACAGCTTCCATAAAACAGTCTCCCAGGCTCGTCTTTTCCTAGCAGCTGTCAGCATTCAACCACATTTGCTGGAGCTTCAATGGAATTATGACAAGCATGGATTCACTACACATACCCTAAGAGGAACCAGAGATCATCACCACTTCTGGTTCCAAAATACATAGTGACCCATTCGTACAGGCTACACTGCCTGTTTATGAAGACTTTTCATCCCCCACATGACTGAAGAGAAACTGGATGTGTTGGGGGAGAATAAATAAGAGTGGAGGAAAAACTGCACCTGTTGTAATGAGTTAGTTGGGTATCATTACATCAGTGGTGGTCTAAGAACATCCATGGCACAGAGCAATTTGTGAGCCTGTCAGGACAGACAGACTGAATTCCTCAAAACTGCAAGGACTCCTAGAGAGCAGCCAGGCACATGTGCCCCCACTCCTCAAGCACAAATCTCTCCACATGGTCTCTGGTGTACAGTAGACACATTTCATCATCCACACAGCAGCCCAAAACAGCCCAAACCAATGTGTTGATGCCACAACTCTTTGTGGTCTGTTTGACCAGCACACCGCTCTTACCTTTCACCAGTACTTTTGGGACTTTTGTGTGGCTGGCACAGAAGGCACTGTACAGCTTGAAACGGTCAGCGTAGTAGAGGAAGGATCCACCCAAGGAAAATAACACTTTCTAGGATTAAAAAAGAAAGAAAAAAAAAGCATAGAATGTTTTTTTCCTCCAACCTGTGCACTGGGGTAGAAGCATAGGGGAATAGTAGAGAAGCATGAGTGGGATGGAGCGTTTCCATTTAGCTTTCAAATGGCAGACACTGCCTTTTTAGAATATTTTCACACTACCTAGCAGAAAACAGGACCAGCCTTGGCACCTGAATCCAACCTTGATACAGCCTATGTTGTTTACATAATTAGCTGTGCTCCCAGTCAGGCTGATCTGAAGACACATCACCTACCAGGGAGCTAGGTTCACAGCCCCACAACTGTATTTAAATGCCTGAGCTTAAAACCTTCTTGTTTAAATAATGGCCATAGGAAGGACTGGATGTATCCAAATTTGCAGTGGATCAGACATTGAGGAAGTGCAAGCAAGACGAGCATCCCTCTGCACGAACACAGCAAGGCCTCTACCCTGCTGAAAAAGAGTTTGTGTTATGGGCCAAACACAATCCTTCCCTCAGATGACTCTGTCTTTGGCTCCACTACCCTCTAAGGAATAAGAGAGTGGCATGGGAGGGAATGTGATAACATACAGGCAGCTTGCCTACACTCTGCTGAAGGAAACAAACTACAGAAATGAAACCAAGCCCCAAAGTCCCATTTTGCATGCTGCTTTCAGACTATGCCCATAGGACAGCAGTGAAAATTAAGTTGGTACACATTTTATGTAAAGAGGTAAAAGTAGCAGTACTCAGAGCACAATTCTTTCTCTCCATAAGGAGGAATTTTTAACAATTTTTCTCTTAAAGGTCCAAGCAGTGATTACAGAGGCTTCTACCACTAAAAAAATGTATTTGCATTCCCCATTATGGGCATGTGTCCTACAAAACAAAAGCGGTGTTCTAGTTAGGACAGCAGCATTCAGGACTGATGCTGATTTTAAATGAACACCTGACGGCAAAAATTGCATGCACACACACAAACACTTCTTTCAGTAGTTCTTCCAGGGCTATATGTTAGCTGAAGAGCAATCCCAATGGAATTATTATTATTCATCAAGACATCCTGTCCTCTGCCAAGGTGAGTTGTCAAAGCATGGGTAAAATTCCCCGAAGACTAAGTGCTGTATTAGCTACTTGCCATAAATTCAGTACATAACTACAGAAAGCATAAAACAATTCCCACTTCCACAATTTTGTATGTGTACGTATATATATTTATTTATATATATATATATATATATAGAGAGAGAGAGAGAGAGAGAGAGAGAGATGGAAAATACACATCATAGAATCACAGAATGGCTTGGGTTGGAAGGGACCTTAAAGATCATCCAATTCCAACCCCCCTGCCATGGGCAGAGATGCCACCCACTAGATCAGGCTGCCCAGGGCCTCATCCAACCTGGCCTCAAACACCTCCAGGGATGGGGCATCCACAGCTTCTCTGGGCAACCTGTGCCAGTGCCTCACCACCCTCTGAGTGAAGAATTTCCTCTTTCCCTCTTTTAGTTTAAAAACATTCCCCCTTGTCCTGTCATTATCTGAGCAAAAAGTTGCTCTCTATCTTTTTTATAAGGCCCCTTTAAGTATTTAAAAGCTGAATTGGAAAAAAAAAAAATATATATATATATAGGAGAAAAAAATATACGTATATATTTTTAATGCAGTATATAGGCCTTTAGTTTACACTTCTACATTTCACATACAGGTGCTGATACCCAGAAGTACTTGCTATATAGTTCTGTTATGCACAAAAAACTAGATGCAGAACTCAATTTATGTTCTGAACCATAGCCCTAATGGGTTTCTGAACTACTGCATTAGGCCTGTCAGAACAAAGATTTTATGTAATATTCCATTTCTAGATTCTCCTTACAGCTCGAGACAAGAAATCTCACAGAAGGGCAAGAATAGCATCCTGAAGCACATGGCATGACATATTCCTAGTGCTCCATACAGTTCAATGTAACATGAAGTACAATCAATCACAGATCTTCAAATGGTCCCAGTAATAGCTCACAATTAGTCTCCAGTGTAAGTACATACAAGTTTTCACATGCAGACTGACAGTAGCCAAGACAAGTATAATGAAGCATGTCAGAGGACAGCTTCTGGGATATTTCATCATTATGTACAACATCAAAATGTAAGTCTACTCTGAATGTAAATAATGATTACCTTAAATTGCTCAACTTTCTCAAGCTTTTCCAGGTCTGGAACCAGCCTTACTCCATCTTCAAGAGTTTTCAGGAATTCTACCTGGAATGCTACCATTTCAGTCAGATTCCCAAAGAGAACATCCAGCTAATAAGAGAAAAAAAAAAGCAACATGCTCAAAGTATCACTGTTAAGGTCACTTTGCAGGTAAATCATGTTTTTTAGAACTTCAGTAATTCTCAGTCCAGTTATACACGTATGAGTGATGTCAGGGATGAAAAACACTAACTATCCATTATTGTATAACGTGTTAAAATAAAAGCACGGCATAAAGGTGCTGCTCAATCAGCTGTTTTAGAAGAAATTGAATTCTAAATTTCTCTGTAGACTTCACTGGGACTAGCAAGCCAGCTCTAGGGAAGTGGAGTACTGTGTGCATGTAAGCTATCTAGCAAAAAGGTAAGGAAGAGTTAGCATACCTCATCTGGTGTGAGGAATGTTTCTTTCTGTAGAGGCTTCAGATATCTCTCCATCAGACAGTTTAAGTCCTAAAAATTCAGAAAAAGATTCCCATGTTGGTTTCTTGAACTGCTTCTGAATATATATTGAAGTGGCTAAGACCACAGTTTTCCAAGCCTACACATGTTTCCTCCGCACACATAAAACAAGAGTCAAATTTCACAGAATTTACAACTGTGTAAAAGGAAACATCTACATAGTTACCCACAAAATCATGGATCACATGGAATGTTGTTCTTCTGCATATCAAACAAAGTCATTTCAAAATGACTGAATGAATTCTGAATGCCTACTTATTTCAGAGATTTGTTTAAGTTATTATTCTAGTGACAGATTATGGAATTGGAGGTAAATTGACAAGAGATACATGCACGGATTTGAAGCAGAAAAGAGACTAACAAAATTTTCCAGAAGCAATATTAGCAGACTGAACCGACACACTGAGATCCCTTACTTTGACATAGGTGCGCTCTGTTTCCAGAAGTTCACAGATAACCTTTCGCAGCTTATCCGCATCTGTGAGCTGTCTCATGGTGGCCAGCTGGGGTCCTGTGAATTCCTGAGGATGAGCACTTGAGTCAGAAGGGTTCATTTCATGAAGACTGCGACAGAAAGCAGCAACCTGTTCTGTACTCTTTAAAAAGAAAGAGGAAAGGCTAGAGGTAATATCTTAGCCAAGAGCTAGAGGAACAACAGAGCTGAGAAGCCTTTGCAATTACACAGTTGCAGCTTGGAGGCTTTATAATAGTCACTGAAGTCCAGAAGTGTAGACATCATTTCATACATCTGTCTACTTTATCTTTTAGCAACCCAGGATAAGGGAAAAAAAATGCACAATTGAAGTTAACTGAAGTGCTGTTCAGTAACATTCCTGGTTTCAGATAAGCACTAACTTTAATAGGCTTGTCCAGCACTTGCAATTGAAACAAACAAATGGGCCCAAGAATTGAGAACTAAAAATGACTGTGAAAACAAAACCCTCCAGCCCTCTGCAGTTCCCTAATCTAGTCTGCAGCAGTCCTGTGAATGAATGGCTGTGTCAGTAGAGCCACAGAGACAATGCAGAGATAGAAACCCTTTCAGCTGTTTTAGGGGAAGCAGAGCCATCAGGGTAACCAAAGCCTAAGGCTTGAAATGCAAGCTCTTTGGGAAAGTAGCTGCATTTTTGTTCTGATCTGGAAACACACCTTGCAGGGTGAAATTCCTCCCTGTAAGTCATTTTCTTTTTTCCTTTTTTTTCCCCAGAGCTGCTACATCTAGCTAGTTTCTTTAATGTTTAATCATCTGACTCTATATAAAGAGAATTATCCTCTCTTCACCTCCTCTAGTCAGATCTCCTACTTGCATCTTTCATTTCACTGAGAAGTTTGGAGCAGGTACAGTCTCCGGTGTCAATGACGACAGCCCCAGGCTTCTAGGGTTGCTAAGGCTGCAGCGTGCCCTATCTCCTTCCCTCCCCAAGACCTGGCGAGGGCACGGGAGGGGAAGGAGCTGCTTTACTTGATCACACCTCTCTAACCTTAATCCTGCCACAGTATCTTAATCCAGATTTACAGACTTCCAGCAATGCCTCTACATCCTTCCAGTCCACGCTGAAACTTCCTGAACTTACCCCGAATTATCATTTTCAGAGGATACAGGGGCAGAGAGGGCAGAAATAGGGACAAGTTGGGAAGAAAGAAAAAAAAAAAAGAGAGAGAAGAAACAAGCATACCATCACCTTACAGTTTGGGGATCCAGCCCTGCCCCCTGGGAGATGACTCCCACCAGGCAGTAGCAACAACAGCATCAGGAGCCTGAACCACCCCACACCTTCTGATGAGCACATGCCAAAAATGCTCCACATTTGTTGGGCTGCAGAGCCTGCTCACACACGTTTTCATCTAAATTCACCTACAAGGCTACACAGCCATGAATCCTGAGAGGAGCATTAACCATTTGAGTGGCAAGTAAGGGATTTCACTCCATAATGGAGTTCCTTTCCCTAAAGGTACCTTATGGCTGTAAATGTTTACCCACATTTACCACTGCAAGGTGGCTTGTTCTGCAAAGGATAATTTTCTCCAGGACACAACTGGAAACAGTGAACTAATTGCAGCTGTCTACACAAAAATGCCTCCTGGACACGGTTTCCTAAAGGAGAAGTATTCATCTTCAGAGTCTTAGACTTAAGCTCGTATCAAGAAGAAAGGAAAAGTGGGATAAAAAAAAAGGGGGGGGGAGTTGAACCAATCCATTTTTTAACTAATTCAGCTCTGGTAATGGAACACGTCATTAGATTTATTAGTCAAAGTACCTCCTTTTATTTCTCATCGAGGTTCCACCTATGCTTGCTGGACGCTTAAGTACAAAGCACACCCAAGCCTTTAGGTTCAGTTTGCATTAGATTTCAACATGTGTCACCTTGATCTCAACAGCTCCAAATCCAAAAAGCACAGTAGGTTAACGCCCGGCTTCAGTGCAGCCAAAAAACCTGCCTGAGCTACCTGCTCTGCTGGAAAGGGATGAAGAACTGACAGTTAATAGCTGCTAATGTAAGCCTGCAGAGACCCACAATAGGCTGGATTTTCCTCAGAAGCATTTAGCTTTGTTAAGAATACCTCTTGAAAAAAAAATACATGAGGAAGCCTTACCCAGTGGCACTTCATTTTGAGATCCACGCGTACAACTCAAAATAGTTCCGATGTAAAAAACAGGGTAAGGAATCAAACTCCAAAAATAAATGAAGTGCTTGAAGCAGTTTGTGCTCGGTACCCTGCAGGCAGCTCACCATCATGCTTTCGCAGTAAGCTGCCGGGAAAGATGGGTCACCCAGAGAGAGGGAGTGCAAATCCACTTACACCGTGAAACATCAGCCGAACACTAACAAGTGGCTGAAAATTGGATAACTGTCACACAGACACTGACTCTGCCCTAGAGGGAACAGCTACGCCCATAGGCCAAAAAGGAAGTCCAAAGGACTTTTAAATGCCTTATCTCCACACGTGCACACTCCACAAAATGCTTGCTGGCTTCTCCCACAGCCAGCTCCAGCTCTGGCTTCTGCCTTGCCACTCCCATGCCCCGCATCTTTGTGCATTTCCCAAATATCATTCGTCCTGTGCTCTCCAGATGGATGAAAAATGAAAAGGCTCAAGCACATCTACAAACCTGCTTGCTTGCTTGTTCATTGAACAAACTGTTTCATGCCCAAACATGATCCTTTCTACCTCGTATTTACTTAAAAATCAACTGCTAGACAGGAAGCAGGTGTGTGTCACACCCAGTGAGGTTCAGAACAGAGCTGCTTGCTTCAAACTCCCAAACAGCATGAACAAAAGCACCTCTGCCCCCATTTCCCTAAGGAAGTGGATACAACAGGGAAGGCCTGGAACAGAAGCACATCCCTTTATCTCCCAGCACCAGCTCTGCTTGCCAGCCACTACTGAAGTGGGATTTCTCCACAATTACAGCCTCACACTTGATTCTGCCAGCAGTCCCATCCAGCAACCTTAAAACGAGCCAGAGTCCTTGCACAACTGGGCTGTAGGGTGAAGTTTACCTTGCCAGTACATTAACCCCTCCTCTGCAGGGGGCTCAGCAGAGGAGCTCAGCTCACACCCTTCACATGCAGGGGAAGCAGGTCCTGAAAATCACCAATTAATTGCGTTAACAGTGCCCACAGACAGGAGGTTTGGCTGCCAGCCCTGTAGTTGGGAGGGTGGTCTCCGATTTCCCTTTTGCATTCCCCTTACCAAAAGATACGGGTGCCTGGGCATCAGACAGAATAAACACCCTCTTGAACTGCATGCAACACCTCTGCTCCACAACAGGCAGCAGACTCGAAGCCATTGACCTCCCAGCCAAAACTCAGGCAAACTGCATCTTTTCAGGCACTGGCAGGGCCGCTAATGACACTGCACAATAACAAAAAGCCTCTACAGGGTCCGTGCATCACAGCTCAGCCTCGAACCCACAGCCCTACAATTAAGACAGCATGGGAACTCCCGTTAGCTGCTAATTACTTCTCCCAGTCACGCCGCGCAGCTCTGCTCACCAAGTACAGCATGCGGTACAAGGAGTCGCCAGCTCGCGCAGCGCCTTCGCTCTTGCCTTTACGGTTACCTCGCCACGGTGCCGACATGGCCGGGAAGGCAGGCAGCATATACTGGGGGAGCCCTCACTCCGCCTCTCCAGGCTCGGCTGTGAGAACAATCCCAGCTCGCCACATCTTGGGCTGATGCGAAATGCCTCCCCGCTCCCGGGAGAGCTCCCGCGCCGCTTCCTCGCGCAGAGGACAGGCGCGTTTTAATGAGGAAGGGCAGCGACAATATTCATCCAGGCAGAGCCTCTCCTCCTCCTCCTGTGTCACTTGCCGTGGGCCTCCTTCACTCACCGCATCAGCTGGAATTAAAAGCCGGCCAGGAGCTGCAGCTGGAGATTTAACGCTGCTTTTCGTAGCATCGCGTAGAGGGAAACTTCAGCAGGAAGGCTGAAATGCAGCAAAGGGGAGGCGAAGGCAGCCCCGGAATATAAATGTCTCTTGCCTGTGGCTGAGCATGAGCCGATTGGCTACGAACTGCGCTGCCTAAGAATATTAAACATCTGAAGGGACAGAGGCAGAGAATTAAAAGAACTTTAAAAAGCCAGTTATGCCACTGGAAAACCTACCCCTCAAATCCCCGTTTTAATCCTTTCACGTCTATTGCAGCACACTGAAGGTTTCTGAGGCTTAATTCTGGTCTTCGATAATGGTGCACACAGAAGACGACCTATTTTCTTCCAAAAAAACACCTCTAACTGGTATGTGTGTACACACACACACACACACACATACCCTTACAGCATGCTCCCCAAAGCAGGAGCACTGCAGGGGTAATTAGCTTCACTTTCAAGAGGCAGATGCCCCAAATTAAAAGCAAGAAGGAATGAGCGTCCTGCAGCATTGCAACTGATTACAGGTGGTATTTGGGTTTTGATTTTTGAAAGCATCCCTATCAAAGGACCATTATAGGAAAAAAAATACATATCCACAAGGACTGCTCTTGGGATGTAACACAGCACGCAGCTCAGCTCTTGGCAACCTGCAGCACTAAGCACTTACACATATCCTCACTTTTCAGCGTACCTCCTTTAAACCTCAATTTATTCTAAAATATTTAAAAGGCCAAAACAGGTCACCACACAGGCAAGTAACTGTTTAAGAAATTACTCTCCCCCCTTATTCTCTCCCAGCTCTCTTCTCCTCTTCAGTGCTGGCTCCCACATGAAATGAAGAGAGAGAAAATGAGGAGCCCATCCCAGAGAAGAAGCAACTGGGTGTACAATTCAGCTGCAGCGCCTACAGGACCAAAAAAGTTGCACCCAGAAAGTACACATGCTTGCTAGTGTTTACGAAGATTTCAACCAAGAGGTCCCACACATAGGAGTGCTGGCTGATTCAGAAAAGGGATCATGAAATTAGACAGGAAGGAAATTCGGAGAAAAACAGCTGCCCCATACCACTGCACTGCGAATGCCTCAACCCACCTTGGAAATTGGATTCTAGTATTTTAAACCACTTTAAAGTAATCTTATTTTTGCTTGTTATTATAATGGTTCCTTCGAGGATATCGAAGGAGAAGTAATTTCTGTGTTATCAGGTCTGTAGGATACACAGAAGATATGACTTCCAGAAAAGGGGGGAATAAAAGGGGAGAATCCTCAAAGCTCCGTGGTATACCCTCCAAATCCACAACCACCATCAACAGCTTGGAGGCTTTTGCAGATTATGACACAAATGCACCACTACTAAGCAAACACACACCCACATGCACACATGCTGAGCTAGGGGAAGGGAAAGAGACAGCTGGAAGGGAGGAGGAGGAGGAGATGAGCCACACTGAAGTACCTCCTGTGTTACCCATCTACCTATCACCTACATGACAAAGTTACAGGTAGAAGGGATCCCAGTCCAGCTTTTGGTAGGATTTCACATAGCTTACCTTCATAACAAGCCTACCCAGTGTGTGCTACAAGAACGCATGAAGGACAGCCGCAGCGCTACGTTCCTCTCCTTTTCCCATCAATTATTAACTCTCATCTAGACTCACATTGCTGGCTGGCGAGCTGGGAAATTTCCTTGGAGGAGCTGGGAGCTCTCCTCAGCAGCGCGCTGCGGACATCAGCAGGCTGCCACGCAGTGATGATCTTTGCAGGATTAAGCCCTGTCCCTGAATCACGCTATTGCACAACCCAAACACTATTTTCTGATCTTCAGCTGCTAACGCTGCATCTGCACTGAAAGATGGGGAACTTTGCATCTAGCTAGGAGGCTCCAGCGTAGCTCAACTGGATTTCCTCTGCTGCCCAGCGGTGAGTGGGTAAGAGTGCTCCTGCTCAGCTTTGCCAAGATGGCCAGTAAATAAACACGTGGAACAATCAGAAAGTCCTCTTCGGCATCCAAGGAAGACTGGAAGTTGTGGTGGAAATGGTGATACAAGGAGCATGTCCCTTCTGGTGACTTGAGGGCAGCGTTTCACTTCCCGTGTACAAAAATAACCCGTGTAAAACAGCACTGAGGACACCAACTTAATCTGCTCCATAATCCCACGAGCATGGAAAGGTACAGCAGTGCATAAACAGGAAAACACCTTTGCCGTTATCCTCATAGTACCGGCCAGGAGGTGATTTTCCACGGGTCAAAATGCCCTGCAGACTCCTCACTCCCCATGCAGATTGGCTTTCCTAAGCACACAGAAAGCAAAAGGACCAGGAAAATCTTACCATGCATTTAGCTTTCTTCAGTTAGGTGCCCTTTCTTTTGTTCATTTGTTTCTCCGTATTGTTGCTGTTATTTAAAAATTAGTATTTCAAGCACTAATAGTGCTCTCTACTATCGCCCTTTACCATTTACTAGATTTCTCAATAGGCTTAGCAAAATAATTTGGGGATTTCTATAGATTTAGTTCATGAAAAATCAGAAAGAAAGCCTATGTAGTACAGAGTGTTTCTACAGGGGAAGTAAATATCACATAAACAACACAAAATACCCTTCTGAATTGTAAAATAAAATATGCACAAACCTTTTTATTTACAGAAAGACAGATTTTCCTCTCATTGGAAGGTAAAGCTCGTTGGAGTATGGAATTATTCTTCCATTGCATGAATATTAAGTATTAGAGCTGCTAATGCACATTTCTCAGTTTAACTAAATCTGCTGAGCCGCAAGGCTAATCATGTAATCCTTAGGTCTCGCTTTAGGCAATTACAGCTCTGAGGATCAAGGAGGAAAGATGCAATATGGAGCCCCCCAGCCTGGCACAGTTCAGAAATAAAAGAAAACACAGCATGCACATTTATTCCCCAAGTAGCTGTGTGTTATACTCAGTGCTCTTCCCCAGCCCCCGTGCTCAACAGAAGAGAGTCTTTTCAGAGCACATGAAATTCCCACACCCTTACAGTTAAAAATAGAGAAGTGTCAACAACCGCTTCCACTTACTCGAGAAGAAATTCTCTCTACTTACAAGAAAAAGTTCTGCAGTAAAGCCTGGAAGCAAAACATAAGAATAATCCCTTTCTCCACATGCAACCTCTGCATGTATTTCGTGCACAGGAATGTTTTCTGTTATCTGACTTCCACTCCCTGGCTATCAGAGACAAAACTACAGGCTAGCATGACATCAGAGGTCAGGAAACAAGAGGCCGGGGTCTTTTCCTTTTCCTACAATGAGTAAGTAAAAGAGTACAGGGCTCACTATAACATATTTTAGCTAAAACAAGAGCTAAGAAAAACCACACCTGCACACAAACAAAAACTGAGTGAGATCTCATACTCATTAGATCAGGAATTCTGTGGAAAATTAGCTGGAAAATCTCACCATCACTTATGCATGAAATACATACAAACAATCAGTGCCTTTAAAATAATCTCACTTGATTCTGCCTCAAAAGCCACTAATCATCGCAGATAACGTTGTGTGAAACTCCCCAACACCAGCCTAGAGCAAACTACCAACTGCTGTGAAACCCACCCCTTAATAGATAGCAATTAGCAATCCATTTGCACAACCTCTTAGCTATAATTGGAGAGTATTGCTTCAATTTAAGGTAGATTGGCTATAATTAGTTTGCATTTAAAAACTAGCATATGCACTATGCTATTGATTTAAGGAAATAGTGTTTAACTTACATTCCTCCCATGCCTAGAAATCAAGAGAGAATAAGAAATAATAATAATCTGTCTGATTTTCTGGTTCAGCTGCCCTGCTCTGGAGATGATAAACCATCCCATTTAGAAAATATGTGGGAATATTGTCACAAGATAGTGAAGATACGAACCATCCCCAGCAGAAGGGTACAAGTTCTGATGGTGATTCAGTATCATCTGTAAACACCTTAAAAGTAAGATTCACATTTTCCCAAGGAAAGATGTTCTAATCAGGTGCAGCTGGGAAGTCGGCACATCAGCTGGGAGCTCGGTGTGCTTTCACTCCTTGGCATGTGAAAATGAAAATTTCTCACCTTGCTCATCTTATCGGCCTCATCAGATGATTCCAAGTCTTGCGCTTCTGCCTCCTCTGGAGCCGTCTCAACGGAGCTGTCCGGGTCACCACAAAGCGAGTGCCCTGCTGAAATTGAGATGTGTGTGAAAAGCCACCCATAATTTCCAAAATTTCAAAAAGCTGCGGGCAGCAGACATTGAGTTCCCATGGATGGCCAGGCCTCATCCCGCACACAAGTAGATGCTGAATTTATGCCTGAGGCACTCACTGACCTGGTAGGACTGCCCTGTTTTGGAACAGGGACCACGTTCAACTGCAGGTGTAAAAATAAACAGGTTATGGCCAGACAGCACCATTTAGTTGGAAATTACAAATGCTGATTCTGAGATAAGGCTAAAATGCCATGCTGAAATTCTTGCATTTATTTTTAAGTTCCCTGCTGACAAGGAATTGCCTGCCTTTATACTTGACTGGTTTTAAATGGAAATACCAGGAAGTGAATGAGTGGGCAGTGCCAAGGAGAAAGCCTTTGGTCAGCCCTTCCTCTGAGCAAGCTGAACATAACGATTTTAAGTTGTACACCTATGCCTTAACACCCTTCTGGAGACTACGTTCTTGATACAGATAATAACTGCTTGCAACTTTTTGTAAATAAATGGTGGATTACCTGCAAGAGGCAAAGGGATGAACAGAACTAATCCCAACCTCACAGCTCTGTGTGTAAGTAGCTTTTTTTTTTTCCTCCTAGGATCTCATTCTCTAACTTAAATAACGATAAGAAGCAGTATTACTATACCTTAACTAGCCTCCACAGAAAGCAGATTTCACATACACTCAACTTCTAACTATCACAAATCATAATGAACGCTGATTAAATGAACTCTGCTATGAAATTCCTGCGTGCCTGGGTTGAGCTTCAAGCCAGCGCAAAGACTTTCCAGAAGCAGAGTCCAGATGCTAATTCCTTTCAACTTTCCTCCCTCCTCCCCCCAGCCCCATTAGGAAAAGGTTTTTCATCAGTACCACTCCTGGGGTGGATTGGGAAGGGTGTTTTCATGGTCACCCCTCCCTGCCTGCATCCTGCCACACAAAAAAAGACAGTGAGCGTTCCACCAGGGATTATGCTTTTTATGCCATTATGTTTATTCTTCACATAATGCAGAAAAACATAATCAAAATTCAATGGATGCAGCAAGACAGAAAATCCCTGCTTCTTCAGAAACCAAGACTAAGCAGCCTACTTTTTTTTTTTTTTTTTTGGTCTGGAGAGGTTGTTGCTAGCATGTAACATTTAAACATTTTGGTGGAAAACTGACTCTTTTCTGTAACAGAACAGATTTTTTGCAGGCTTGTTTTGTTTTGTTTTGCTAGCCTTATCAACAGATGCATCCCAATGGCGCACTATCTTGTTGTCAGAGCCCACTGGTCCTGCAGCCATCCTCTCTAATTCAGTCCTAGGCTGAGACATGAACTTTTTACAAGGAACAACAGTAATTTAGCACATCAGATGCAGCACCATTTCTATGTTAGTCCCATGCTGACTCTCACGTTCCTTGCTATTTTCAACTAGACATTTCAATTTAGGTAAGCCATGTAAATGTGTCTGTAAGGAGCATTTGGCTAAATAGCAATGCTGGAAGTAAAAAGGCCACAGTGACGATAACACACATCTGTTACACTGATAAATTGCAGTTAAACATGGTGTGATTTGGCCAAAAAGGCTAGAGTAGCGTGGATGGTCTATTTATTCAGCTAAAATGGCAAGCTGCTGTACAGATTTAAAAAAGAAACTCATTAACCACGTCTAGTATATTTGTTTATATTTGTACTGCTCTGAAATATGGTTCATGAAATAGAAACAATACTCTTTAAGAAATATGTTTCCTAATTGAATAAGGAGATTAAATTCTGCTGCCTCTTTGCCTCAATTGAAAAGCCACTGATCTTCTTTCATAGTTTTTATGTTAACACATAACATTGGCTCAAGAACACATCCTAGATAAGGTTCTCTACATCAAGACCGAGGGCAGTGATCCAGGTCCGGGGTTTTTGTTTCTTACAAGCTTCCAACCACCATTACAAAAAATAAAATAAATTAAATAAATAAATATATATTTTAAAAGGCATGATTGTACAAGACTTCCACTTTTAATGGGTCTGAAAATTCAGAGAAACTGGAATTCAGAAATTCAGATATAAATTCAGAGAATATTCTGCATACTGGGATGGATCTAAATTGGACAGCAAATAAAATGAAAACAACATAAAAGGCAGTTCATAACTGAGCTTTCAGAAGACATGATTCTATTCTGAAAAGATGAGAGCTTACCTTTTAAAAAGATGCGCATGCAGGGTATGTTTGGCAAAACAAAATCTATTCAAAGAAGTGTTTTATCTGTAAGAAGTTACATTTTCTGAGTCTCGCCCATACTTTTATGAACTTGGACTGTCATTTTTTTGGGTGTTTCTACTAATGTGTAAAAAAAAATTATTAAATCCCTTATGCTATCCATTAAAAACCAAGAGTAAAATGTGCTATGTGTCATAATTCGGTTTGGGCAGTCTGTGCTCACTGCAATTAATTTTCCATTATAAGTTGTATGAAATACATCCTACAGCTGCTTCTCATCCCCAAGCCAAGGCAAATAATGTTTGTTAGGGGGGTTGGGGTTTTGCTTTTAAGCTATCACTTTTTCTTTTCCTGTATATTAAAACACCACTTAATCTGTTTCCTGCAGTATAAACACTTCTACCCAGTAGACAGCAATCTTTCACTTACGTCTTAATGAGCAGTCACACAGTGCATGTGTTTAGGGTATTTCTGATGTCTTAAGCTGCCAAAGCCAACGTCAACTTCAGCAGTTCTATCTGCTGGTTGTTAAAACACAGGCAATCGGTTCAATAATGCTGCACGTTCTCACAACAGCCTTTTAATACCTTCCAGTTACTGCCCCATTTCTGTCAGGTTCATTACATCGTTTTATTTTTGCCCTGCAAATCTTTATTTAGCTCTGCAAGGAGCTCCGAGGGGAATGCGCTCATTTCCTTCTGTAGCACCTGAGTGCTGCCCAGCAGCTACCATTTGTTAGGGACAATAACACATGGGCTTCACTTGACATTAAGGAATGGGAAAGGGAAATCCAAAAAAGCAGCAGGAAAAGGGGGTCAAATCCATGTGGCCACGAGCACAGGTGGAGGTCACAGGAGCACCCAGGTTGCCTTGGCAGTGCAATATCCATGACATTATGACTCATGCCCATTAAATAACTTCAACTTATGGCTAGAACTAACAAAATAAAAGGAAGTCTTATATCACCCGAGCAAAGGTGCAGGGGCTTAAATGCCTGGAGAATCACGTAAAGCTTAAGGAGCACACCAACAGTTGGCTACAATTTTCCATGGCTGCTGCTTCCCATTTGCAGAGCTGCTATCGCCTAAGATTTTAATGAGAATTCCACAGTATTTGGTACTGCTCTTAAAACCTGGCTCTCGGTGCCAGATGATTTATTTTTTTTTTAGTGCAATGGAAATAAATATTCCTAGCCAAGCTTTCTCAGCTGTGGTGCAAAGCTCAGAAGCATTTATCCTACTAACACAAGAAGCAGAATACAAATCAGAAAACCCTCCATGTTCATAATATTTGTATCTTGATGCTTTATTCCTGCATATGTGGAACTGGCAATACTGAATTTAGTCCCTTCAGTGGGAGCAACAGGGAGGTGTTAGCAAGGCCAGCCATCTGCCAGCATGTTATGCGCTGCGGGCCAGAAGCAACAACAGGCCGAGATGGCTGAAACCTTTGGCTTGTAACTCCTAGGGTGCCTCAATCTCTCAAGCAGGGTGCTTTACACATCTCAGCTCCCTACACAACACCTTGTATGTCTTGTGGGTGAGGCACTGGGAAGGCAACAGGGAAGCAGCTAATGCTGGGTGGTCACCCAGGAGGGCAGCGCTGGCTCCAGCCCAGCCCTGTACTGGCTCCCCCACTGGGACTGTGCCACAAAGGGATCCCATTTCCATGTTCAGGTTGGGGTAAAAGTGGGGTGCAGAGTATCTCAGGATAAACCACTACCATGCATGCTCAAAGCACGAGGTACCTGCTTTAAACAAAGGGGGACTTTGAAGTCAAAAAGGGAGTCACCTAGTGAGCAAGGGTATGGCTTCATAAGCATTTCTTCCAGCTTGGCCATGCCCTATTCATTCTTCTTCTCTTGTCCCCTTGCTTCCAAGTTATGCTGACACAGCTGTCTGTGCAGCCAGACAATAAGATGAATGGGAGTATCCATTTATTCATTTATTGCTTTCTGCTGGCTTCCCTAACCTAGTTCATCGCAGGGCCACACAGGCCTTTCCTACGGGAGGAAAGCCTTGAGCCCTGACGAGGACTGCTGAAATTGAGCTTGTAATTAACCTGCTGCCTTAAGCAGCATCAAGACAGCACCGAATGGGACGTTTCTAAATCGTATTTCTGAAATTAACCAAACTGAGGGGCCTATGTCCCATGACGAAGATGTCCTCCAGCAAACCAGGTGGCGGAAGGGATGCAGAAAGCCAGCAGACCAGGCCGCAGACCCGTGCCCAGCCACCATGGGCTCTCAGCTGGTACTGCCACGAGAGGCAACTCTGTGGGACACTGCCTGTGGCCCAGAGTGACAGAGGCAGAGATCTGTCACCTCTGCGGTCAGCCAGCAAGTGTCAGTGCTGCAGAGCCCAGCCCCGTGCCCTTCCCTGCCTGCCTGCGACTGCCCCCTGCAAAAGGTGCATGGTCCTCCTCTGTACTCCTTCCACTGATAACACTCAGCGGTACTGAAGGAAAAAATACAGTGATTCCTTAATTCCTTTTGTCAGGAAATAAGGGGTGACCCCATGACTACCCACTCTGAGTCCCAGCCAAGAAGCTTGGGAATCTGTGCTCCTGCAAGAAGTGCTGTGGAGGTTTCAGTGGCCAAAGTGCTTTCACAGGGTTCACGTCTGACTTCTTAGAATTATGGTTAGCTTTGAAACACTGGAACATAAAAGGAAACATCATTTTTTACATTGAGGTGTTCTGTCCCTTTGGGAAATCCCATAGAGTTGATAGCCTCACCAAGGATTCATAAAGCTGTGTTACAGCTACCCCAGTGACAGGCAACTGAGTCACCAAACACCACAGGAACAACTGGAAAAAGCTGCCTTTTCTGGAAAGCTACAGAAACAAGAGCAATGAGTCTCCTGTCTTTCTGCCAGAGTGCTATTGCTTCCCTTTCCATTTCAATTAGATCATAAATTGCTCAAATGTAGAAAAATCTATGCTGAACGTTATTCAGTTCAATCACTCTTTTTAGGGAAAATGCAGATTCGATGAAACTTTCCCTGCATCGATCACTTTTATCCCTCCTCAGTTCAGGAACCTGGTCAAATAAATACCTGCACCACGCTTTGTTGCCTGTTTCGAATAAACAGGAATATTCACAGCCAGAAAAACGAGGCAGTGCTCAGGGACCCTGGGAACCAGGGGCACTGCAATTGCAGAAGTGGAAGATTCCTTCCACACTTACCGAGTTTCAGCCTGTGGTTCACGAAGCCAGCAGAGGGAGTGGCAACACAGCAAGAAGATAAAGATGACAAGCCCCACTGCTAATGAAGTAGGCATGCTTACTGCAGCTAACATGGGAAGACTCCAAACCCCAAAGCTGCAATCCCAAAACCAAGGTGCTAACAGCCACACCGCTCATTTCAACAGCAGCTCAGGTAAACTTCAGAAAAGCCAGAGATTAGCCCTCCAAATATAATTCTGGCTGAGGTAACTTCCATTAGCTTTTGCTTTTAAAAAAGCTCATCTTGTGACAACAGTTCTGCACATCTCTGCTTAATTACATGCCACAGCCTCAATGGCTGCTGCAGTAAACGCTGCTGGAATTGTTATCAAGCACTGAATGATAACATTATTTTTTGAACATGCTACAAAAGATATGAAATTAGTTGCTGCCTCAGGAAAATAACCCAGAAGAAATTAAGGTTACTGTTAGTCTCAGCTTGTTCTGAAATCCAAATTACTTAGCCTAAGGGTAACTGCGACAGGACCAGGACGGAATGAGAAACAGCAGCAATTCTTGGAGTGCAATGCAAGTTTGTTTCATGTTTTTATGCCATATTCTTCAGAGCACGAGTTAACTTTAGCCTCTAGTTCTCCTTTTTTTTGAACAACAAAATAATAGACTCCTTAAAAACGCTGAGCTGCTTCACATCTAGAAGATTAATATACTCATTCAGAACAGGGAAATACTTCTTTTTTTTATCAGCTACCTTCAGCACAATGATTTATTTGGCTCTTGATTATCCCTGCAGAGCTATCCCTCACGCTAGAGGTCTCCAAAATACTGAACTATACAAAGCCTAACCCTCGGAAACTCTACCCTGGACTGCAAAAAGGTAGTGAACTGGGGGGAGACCACAAATAAATATGAATAATACTCCCCACTCCCTTTCCCAAAATATGTCCTTTATGCTTTGATCATCTGGAGGAGATGTGACCCTGTGTTTCCAGCTTTCAACCTCTCATTCCCTGGACTGAGTGGAGCAGGCTGTGGAGATGAAGCACTCCTCATGGGAAGGGGACAGAGCTCTCACTGATCCCTTCAGGCAGTAAGGAAAACAGGTTGCGGGGCTCCAGACGGAATCAGAGCTGCTCCTCCTCAACCAGATTTATGCAGGCTGTGTTAGGAGAGAAGATTGAAAGCCAGGAAAAATATTATTAGATGAAAGGAAGAAAACTCGTGGCTCTGCAAGCCTGACACGGAGCAAATTCCTAGGGGAAAGTATACATCATATCCGAGATGGATTTTTTTTACATCAATTATAGACCTAAAATCCAAGGTCATCTCCAGAACAGCCTGTTAAGAAATAACACAAAGAAGTACCAGCTGCCAGAGAGCTGATCTGCAGGCTGTAGCCCAAACCTCTCTGTATACAAGGTGGCTGTAGAAAATGAAGCAGCTGTACGTCACACTGTATTTAACAACCGCACTGGCAGGCACTTCACCGAGGTCAGCTCCCCGAAACACGGTGCAGGCTTTGCTCATGGAAGACCTCCCACGGAGTAACAAGGCATGACCAAAGCTTCCTTAAAAACAACTTTAAAAAAAAGTGACTATTTTCCATTGAAAGGATGCAATATGGTATGCCTCACACAGGAACTCTGCCCTTTGCTGACTTCATGGGAGATGAAGAATTGCAATAGTGAAGAAGATGACAGGACATCAGCGAGATCGGTCAAGCAGACCAGGAGGTTCTGGAAAATGGATGGGTCTATAGGTGATTTATACCTGCTGGCATTCTGGCCCCGTAATGCTTCACTCCCCTGCTGAAACAGAGGCTGTACCAGTTCAGAACTGAAGAAAAAAATCTGTGTGCTATAAATAAGACATCGAATAGAAACAACTGAGCTGATTTGCCTAGCCAGCCAAACTGCCAGCAATCAACAAGGGCACAAATAAATGGGTCAGTGGGTATTTCATACTTGACTGCTCTCTACAAGGAGCTGCAGAGCGGAGACCAAAAACCTACGATGCAGTTATGGCCCCCCAAATCAAAGCATGTGCCCCTTTTTAAAATTTCACACGGATCCAGTTTGGGGTAAAAGAAAAACTGGCACAGCACAAAGCCAGAAGAACAAAGGCTTCGGTACAACATTGTGTTCTATTAAAATCTAAGTAGGGAGAAATTGATGGAGAAGATCAAAACACCTGCCTCCAAATCGCGAAGCTGGATGCAGATCGTCGCTTTCACTCCCACCTCAGGGTAAGTCATTCCAAATTAGAGCATTGGCGTTGTTTAGCTTTAAACACTGTCTTAATGTCGCTCTTCAGAGGCATATTTCATACGGCAATTACAGGCACTTTCAGAAGCTGCCATAAACACCTGCACATTTGCTGATGAGCTATTGCGCTGCTTCGTTTGGTTAAGCAAGCATTCCTACCCCTTTGAGGAGCGATGAAGGCAATTGCCACCTGATTTGCTGCACTTTGAGGGAAAGTAAATGTCAGGACTGCTCTAATTTCTTTCCGCCTGTCTCGTGAAAGAGAAACCAAAGGACCTGGCTGCAGCACACCACAAGTGCTGGACAGCTGTGCCAAGAGAAACCTGAACGGAGAAGGAAGCCCTGAAGTTGAGCTCCAATCCTGGGGAGCTCCTGAAGATGCAGGTACTCTGGGGCAGCAGGCAGTGCACAGGCTCTCTGCAGGACGTGGAATGACAAGCAGACCTTCCACGCCGCTGGGATAAATACAAAAACCTGGCTTGGGAAAAACTGCCAGAAGATCACAGATCAGATCTGAACCGAGAGCAGCACCAAGGAAGCAGGACCTACAAAGCAGCAGAGGCAGGTGGGCTGGTTTTGCTGAGATGTGTTCATCAGCCACATCCTGTCTTCATTTCACATGGTACCCACAGCGCTGTTACTGGACAGCACGAAAAGGTTCTGCAGGCTCTGCAGATGCACTTGGCAAAGCATGCACTGCCTCTCAGCAAGGAAAAGGTCCCCTCCGTGACCTAAACATTCAAAATAATGATGCAGAGCACTGACAGAGGCAGGGAAGCTGCTTACTGAGCCCAGCTCTTGAGGCCCTGTGTTACGAAGTGTGACTGCTCTGGCTTTGAAATCATCACGCTGCATAAATATGGAAGTCTCAGATCCCATTTGTTGCACCCAGGGCAGATGCTCCAAGGGGCAAGAGTACTCTGCAGGGATTTTACAGGAAAAGTATAGGTAAAGACAGAAGGATGGGGTCCGTGATGAATTGGTGTTACATAGGAAATGGGGACATCTTGTGGCCAGCTATCAATGTTTATAACACGAGTTTAAATTAAATGAGTTGATTTTTCAGAACAGAAGCCTAACTTGGAAAAGTTCAGTGAAAATTAAAAATGAAGAATGCCCTTCAAAAAAATGTTTAATTTTAACTGCTTCTGGGAGTTTATTCCACATCTTACATGAGGCTGCTTTTATCAAGATCCTCAGAGGATATTGATATTGATGCAAAAAGCTGATTTTAAGCTTTCTTGTTTGTGCTACTCCACCTGCTATGAATGTATTACACTCCCAGGCTTGGGGTCGGGCTTGGGGTCCATTTTTCTCCATCCCCACTATGTGTTCCTGTTACCAGAACAAGGACGTTTTTGCTAGATCACTTTCAGTAAATACTTTTCACAGAACAGAGCAGCACCCAGAAATGTTGAGAGGCAGGCTGTACCCACCTGACCCTTCGCAGGCAGAGATGAGTCAGCTTGGTCCTGAGTCCAAGCAAAAAAACCTTTCACTGTGGATTGTTTGCCCCTGCTCAGCATGATACTAACGCACTTACACTGCTGCTGGGTTAGCTCAAGTGTGCACCCAGAGCCACCAAAGGAGTCCCTACACTGGGTGACTGCAACAACCAGACCCACGTGTCCTGGGAAAAGGCAGACTTGAACCCTGAGAAGTGCACGAACAGCCCCTCCTGCTCCAGTTCTTATTCCAAATGCCCAAAACAAAACCATTTCACAGATGTCAGAATGATTATTTTGACATTTATGAAACCTTTACTCTGGGGAAAATAGTAAGTATTTTGACATATTCAGAAAACATTTACTTTTTGGCTGGAAGAAAAAAATTTACCTCAATTCTGAAGAGTTTTGTTTATCTAGAAACTGCTTCTTTTGGGCCATTCTATTCATTTTTCCTGAATTTTAAGTTATTCAAAAAAAAAAAAAAAAAGCAAACATGAACATACAATATCCTCTTCTCTTTTCAAACAGGCAAGTATGAGGAGACATAGTGCAGGAGCTTTCCTGCTACCCCAGTGCAATTCCCACCACTGCTCTCTTAAAGAGACATAATGGCTAGATCCCAAAGAGGTGGTCCTGCTCTCCCACAGCCATTTCTCTTATCCCAGCACTGACACTTGTCCTCAGCTGGTTCGGGAAGCTAAACTAGCAAAAAACAATTCACCTCTTCCAGAGTTTATTTTTCTGCAGTTCAGTTCTCTGAAAATCCCAGCGTGGAGGGCAGGAATGACTTTTCCCCCCCCCAGTGTGCTGTGGGGCCAGTTAGGTTTGGCTGTAATGTCAGCCTCTACCTTGAGGGGTTTTGAACTGTCCCTGTGAGTTATTTATGTGTCTCATCAAACACACGGGGCTCCTGGCTGATCCCAGAGAGGGTGAATGCTTAACCCTTCTTTCTTCCCTGCCCAACACATACCCTGTGGGCAAATCAGGAGTTAAAGGCACCTCTTTGTGCAGCCCAGAAGTGAGCGAGCCATCAGGTCTGTGACTTGCTGGAGGCACAGCTAGATAACACGACACACATTCGGCGATGACATATTTCACAGCCTAACCATGTACACATTAATCCTTCATTGCTACTGTAGCTATACCTCACAGCTTCCAGAGGTCTCATTTATTATCCACGCAGTGCATTCAGACTGCAATGCTGCTCACTTTCATCACAGAAGTACCAGATCAATGGGACTACACCAGCACACTTTAAGTGTGAATTCTCCTCCTCGTAATTTCGACACTGTACCTTGGTTGCTCCCAGCAAACACCAGCGTGCTGTCACTCAAGTCAGATGGGTTTTCCAAGCGACGTGGTGGTGGCTGCATTAATTTCTGCCCTTCCTCAATCTCAGGATAGGTACGTACAGTAAGACACAGTGAAGGCTGAACAAGGACATCTTTCAGCAAAGCTGAGTCCAAATCTTCAGCAGCTTTTTTGTTAATCTCCACAATTTCATCACCAGCTTTCAGGCCTGCAACGCAGAAGGGAACAGGTAAGACTTGCACAGCAATGCTTCTGTTACCCACAGACATCAAGGAGCTCAGCTGGGTATTTATAAGGTGCCAGACAGTGTTATGTCTAGACATAAAATAAACATTTATGACTGCAAATTACATTGAAATTTGATGGACTTCTGCAAGATCTGCTGTCAGGCTGGTACTCCAGTACCCATAAGAGTAAGGTGCCCAGGAAGTCCCTCAGGAGGCACCAGCAGGCACATACCCTGTCCTTCTTCACAGCACTCTGCAAGGGGACAGCTGCTGTGCAGCAAGCCATCATACAAAATAAAATTCCTCATAAATAAATGGATGCTTAAGGACAGAGCCAGACTTCTCAGGCTCTGCACACAGCACAGGGGAAAGACGGAGCCGCATGAAGCATTGTGAGCTGGGTCTGCACCTCTCCTTGGGAAGCAGAGGCTCCCAATGGGCAGCCCAGCTAATCCCCTGGGATCACTGTGTCAGCTGTGCTGCTGGATTGGGTTGATTCTTGCTTTTAATTTCTCATACAACTGTATGCTTTTATTTGAAGTGATCACCCACTGATACACTTAGGAGGAGGGAGCACATTTCCCACTTAATCGGTGTTGGAATTCAGACAACCTCCTCTCCGGCCCTGTCCGAATTACATCCCAGCATATGGGGCTTCAAAAGGCAAAATTTAGCAGTTGGTAGGTTAGTGATGGTCTTTTCCAATCCAATTTCAGGAGCTATTTATAGCCCAGGTGCCCGAGGGAAAAGGCAACCCACAGAGGAAGCAGCTGAGTCTCGCTTGCCCCCGGGCAATGCAGCAATACGACAGACAGCGAGCAGCCCCCCGGGGTCCCACAGGAGACCTGACCTTCCCCTCGGCCTGCTCTCCAAATCACAACAGCGAGATGGAACAGGCTTTAAACCCAAATAACTTCCAGCGTCACTCAGCCTACAGCTCAGTCGCTGGGGACACACTCATCGCTGGTGGGCCCCTGCAGGCATCTCCCCGAGAGAGAGAGGATTGAAAAGCATGCTCTGCAACAGCCACCAGAGGGACCGTTGTGGCATCCTAGTCACCATCCTGGCATTTTCATGGTGGAAAGCTGGAATTTACAGGGCCAGAAGAGCTGCTCCTTGCGGGCAAACCTACCCTTGGTGACCTGCTGTTGTAATTGACTTGCCTTGCTGGCTGGGAGACCAGGGCAAAGGATGACTCTTGGCACCTTTCAGCGATGAGGAGAGGCCCCAATTTGACAAGCCTGAGCTGCAAGAATTGCTCAGCTGAATCCTCCAGGACAGATTACCTACCCTCATCTGAGAAAGAAACATGGAGGCTAAACAGCTCCAGCCCTCTTTAGGAAAATTGAGATCTCTCTTAAACGCATGTAATTGTGCCCAGAAACTGTAGTGCAGAGCGCAGATTCAGAAAGAATAAAATGAAATAAGTAGAATGGCTACGAAGTAAATGGACCATAAAATCATATTCAAAATGAGGACAAAACAAAGCAAGTCGAGCATTTCACATTATTTCATTTATTCTGCTCAGTGATGCCATGTCATAATAGCGGCACATTAATATGCTTGTAACCATAAACATCTCATCTAGGGCTCCATTTTACTCATTGTAATCCCTCTTTTGAATCATTTGGGATGAAGCATCATCTATATCTCACTACAATCAGGCATCGGTATAATTCCAGCAATGGCCTAGCTAATGCAGACCAAGAGAAAAAGATAAAAGCATAAATCATAAAAATAATTAGGAGAAAATAAAATTTCAGAGTTTTTCATTTGGAAAAAAAAATAAAAAAAGATTGAAGAGGAAATACTGCAACTCTTCTAGATAAATTTACTGCAGGAAATGCAGTCAAGTGCAAACATAAATGTAAATAATGCGAGGAAGAGAGAAAGAGCTTTCCTCTCTGCTAACTATGCGTATCTTGTCATAATATCCTGCCAAATCCTGTTATTACAGAAGTGGCTTTTTATATCAGTTATGAAGAGCAATGGATCACTGAAAGTGTGTTTTAGCATGACAGCCCCACAGGAGGCAGTGTGTGTTCATGCATTCATTTAAATTTTCATTCAAACTTCTCCCGAAAGCAAAATAAAGACCTGCTGAACCCTGTACCCTCACCGTAACACTCCCTTTGCTAACGGGTCTGGGAAACAGTGATGGCAGTTTCCCAGGAAGCAGAATTGGTTCAGCCAGAGCCAGCACCAAGCAGGGGGCTGGAGCTGTCTGGGGGACAACAGGCCCCAAAGCTTTCAGCAGCAGCAAGCTCTTGAGTGAGCTCTGCACTACCACTTAACCACTCCCAAGAAAACTCTGCAGGTGCTTTTGAGGACTCTGCATATACTAATGGGCAATGATGAGGCGAGCATTTTCCTGCTCTCCTTGTTCCCCATATTACTCCTTAAAATTTGGTTAGATTTCAGCTGCCCAGCCCCTCCTGTGGCTGCAGGAGCAGCAGTGCCAGCACACGAGGGAGGGAGATGAGTGGGAAAAGCAGGATGGGTATGGGAGTATCAGGGTTGGCTTCAGCTTGGGTACGGCATGGCAGAACCGTACCCCTCTCTGCACTAGGACTCGCATGGCAGCCGAGTTGTCTCTGCTGCCTTCTGGCGCAAGTGCTGTCATGCTTTCTGAATATGCTGGGAGCAAAACTAGAGGCAGTAATCCCACCCACAGAGGGTAACCTGAGAGCTTCTACCGTACCTGTTTATCTTGCAGCCACTGACTTGAGAGGGCCCTGGCATTTCTTTCTAGCTGCAAGGGAGGTGCTGACCCTCCTACACACAAAGCAACTTAAAATTAAGAGTTTGGCTATAGAGCACAGCTGATTCCGGGAGCAGAACAACCCTATATGCATTACCTCAGGTTCTTGCCAAAAGAGCATGATCTTTTCTGGACTGGGATCCTGTTTTGGTGTGTTTATAAAACTTCCATCCCAACAAGCTCACGATGTACACCAGGATTAAACAAACAATACCAAACGTGACTTAAGAACGTCTTTTACCTTTCTTGAAAGCTAGGCCTGTCTCTTTGACACCATTCACATAGAGCCGACGAATCCCTTCTTCTTCCACGGAGGACAGAGAGAAACCTAGGGAGATCCCCAATGACATGGTTAGACAGCAGCAAACAATACAGCATTACCTAACAACTGCACGCACTACAGTTAGGGCTGTGCAGTGCCTGTTGCGAGCACTGTTCCTGACAAAGTGGTGGAGAATTCCTCCCTTCTCCCTTTCCTTCAACCTTTACAAATAGAAAGCGAAAAAGTGAAAGTGGCCGTAAGAAAAAACTGAATTGAATTTCTGAGCTTGCACGTATAAAGTTATATTTGAGTATACCACAGCTGCAAAATGTTGGAACACACTTCCAATTCTCTTGCCACAAAAGGTCACTGCGAGAAGTTTGCTGTTTGCAGACAAAGGCTGCACAGAGCTGTGGTTTGTGACCCAAACCAACAACAGCCAGGAAACTGGGAGTTACGGCTGACATGCCATCCCTAGCTCGTACAACACAGACCAGTGCCTGCTACAGCAAAACGTCAGCTTCGACTTTCTGAATTTCCTGGGCTGGCCGAGTTTGTAAAAATGCTGCCTCCCCCTCTGCCTCTTTCTTTTCTCAGCTGCTCCTGGCACGACCTGCTATTTGCCAAGTCTCGGCTCAGCCCACGTTTTATAGCGGTGTTTGAGAGCCCCAGCACAACCTTACCATGCAAGTACTGACACAGCCTGTAATTTTAACAGCGCAAATGGTGCTGTTATGTTTGGTTTAGGTGATTTTCTTGCCATTTGTGTTTGACACGGTCCAAGATAACAATGTGTAAAGTAAACACAATGTGTTTAGTTAAATAGGCTTTGCTTATTTACTGGTGAGAGTTATCTGAAGAAGAACATTTGCCTTTCTGAAACTTCATTACTCCCTAAATGGGTGTAGGAAACCATTTGCTCCGTCTTTTTCCAACTAGAAAAACATTTACAAACCTCTTGGGGGGGGAAGATACTTGTTTAACATGGAATCAGCCACCAGCCAAGAGGAAGCAGATGTGCTGGGAGCCTGTTCTGACTTTAGGACTCCCTTCAAGTCGATGGTTATGGATGAGAAGTTATTTTTTCCATATATCATTAAAAAAAAAAAAAAAGGAGGGGGAAGAATGTGGCAGCCTAGAAGCTAGGAGCATATGGCCCTTCATGGCTTACTGAGCTACTTGGAACCCACATGCAAGCTCCTCAGCCTGAATAAAAGGAAATTTGTGAAGCTCACTCAACACACCAGATTTGGCAGAGGGAGAAACTCTTGACTAAACAGAAGAGCAGATGTAAAACAAATAGTAGCTAGTGATTGTCATCGCCATGAAGCCTACCTGGAAAACCTTCACCACAGGCCCAGTGGAGCGTGCCCAGGACTTCGGTTTGAGTCAGCACAAATTATCAGCTATGACAACAATCACCCTCCTGCAGCTGAAATGCTGTTTGACTGTACTGCCTTTGCTCCAACGACCACACAGTTAAAACAAGGCAGAGCTGCTCCTCAAGTTCTTGTGGCTAACTGGGAGAAGGGACACAACCTTCCCCAAGCTATCCTTTTTTTTTTCCCCAGAAGACAGCTTCCTCCTCCGATCTGTCATTCAACTTCCAGTCCAAAAATAAAATCCAGAGCAATAATTACTAGCAGAACGGGTGGAAGGAGACAGGGGGATCATCTGGATGAGAAACACTTCAGTCAAGTGTGTATGTACATCCACCTATGCTTGCACAGATGCATATTTGCATGTATGTGTATGTCTGCATTGTATATGGACACATACAAACGTACAGGTTTTGTCTGGGTGAATTCTCCAGGTGCTGCCACAAACATGTGCAAGCACTGCGTGAGAGGAAGGGCAGGAGTGGGTGGACGTGGCAGCGGTTGCATAAGCTGGCATCGCTGCCAGGAAGATTATCATCAGACTGTGCACAGACCCTGAAACACAGCTGTGGAGAGAGGGGTGGTGACCCAGCCAGGGCCTTTTCTCCACTGCAGCGTTTTGATGGCAGGAGAACAAAAATCAGCATCTTAGAGCACACAGGGCCACAGAAAACCAACACAACACCAGAACAAAGCTGCCTGCACAAAACGACCTCAGCACAAAGGCAGGTACCAGTGAAAGAGGAGAGTATACGTGTGCCCAGGCAGCACAGCTACAGAAACCAGCTGACATGTCCTGAAGGCAAGGTCCAGCACACTGGCCAGGTACCTCGAGAGCGCCTCTTATCGCAGAGACGTTGCCAGGATTAATGAATGGCTGCTTGTGAAGGATCCTGAAAATTCAAGGTGATTTGCAAACATTATTATTACCGTATCTGGGATACTAGCAACAGCAACAGGCAAGGCCACTAATGATTTTCATAATTTTATTCGTTTGTCTTCGTTTCATAAAGACTTTTCCAGTTCTTCTGGAGGAATCATGGCCCAGGGGATTTGGACATATGTTTTTAAAATGTACAAGAAGCATGAGAAGGGTTGACTGAAGCTGCAGAGAACAAGGAAAGCAATCATAAGAATGAAAAATCCCGTAGCACCCTGGCTGTTCAGCTGTGGTACTGGCTCCTGACCCCGTTCCCAGCACTTGTGAGGGGCTGAGCGCGCTTCTTGCTCTGCCCAGCTGCCTGAGAACCAGCTTCAAAAGCAATCCTGCTCACGGGAAGACTTAGGCGAGATGCTTGGAGACTCTGCAGCCACGTTATTGATTTAGACATCTTTCAAAACAAAACCAGTAGCAAGAGCCCTCGAGCAACCCCGTTAAAAAGAATCTGCACGGAAACCAGACAGCTCTGATCTTCGTGCTGCCGTAGCTCGTGTATGGGCTTCAGCTTGCTCTCTGGATTGTAAGAGTATGTGCTGGCAACGCTCATCCCATAAAGAGACTGAGAGGATGTAAATGTACTTAACAGACAGGACTGGAAAGAATTTCAGAACGAAGCCCAGCACCAAGAGAGGGTCAGCACAGCTCTGTCACCTCTCCTCTGTTCCCCTGCAGGGGAGGATTTCAGCTCACGCTTGTCACTCTGTGACCACATGGTCCTGTTTCAGAGGCACACATAGACTACAGAAATTCTGCTGTTGTTTAAAGTCAAAGCAAGGTTTGCTGTTTCCTTTCAATGAGAGCAAAGTCAGCTTTTTTGGGCGCATTCAGCATTTGCCCTCTGCAGGGTCAGAGCCACTGAACAGATACACCCCGCATATCGCGCAGCTGATCCCCTTTCACAGGGCATGACAGTGCATTTCGTTGTCTCTCCCATCACTTAAAAAAAAGTGAAAGGAAAAAAAGAGAAAGAAAGAAACAGGAAATGCCACAATACCCCTAATTCTTGCAGTCCTTTCAGCCCTAGCATAATTACTGAACCTAGGGCCATTGCTGTGCTAGTTCTGATTTCTTTCTCAGGCCTTCAGTATTCAACCCACAGTCAGTACTACTGCTTTGTAGCAGTGCTCTCTGTTCGGATGGCCTGCAGCTGTATAATAAGCAGTTCGGGAATTCAGAATTATTCTAGTCATTAAAACTGAATATTTAGATAAACAGTAAAAAGATGCAGATTGGCTTCCCGCAGGGTGGGTTGCACAAATAATGTTAAAAAACACTACAGAGCTGTAATTGCTAGACCAAAGGGCAACGTCGCCAGGCTAGAGGTTTACAGCTTCAAATACTCAAAAGATAACACAACCACCCCCACGGAAAGACTGGGAATTTTGCTGAAATCACACAGGGAGGAGTTCCCCCATTTTACATGCAGATCTATATATGATGTGCCAGATTCTGGCTGCAGGAGTCCAAAAGGGGCTCCTTGAGAACTGGGTGTGCTTGGGGCCAGGCTCCCGTAGCCTCAGGAACAGCAGGGTAGGATAGGGACCCACCTTACAGACCTGCAGCAGGCAGGGAAAGGGGACAAGGAGCTCACAAAGGGATGCAGGCTGCATCCCTGCCATGGTGCCTGGTGCTGCCCCGGGGGGACTGGGAGAGGATGGGGTGAGGAGGGGGAGATCCCACTGGCAGCCCCAAGCTGCATCAGCAGCCCTCTGCCAAACCCAGCTCTGCTGCAGGGCCCCCACGAGCACTGCAAGGCAGGAATTCACGTGGGATGTGACAAGCAGCAAAGGATGCCACGTGCTGCCAGCGCTCAGTCCCACAACCTCTGTGCGTGGTGCTTTGAGGGACGAGAAAAACAAGCAAACATTTGTCCTTTCTGCCACTGTAGCTCTCATCAAAGAGCCGCATATCCCACAGCCTGAGCACCGGGAGAAACAGTGCTGAGTGCATTACAATAAAACCATCCTGCTTCAGGGCAGGGGAGCCAGCTTTCTGTGGATGGCACAGGAATGGGATGTGCTTTCCTTACTTTATTAACAGGCCTTTCAGGTATAGCAATCAATAGCAAGCAGTTACTTACACTAGAATTGACTTGGTAGGAAGATAAAAACAAATCGAGGAGAGAAACTTACCATAAATATCAGAGGATGCATCAGACTTCTCTATTTGAATGTGCTGTGTAATTTTCTGACAGATTTCTATTTCTTTGTAAAGCTGAATAGAAGAAAAAAAAAAAGAAAAGACATAAAAATGCTTTACTGTGGGAAGACACATTAATTGCGATAATTTTGAACAGACTTCTTTCTTAATTACAGGATGGAGACATAGACTGTGATCATTACCTATTGGAAAATTTTTCTCCACATGCATGAAACGTATGAGCAGTGTCACTACACCTTACTGTTAAGAAAATAATTAAAGAGGAGGAAGCCAACATAAAAGCAAGGACACATCCATTCCACTCTCTCACACAAGAAAAAGAGCTTCGATGCCTACTCTTGTATTTAGTGGGAAGTCATCATTTATCATTAAGTATTTATATTACTTAGAGTAAGACATTGCAGGAATTGAATGATTTTATAGTATTAAAGTCACAAGTAGGGATTTTGCTTCTTAAATACATGCCTTAATTTGCTACAGACTTTATATGCAGCTTTTTTTTCAGCATGAAATTTCACCTTTAGCACGTTTATGTTTATTTGTGCCGACAAAAGCTCCCAAGTCTTTGAAATTGTCATTAGCATCCTTCCTGGGAGACCAGCACAAATTCACACCTCTGGGTGGCAACCCAGAAGCCTGAGCACCCGCTTGCAATTCGCATGCCAAGCAAGGCCTCAGCTGCACCCCTGCACTCTGTACCCCTCCCTCAGAGAGCGCAGGGTAAGGTAAGAGGAATTATGCTTTTAAATCACTTAGGTCCTTGTGCCTTGCCTTACTTACTGTTGTATCACGGTCCTACCTCTCAACTCCTAACACATGAGCTGGTACTGGGGCCTGTCACACGGTCTCAGACAGGGAAATCCCATTTTTCCAGACATTTGGAGACTCTGAACTGACATCTCTGGGAGTCAGCCCTGACTTTCTCAAAGCCATTCTGAAAACCTTAGTTCTCAGCACTGGTTTGAAGCTATTTTTTGCCACAGCACAGGCTGGGACTTCGCTAACAAATCAGCCTTTCATCTCTGGAAAAAATCATACCCACAGGTGAATGCAAGTTCACAGGTTAACATTTTGTTTAAAATGTTGGTGTGACTGTGTAAAAAAGCAATTCACAATAATTAAGTTAACATTTTAAAACCGTACATTAGTGTTTGGACCAAAGCGTTTAATCCACTTCTTTAAAAAAGAAAAGTAACTCATTAGTAAAGGGTTCCTTTAATAAATATATACTTTTATCTCCTGCTTCTACCAACACTTATACATCTGTTTAATGCAAATATTATGCGCTACAGAACAGTTGTATACCCACTTAAATGGTTTTATATAGCAAGATAAAATGTAAAATTCTATGAGGATGCCATGCTATCGTTGCTTTTAAAATGTGGCTTTCAAATATGGGAACATATTATTCCGCACTTGAAAATGAGTCAAATGACATTCACAAAATCTCAGCCAGATTTCAGTAAAGATTTTTTTTAAAGTAGAAAGGAAAAAAAAAAAAAAGGAGTGAAAACTGCAGTGTTTTCAGAA
The DNA here is from genome assembly GCF_963932015.1 of Anas acuta. Classification (NCBI taxonomy): domain Eukaryota; kingdom Metazoa; phylum Chordata; class Aves; order Anseriformes; family Anatidae; genus Anas; species Anas acuta. Next base: position 96,301,061 of record NC_088979.1, on the reverse strand, counting down.
CAAAAACTGTCTGAACCCTGCAGTTATCTCAACGAGAAAGCTATCTGGATGAGCATGCAAGACTTGAAACAAGGATGGCCAGTGAGGGATCCAGGGCACAGGGATACAGGAACTGCTCACTGCCTACATCCCAAGAATCTCCATGGAAAGGAAGGCAAATATCTGGGACCCACAAGCTGCTGTGGAGCTGCCCAGACCACAGCCAGACCAGGCAGCAGCACTGAGCTGACACCAGGCCCCATGGACTCATCATTCCGACCCCAAAGGCAAGCAGCACATTTGGGCTGTGGATGCTCATGCTGCTGGCACTGCAGGTTTGTGGGGGCTGCACTCGGAGGGGTTTAACAGCAATACCAGGAGCATCCGAGGGGGTTTGCTAATAGGTTGCCCAGGGAAGTGGTGGAGTCACCAGCCCTGGAGGTCTTTAAAAGACGTTTAGATGTAGAGCTTAGGGATACGGTTTAGTGGAGGACTGGTTAGTGTTAGGTCAGAGGTTGGACTGAGTGATCTTGGAGGTCTCTTCCAACCTAGATGATTCTGGGATTCAGGATTGCCTCCTGACAACAGCTGTCCCCTTGATCCACTTCAGTCCCTCTGCTCCTCCTGGTGTTTCTTAAAGCAGCGTTGGAGGATCTACCATAACCTGAATTTTCTCAAACTTGCCACCTGCTTGCTCCTTTTTCCTCTACACTTTTGGTCTTGTCCCAGCATCCTTTCCCAGGGCTACTTTTGACTGCAGCCCCAATGCCTTCACCAGTGAGATTTCCAGAGAGGTCTCCAGTCTCCTGCTTTCTTTTGAAAGCAACAACTAAATCCTACCCAACGTAGGAACCCAAGTCTGGCACGTCACGCTTCAGTCAAAACATTCCAACGCTTAGTTTACAATAAAAGGTGTTTAAAAATACAACTGCCTGGTGCAGCACCTAATGCTAAATATCCGTCTCCAAGCCTTCAGTAACATTTTTAACACGTAATAAACCAAGCTTGTGAATTTTTGAAAGACTACGTCAGAACACAAAGCATCGCCGTTAATGTTTTAGAGAGGGATGGAATATGGATATTTAATCTCCATTTCTTATTTAAATGCATCTTCTATGTGCTGCAAGAAAAAGGAATACCATCAGAAGAAATGATGTTTACCTTTTCTGCAGTAATGTATTGTAAAAGCATTTTAGTAGGTGGAAGATAGCTCTAGCAAGGTATTATTATGGCAAAACTATTATAAAGAGCTTTTCAGGAGACCACAAAAATAGGGTCATTAGTTTCATCATGCTGCAAGAGAATAATTTCATTTAACACTTGAATAAAAGTAACTCCGATTTTCTCGTGAAACAAGCATACATGCACACACAAGCACACATACAAATGCATATTGATTTAATGATGCTGCACTAGGTATGATCCTACCTACACTATAACCTTTCAGCATGTCATTAGTCCTACAGACTGTGGAGTTGTGTTGTGATTTCAGTTTTTCAGAATAAACAGCAAGTGATGACCATGTCAATCCTATATCCCATCAGCATAAGGCAACTCCCCAAAGCCCTTCCAGGCAATGAAAGCCACAAGCTGTCTTCTCTGGGTTTTAATCACCACTCCCAGCTATGTTTCACCTCCCGGTTTTAGTACTTTCTCAGTAACACTTTTTTTTTTTTAACAGTGATAACTGCAAACCCCAGATCTTTTAGTAAATGAACAAAAGCATTCATAAGTGGGAAAGTTCTACTTTTTATAAAATAAAACAGCCACCAATAAAAAGGACTTTAAAACGCGTTACAGCATGCATGTGTAAAATCATAGAGTTAAAGCACGACACTAATTCTGTTTGGTCTTTTTTTTTCATCTCTGATTTCAAAATTCCTTTGAAGTCTGCTTTTGAGATTCATGATATGAAAACATCCCAATGAAGCAATTAGGAACGTATATTCTCACACATAACTCCAGAGCTTTTTAAGTTCAACATTTACTTTCCCATTCAGAAAAAAAAAGGAAAAAAAACCTTGCTTTTCCTCCCTCCCTTAAAAAATCAAAACGATCTGAAGAAGTTGTATTCAGGCCTCAACAGTATGTCTTGAAAATAAACAAGGAAAATAACAAGAGAAAAAGGCAGCCTTGAGAGATATTAAGCTTAAATGTACGATACAGTAATCCTCACCCATTACCAATGGTTCTTCTTTCTCTCCCTTCCACACAGAGCCATGCACGCACACACATAAGCAAAACACCAACTCTCTCCACTAGATGAAACGTCTGGAGAGATTACTTTACTGGAGGCCAATTTGCTATGGCCTTCATAGCGCTGTAATTGCAAGTTAAAAAGCATAACTGCTTATTACAAACACCAGATAAACTCTAATTAATAGTGTCCTACACAGTGTCATGTAATTTTGCTCAGGGGGTAGCATTACCAATTCGTAGATATCCTCTTCTGGCTTTGGTACGTAAAACTGAATCTGGTTTTCAATCAGGAATTTCAGACGCAGGTAGTGAGCGGAGTGATCCAGCTGGTGAGTCTGTCAGAAATGGAGAAGAGGCTTTTTAAGACAAGAGCAATGGCTCAAATCATCTATACTTAGAAAATGGCATGACATTCAGAGAGAAAAAAGTGGAGGTGCTCCAGCACCATCTGGCATAAGAGGACCGTGAGCTCCTAACTCAAACAAGAATCCAAACCTTCTCCTCTTCCCCAAAAGAGGGTGCTCATTTAACCTGCTCAGGACGTCAAGGGCAGCTCTACTACCCTAAGCAGCCGCTTCGCTGCTGCTTATTTCACAGTTCTGCTCCATCTCAGGAATACACAAACACTATTAAAGCAAAAGACTGGGAGCAGACCTTTTGTACACACAGTGTGTTTAAAAGGAAAAAAAAATTCTGCTTGTTTTTTAGCATCTTCATAATTTAGCAAGTATATATGGTGTAGTAAATTTCAAGCAAGGTTATACAAAAAGATCTGTACATCCTTTAAATTCAAAACAACCCAGGACAGGCTGGCTTTAAGAGGCTAAAAGAAGCCGGGAGTTGTGTACTGGGTTACCTCCCAGTGGAAACAGGTCACACCATTTGAATGAATTAGTTATAATTAGCTGAGGATATGGCATTTGGTCTGGGAGATGTTAACGACCTTTCCTCAGCACGATTAATAAGCTGAATTGAAGCAGCGGTTAATGCAGTGTGTAATCAAACACGTTCAGAAGGGTGATAAACACCAAGAACGTCATTCAGGAGTTACTTGCAAAGTTCATAAACCGTTGACTAAAGCTGATGAAAAATCCAGAAGTGATTCACAGATAGAGCAGGTAAATTCACCTCACCGCCACCTCTGAACTCCCATTATTATTCCATGCTTTGATACATTTGCCTTTTCATCTCGGATTAGCAAATTACCCAAATCTCCAAGGTTGCACTAAAAACAACATCTCGTCTGAAAATTCGTGCACAAATGTCACCGTTCCCTATTTGTTAGGTGTTGCCCTCGTGCTTTTTAAAGGCTTGCTTATCCGGTTGAAGCCAAGCTGATGATACACCGAGACTCAGCTGACTGATGAGACAGCCCGGATGATGAGTAATGCACACCGAGTGACCTGCAGAGAAGAGCACGCCCAGACTGAGCAAACTCTTCAGCAAGTATTCGAGGCACAGCAACTATTTTTGAACATCTGGATTAGGCAATGAATAAAAAATAGCCACCGATGCAAAAATACAAGGCAGGTCTGTTGCTGCACTCTACGTATTGCTGCATCCCAGTGTGTCTGATTCAAAAAAACAAATTGTTCTTACATGAAACTGAGTACCTGAAATGGGATAAACCCCTGCAATCTGGACAAATGCCTAGTTCATTAAATAAGGAATCTGAAATCCATCAAAAGCCAAAATAAAGGAACTGCATGTGGGAGAGCCTCAGCATCTCCCCCCTTTTTCTTTTTTAGTAAACATTTGGCCAGCCCTGCTCATTGTTTAATGACCATTTTTCCTAGTTTTGTCTCCTACATGCACACACATATGAACACCCCAGGAATTCCTGGGAAGCAGAATTGGTTGTAATTGTTCAGAAATTCTCCATAGGAATCCTAGATCAGTTTCTGGTCAGATTAATTTAAGATCCCTAGACACAAACTGAAGAGCATCATGCACACGAATTAAACAAAAACAGGGAGGAGACATAAAAACACAGATAGCACATCTGAAGACTGGAGGAGAAAGCCTGTGATGAGTCTCACTGAAAGTTCGTGAAACACTTGAGCCATTTGAAGCAATTAGTGGGGAAAAAACAGTATGTGGAAAACCCATACTAGCAGAAAAATTAACCAGGCAACCTAACAGCCTGCTCCTGCCACTGAATTGAATCTTCTTGTGTTCTCCTGTGCTGAAGATCTTTTATGTCTTCTGCATTTCATACAGCTCCAGGTATGGCCAAGTGAAAGCCACCCAGCAAATGCCAGGTCAGCCAGACTTGCGCTGTGTAATTAAGTGTAATTTAGCATAGCCCGGGGTTCAGTGAGAGCCCCCATCCACAGCTGTGTGTTTTTATTGCTTCCAAACAGACCTCCAAACGCCTTCCCATTGCAGAGGACATCCAAAGAGACACTTCTCGGGGTGCCTGAGGGGTAGTCGGGAGGCCAGCAGAGATCACAGCCTGTTGTAGAGGGACATCAGTGGATCCAGCTCAGGGCCTCAAGGCACTCGGGCACAAGATGCCGCAGGTTGGGAGCAGCCTCGGCTGCACTGGTGGGGCAGGTTGTGCTCACATCTACCTGCCCCGAGCTGTTCAGCCCCTGCCCTGATACCATCCTAACAGAGAAGCCATCCCCAAAGGCAAGTGGCTTCACCTACGCTTCCTGGCGGTCCTTGAAAGGGCTCCTGCTGGCTTTGATACCTGCATCAGGCGCAGGGACGGATGCTGACGCCTCTGATCTCACGTCCGTCGGTCCTGCAGGGAGATTTGCTCGGGAGAAAATTGTGCAGGACGTTTTAGAGAGTAGGAGGGAGCTAAACACAAGATGACAGATGCTGCATGGGAGCTCTGAGCTACCCAGGGCAGGGCACTGTCGAAAGAGGCCACTGGATAAACCTCACGTAGCTTTTGAGCCACTCATTTCTTCCAGGAAACACCACTGGCCATGGTGGATACTGCTGCATCCACTGCATCCACTGCACTGCATCCACTGCAGTGCAGCCCCATCCATGCCAGGAAACGGGAGTCATCACCATTAAAGCTGTGATGCTGCAGCACATGAGCCAGAACATTTAGGTAATTAAAAATTGTACAGCTGCAGCAAGGCCTTGTCTGCAGTGAAATCTGATATTAGTAATTCTCAAATAGAGGCACAATTGTCTACTGACGTGAAAGGAAAGGGTCCTCTTGAAGAGGAAACAGCTAGTCTGCCCTAAAAGCCATACTTTTAACCCATTTTTTTTCCTGGTGCTGGTCTAGCTGCATCCATATGTGGGAAGGTGGGAGCAGAAACAGTGCAGCTTTAGCGATATCCGTACCCTTTCAAGACCACCCAAAACACCTTTTAGCAGTACAAAGAAGCTGCTTGGTTTATTTATTTCTCTCCTAATAAGTCTGGCTATATCTGGACTAAATTAAGCAAGTAACCCAATTTAAAGCCTAACCTGACAGCTCAACCGGTGTGCTCTTGAGGAAGAATTTACAGGCTGGGGTGTGAAACAGTTCAACAGGCTCCGAGTGGCGTAGCGGGAGGGCACACAGCCTGAGCTAGTCACCCACTTCAGCTCCCCGCCAGCTGAAGTGGGGACAGGCACCTCCTGAGGACCATTCGGCCTGACCGTAGACACATGCAAGGCAGCTGGATTCATCCCCCTGCTCGACTCCTGCCTCAGCACAGGGACGTACAAGAAAGGCTGTATTTTTTCAGCTTGGTGTGGGAGGGAGCTAGCACTGATGTTACAGCATAGTGGAAACACGCTGGTGAGCCCAGCGCGTTACTCCAGCTTTGCACCTGTGTGGCCCGAGCCTTTTCTGCTGGAACACATCAGCTCCAAATCAAAGCAAGCCCGCAGAGCATCAGGCTTAAGTCACTGCCTGGAGACTTCTAGCACAGATCCAAAAAGCACGGGGAAATCTGCCTCTTGCCCCTCACGCCGTCTATTTTGGTAACAGTGGGAAAACAGCAGCTCTTTTGCTTCTCACTTTTTATGCAGTTCAGGCAAAAGATGAAATGCCACGTGGTCTGCTATGCTCAGTTTCTGGTGTTATTCTCTCCATACTGCTCCTGCCTACATCCATATGCACTGTACGTGCTTCTGCTCAGTTTTAAGACATAGCCTTATGCAAATTTCAGTAATTTGTACACACACGCTCACACCGATAGCTATTATCCAATGGAAACAACTTAATGCATCTATACTGATTTTTTGCCTTCCGAGAGATGCTATTAGTTAAATCTTAGGAGAAATATTCGAAAAACCACTTCAAAATATGCTTTAGACTCTCCTCCCACCAATCTTGAATCATAAAAGTGTCACAAAGCAGCCTCCAAAACCTAACTCGCTGTATAATAACAAGCGGCAATGTTAGTATAAGAACACATTTTCTACAATGACTTGAGTGCACTTAATGTTCTCCAACAGAATAATCAAGCTCAGTTTAATAGCACAGATAGATTTAAGCACATCTACAAACATGAAGAGGTTTTATATGAAATGTAGATCTTGAAATGTTTACTGTACCAGAACTTGACTGGTTCTCAGATGGCAGATGGCATACTGATGTGAAATGATGTGGATCAGATATTAAAGGGGGGAAAATGAGCTGAATGCAAGAGACAGAAGAAAGAGATTGATTATTAGAAGTGATAGAAAAGAAGGCATCCATCAGTGTTTTCCAGACTGAAAGCTCTTACAGAAAAGGAAAGAAACAGATAATAGCTGTTTAAAAAAAGCAAACACTCACCCACCTCCCCATCTCCCTACATACCACCACCCACTACGACCGAAACACAGTGAGAGACCAGATCCTCAGCCGGTCGATACCGAAACTGATGGAGCTCCACCAATTTACTCCAGCTAAGGATGTGGCCCCCCGAGTTAATCACTCTTACCCAAAGGAAAATATAAGCCCTAAAAATAAATCATTACTAATAATGTGTCATCCAGCTTCCCTATTATGTCTCTCTCCAAAAATGTCAGCTTTCCCTGAACACAATGAAGAGCTTTCACAAGCTGCAGCAGCCTTTAATAGTGCACCTGGCGGAGAGATAAGCACACTGTATAATTACTCCAAACAAACGCCTTGCTCTCACCTTCCCTCTCTTTGGAAGCACATGCAACATGTTCTAGAAGTCCCCAAAGTTGGGCTCCTAACAGCAATAAATGTTTTCTTTTCTCGTGCTGTTGTTGTTGTACAAAAGAGGACTCACTTTTCAGAGCAGCACGTGACACGAGTTGGGTCTAGTTTGCAGTCAGCTGGGTAGTGGAAAACAGACATTATGCGGATGCCAGAACTGAAAGCTTGTATTTAATTTGTCAAAGCTTTAAACTTCTCTGCTGAGACGTAACTGTTTTTAATGGCCAAACGTCTGATATTTCATCTCGCAAAGAAATCCAGGTGTTTTTTCTGCAGATAAAAGCTTTCTTCTCGCTTCCCTCCCACCACCTACACGAGGCGAGTCTGTCTCCGCAATGCAGACAGCAAACACCGGCACCTTCTCCCACTCCTGGCACTGCTGCTTCTCTGTGCCTTCCTCCCTCACACCGAGCAGAGGGGGGAAGCAGCATGGGGAAAGAAGGAAGGAAGAAGAGCACCTGGGAACAGGGTGGCCTGGGAGAGATCAGCCTGCTTGTCTGGTGGCGGAGGAAAGAGTTTATGGGGGGGTTGGTGGAGTTGGGGGCACTGGGATGGTCGAGAGAGCAAGGGGCAACTGCATGACTCCAGCAAAAGGACGCAGGATGGGGGACAGGGGCTGGGATGCTGGGGGAAAGAGAAAGGAGAAGGGTCCTGTGCACAGCTTGGCCTCTGGTAAAGGGAGAGAGGGTGGGTGGGTGGGTGAGAGGCAGCAGCACCAGTGGGGCAGGGTGTGAAGGCACTTCAGAGACTCACGCACAGTGCCTGGAGTGCAAAGGGCGGAAATCAACCCGCCTTCCTCTCCTCACACCCAACTGTGTTTGTCCTATGTGGTGCTGGTGTGATTTTACAGAAAAATTCGGTGTAATTCACATTTCTCATCTAACATACTCAAGCACGGGAGAAAGTCACTGTAAGGCTTAACCAAAAGGACTCAACTCAAAGCGCTCAGGGTTGTAGGGTTGCAGGCATTCCGCCCTGCTCCAGGGCAGGCTGGCGGCCTTTACCTTGCAAATCATTTCCAGCACATCTCGCGTGGTGTCCCCAGGGCGGATGACTGTCAGGGCAGGCTGGTTGTTGGGCAGGCAGAACCAAGACGGCGTGAAATACTCGTGAACCCAAATATCACAGTCGGGATTGTGCTGATGGACACTGCTCAGCGCCACTTCTTTTTCCCTCTAAACAGACAAAATCCATTATGACTCGAAGAGCCAAGAAAGATCTCCTTCTGCATCAGTTACAAGTGCAAGGAACATTACATGCTGCATAAAAAAAGCCCTCCTGTAAGTGAAGACATTTTATTCATAAACCTAGATCGAAGGCTTGTCTGGACTGGCAAACTTTGCAGTTTTACCTGAGCAGTGTAAAGTCTGCCTTCCCGTGCCACCCACACAGCTAAGCTGGTGCAAAGTGTGTATCCTGGGATTTCACCCTATGGCTATTGGGAATGCTAGGAATGCAACAAAAAATAATAATGATAAAAAGAGCTTTAAAATTAAAACTTCGCACTTTATCTCCTAGTAAGCCAATCCAAGGCCAACAAAACTGCTGTAGGTGCTGCAGTTCCTACGCCTAGCAATGGCAAAGCAGCAAATTTTAGCATTTATTTTGATTTTCCTGTCTCTTCTACATCCGTGTTATACTACAAGCTATAAATCTCCATGAAGTGATGAAACTGCAGAATTGCTATTTGCTTCAAGTGGGCTCACGCAGCTAAATCCATATTCACTACATGAAGAATGTGCCCCTTAGCACTGTCTTAATGCTGTTTTATAGTTGGCTTTCTCTGGGGAAAGAGAAAGCAGTTGTAATTGTTTCTACAAACGCAGAAGCTCACAGAAGCACGAGAAAACAAACCAGAAAACTCTGTGCTTCATAGTTGCAATAACCTTAAATTATGAAAATCCCATATGGTCACCATAATAAGCTATTTCCCAGAGCCAGCGGAGTCTGGTCCTCCTGTGGGAAGGCACCTCCCTGGTGTGCAACACCAACACTCCTCTGGGCCTGGCACCCCTCTCTGTGCTCATGATGCCAAGTGCAGTGAATGCTTGACCACAGGAAATCAGCTCAGACTGCCCTGCAACACACAGAGGATCCCTCTTCCTTCCCTTCCCTTCCCTTCCCTTCCCTTCCCTTCCCTTCCCAGGGCTCCACGTTCCCTCTTGCATCCCAAAACCAATGCTGCTGCGTTTACCTTGCCATCTGGGACCGTGTCGTCAAAGATTCCTTCGAGGGATTTCTTTACTGAATCAACTCCTTCACCAAACACCTGAGGAACAGAGCAACTCTGTTTTAAAACATGAACAAACCTCTGCACCATCTGCAGGACAAGACTAAGGCCTGACTTGATTGAACTGCTGCATCATAAGGGTTTGGGGTAAACAATGTATCTAATACCTAGCACAGAAATCAAACTGAAAAATGTAAGCATTCATCTCAAAAACAGAAAAAAAAAAAAAAAAGGAAAATAGCTTGTTAAAAAGGATGGGGAGTGCAGTATAAACTGGTTGCTGGGCACCACACTGAAAGATGAGATGTTGATTGCGCTTAGTGGTCTGTCACTGGCTTACTATGTAGAGCTGGACAGATTTTATCTCCTTTTGTGTTCAGTTTCCCCATCTGGAACAGGGTGGGGGACTGCACGGGACCGTACCAGGCAGGCACCCAACGAGGCACACCTGCAAAACCCAGCTTGCCCTGTGCACAGCTCTAAATTAGCTGCAGCTGAGCGTAGGGGAGAACAATAAGGTTTTTGCTACAGCAGATACTTAAGCTTACAGCTCAAAAGTTAAATTTTACAGCTCTACGTCACCACAGGTTTATGATCAAGTTGCTGGTTTTGACTGTGAACTATACTGTACGTAAAATGAAGCAGAAACAGGTCACTTCACTTAGAGAATTTACAGTTTACTGCCTCAGCTTTGGGAATAATTGCATGCTACTACGCAAGCGCAGGGGAAAAGCATTCAGACTTTATATTTAGGCATTCCACTGCTTTCTCAAAACTTCACTTTTTGTTTGACTCTCTCCGGCATGACTTTTCGTTAACCTGGAACAAAATCCCTTTTCATGCCTGGGAGTACTGGAGGAGTTAGGGGGCTGGGGCTGGGGGCAGGGACAGGAAGCATGAATGCATTTATCCCCGCTGGAAGGAAAAAAAAAATGAGTTCAAAACACAGGGTGAAGACACAGCACGGGAAGGACCCTAGCTCAGGACAAGGGATTGTGCTTGATGTGGGGAAAATAAGCACAAAGCAAGAGGGATGCCACAGCACCAGCGCGAAGAATTGAGAATGTGCTCACAGAGGCATCTGGTACTTCCCGGTGAAGCCCACAGCTTTTGCTCAGGCATTAGATATTAGTTGAACTTTTAATGTCTCACTCAAAACAAGCTCAACAATTTTACAGCATTAATCTCTGCTAAACAAAACAAACACCCACTGGTGCTTTAAAAGAAGGAAGGAGTAATCACAGGGCACGGAACAAAACAGGTCCCGAGCATTCCCCCCTTCAAAAAGTGAAAGAAGACAAAGAAATGGCAACATTTCCTGCAATTAGATGAGGTATGGCTCTCAAAAACTGAAAGCTGTAATTAGAGATGTTTGGAAAGAATAACAGGGAAGTACCTTCTTAGCACACTGAAACACATTTTCTAGAGAAATATCTGGGGAGTGACTGGGTGGAAATTTTTCACCTTTAGCTTTTTAAAAATTCAAAACAAAACAGTGACTGTCCCTACTAAATACAAGGGGGTTTGTTGCTTTACAAAGTTTTCCCCAAACTCAGCTACATTTAAAATATTCTACAAACTCCTATTTTGGACTTAAAGAAACAAACAAGTCTCCACTTTTTTTTTTCCTTCCAAAGCTGTCTGGTTTATACTGTTGCCTTGTTACTCCTGAGTTTAAGAGAATGGCAAAAGCTGAAGCAACAAAAATGCAACAGGAGTAACGCAACCCAGTCAGCAAAAAAAAAGGTATAAATCTAAAGCTCGTTTGAACAGGAGCTGCTGTATTCTTATCTGTAATTACCATCACTGATTTTTGAAGAGGATGTGGAATGTGACGACTCCACACCGTGGAAGATTAAGCAAGCTGAAGGGTGGCTGTGTGTGTGCTTGATGGAAGTGACTCTCTGCACGAGCTACATTCTTCATGCAAACAAGTCAGCCTTGAAACTAACACCGCAAACTTGCACGTGCTTACCTGATTGATGCTCGGCCTCCCTTGCTTTTTCTTCGAGGTAGTATCCAGCCCCCAGAGAGAAGAAAACCTGCTTCTCCTCTTACTGGCAGATCTGGACATGGCCTGCGTCCGTCTCCTCACTCCAGACTCCCCAGTGCGAGCCGCCACCTGTCAATGCCACATGGTTTGCAAATCAAAGGTTGCAGCATCCCACAGCACCATCCCTTACATAAGCTAACATTGGAATAGCCTTAAAAAAAGGCAGACGCTGTAGCAATAACGTAGCAACACACAACGGGGACTAGCTTGATGCTGCCAGGCTACTTCCTTCTCCCTGCAACAGAACTCTTTTCTTCCAACATCAAGAATTAAAAATTAAAAGGGAGAGCACCGCATGTTTCTTGGCATTTAATATGAGGTATTTTAAAGCATCCTACTCAGCACAGAGCAAAGCCTCAGCACCAGTGAAGGTGTTTGTTGTTTTTTTTTTGTTTGTTTGTTTTTTAACTTTATTTTATAATGAGGTTTCAGAGCTGGACACACAAAACCTGAGATTTCAAAACTTATCTGCTGCTTCCAAAAAGCCTGGTCTTTCTCCTTGCCCTTTCCTGTGAAAGCGCTCTGGGCATCCTGGAACTGACTCACAACTTTTACAAGGCCTGATAAAGGTCTGCAAATAGCTCAGGGTATTTAAAACCTGCATTTCCTCACCAATACCCAACTGTGGGAAGAGTGGGCAAAACACAGGAAGAAAAGGGAGCTGAAATGCCCCTTTGGATTAGAGTAGTGTTAACTGCCTGGGTACTTGAAAACTGGCCTGTGGCAACCCCTTCAGAGGGGAAAGCTGTTTGCCTTCACTGACACCAAATATTTGGGGAGCTGTTTCCCAAATAAGGAAGCTCTGGTAGAAATGACTGCTACATTACTCAGAGGTGAAGCGTTTAGGCCAAAGTTGAAGCAGATTTCCCATCCAGAGGTGGAATCAGGACAGCGAGCTCCTCTCTTGTGAAAAAGGGAGTGTTAAGAGCGATGGCAGGTATGAACGGAGCAAAAGGCGAAGCTAGACAGACAGACAGACAGACAGACCCACCCTGCAGACTTGGCCCTGCGCTTCCTGGAACGCCTTTGTACTTGATTCCCACACCCGAAACTACCGAAATGCGACTGTCATTTGGCAGCCCCAGCTGGAAAAGCCAAACCTCTGAGTGATGCCCCAAGCTAAGGAGCTGAGGAACTGGTTGTTTGGGTGCAGAAGACACAAAAAAAAACGTGTAAAGTTGGGAATAACAGAAGGCTAGCCCAGGTATCCAGGGAACTGTCACCGGGTGAGTAATGGTGAGTCTTGCTCAGGAACGTTGAGAAATCGAGGAAAAGGAGAACTCAAACACAACTGTGAGCTTCCCCATTTCCCCATTTCTCCTCGTGAGAGGTTTCTTAGCTGTACCAGGGACGTTGTGCAGAGGCACCAGGAGGACTGAGCACATCCTTGGCTAATGCACTGAAGAGTATCTTCAGGCGAGCTGGGGATGCCGTGCTATCAGCATGCAGCATCCAGCTGGAGCCTGAGACTTCGCTGCACCAAATCCGCGCTATCGAGGGCAAAGGGGGACACGAGAGCTTGCTGCAAGTAAAGAAAGCACGTGTCTTTTCCAACACGACACATTCAAAACGTTTTTTCTCGCTTGGCTCTCAAGAGACACCAGCATGAAGAGGCAGACTGTTTTTCAGGCTAACACTCAGTGCTTTGCTAGATGCAAAAAAACAAGCACAAATGTAAATTACAGCCCGCCACTTAAAAAAAAATACATAAATCCACTAGCAATTATCAAGATGATGACGCTAATCTTTTCATATATAAAAGAATAAAACGCCCCTGACTGAATTACAGCTCTGGATTCAATTGAAGGGTACAGCTGACATCTACAAGACAACAGTGGAGCTCAGCTATTTCTGTGAAGCTCCAGGAGCCCAAGCTGAAACTACAGGAACATAATTTAAATTCATTAAAAACTCACCACTGTGCAATACATTTCCCTGTATTTTTCAAAGCTGGGTTGTTACGTGATTTAAACAACCACTTTAAACATTATTTGCCATACCATAAATAACGGAGAAGAACATTTCCCCTCCCTTGTGGAGCATCAGGTACTGATCACTGGAGACAGGATATTAGACTAATTGGTCAGTAGCTTCATCCATATGGTAGAAAGCAAGCCATGCCCGAGACAGGCTAAGCCAAGGCATGCTGAGAGCCTCAGGAAGACTCCCATTGACCTCACAGGGTTTTTGGATCAAGCCCACGTATGTGAACATTAGAGATGAGCCCACTCTTGTGACAGGAGGACCTGTTTCTAGAAAGCGTGTTTATATTGCAGAGGTGAAATCAAAATCATACATTTAGGAGAAACTCAGTTCTTCCACTTTCATAAGGCCATGGCTTGCAAGTACCTGCCTGTTAGTTCCTACCCAGGGCTCACCCCACAGGCACAGACTGCTGTTTGTCAACTCCATCTTTGTACCGGGCATGTGAAGCCACCTGCAGGTTGGCAAAAATGACCCCTGGCCTCTGCTCAGACTTACCAGGGCGTGGAACGAAGAGACTGAAAAGATTCCAAGACGGCCCATTGCAACTTTAGTCGGACGGCTGGCAAAAGCAAGCAGTCTTTTAGGGTTTGGGAGCTCCCCTCCTTGGAGACTAGCCAAGTAACAGCGGTACCGAAATAGATCCATCTGGAACTGCTCAAGATTTTGTTCCCAAACGAAAATCTGCATACAGCAAAGATTGAGTGAGATGCAGAAATGGAGAGAAGGAAGAACAGAGTTGTAAATATCTTGAAAAAAGTCTACTGTTCCCAGCAATATATTTTTTTTTTTACCAGTGGTGATCTCATTTCCAAATTAAAGAAACTTTGATTCACCTTCTTTCTCACTCTCCCCTACCCTCCCAATCCCCAGAAGGATAAAAATATTTTTTTTAAAGTTTTCATTAGATGTTAAACAATTTTTTATGTTCAAGGCAAAAATCTTCTCCTAGGACAACTGCCCCTTTGATACAAAGCTAATTAATAGGATTAAAATTCCATTTTTAATTTTCTTCATATTCCACGATTCTCTTCTGAGCAGTCCCTTAACAGGCTTCTTTCATGCATCAATGGCAGCTGAGAAACAAAAAGACCCAAAACCACCCAATTCCACCAACAGAGCACCCCAAACCAGCAGCCGCAGCAGCAGCACTGCTGTAAGCATCAACAGAGCTGGCTACACTTGAAAAAGTGCAGTACACTGGGAATAATTAATCTTATCAGTGGAAGAGCACTGTAATCAGTCTGTGTGAGGACTTATTTAAATAATTCAAATTGCTGATCGGAAACAGTTTCAAAGTGTTTAGAAAAACTCCGTTATGTAAAACGAGAGACCGCTTTGCCCTCTCGCTGTGACTGACAGCTTTTGAGAGGAGCCCTGTGAGCAGTGGCAAGCATCTCCCCCCTCTCTCACGGGCGTCTAGGCAGTACAAAATCTCTTCAGCTTAGCGCGTCAGGGCCCTGGCCGCTCCCTATAGCTTGCATTACAGGCACATTTGGCAGCCGTGGTAAAAGAGCTACAAACTAATGAAGCAGGCACCATATGTTAGTTTCCTAAAATAAGGTGCCGCTGCAACAGTGGGAGAGACATCTGCTCTAGGCTCTCTGCTTCTCAAACACAACTACGCTGTCCACTTGAAGTCAGAGAGACTGGTCCCAAGGGGCAGCGAGCGCTGCAGCCACGAGGCCGGCGCACACCCCCACCAGGAGCAGAAAGCAGGGATGGCCTCTTCATCCCATCTGCCCCTGGAAGAGCCAGCCTCTTCCATGCTGAAGATAATGCCAAGTGCAGCACTTGCTGGTCTATGACCAGTTGTTCCCAACAACATCCTTATGTGTGGTAGCCTCTTCACTCCCCAAAGCCCTCACTCAACCTCTGCACAGCTGGCCAAATCTCTTGTTTTGTTGTTTGCTTCCTCTGCTGTACCTTAGCACACATTGTTTGGAGAAACGGTGTGGCTAGGGCAGCTGGCACCACCATCCTGCCCACACACGTCCTGCCTGCTCAGGGGAGCTCTGCCAGCACACACGTGGGGCAGAGAGTGAGCAGACAGCTGTGCTGCTAATCTGAAGAAGGCCCTAAACATTTGCTGGGGGGGGCATTTCCCATAAGCAAGCAAGATTACTTGATCCAGTATGGTCTTCTTCTTCTTGGAGTCCGTCACTGAGGACAGCTGCATTTCACCCATTTTCTTCATCTTCTCATCCATATCGATCTTCTGCTCCAGCTTCTTTATCTCCGTTTTCAGGAGCTTGACGGTGTCCTCTTTGTGATGCTGCCTTGCCACTGCAGTTGCACAGGCGGAATGGATCGCGGTGATCCAGTTCTCGAGCTCCGTCTGGCTAGAGGTCTGAAGAGAAGGGAAGAGGGGAAAAGAAGTCAAGATCCTCTTTGCAACTGATTGGAGATTAACAAACGCAATTCCGAGGAGTTCCCTTTCCCTTTGATCTTAAGAATGAAAGCCTTAAATCCACTTACGAGAGAAGTAATAAAAGACCTTCATTCTTGAACAGGCCGTGCCTAGCCTAGCACCAGGCATTCAGCACCCAGAATTACACCTAGATCTGCATCTTGCAGCTGTACAGTGTTTTCCAGCAAGTTCTTAGGAATTACCTTCCTTGTTCAGCACAGTGTTGCTGGAACTTGTAGCTCATCATTTAATGACGTTTTCTAAACTCTCAGTTCCATAAAGCAGCAAATGCTGCAGTCTATGTGCTCTTCACAGTATGGAGAGCTGATCTGGCGTGCAATGGTTAATAATAAATTAATGGCATAAAACCCAACCGTGATATCTGTTACTGACTTTATTATGACGCAGACAGAGAAGCTTTCCCCTTCTGAAGATCCCAAAGCTCTCTGAAGATGACCCTATTATTATTAAAGTCGAGCTCGTCATAATTTTTATGGCTCTGGCACTGTCCCTTCCCAAGCATGTGTATGATAGTTTGGGAAAGGGGAGCTCTTAGGCTGGGGCATGGGACACCATTAAGTTTTTCTGGAAGAGCGATATTCTGATTAGAGGCTTTTGACACAGAAAGAAAAATACTTCAAAGCATTCCTTTTCCAGACTTTCAAAATAAAGCATAAATCTTCTCAGCCTTCTTGCTAAACCTCAGTCCTTTTTACAGTGCATTGTAAAACAAAATTTACAGCCAACTCAGGGTTGCAGCAGACTGGCTCTGAGAGTCAGCTTTTCACAGTAATCATACCAGTACTTGGCTCATGGCTGCAGAAGTAGCAAAGTGCCAAACCACCTTGTTCTAATTAAACTTTCTGATGATACCTGCTCTATAAATAGGCAGCACAGTATGACTCCTCCAGTTGCTAGCACAGATGAAGAAGGTCATCCTCACAGCTCTCCTTGCAGTCACAATTAACGGCAAAGGCTGTGCCTTCCTGAAGCCAAGGAGAGGCTCCCACGGAAGCACAGCTCTGGAAATCACTTATGTCCAGACCAGAAATCGGGATGATGTTCCCCAGACTTCTGTGGGACAAAGTAGGTGAAGCACACCTGTCTGAGAGGGACAGTGCCTTCCTTCACTCAGATTAGGAGTCCTAAGCAGAAGACAGGGTCTATACCAGAAAGTCTGCTTTTCTACTCCTGTTTTTCTTGTCTTCTGTTGGCACCATACAAAGAATGTTGCTTAAATTGGGCAGGCTTCCTGCCCAGGTAGTACTACTAACAGGACTCATTTATAGATGGAGGCTTACAAGGTCTTACTGCCAATGCTGAAGACATAGTGAGCCCTCCTTGCTGAGGAGTTTCTGCTGAAATTAGAGAAATATTTGCAGAATGGATTATACTTTGCCTACAGTCAGATGGTGAAACTTAGCCCCTCCTACAGGAGAGGGTGCTACTGGAGTTGTAATGAGCTGGTATGTTTTGTTAGCTCCTGGCACAATCATAACAGCAAGAGGTCATATTTTTATTTTATTTTCAAATATTATCTGTATACCATTAGATTTAGTTTTCATCTGGGCTTCCTTGGGGGAGGGAAAAAGAAGGATCTGGAAAGTATTTTAGGAGCTGAAGACCCTTCTGGCAGCTGAGTAGGCAAGGGGAATCACTGCTTCTCAACGGAACAGACCACATCAACAAGCTGCTAACATCTGATACACAAGTATGTGGTGTCACAAGTTGCTCGAGCTCCTGGAAAATACATGTGACATCTGCAAGTAATGGATTTGTGTAGGCATGATGAGAACTGACTGAGCAAGGAATAATAGTGTAGGAGGTATGTGATGTCTCTAGGTGCAATGCAGTGGGAAGGCTTGTTACAAGATGTCCAATATCTGTACGCATCATAAAGTAACCCTATTTTTCTCCCGAACTATACAGTCTGCACAGAACTGAAAGAGTCTTGTTCAAGTCTGGGGTGCCTCTTCAACACAACCACTACTACAGCCCTGTGGGGATGTACGGGTATGACATTAGTAGTTAATAACACTGCTGAACAGCCACACATGCTTTGGCTGCTCCGCACAGCGGAGCAAGCCCTACAGCACCGTCGCTCACACTTTATTTCCACCACTATGGCTGATCTCCCCAAATTCATCCCTTCTTTCTCTTCTGCTTCTGCTTCATTAGAATTGCATGGGTTTCATGACAGAGCAGACACATCAAGAAAAAAATTCCACAAGGCAATCTATATTATTGCTTTTCATTTGAAAAGGTTCATTTTTGCGCTTCCTCACAAAACTATGTAAAAATCTACCCATGACACAATGACACAGGGATTTTAATGAATAAGAAGGCTGTCTGTTGCCACAAAAGAAAGGTACTGAATGTGACATCTTCACTATTTTGCATCTACTGGCATTACTTTTATGACAATTACGGTTTTTCCTTGGAAAGCAGCAAGGAAAAAAATTTACAACTTGTATTAGTAGACCAGGAGGAGGTGGTGTTTGATGGCATTTCAAATACATAGAGAGCACAAACACCATGCTTACTTCCTAGGTGAAGCTCTCCAGATGGCAAAAAACATTTACCCTCTCCAAGAAAGGCAGGAAGTAAAAAGGGACAATGCAGGATTCTACTCTTAGGTAAGGAAGAATCAAACTGAAGCAGCAGAAAAGCTAGTCCACAAAATGAAAAAATAATTTAAAAAAAAAATCAGTGTGCAATCAGACAGTCATTCTCTTTGATACGTAAGCTAGCATCACCTCCTGAGTCAGCAAGGATTTTTATTTTACCTAGTTTGAGAATCTAACCTCTTGTTTAAGACAGCTGAGAGGACCTCTAGAGTAATTTTAAAGATTTGGTCTGGGATACAGTGGGGTGATGACGGGAGGGCATATCCTACAACAGAGAAATTCTAGTTTAAGAAGGCAAGAAATTTTACATACACAGTCACAGGAAATGGAAATGAATAAATAAGGGATCCCTCCAGTTAAGAATATTAAATCCGAAGATGAGGAAATGGCATCATCTCAACATGGGCTGGCAATTACAAATATGAGCATTACACCTTGACTAGTGACAACTTGCAATAAGAAAGTAGAATGCCCCCCCTAAAAATCGCTCAAGAAAATCTAGTTACCAAAAAGAAAAATTGTTCTTAGTGAAATATATCAGTTAATGCTTGGTCTTTGATACTGAGTTCTGCATACTTACTCTACGAAAGTCAGACATTTCTATTTTCTGATTTAAAAACAAAACCAAACCAACATTCCCATTCGGCATGCTGTCAAACATCAGCACAACGCTGCCTGATGTCTGCATGAAGAGGGAACAACTGGATCCTGCACAGCCATCAGGAATGAAAAACACATCTGGAGTTTCAAACTCCCCCTCACGCTCAAAAAGCCTCTTGGTCATGTAAACCCCCTGAGCCTCTCTTCAAGGTCCCACCTTCAACATATGTCTCTTTCAAGACACAGAAATGTGACGGCAGTTAAGGCACTGTTCTGTCCCCTAGATGGTAACTGGCCTGGACTGTGTGTGGTCTATAACCATGCTGCCAAGCAATGCAGAATTCCCAATTTTTACAGGGATGTATGATTTTTTCTTAATTCTTACTTTGTACCGACCATCTATACAAACAGGGTCCTGTCAGGCTATAAAAACAGCAGATCTGACAGTGATTCATTCGCATGTGGTGTTGGGTCTCTTGTCCGGCCTTTACAGAATCTATTGTGTCCTTCGTCTTGCACTGCCAGAGGAAAATCCCAGACCTACTGGAGTCAGCAGGATTTTTCCACTGATTTGAGTCAGAGCTAAGATGTCCTCCCTGGTCTGTGGGATGAAGGAGAGAGAGAAAAAGAAAACAACGATGTAAAACCCTCGACCTGAACCAACCTGGAAAAGGAAAGCGTCCCCAAGGGAATTGCTGAGACAGAAAACAAAGTCCTTCTTGGGGTGTTCGGGTACCGCCTGCACGATGCTGTTTTCCACCCAGACAGCGTGCTTTGGGATGCTGTTGTGGTCAATGCCAGATCTGCCGTCGGTCTCATAAAAAAACAACGTGCATCCTAGAAGAGACAAACAGATATTAGTAAGCAGCACATTGAAATGCAACAGTCACCCTGCATCTATTCAGTGCTAAAACTTGGGACTGTAAACCATCCGTCAAACTGTCGTGGGGCTGAGAGAGGATTTGTCAGGGCCTGTTCGGGCTGTCAGCCCCGCAGCAGAGCGCACCGGCAGCGGCCCAGCTGGCCCCTCACACCGCCAGCCTCGCGGTGGATCCACCTGAACCCCAGAGGAGCCATTTTGTTTGCCCCACGACTGCTAAAACAGTGGCAGACGTGAGCAGGGAAGGTCACGGGCAGTCATATACAGCCCTGGATGAGAAACATGGCTGAAAAGCCCTCTAGGGGGGTCATCCACAGCCTTGCTGTCCCGTGAGGAGACCAAAAGGGAGATGCAGGCTGTGAGCTGGCCCTGCTGAGCAGCCAGGCCCCTGGCAAGCCTCAGCGCCCTGCCTCAGCCTCCTGCAGCTGCTGCTTACCGCAGTCCCTCGAAGGCAAAACTTGGGCTGCTTAATTACTGTATGCAGATGAATAACTGGAAGTAAAATGGACTGGAATGAGCTGTGCTCACTGCAAGACTGACGTACACACACACACACACAAAAAAATAATCCTTATTGTAACAGTTCAGCTCTGACTCACTGCGATACGGACAAAAACAAAAACTCATTCTAGTCAAGGACAGCAAAGAACCTGCTGGTTTTACAAAACAATCTTTACAATTCCCTTGGAAAAATAAAAAAATAAAAATACAAATAAAAATGAAAAGGTAGAGCAAATCTGCAACTATAGGGTCTCCTCTCCCTGCAGCCTCCCAGCCTAATCCACAATTGTTTAAAGCTGAAACTGGCACATTGTTTCTCTGCCACTGGAAGCAGCCCTCTTGGTGCTAAGTGATGCCCTGTTACCCAGCCTCTCACAAAACTATTTGCAGCCAAACAATAGCAGCTGGTGACTTCAAAGCTGCCTTTAAATGCTAACATCATTAAGGCACAGCAATCCAAGGAGCAAACACTCAACTGGAGTCAAAGCACTTTAAAACAACATCGCCCCTCTGCTCATCCTTCCCCTTTCTCCTCCCAGATGTCCCTTTGTGTGCCTGCCCCTCACAGCAAGACCTTCCTGCCATGGGGCGGGCTCCCAGGAGAGCAGGGCTTCCCCCTGCCTTCCCACCTCAGCCTCTCCTCTTTTGTCTCCCCAATTTCTCCAACCACTGCATGAAGAGCTGGCCCATACCATTACCTCTGGGTTTAAACTAGCACCACAAATGCTCTGCGTGAAGGACAGGACTTCAACCAGGCTCT
Source organism: Anas acuta (assembly GCF_963932015.1). Classification (NCBI taxonomy): domain Eukaryota; kingdom Metazoa; phylum Chordata; class Aves; order Anseriformes; family Anatidae; genus Anas; species Anas acuta. Next base: position 96,279,708 of record NC_088979.1, on the reverse strand, counting down.
GTGGCCTGGGAAGCCGAGGAGGCGTCTTTGATACACGCATGCCATAATGCAAGCATGTCAACAGCTACCAAATAAAACACTCTGATAAAAACAGGACTGTTTGCTCATGCTTGCTACTAATCACACTGAAGCTGACAATGGCTTTTTTTAGGAGTTAGGCTATTGATTTCCTCCACCGCTGCAATACCCATCCCACAGGATACAATGTGGACACCCGTCTGAGTACACACGTGCTCGTGTGCTCCGTACCTTTCAGGGAAACCCAGTAGTGCTTCCACTTCCTGCGTGTGGCCGACTCCACTTTCTTGTTCTTCTTGTGCACCAGGAAGTTTTTCACCGCCAGGGCGCCGGCTTTCCGCACCGTGCCCTGGGCGGCCGTCAGGAGGATGTCGGACTGCCCCGGGGAGCTGAGGGTGCCGCTGCTCTGCTCGTCGCTGAGGGCCGAGCCGGCCTCTTCCAGGTTCTCGCTGTTGGTGGTGCTCATCTCCAGCTCCCGTCGGAAGTTCTCGTACACCCCCTGGCGAAGCCCGTCGCCCGTCGAGCTGCTCCCGCTGTCGCTGCCGATGAAGGCCCGGCTGGCCGTCGGCGAGTAGCTGGAGTTGGTGGCATTGGAGCGCCTGGACAGGAGGTCGGTGTCGGTGGCTGCCCCCTCGATGCCGCTGTCGGTGAACTCGCTCCCCTCGCCTGCGTTCACGTCCTGCGTGCAAGAGAGACACGGCGTGAGGCGAAGAGCCACACGGCCTTGTGGAGGCACAAACAGAACCTAAAATTCACAGGTCACAACACACTTCGCCACACTGGAGGTGCCTCACAGCTTTCTCCTCACGACCAACACCTGGAAGAGAAGTTACGGTGGGCAGACCTTCGAGCACAGCCTAAGGAAGACCAAACGCAGCAGTGTGATGGCAGGGAGCGCCTCTTGGGCCTCGGCGTTTCGGAGCACACCACGCGGTGCCACTTGTTCACATCAGGCTAAGGCAGCAGCGCTAAAGGTTTACCAAAAGGAGGACAGATGGCAGCAGAAACCGGCGGCGTCGAGCAAAGCAGCAGTCAGCCCACGCGTTTTGAAGAGAAAACATTGACATTGGAGGGTCACACCTACAGCTGAAGATACATTTTAGACATCCTAAGGCTGTCATTTCCAAATTATATAACTACAAATGTATTTTTTTTTTCTCCTAATAATTTAATGCACCTGAAAGTATTTCTGTTTCATTTCTACATCCCAAATCCTGATGATGAGCAATGACCCTGTTGTGATAGACCCTGTAAAAATGCCGCACCAGAAGGCAGCTCCTGGTCCCCCAGAGCTTGCAGATGGAAGACAGAAGGGACAAAGATACAATTGTCTTGAGCAACAAAGGAAGCAACACAACTGCATTTGGGTTTCGAAAGGCTGTGCACAGGTGGCTTAGCTTGCCCCATGCAATGCGGCTATTGCCCAAAAGGGGACTTTAAGGGACCTTGTGGCAGTTCAGCAGCCAAGGGACAAGCAGCCCAGGCTGAGAGCAGTAGCCTAACTATTACCACCTCAGCACCCAAGGGCATTTGTGGCAGCTCTTGAAGGAGGACGAATAAAGGCCGAGACCTGTAAGTGGAGACAAATATCCTGTGGGTGATATTCGGGAGAAGAGGGACCCAGGGAAGAAAATGCAACAAAGTGGGAAACAGCCAAAACAACAGGCATTTCGGCCTCTACCGCTCCTACAAAAGAGGCTAGTGCTTGATTTACAAGTTAAAAACAAAACAAAACTAAAAAAAACAGGGAGACTCTGCAAAGAGGTGGCAGATTGCACTATTTAACTCGAGAGAAAACAAACTTGTAGGTGTTGACTTGAGCAGAAGTCTTCGACGGATCCAAGAGCAGCTCTGCAGAAACCAAGAAATCCTCCACCAAACTCCAAAATCTTTCTCCCGTGGAGCAGGAGCTGGATGAGGAAACTCCAGGGGGAGGGGAGGGGTGTTTCTGAATTTGACTAACTTACACGGCATTAATTTGTAACGGATGGGCTAGCTCTTTATAAACACCACCTCTCCAGGGAGACCTGCAGTCCAGCTGGAAGAATAACCACTTCCTTCCCCACTCAATGAGCACAGTTATCCCAGTCACCCTGGTTATTTAATGCAACACATGGTGACAGACAAGCTGTTCTGGACAGGCCAATGTTCCTCCCCTCCCACGGCAAGTGAATGAATTGAGCAGGGCTTCCCGTAAGCGCAGTCAGCTGCCCGTACAGAGCAGTTTCCACAAACATTTTGTCCTGCTGTTCCAATACACTTGTTTTTTGGAAGCCAATTACCTTCCCATTCCTTGCAGCACTGCAAACGAGGGCTATCTGGAGAGGGAAACGGGTGCTGCTCAGAAACCAGAGCTTACAACACACTGCCACGAGTGGATTTGTGCACCCCATCACAAAAAGCCGGGTGGTGCAACTTCCGATGGCAGCACCCCGTGTGAGAGCCCGGAGCTGAGGAGCCAGGGCTGGCACGGGGGCTCCACACCCGTACACCTCCAGCAATGCCCCCTCTGCCAGCACAGCCACATCGGTGTAACAACAGAGAGACGAAGAACTGACCCAGATGCCCCCTTTTTACCGGGATGGTTAGTCAGATAACGCAACTGCCTTTTGCATTTGGTTTCTGGAGCCTTGTTCCTCTGGTATTTTTTGAAAGGGAAAACGTGCGTCACTCATAGAGCATAAACAAGCCTGCATGCTGCAGGGAACGGCACGTAACTGTGGCAACAAACATTATTTGAGGGTTTTGAGATTTTTATTTTAGGTAAATGACTTAATAAATATACAATCTGTCTCGGGATTATTGTATCCGTGTGGTATAAAAAGTACAGAGCTGATTCCAAAATTTCATCCAATGTTAACTTTTAGGAAGTGTACCTCGTGCTTTAACTAGCATTATGTGGTTTAAAGCAGTAACGAGGCACTAAAACAGACCAACACCACCAACAGAGAGGAGATGGGACTTGTAATACCGCTCACCAATGCACGTGCAAAATGTTGATGCTCTTTAGCAGATACTGTTAATTTTTTCAATAGCAGAAGCGTGCCCAGAGGTGTTTAAGCGGAGATCTGCAATGCAGGCTTTCAGGGTTCCTGGAGCCCAGCGTGACACAGCCTTCTTGTGTAACCTTGATGAGACACGGCGTCAGTCGCCTCAGTTTCCCTGTCCGTACATGGGAACTACCATCAGTAAGTGATGCAAGGGCATAACAGCCTGTTATTTGTACAAAAAACGTGAGGATGGAAAACTCAGAGTGAATGTTGGATACGCTCATAAGCTTAAATTTTAGCACATATTGCAAAAATCTCTATGATTGTTACCACAATGAAAGCAGTATGTTGGATGTGTTGAAAGATATTTTCAGCCTAACGCTGCAGTCTTGCCCCAAATCTTCCTGTGCTTGCTGTGCTCCCCTTTCCTCTCTGCAATGCCCCATTATCAAAGATTTGTAGCCATCTGATTCAAGCCCTTCGGTGGGAGGAGGGTCTGGCTACACAGAGGTCAGCAGAACGGTTCAAAACGTACAGGCTGCTAATATTGTTTGTGCTCATGAATGATGAAACGCAGCATTCACGGAGATTAGCACTTGAGGAAGCCTGCTGTATGAGATGATTGGTCTGCGGGTTAGTAGGGTTAAGAGCATTCATTACACAGGTCTTTGACTTCTGGGTTCCTGCTGTAATGTCAGCCAGTTCTCATCGGAGGCTATGAAAAGCTCTCAAGGAGCGGTTTGCATCCGCTGCGGCCGTCTCGCAGCGCTGTGCTCTGCACACTGAAGGGCATTCAGTTAGGAGCTAGGCACAGAGAGCAGAGGTTCAGTGTTGTGCTGCTGCAGAAACGTGCTGAGCCTGACCGGGTAACACCCCCCAGACTGGCAATGAACCACAGCAGGTTTGACCAGCCCCTCACTGGGGGCACAGGATTATTCCCCCAAACTTTCCAGCAAGGATGCCAGCAGCGTGGTGCCCTGCCCACGAGACCGGTGTGGATGCAGACCCCAAGGTTTGGGGTTCAGCCTTCTGGACCTCCCGACACGGCCACCGGGCTGCTGCCCAGACGCAAAGCGAGCGCTGTGTCACCTCCACGAGATCTATGTGAAAATTACTCACGCTTCCTGCTCAGCCTCCCAAAGAGCCCGCGGGCGATGTCCACATATCCTCCAAGAATGACTTAGCACTGTGCCAGGTCCGTGATGGGATGTGCCACAGAGGCTTGTAACGAAAGAGGCATTTTGCTCCTTGACAGGAGTGCCCAGGTCAAGTTTCTGGAGGCTGACAGCTAAGGCACGGCTCAGCCTTCATCGCTCACCTCCCTGGCTCCTGCCCAGGCTCTCCGCTGTGCTCCGGCAGGATGCAGACCGGCGTGCGCCAGGCACATCACAGGAGCTGGGAGACAGCTGGAGATGGCAGAATGCACATTTCTCAAGCCTGGAGATTCAGACATTACACACAGAATATAACAAATCATCAGCAATTTACCCTGGACTTCTAACTTCTATCATCGAGGGGCTCCGTTTCATTTCACTAATTCAAAAAAAATTATATTATTCAACTCCATGTGAGATTCGGGACATTGGATCCGACATTTTGCACCTCAGCAGAGACCTTGTGTTTCGTATTTTCAGCCTGGCAAACAGCTGTTTCCACACAGAGGAATACTTTTGCCCAGAGAGACTATCACAGGAACCAAACACAAGGGTGGAACTAAAATCTGTGCTGCCCCATGCAGCCTTCCCACTGCTGTTTACCTAGCTTTGGGCCGGGGAGGGCAAGAGGGCACAGCAAGGGGGAGGTGGAAATCATTAAATTGGTCACACAGAGTAGAAAACATGCAGCAGAGAAAAGACAGTGTATTTCCTCCGAGACAGAGGGATCTGGGAAGTCGTGGGAACGGCAGCTCCTGGGCTTCTGCGAACAGAACAGGTCTCAGTCCGCGAGGATGACAAACTGAATAAACAGGGGCTTTGTCCCGCTGGCAGGAGGCTGCTCCACGGGAAGCGGGCAGAAAGTAGCATAAAGGCTGCAGGAGGGAACTAAACTGGATCTAGTGACCGTGCTGCCCTGTGCAGGTGCCTCAGCAGGGAGGCAGTGAGCAGTAGCACAGCGTCCACCGGGATCCTGCAACCCCACAGCGGGTGAAGAGATGGAGCAGGGGCACCATTTCTCACAGAAACCTAGAAACCTAGACAAAGAGGTGCAGCAGACAGCAACCGAGGGAAAGAGGAGGAAAAGGTGGGTGCCCTACGCCAGGAGATGCCCTGCAGAATCACGAACCAGAGACAGGCTGAATGCTGTCGTTGTCACTAACACGGCAACGAGGTCCAGCAACAAGGCCAAAACAGCCCCGGCAGCATTCGAGCCGAATGAGGTGGAATTATCACAGCCCCATCAAACGCAGAGAGCAATTTCACTGATAAATCGATTGGGTAAAATAACGGTGAAAATATTAGCAATGCTTATATGTTTTTTTCTCGCACAGAGGGGCAGGTTCCAAGCATCTTTGTCCCCTCTTTGGGGACATTTGGTCGTGGCCTCAGCTGGGAAGAGAGCCCTGGGTGGAATAAGCCTTGCCCAGCTCTGGTTGATGACTGGACTTGTTCAGAGGGTGCGTACAGTAGCGAGGCACTTAGCGAGCTTCCCACCAACAGCACTGTGACACAGACCATTAATATGGCTTTGTGAATCACTTTCTCCTGCTTAACTGGCAGCAGATTCACGGACACTTCAGGCACATTGGACTGATTTAGTGGGAAGACTCTTACAACATTAATATAAAGAGTTCCTGATGTGGATAATAATTCCTCCTAACTTACCCATTAGATTGGAAGTCCTGGGTAGTACAAGGCGACTGATTTTCTTGGAGGGGCTCCCTCCAAGAGGACACAAACTGTCTGTTCCCCATCCTGTTGAGCAACAGAGCACCGAGGTGCTGACATGCAGCAGCACCCTGGCATTGCACACAACCTGTCTGGCTGCTAGTTATGCAAGCACCACCGAGTGCATTGAAAATAGAAGGGGTAAGCAGCCTGCTGGTTTGCATGCTTTTATGTGCCTGGTGTCTCTTTGAAGCTCCTGTAGAGAAGAAGATTGTCCTGATACTGCTTCTCCTTTCTTTTCAGTGCTATCTCTACCATCATTTGTTGGTTAAGGTGCTCGGTTAAGGTACAATTTGTTCCAAATCAAAATGAATTTCTTTCCCCAGACTTACTCGAACACCTGGTAATAAATACACCAGCAGGCTTATCTGTCTTGAAAAGAGTCAAAACATTACATGAAGCAGAGGGAAATCATAAATTTCATTGAAAGCTGAGAGGGAGAAATGGTTTGAAAGCTGCCGTGGAGAAACACAGAAGCGACTCTAAGGCTTGCTCTGTCTGGAGGAACACCGCTCTGCAGGCTGCTACAAACTCTCTGTAGTGTGTCCACTAATTCCCTGTACATCTGATGGATTGTGATGACTGCTAATGCAGTAATGAACAAAAGAGAAAGTCTTTCTTGGAAAGACAGACATGGCACCCAGCAGATACTCAAATACAGGAAGGGGGTGTGCATCCAATCCATCAAGCATCTGTCACCCCCATTTCCTCTGCAGGCAGCTCTGCTTGATATATGGCCATCCCCTCAGCATTACACGTGGCTCCTCGTCTCCACGTTAAGCTATTGCATTAGCTTGGTGTCTCCAACATGGGGGTTGGGAACATTTTTGGTTCATTGACCTCCTAGGCTGACATGGCACAACTTAACCTCTCTCTCTGACGTACTCTGCAGGGCTCTTCACTGACTCAGGACAATGCCGTGGCATCACTCTGCAACCTGTCCGTCACTGGAGGGGGAGTTCGATATCCCTAAAAGCTAAAGTGCTGGGGACAGGGAACGGGGAGGATGTTTTCATTTTGCTTTTGAATAACATGAGAGAAATCCAAGCCTGTGAGATAATGCGCAGTTAAGGGACGGCAGCCCCCTTAGCAGGAAACGGCACGAAGCACTGCCACGGGACCTGAGCAAAACAGCTTTTGCCTGGCTTTAGCACTGCCTGTTATAAAGCAGTTAATACCACGAATGAGAACCCAGCCATAACACAGCAAAGCCTCTTGCAGTGTGGTCCCTGCACGCAAAACCTTGCAGCGCAGCTCCTGCCACCTGCGCGGGTTCGGGGTGGAAGCCCGGTTTCCATCACCCCGCAATGGGAGGAAGCCTCACGGCTTTTGAGCATCACGGTGCTTAATCCCTCTGTTCCCAAACACTGGGCTGAGGACCCCCCAAAACTTACCTTGCTTTCATCCCAGTGGACCACCCAGATGAAGAAAGTTTCTGGAGGAACTACGCTAACCGTAAACTAATGCAAGCAGCCTATAAGTGCTCGAGTGAAATAAATGGCCACACGCCTAGCCAAAATCCTCGAAGTAAAATACGGGGTTAGGTTACTTTGTGTTCACTCGGTGCCAAGGAGAGGCAGTTCTTCCCGAGAAATGCAGCAGAGGGGGGAGAAGTGGGAAGGAGGGAGAGCTGCTAGAACAGCAACTCGAAATCAAAGCCTGTCATCCAGGAGGTGTTCACCTGAACAGCCAAGTAGCTGAGGGGAGCAGGGAAATGCCTGCCGCCTGGGATGGCGACCAGTCCCAGGATCACACGCTGGAGCACTCTGAAAAGAGAGGTTTCAGTGGAGCACTTCACTGGAAAGGATCGCTGCTGCAAATTGCATCCATCTAAGTAAGAACAGCCCAGCAAGCAGGCAGCTGGGGCAACCTGTCTGTGATTTTCGAGTGGAAAGTACTCGAAACTAAAAACATGCAGCACATACAGTTTTGCAGAGAGTACAATTACAGCCAGCGCTACAAGCACTTCAAATGTTTAAATGACAAATTCCCACTGTTTAAAAAAAAAAAAGACGACTGAATGGAGCTGGATCAGATATCAGGACTGCTAATTTGCTTTCCACTGGCTCCAGACCAAGAGCCAAGAAAGAAAAACAAATTAAGATCTTCGAAAGAGTATCAAAATATTTGCCAACAGAGACCGTAGCACTCCTTTTCACATGCTCCTCTCCTTGACAGTACCGGGGCAGGGTTGCGTGCTCCGAGGGAGTGCCTGCTGCTGGCTTTAAAATCTCCTGAGCAGGCAATACCTGCTCGAACGCCACCCAGCTGGGAACGGCAGGGCAGCCCTGAAGCCTTCTGTTCACGCTTTCCAGCTCAAGCTGGAGGCGTTTCCAGTTAGCCAGGCTGCAAAGGGCCCATGTGGTGGAGCCAAATGGCTCTGGTTGTTTGGAGGCACTGAGAACTCCAGCACGGGCTGCAGCGTGCCCCACACACGGGGATGCTGCCTGTTTGCCAGGGGGCTCGGCACAGTTACTGGCTGATCAGTGCTCTCGGGTGGGATTCAGCCCCTAAATCACCTGAGCATGACCGTCTGACTCCAGGACCTCTGGCTTTTGGGGATTTGGAGGGGAGTTCAGGCTGTATCTGAGACCTCACTGCCACAACCTCAGCCTGGAAAGCACCATGGGACTGCGCGAACAGCGGCTGGAAACAGCAGGACGCAGGCTGCAACAGAGAAACAGCAACATCTTACTTTTAGGCACCTATTAAACGGTGTGCTGTTAATTATAATTTACTGATACATGACTTTACCGCAGTCGGACTGGCTGCCTTTGGCTCCATCTGGAGCCAAATGACTACGATTAAATTATTTGGGTCAATCTGATTAAGAATCATATTTACATTGAAAATGGCCGTCTTCTCCCAACTCCAGACTGAAACGGATGGAATTGCTTTAATTGGAGCAGAGCTGCTGGAGATACTCTGTTTGGGAAAGCCACGACCAAGGGGGGCTGTAACAGGAGGCCGTAAGGTCACTGGTGTTATGTAGAGAGCGAACAGGATGCGGGGGGAGCCAAAAGCAGAAAACGATTTCAGAAGAAGAGAAGTCATGGGGGACAGGTCAATCTGACAGCCTTGGATGCAGTCCTCACTCAGGAAGCCTCCAATTGCTAATTTTCTGGGATCAGGAAGAATGCCCTCAAGGAAAGTTCACTCTGCACTCTCCCAGTTTCTTTCGTTCCTATTCTGAGCACTTGGTGTTGGGGAGCAAGATACAGGGCTGGACAGAGCGTGACCCAGTGGGGTCCATTTACATTTCGAGGCTACACCCTCTGTGCCACAAAAGCATTTGTGAAGAAGTTTTAGACAACTTACACCGAAAAGCATCAGCTCTCTGGAGTTTAGCCATCCTGCAGAACGCCATGAAACACTATAACCTGTCATAAAACTCCCTGAGATGGTAAAAAAAAAAAAAAAAAAGAGTCAACTGGAAAGATACCCTGGATTATTTTTAGATTGGTTTCTGTCTACGTCCTGATCTAATTCCCACACAAGCCTTGTTTTCATCCCCTGCATATTCTGTAAAACTTTTTATACACATTTTTTTTAAGGCTTGATATCCTGAGTTCCTCCAGGTTACCTCCAGAGGCCTAAAAATAGTAACAAAAATGAAAATCTTTAAAAGGGAGGGGATTTAATGCACCGAGGAGATAATCGGGCTGGCACTGAAAAGCTCACGGTTTCCAAGTCAGAAGGGAAGTTTGCTCCCTCTCCCCCTGTCCAGCTCACAACAAAGGCTGGCCCGAATGTGCTGTAAAGAACATTTGCTTTCCCTGCAGAGCTGAAGAACATCTTTCTGGTCCTTCTCAGGAGTCATGTGAAAAACCTGGACTGCACCATGGTACTGCTAATGCTGCAGTTGAGCTCTGCACAGGAGATCCCAAGCTGGGCTCTAAAGCTCGGTGAGGAACGAGCCACCGGAGAGGACCACGGCCAGCCTTCTCCTGCATAAAGTGGTCCAGCAAGCAGAAATGCTTTGGCCACCAGGTCTGTTTGGATTTTAGTGCACACAAAAGACACAACGTGCTCGTAAAACACCATCACTCCCCCCAGGAAAGACCTGTAGCTTCAGACCTACTAAGGTCTACTCCCAACGGGTCAACTGCAAAGCAAACACCAGTGCTGAAAGCCCAAGGAGGTCTCAGGCTTTGGTGGCAATTGCCACCAGGAGATGCCTTCACTGGGCTGTACTCCCAGCAGAGTTTGAAATGTTGAAGGAAGTTCATGCCCTGTGCAAGGCTGGATACCCCCGTTCAATGGTCAAGAGGAAAGAGCAGCCAGAAATTGTCCACAGAGGGGAACGTGGAATAAGGAGGTGGCACGATGGGCTTGGAAGTGGCACAAAGCTTTATCTCAAGATTTCCCTTCCCCTAAATTCCCCCAACAAGACTTTAATTAGGGCTCTTAACAGGAGGGGAGCACGAGGTTACGTTTCTCTTGGAACACCCTCCAGAAGGAGGAGGGTGTCTCCAGCAGGCAGATGTTCAGCTGCAAGCAGGACACAGCACAGCCACGTCACAAAAAATCTGGATCCCGACGAGCAGACTGTAGGATCCCGGGGATCTCACAGCCCACAGCCAGAACAAGCTGTATCCAACAGGACTTTGCCTCCCTTCAAGCAGAAACGGGTGAAAATGTCAGCCAATTAAGCTCTTTCCACCTACATCCCATCGGCTCCAAAAGCCGAGCAGGATCCCAGCAGAGCTCTCCGGGAAGCCTCGCTTCGGCAGATCCGAACCCTGAATGTTAAAATGTTACAAAAAGCAGAACTGCGTGGGTGCCCCAGAGCCACCCGGTGAATATTAATCGCTCGCGCACACTGCATCTAATCGCCTCTCCAGCATTAAAAGGCTTTCCTTCTCAATTAGTGGAAAGTGACTCCCACAGCTCAATTTAAGGTTTAAATTTGGAAGGAAGAAATTGTCTTTTTTTCTTTTTCTTCTTTTAATGTAAACCATGTACTTGTAAAGAACCGATGGATAAGGCATTACACCAAAATCTGTACAGCTCTGATCACAGCACCTCCTTTCTGTGATGCAGTCGCGGGGTTGCCTTCCAGCAGCACTGGCCAGCAAAGCTGAGAAGCTACTGGTACCTGTCACACAACATTCAGCTGTCACAGAAAATACGGTGATGTCCGTACAGCTGAACGGGCAGGTGACATTGGATGGATCCAGGAAGCAAACATCGCTGTGGTATCAGACTCACCCTGTGCTCGGCGTCTTCTGCTCTCATTGGCACCTCCCAAAATGTACCTACAAGCGGCCACCAGGACCTGCTAGCACTCCTAGCACCAGGGCAGGTTAGACTGAAAAATCATGCAATTATCCCACCTGTGACTTTCCAAAAACTGGAAAAAAAAACAAACAACCCACTGGCAATTACAAACCTGAATTCTTGTGAGGTTGGGCAACAGTGCCCAGGCCATAAACCTGGCTAGGAGGCTCAATTAAGTGACTCTGAAGAAGGGAGCGACCGCTGCACTTTGAAATACCACAGGAGCAATGACAGGTCACTGGCCTGGAGGCCAAGACGGAGAGCTGACTGTCCACACCACAGTGCATTTGGCCCCGGGTCACCTTTGTGCGGTGCCCTTCCGGCCCTAAAAACATACCTAGTGTTTTGTGGGGTGGAGGGAGGCAGGTCAAAATGCTGGAAATAACAGGAAGGTTTTGCCTCAGTCCACTAAATTGTTTTTAAAGCACAAAACGGTTTACAGCAGGAGGGCTGGGGCAATGCTGGAAGGGGGCATCAAAAGCCTGAAGCCCATTGAGGAAGCGTTGGAAGCCCGGGCAGGGCAGAGAGAAACCCAATTCCCCGCGCTGTGCCCAAATACCTGCTGGCACAGCCAGGCCATCAGAGCTGTGCCTCAGCTTCCCACCTGCACGCCAGGGGAGCCGTCGCCCTCTCGACACCAGCGGCGTCACGAAAAGCTGAGTGGATGTTTTCCGAGTGGGGACCTGACACAAGGACAGGTTGCTGGTTGCCCTCCTCTCACCCTACCCAAAGCCACCACAATCAGGTTCACCAAGGAACTCGTCCTTTGATTTTGCGTGCAAATCTGCACTTCCTTTTCACTCTGTTTATCAAGCCCTTAATGACAGTCATTTCCCTGCGCTCGCTAAAGGTAGGTTTGGGCTGACACGACTTCGCTGCTGACAAGCATCTTATACTTACTCTGCGCTGCTAGGATTAAAGACTTGGAAGGAATTTTCACCTTTCCAAAGCTTTAATTTTGTTGATTTTATTTGTGGTAATGACCACTGCCGAGACTCCTCACAGCCACCGTCTCCGGGCTGAGGAGCTGCACCTAGAGCAACCAGCCCGCAGTGATTTCCCTGGGCACAGCCGAGGCCTCACAAAACAGCATGCAAATCCCAGACTTTCACTGAGCGCCTCAGAGGAACCTTCTTAATGGCAGGAAAGCCACCAAGAAGGAAAATAAATGTTTCACTACACACAAGCGACACTGCTCTCTTTTTCCTCAAACACACTTGAAAGAGGGCTGGAGGCAGCAGTTGCACCCAGCAATCTTCATGAAAGCTGTGACATTCAGGGCTTCCAAACAACGTCTTCCTTTTGTTGTTGTTCTCCTGCTTTTTATCCTGCGCTGCCTTGACGGAGCACCAAAGGGCCCCTGCGCTCACGCTGGAAAAAACACCTCCAAAAAAAATAAAGAGCTGATTTGGAAGTACAAAGCTGCTGTCATGGGACGCTGCAGCATCTGTTTCGTCATGTCGTTTTTATATTTAGCAGCAGCCAAACACTCAAAAAGAGCGCAGTATTCCCGCAAAGCAGCTGCTCCACGTGACTTGTCCAGGTGGACGGGGGTCGCAGCCTTTTTTCCCAACCCCTCTGGGAGCAGTCTGCCCCTCGGTGTGAGCAGAACTGCTGTGTGCAGCAGCAGGCAGCGCTGTGGGACTCGACCAGGCTGAACACAGCCAAGGAAAGCAGGGCAAAACCCGAGACAGCCCCCACGGCAGCCGCCAGAGTAAAGGTCACAGGGATGCTCTCCCTGCCTAGGAGAAGCAGCATCTTCTCCACACACCCCCCCTCATTTTTCAGTCCACAGCGGGTGAGCACAGCAGCTTGCAGGACTGGCAGCCTCCTCCAAGGGGAGAGCAATGTTTCTGGGTGATGCTTTGCACAGCTGAGAAGGCCGGGTAATGAGAAGAGTGAAATTTCAGCTCAGTGAGTGTTTATGGTGGAAGGGGGGGGAAACACTCACAGGTTTCTCCTTTGCTCCCAGCCCTGAGAGCTGAGGAGTGCGTGCGTGCGTGCGTGCACGAAGGAGGGGAGGCGGGGTAGGGAGGACACAGAGAGGAGAAACAACGTGTGTGAGCTCCACAAGTAGTGTGATCTGAAAAAAAAGCCACTCTGAAAAAAAAAAAAGGCACCGTCAGCGCTGTAAAACACAGAGGAAAATCTTTAGTGGCAAACTCAGATTTATCTTCTCCTGAGAGTGCACAGAGTGCAAAAGGCCCCAGTGTAGAGCTGCAGAGAAGGAAGGGAGCACTGATGTGATTGAGCCACCTCCTGAAACCGCCTGGACACAGTCCCCTCCATCGTCCCTTCCTGGAAAGGGGGTGTTGGATGAAAGCAGAGCCTGGAAAAGGAACAGCCTAGCAAACGCCGCACGCTTCCACTTCCCGGAGAACAGAAGAGCCTTACCTGAGTAGTTTTCGCCCTCCTGCCCTGCATGCTGTTGCTGTGGCTGAGCTGCGGGTTGGTGGCCCCTTCGGACAGGCAGTGGGACTTCCTGCAGGGCAGCGTGTTGTAGTTGCTGTAGGAGGGCGCATCTTCGGCAGCGCCCGACACCGCCTTATGGCCGCCGACACCCGGGATGTCGGACACCAAATTCCGGCAGTAGCCTCCGAAGGCGTTGCGGGGGCCTCCGTTGACGGCAGCGCTGGGGGTTTTGGGGGAGTACAGCTCGCTCATGGAGTTGGCACGCTGGCAGGCCACCAGCTGCTGGGGGCCGCCGCCGGCCTCCGTCCCCCGGGCCGCCTCGGTGTCCTTCTCCTCGGCCAGGCCCAGGATCTCCTCGTTGCTCGTCAGGTGCTCCTGGCTGAGGTCTGAGAGCGAGAACTCCAGGCTGTCCTCGCGCCAGATGTCGGCCGATTTGGAGCGCTTCTTCTTGAAGCTGGCCGTCTCCATGAAGCCCGTCCCGTTGGGCGCGTAGTGGTGCGGCCTGCCGTCGCCCTCGGCCAAGAAGGGCGGCTCGTCCCCGTAGAGTCGGCTCTCCTCTGAGCCGGGCATGCTGTGGACGGAGGCGGCGGTGAGGACGGTGCTGCTGTCCACGCTGGGCGTCACGGAGGAGTCGGTGTGGTAGGAGACGGGCCGCAGGCCCATGTCCACGCGGTCCACCCAGATGGGGCTGCCGAAGTCCTCGAGGGCGGCCTCCTGGGCGAAGGGCTCCAGGCCGTTCTCCGCCAGCGACTGGGGGATGCTGGGGGTGCTGCTGGAGCGGGTGCTCACTTCCGAGTTCCTGTGGATGATTTTCCCAGAGGACGCGTGCCGGGTCCGCCGAGAGGCTTTGTTGGAGAGGCGGAGCGAGCGCGAGGTGTGCTTGCGGCCCAGGCTGGCGTGCTTGTCTCCGTAGAAGGCGTGCTCTACGCTCTGGCTTTCCGCGTTTCCCATGGCTTCACAGTCTGCAAGGGAAGAGAAAGAGCGGAGCCCGTTACATAGGCAAGGCCTGCTTCAACACTGCCACCTAATTCAACAGAGTTCATTAAGGGAGCTAGCAACCATAGCAGCAAACTTAGAGATACAAATCGGATAAATCAGTACTTAGCAAAAAGGCAGACCATCGCTACGCTGGGGTGAGCAAGGACTGTACTAAGGGGAAAGACTAAACCTTGAGGATTGGTGTGAACTCGAGCTGGTTTAGCAGAAAGTACGCTTCCAAACCCAGCTTGGCACACACTCACTTGGTTATTGATATCAGCTAACCCTCCGCAATTCTAGCAAACACTACAAATTCAAAAAATCATCGTGCAGATAAACAATTGTGGTCATCTGTACGTAACGAGATGCCAAAACGTAGATGGCTCTATGTTTTCATCTGAGATTTTGCTTTTTTATTTTGCTAGGAACCAGCACCAAATAGCAAAGTACAAACTCAACTATTCGGTAGCAAGGTAATAACAGGTTTGATTTCTGGAACAAAAAACAGTGCAACGTTAATCAGGTACAGAGAGCCCCACACAAGAAAGCTGTATTATGAAAAATACATTAGCATGAGTGACTCAGACTATACAAAAATAACCTTTCCTTCCCACTCACTCCGAAGCAGATAGCTCAATCTAAGTGCTTTGATCTCATGGAGAGAAAACCGAGCTGGAACATGGGGACTGGGTTTCTGTCCCCAACTCTGTAACCAGCCTCCTGCAGTATTAAGCTGTGCGCACCCCTCTGTGAAACGGGTTTCCCACCTAGCAGCTGGGAGCCAGGATCTGGATTCAACCTTGGAAAACACTGTGATCTCACTCAACAAATGTCAGAAATATTTTTTTGAGTAGTATTGACTCCTTCTGGCCATGAGCCAGGAGAAGAGTAAGAAAGGTAAATGTTAAAGTACGTGGCTGTTCAAAATTAAACAGGAGAGATTCTGAATTGCACACAAGCCAATTACATCTAGATAAATAGTCCATTAATCTTTAAGAGAAAATCTAGGAGAAAGCTCCCCCATTTTGAGATATTTCTATTACTCTTGGTCGAAAAGAGAACGCCTTCCTGGCAGGAATCTGGAGCCTTCAGTTTCTTGGGGCAGCTTCTTCTCCGCTCACAGGACGCGCCAGTGGGTATTGAGCCAGATGCTCAGAGGATGAGCGTGGTGCTGTCTCCTGCCTCGCCACCTAAATACACAGGATCACTGCTGCACAGAACTGAATGAGCCCTACAGAAGTTACACAGAAAGCGCTGAATCGACCACGGTACACGTAGGCACAGCAGTTGTGCCATAGGCTGCTCTGGACGCATATGGTGGAAGTGAACTTCTGCAGCAGCATTTCTGAAAGCAGGCAGAGGACAGCAGCACTCAGCTCTGCTGCCCAGCTAAGTGGGTCACGTCTGAGGCCAGAAAGCTGCTCGACGCTAGAGCAACAGGCACCTCCAGCAGTATCTGGACACTGCTGTATCTAAAGTAAACACACTCACGTGCCAAGTAAACTATACCCTGTGTCTACTGAAATTAATGGCTGAACTCCCATTGACTGTCCTGAGACGTGGTTATCGAGAATTGTTTAGAAAAATAAATGTGCTGAACAGAGAGCAGGTTTTAATCTAAAAAAAATGACAGCATTATAAATCCCTGCGTAGGGTTTATTATTCCTTAGAAGCTCCAGTTCTTTGATATGGACTGGACAGAAAAACAAACGTCAGCTAGCTTTTACTTCTAAAACACTTTCAAGCACAAAAACTGCATTTTGTCTTCCACACAGATGTCTGATGCCAGACCTCAACACTCCCCCTCTTGCAAAATAAACCCTCTTGGGGTAATGCTTTTAGCTGCTTTGATTCCAAAATTCTTGCTAACCGTACTTTGGTTTGACAGGCTTTCCACCGGCTGCAAAGCACATCAGAGCATGCAGTCATTTCCCCCCGTCTCCAGCCATGCAACCAGCACTTCAGCATCTATTTAAGGAGAAACAGCACTTTTAAAAGCTCTCTCGAAACCATGAAAGATTAAAGAGTGGCTCTTTACCTCCAGAGACAGAGCTGCAGAAGGGCAGGAGCAGCCCTAGCGCACCGCACGGCCCGGCACACTCGCTGATGGAGACTCGGGGCTACAGAAGGCAGCGCTGTGCCGCCACCTCGACCGAGCATCCGTGCAGAAGGGGCAAAACTTAACCAAAAGCCTCCTTGTGCAGGGAAGGAAGAGCAGCTCGGGCTGTGTCCCCAGGGAGAAAAGACTTTCCGGGAAGGAGGGAAGCATTTCCTCCCGCAGAGGGCTGCAGGAATGTTTTCTGAGCGATTTCACAGGATGAGAAGTATCTGCTAGGTACTGGCGAGAAGTGCCAGACTTCAAAGGAAATAGCTGTCCCTTTTTAATGCGGTGTCTTGACCCTTCAGGTGGGGATGCCTTTGCAAATCCCGCAGACGGCTGGCTATCCATCCGGCTATTAGCCCACAGCACCCAGTGAGGACAGTGTCAGAGGCAGTCATCCCGATCCCATTCAGGCCTTTATCAGACCATGCAGCTGAGTTCACAAAAAGAGCAGAAAATAAACCAAGAAGAAGAAGAAAAAAAAAAGGCTCTTATTTAGTTTATTTTGCTGGGATTGAGTGGAACTCAGGCGTGCCAGCAGCAGCACAAGTAAGCCTGCCTTGGGACACGGTGAGGATGGAGCAGCGTGGCTGGAGGGTGACATGGGGGACAGGGAAAAGGGGACAGAGAGAGGCAGGGAGCAGCGTTTCCCCATTCCTGACAGCAGCAAGATGCTCGTTCAGCACACGCAGATGTGGGAAGGCAGCCCTGAAGCAGACGCAGTGTCCTCAGCTAGCAGGAGCAGGCGCTGGGCAGGGGAGGGGAGCCCCAGCCCTCCCCTCCCAGGGGTGGCAGCAGACGCCCTGGGGCAGAAATGTCTCCAAGTGCTCCAGCTCCAACTGCCAGATGCTGCCCGTCTACAGCTTAACCGAATTTAGCACACTCAATGAAAAAAATCTGTATCAAATTAAGAAAATGAGTAATGTTAATGGGAGTTGCATGCGAACGCTGATAGGACAAAGGCTCCCCTTGTTAGCTCACCCACCTGAATCCAAAGGTGACCATTAAAGACCTATCAAGGTACCTACAGGATACCACATAAATCAAGTATGACATGTCTTGATGCTTTAAACAGGTCTGTCAAGCACGGCCAAGGATTGCGACGTGTCAGAAATCTGTTCTGAATTATTCTCCAAAGCCAGTAGAGATTAGTGTGCACAGACCATGTATCACAAGCAGAACCAGTTGGAAAATTTTCAGCAGAAAATGTTGATTCATCAAAACCCAAACTTTTCGTGGGAATAGACCGGTTTTGATGAAAGGCTTTCTCTGCTCCAAGGGGGAGAAATCTGAAAACCGAAGCAGGGAGGCAGGCACGTCTCCTGGAAGAGGCACCAGCTCAGTGACTCAGTCGCTTACCAAAAACGTGGAAGATCAAGATTTGTATCTGCAACCCCAAGTCAAGCAAATGAGGGGTTGCAACTTGTTCCTCCACATCCTCAAGAGGCAGCCTCTGACCATCAAGCTATATCAGCTGCTCTGGGAAATGGCTCCCTCTCCCAGAAAATCTGCTCCTTCCTAGTTCAGAGCAGGAAAAAAGTCAAAGTCATGGAACTCTTCACGGGGCCAGGAAAGTCACTGTTTAGCCAGCTTACACATCAATAGACAGTAACGATTTTTTTTTTTTGGTGGAAAACAAAGACTTAACTGTGCTATCAACATTAGGATATCAGCAGGGAGAACGCAAATCCTGCAGCAAAGCTTTGGACAAAACAATGCTCCCTATATCAACTACTGCTCTAAATAGACAGGTTGAACTTTAGCTGAACTGCTGAGTTTTTGCTGGATGAGTCACATGAAGTGGTTACGGATTGAGACGGTCATGTTCTAGGTGACCACTGATGATGGTCCCATCTAAGAATCTCATTTTCTTTGAAAACCCCGATTTTTCCTTTCTCTTCCCTTCCCCCCGAAGTTAAGTATTTCTCAAAGCAGTCGCAAACCCAAGATATTAATTTCAAAGAAGCCCAAGGTAGTAACTCTCGAACTTCTACAAAGTTAGGCCTTTAGATTCCAGAAGAAAACCTGACGTACATTAACTTCCAACCAAATTTGAAGCACCTCGCAAGACAACAGATTGCAAATTTAAATTTAGATTCTGGTGGGAGGCCCTGGTGACAAATCTGTATTTTTCTCCTGGAGCGGAGCTTGAAGGCTGTGAGAACCAGAACAATGATTAAATCCACAGTGAGCAATGATTCTACAGAAATAAACTTTTGCGCAAATCTGCCAGCCAACAACAAAGATTTTGACTGAAGTCACAAGAACCGCATAGAAAAATGCACAAGGCTAATAACCGAGTGCGAATGTACACATTTTATTGTAATTAAAATGTGTTTTTCAAAAGGGGAAGAGGGAGACTGAAATTCCACAGCAAGCCTCCGAGTTTCTCAGAAACTCCAGCAGTATATTTAATTGCTTTCAAATAAGAACCTTTTAACCAGCCATTTCTTTTTTTTTTTTTTTTTTTTGTAAGCCACTCTCACATATGTTAAAGCACGGGATGGACTCCAAAAAGGCCCTGCAGGCAATTCAAGTAAGAGGAGGAGAGAAGAGAGAGGGAGGAAGGGATGTCATCAGTAGCTGCTTGATAGCAATTCAAATGCCTTTGTATTGCTAAATGGGTGTAACCATAAACCACATGCAGCTTATCCAATTTTTCCCCTCCCACGAACCATTATACAAACACAGCAAACTCCTCAAGAAAATATACGGACACACATGTACCTTCCAAGGCAATACTGGTATCCAGCGCAACCTTCCCCAAGAGAACTGTGGCATTTAGAGGTATAGAATTGCAAATGATACCAAAATGAACAGTTACTGGGATTGCAGAAGCTGTCAGCACCTGCCACTCAGCGCCTCCATTACTCTCTCTCGTCAGAGTCTATGACTATATGCCAAAAACCTGGGGAGAGAGAGGGGAGAAAAAAACAGAATCAGACAAAGGGTTAGCAGGAACAGCTATAAAGGAGGACATATTCTGCCAAGTCCTGTTATCATCACTTACCTAAGAAACACAGTTCGATACAGCATGCAAATGCTGCTTTTAAATTTCAATTACACAACCTGAGGAGAGCAGGATGACCGAAAAACCCAAACGCCTGGAGCCCAGGCTGCAGAAGGGACGGGGCTCCCCTTCCCGCCACTTTCTGCAATAAAAATCCCTACAGAAACTGCTGTGCCCCTGCTGGGGACAGCCTGTCTGGTGCAGGAGCAGAAAAGGTCAGGTCAGAGCACACACCTGTGTCTGCTGCTGGGGCAGGAGCCCGAAAAAAGCCACTCAAAAGGGCAATCTCCCACAGACACCGGCTTCACTGCTGGCAGCAGAGAGGCAGCAAGCCGGCCGGGGAGGGAGGGGGGGCCTGAAACTGAGAGACCTCAGACGAAATGTCTCTGTGCAGACAGTGTAATTTATGAAAAGGGGAGTAATCCGAGCAGTGATTTAATTAACATTTTTCAAGGGCGAATCGGAGGCGTGCGGCGGAGCGCTGACACGCGTTTTGTGCAGGGTGAAAGGCTCGGGGGGTGGGGGGGGGAATTGCGCTCCCCAGCGCGCAGCTACCGGAGGCAGGTCGGTGCCCACCAAGGCCTCAGACAAGTCACCAGCTACACACACGCACTCGCACGGGTACCAAATCCCAACGCTTTTATTTTTTTGGCACCACTGGGAAGGGGCTTGGCGAGCAGCCGCGTGAGGCCTAGTGCCGGGAGACGCCGTGGGCCCACCTGAGCATGGGGTGCTGGAGGCACAGCACTGCCCCTCCACAGCCCTGTGACAGCAGCAAAACAACAACAAAACACCACGAGCCTGGTTATACAAGTTAAAAATACTCCTGAAAGTCTCAGGGGATGAAAAGCAGTGGACAAGATTACTAATTCCTGTCACGTTACAAGAGCTGTTTGGTGGGGAAACCGTGATCCCCACTTGGCTGGGTGCTCAAAGAAACGAGAGTCACCGGCTCCTTTCTAAATTAAAAACATTCCCATTTTCTTTTTTCCTCCTTCATGTTCCTCTCTCTGTTCCCCACCTCCCCCTCTCCCCCCAAGCTGTTGGTTGAGATCTGAAAAACAGTTCATGAATTGCTCAGGAGCTGGCAGAAATTAATAAAATGAAGCTCATTTATATTGAAATGGCCTCATTACCATGCCAGCTGCCAAGAGTTTCCAAGACAGGAATCTTGCTGACAAACAAGGTCCTGCAGGCGAGAGGCTTTCCACCTGCACCCACCGCCTGATGGATAACCCCATGAAGCACATTCCTCACCTCCGGAGGAATAGGGATTGTGATAATCTTTTCTTCAGATGTCTGCTCCGGCCACGGAAAACTTGTCCAAAAGTAGAAAGAAACAGATGCGGCCAAGCATTATCGGCTTTTCCGTCGTGAAGTGGTTGTTGAGGAGGTTGTGATCCACCTCAGAGGGATTTGCTCCAGGCCGAAGCGAACCCTGGGCACTTCTGAGAGAGAGCAGCCACCTCACACACCGCCTTTGCTCCTCCAGCATAAGTTGTTCTCTCTGCTCCCCCGGTACACCAAAGTTTAAGCTACACGGCTCGTTTGCTAAAAAGGTGAAAAGATCCAAAGTGGATGTTTACAACTGGAAGCTGGATTATCCAACTTCTCACTCGGCTCTAGTACATCCGAGGGGCTGGCAGCATCCCCTGCCACGAACAGATGAGTACTCCTGCACACATGGTCCCTCCAGAAGAAAAGGATTTATCATTACCCACGGGCTTGTTTCTGAACAGGTTTGTTCCTATTAACTTTTACAGCTTGGAGAGAATTTCCCAAATGAAATCAAGCTGCACTTTTCTAGGAGAACATCAGTTTTTCCTACTTCTCCTTGTCTGCCATTAAAATATGCCTCACTGCCACACTTCCCAGTTCACCCCAACAGCCCCAGCTGTGCCACAGCAGAAACTTTGGATGCCCTTCGGTGCCAAAGCCTCAGACGAGGACTTTCCTCCAACAGGGCAACCATCAGAGGGAAGTCCTCGTGGCAAAAGAGCTCTTTTAGTGTGTGAACTCTCGAGCTCACACACGAACAGCCCACCTCATTAAAGAAGAAACACGAAAGAAACGTTTTCAAACTGCAATGCTCAAGACAAAATACCCAGCCTTAGAGACGGTTCCTGCACGCACAAACACACACACAGACACATTTACGGTGCGTATACGCACGCATGTATGCCAGTGCCTCCGTATGTCAGTGCAGCTCCTCTTGCTCTTTGAAGGTCTGGAAGTAGCACAGCTGTATTTATTTCCTAGCCACAAAACAGTGCCTTGAAAAATCAGGCCAAGGAGTTCCCACAGGGCTCAGCACACAGCAGCTTAAGTCAATCCAAACTGAGGAAGCTCGCAGCAAACCACTATGAATGGATTAAATGAACGCATAGTAAGGAAGCAGAATGTATTAAAGGAGCACCTAGTTATTCAGCACAGCTGCTACCTGTGACTCTAGGCACAGCAAAGAGAGGTTTGACTTTCACATGTTGGGATGAGTTTGCAATGCCGAGAGATTAATAAAAAAATACAGTGAATACGCTTTCTGTTTGCTTGCAGACACTCGACACGAGCATTAAGAGATGACAAATATGGAAGCTGTAGTTTTCTAAAAGCCTCTTTTTCACAGCAGAACCCTTCCTGCCCAGCAAGAAAAAATTAGCATGCAAGTGTATCTGCTTGTCCAGCAAACACGACAAGCTGGCTAGAAGAATGACAGCTCTCTTTCAGTTCTATCTTTGCTTTTTGATTTTATGATGCATCTTTTTTGTCAGATTCAAAACGCAACTGCAGCTGTGAGATCAGTTGGTCATTACACAAATCTTCACCCAGCTTTGTGAAGCCCTCGGTAACTCCATAATAAAACACCAGGATGTACACGCATAGACAGCAACGGCCCATCATTTTGTACATCATTTCGTACACAGAATATTTAATGTTAATCAGTGGCTCTGGGCTGTATTCCCCACCCACTATCCTAGTGCCACACCGCTGTAAGTCCAGTGTTCAATCCTGTCTACGAGAGTGGAGAATCAGGCCCTTTATTTGTAACTGGAGGCCACATTTTGTTCGACTTTATTACCTCTTGTGAATATGAAATGCTGCCAAAATCAATGGTAGCATCTACCCTGAGAAGAAGGTAAACGCTCTAGCACCTCCGGGGACCTGCTGCCCTGACAACTCTGGATCTCCCCATCCCGTATTTCTGGGCTGCTCACAGAAAACAAAACATGGATGGAGGGATGGATGGGTGGATGGATGGATGGATGGATGGATGGATGGATGGATGGATGGATGGATGGATGGATGGATGGATGGAGGGAGGGAGCGAGGGAGGGAGGCACTGAGCTCAGGATCCAACTCTAGTCGATTGCAGAAGCTGCTTAACTTTTAAACCAGTAAAAATCAAAGACAAATGTGATCCTCTATGTTGTCCTTATAGAAAATGTCACAGAAACCTTCTGTTTGTGAGAAAAATGAACTCTAAACCAACCACTGCTTACACTACCTGTCAGAGAGCTCCTAAAACTGGAGTCTAACGATGATGACCATCCAGAGGAGGTTGGGGAGGGATGCCCACGCGTCTGCTAGAAGCAGCCAGCAGTGCTGGAACTGCAAAAAGCCTTCCCAGCCACCTGACTAACACGCAGCCTCTGTGTCTGTCACGGTTAGGGGAACAATGCTGGGTGATCGCTCCAGATGGAGAGGAGGAGAAAGAAAAATAAACCCACATTCTGTTTGTGCAGAAGTCATAAAGAAAAGGTGTGGGAAGCCTTGTTCTTCCAGCTGTAGCACCACACCTATGAGAATCTCTAAGGAGGGGAAGAAAAAGCAGAGAGAGAGAGAGGGAGGAAGGTCCATCAGGAGACTCACCATCTCTGCGTAAGTGGCAGTCACACATCCCCAAACTACAGCAGAGGAAGACAAAAGCAGACACCAGGCACTGACAAAGCACCTTGATAATGTTAATGGAAGGTAGGAGCAGAGAGCCAGCCTCCCAGGGGAAAGCCCCCTGCTCAGTGTTTCTATATTTATACCAGGGGATGTGAATAATTGACACGATTGAGGGCTTGTTTATTTTCTAATCACTTTTACAAGCATCTTCTGTGTTTCAAGTCTTTCTCCTTCCCTTCCCTTTTATTTTTAATGGTGGGAAAATCCCCCTTTTCTTCCCTACGGGAAATCTGCAAGGATTTACACGTTTAAAGCAAAGGGCAGAGCAGGGAAAGGATTCTAATTTCAGATCATCAGACATAAGCAAATCTCCGGGAAGCCAAGAGGGCAACTCCCTGGAGCCTGTGGGGCAGACCAACAGCAGCTTGCAGGCTGCGCCCTGGGAAGCAGAGGGGCTCTGCAGCCACGGGGGAGCTGCGGGAAAGCAGGAGCCCACTTGGCCTTCGTGGAGGGCGAGAAGGAGAAGGGGAGCTGGAAGGACCGTGCGTGCATTTAGGCATTACTTAAAAGAGGAAGAGAATTCCCCCAGTAGAGCCGAAATAAAAATGAGGTGTGGCCCGTTTGTTTACCTTAGGGTTGCACATTATTGTTCTTGCACTTTGATTGAGGAGCACTTTCTGCCTGTGCCAAATGAGCCGAGAACTGCTGATGCACAATGAGGACGGGACGTGCCAAATGCATGGAAAAAAAGATGTGTTTAGAAGCAACATGAAAGTGTTCAGGAAAGAAGACACAGCACCAAGCAGGCAGAGTGGTGCACTCACTGCATAACCAAAAGCCAGCAGCGAGGTAGCTGCTAACAGCGAGGCAGCTGAAGGACAGAGGAGGAGGGAAGAGAAGCAGGACACGTTGGACGGACACTGAGGAACCACCCAGAGCGATGGTCTCGAGCAATAAAAGCTGAAACCCTTGGCTTGAATGAGCGGGGAGCCAGGGCAGGCAGGATGTGAAGGAGAAAAATGCTGTGGAAAAAAAACTAAGGCCAATAATCGGAGGGGGGCGGGATTGGAGAGGAAGCATTGAGCGTGGATCCTCACCGAAGCACGCAGGTAAGCAATGTGATTTTCAAGCAGTGCCAAAGACCTCACACAGATCATTAAGATGGTGCCTGAGATAGGAACACCAGTATCTAATTATAGATCCCCCGGCGTAAGTACCAGGGAGGGATTCCAGAGGTCTACGGAAAAACACACGGCAAATTAAACCCAGGCAGAGCAGCTCTCACGTTTTGGCTGCGCTCACTCCGACGAAGAACGAGGCACCTCACCGGGGTGCAGCAGCACTGCGAGGGGTGTGATGAGCAGGAAAGGTGTCAAAGTCACAGCAGCTTCTGTGGTGAGGCCACGTGGGGAGTAGGGTAGGGAGAAGTGTTGAAGAGGAGGGCGTCCTTTTAAGATGATGCCTTGCAGAAGTTCTGGTACCAGCAAGCTCCTACCTTTAAATGGGTATCTAGCATGATTCAGATGTCACCGAAATCAAGCCAAAAACTGGGGAACCCCCTGGCTGTGGGAAGCCACCAGCCACCAAAAAGGGTCCCGGTAAGGAGGCAGCCGTGCTCCACCAAAGCTGGCACTGGTGACTGCAGCACTGTTTATTCAGGGCCCGGCAGGAGAGGCGAGCACGCCTGTAACCACACGGCTGCTCCTCTCGGTGCCATGATCCCAGCCACGCCAGAGCAGGTTTCTCAGCCTGGCATTACCCTGGGACAAACCCTCGCCGTTTCGCCAGCACGCATAGCAAAAAAAAAAAAAAAAAAAATTCATGCAAAGCTCGGCCGGTCTGTACCAGCTTGCCAGTGTCAGAGTTAAATTAAGCAGGCAGATTTTATCTTGCACGTCCTGACAGAACCTGATCGCTCGAGCGCCGTCACCCAAAGGCTGTGTCTAGCTGGGCTTACCGGTTTGGGCTGCAGCGTGCCCGTCACACCGCCACACCGCTCCCGGGCTCCCAGCCCTTCCCCGAGGAAGGGACGCCCAGCACCGAAGGCCACACGCCCCGTGCTGCTCCCCTAAATCAGAGGGGGCAAAGCCTACGGGGAGCTGCAGCCCCGCGGGATGTGTCCGGAGCTCACGGGAGCAGGGAGCCCTGCTGGGGCACGGGGACAGGGCTGGTTTCTGAGGGGAGAAGCCCAGGTGCCACGGTAAGGGTAAGGCAGCTTCGTGCTGGAAGCTGAAACCAGCCAGCTCTCAGCCTGGGCTGAAACGAAAACGAATGCTTGGCCTTCCTTTTCAGTAAGGGCACGGGGGAGCAAAGCCGCATGAATACCACATCTGAGGCATCCGCGGAGCACGATTCAAAGGGTGTAAAATCTGCCAGTCAGCAGCAGTTTCTAATCTGCCTCCCCAGACTATGAGAGAAGTGGTACAAGAAACCGCAGGTGTGTGCACGAGTGTTTTTCTGTTAAAACCTGCGGATCAGGATCACTGGGGAAGGAGTGACCCGAGGAGCGACGTAGCCGCCTCCTGGCCTCCATCGCGTGCAAGGCTGGAGAGCACAGCTGAGACTGGAAAAGGGAAACTGAGCAAAACACCCCCCCGATTGCAGCATGCTCATCTGATCTTCTCCACCAGGATAACCCATTCTAGGGGAGGGAAGGGCACAAGGCATCTTTCTGGGAAACAATTAGCTAAGCAGCGGGTGACAAAGACGCACACAGGAGTTATGATATGCACAAGAAACTTTGCGAAGAGGTTGAGCTGGAAGGAGAATTATCTGACTCAAGGGATGAGGTGTTTTAATGCTTTCAGTGATGACATGCGAAGAAAAAATGTGCTACTGACACAAAGCAAGAAAGTCACAATATAGAAGAGCCCTTTTGTCTCGTATTGATGACAGAAGGCACTGATGTGATAAAATAGTGATAAAACAGCAAATGTAATCAAAAGCTGCAGAAGGCAGGTTTTCCCAGAAGAAACAAGAGTGAATGCTGCCACAGAAGCCACTGACCTCATCCAGAATAACACGTGCAGCCCTCATCATCCATGGCAAAGGCTAACACGGAGCAGAGTGCCTTCAAGAAAAGCAAGGCAGATGCAATGAAGCCTGGAGCGGGATTGTCTCGTGTAGCAAACCAAAAAGGCTGCAGAAGGACATGATCTGTATTTACAGGCAGCAAAAGGTAACTTCAAAAATTCACCAACTCAGATAGATGTATTCGTAGCAAGAGGCAGGGTGGCTGTTCAAGTTCTCCTCTAGCTTTGAAAGCCACGGTCCGTACAGCAGGAATGTTGGTGCTGGCACCCACAAACTCCCTGTCCTCGGTGTGAAGCCAGCTGCAGAATGGCCAAAATGACCGTGGGGTTTGTGCCTTTGAGCTCCTGACATCCTAGAGAGCAGGTGGCCAGAAAGTGCTTTGGTTTTCTTCTTCTTGTGAAAACAATTCAAAAAATACCGCCAGAGAAGGAGCTGGAAGAGGTGTTCCAAACCCTTTGGGAGACTTTTCCAGCATCGCGCTCTCACTTTCTCCTACTGCCTCCCTACTTAAATGCTATATGAAAAGTGTAAGTGGCTAATTACAAGACAAACTGTTGACAACTGTCCCAGGAGCACCCTAAAATGGCATTCCCCAAGACATCCTTACATGAAGGAAGGGAGAGGAGGAAACCAAAGGCTGAAGGCTCACCAGGCAGAGCACTCTCACCAGGACCTCCCCTGTCCTGGAGGAGCGACATCCTCTCGGCTACAGGACGAAAAGCGGCGTGTGGGTGCATGCACGTACACGTGCGTTCATGCAGGGGTGCGGGTGGGGAAGCCGCTCTTTCTCTGCTTTATTGATCTGTCAGGAAAATTAAGCTCTCAGCTGAAACCACGCTGTGAGTTTGAGAGAGCCCTGGCCCCAGCCTCGAGCCTGCCTGACTCCGTCTGCGAGCTCCAGCCGCGCAGCACGGGCTGAACGCGGCCCTCCGCAGGCTGTGACTGCTTCCAGAGTTTCTTAGCTGTCCCACATCCACAAAGCACATTGCAGTGAATAAACCATTCACCAAAAAAAAAAAGAAAAATTGATCGCCTAGCCCGAGGTGAAACATTACTGGAAAGTCACCGGGTATTGCTATTAGAGAGCGTGCCGCAGAGCCTGAAGTCCAAGCAGAGCATTGGTGGAAAATTGCTTACTGTCAGCTCTGGTTCAATGTTTCTTACAAGAGCAGGTCGCTAATAAAAAAAAATCTAGCTTAGTATTGGTAAGAAGAACGTTTTTCTTACCTGTAGCTGTTACACTGTGGGGTATGGTCACCGAAACGAAACTTTATACGGTGCTAAAATATTATAGCATACATACGGGGGGAGTTCTTTTTTTTAAAAAAGGAATTCTAAAATCCATATTAGAAATGCAAACATTTACTGAAACAATAGCTGTACCTCTCCAGAAGCGCCAGGCTGGTGAAATATCAGCCACGCCACCAAACGAAGACGCCGTAAATCTGCACAGCACTTTATATTTTCAGCAGCACTAAGTGTCATTCCCTCATTTCAGTGCTTCGCGCTGGTATGCGGCCCAAAATAGTCCTAAAAGAAAATAACTGGCTTCCTCTTTAAATTTAAAGAGTGGTGGATGATTTTAGTAGCTGAGAAAGCTACCGATATTTTCTGTGGCATCGTTCCCAGCCCATGTGAAAATAAAACCGGCGGTGAATGCACACATCGTGTATTTGTGAGCGTGCTGACCATGGGCACCTATGCCCGAGTCACAAGTGAATTATTCAGCCCACCTGAGCTCGCAGCAGCTCCTGAATCCACATAAATGGCACCTGGGTGACAAAGGGAGACGCGTCGGACCTGCAGGAGCAGCCGCTCTTTTCCCCTGCCTTCCCAGCACTGTTTTTATAGCTACGCACAAGGGACCCACACAGGTGCTGCAGCCTCGGTAAGGCGGAAAGCAGCGCCGTGGAGAAAGATCCCACTGTGTTACCAGACAAAGTGAGTTTTAGTGAAATGGGTGTTAAATATAGCATCGTGGAGCCTGAATTTCAGGCCTCTTGCAAACCGAGTTTCCTCCCTCCCGTGCCCAAGCCACCAGGAGCCGTGACTCTCCCGTGCTTTCCACTCCATCACAGCCTCACGGCATCACCGCACTGATCCTACAGACCTACAGCAGAAGGGGTAACTTACAGACACATGGCAGACACACCACAAAGACAAAGAGCACTGCCATTCTTAAAGGGAATTTTGAAAGGAAACCCCCTACGCTATTTTTGACAAGCCGAAAGAAAGAAGCACGGGGCACCTTTACGACTGAGCTAAACAAAGACTCCTTCATTTTACAGTGCTGCCTCTCTTTCTGGAAGACGGTCCTTCTTTATGTTGTTTCAGTTCCCCAGTAGCGAGCTGAGCACCCTACAGGTGCTCTGGTGACCTCTGGAAGTTTTGCCATCGGTCTTCCCATCCTTAACGCTCACCTCGTCACTCAGCACCAATGGGCTGCACGTCCCGTCAAGTCACGCAACAGCTAAATGAAAATACTCCCCATAAAATTCCCTCCTGCACTTGTTTATTTGTTTGGTTCTCTTTTTTCCACACCTTTTCAGAGCCAACACACCTAAATGAAAAGAGGAGGAGGAAGAAAAAAAAAAAAGCCAATGTTTTGCACTTCATCCTTTACAGTCAACCAAGCCAACTCATCCGACACCCCTGTCAGAAAGTTATCTCCTGCACACTATGGGAGGGAAGCCAGCTCTGAGCAGGGCAGGCACCTAAGCATGGTCTCAAGATTCAGGACCGATTTAAGCCACAAATATTTGCCAGCAGAGACACGTCAGTCACCAATTTGACAGAGCACGACCTCTGCTTATGCCTGCAGAGCCCACTGCCAGACAGTTAGAGGCGCAAAGTTGTGACACAGCTTATGGTAACCTATTTTCTTTCCAAGAGAAAAACGAACTTAGAATAAGCTATTTTAGCCAAAGTGCTGCTTTGCTGGTGAAGCATCCTGATAGCTTTTAAGTGCTATCTGCAGAAGAAGGCTTTATACCACTACAGCGATGCCACGTGGGTGCCCCATGGCAGCAGGGCGCTGTTAGCACGTCTCTGTACTTATTGATGTGATACCTTTTTATTTTTTCTTCCTAAATCAATGCTTTTGGCGTGCTGGGAGGGTAAAGTACTTCTTCTTCCCTCGCTGCAGCAGCACCCAGCTGTTGCAACAGCGAGCTCTCCTTTCGGAGGCAGACACTACACGGGATCACTTCCAGCCTGCCAGGGTGCCAGTTCCTGCCTGCGCCGAGGGTGGGCAGAAACCTCAGGTCTTCTGTCAGGGAAGAAAAAACAAAGTGTCTCCCTGCACTCTGCTGACACCGTCTTTTTCTTCAAAAGGAAGCTGTTGAGCTTATGCAGATCAGCCTCGCGCGGAGCAAGCCGCCACATGAGCAGCCCGGCAGCCCTGCCTGCAGACACAGCAGCTGCCCCGAGCGCCTCACCCGGGGCCTGGCCCCAGAGCCCTGAGAAATGGCTGCAAAATTCATTCAGCGGGCCCCCAAAGAAGCAGGAAGGGGTTATAAAGAGACAGAAATGGGAAAGATCAGCCCAGCTTCTTCCCTTTCAGCTGGGGAAGGCCACACGCAGCAAACCCGCTGATGACACCCTCGTTAACATACGCACCTATAAGGTGGATGTTAGCAACATGAGAGCGACACTCACCCGAGCAGCACCCCAAATCCCACTGCAGGGATTAATACACGGGGCAGCATTTACCCTGACCGCTTCTCGGCACCGCGGCTCACGAGGGAGACGTAACTCGACGCGGGCCTGCCTGCAACGCTCCGGACAGGAGACAAATAAAGCACGACGGCGACAGCCTCACACCGCGAAGGCCCATCGATATCGTGGGGTGGAGGGCAAAGGGGGAGGAAGGGGGCTCGTGGAGGGGGACAGGGGGACAAGCTGGTTCCTGGGCTTTTATCCAAGCAGGGCCGGGCGGGATCTCCCTCCTCGCGTCTCCAGCTCCGGAATATGCAGCAGCCCTAATGGGAAAGGGCTGCGAACAAAAGCAGGCAGGCATTAAGTTTGGTGTGTCTTATCTACACCCAGCTGTGGGAAAGGAGGAAGGCGCTCCATTATCACTTTTCGTGCAGGTTCGTGCACGCCTCAACATATTCCCTGCCTCTTAAAAAAACATGAAAAGGAATGTATAATCACTTTTGCAGGGCACCTTTCCGCTCCGGCTTGCAGAGTCTGCCCTGCATGTACTTTTCCCATCGCAACGTAGCTTGCAAAACATTTTGCACAATGAGCGCCTTGGACTTTTAAAGGCGAACAGCTTCCCCCGGCCCCACCAGCACGCTGGGCAGAGGCTCCCAAACTCGCTAGGAAAAATGCCTTGCTGCAATCTGAATGTGTAGCTGCAAGAAAAGAGAAAAAAAAATAAAAATAAAAGCGTGAAGTGGTTGGTTTGGTTACAGGGGAGGTGCAGGAAAATCTGGCCAAGCGTGGTCACGGCTTCTTCGCATCTCCGCTGGCAGCAGCACCGCCTGCTCGGGAGCCTCCGCTTGTGCCGGGCTCCTGGGGGCTCCGAAATTCCTTACCAAAAGGATTGTGAGGCACTGGGGTAGGCTGCCCAGGGAAGTAGTGGAGTCACCATCCCTGGAAGTCTTTAAAAGACGTTTAGATGTAGAGCTTAGGGATATGGTTTAGTGGGGACTGTTAGTGTTAGGGCAGAGGTTGGACTTGATGATCTTGGAGGTCTCTTCCAACCTAGACAATTCTGTGGGGCTGCTCCTGTGGGGCTCCCAGTCCACCACAGATACCCCAACTGGGCAGGAGGAAGGCGAGCCATGCCAGCTGTCTGCCAGGTAACCCAGGAGCATCTCCTGGAGCCACTCCTAAAGGCCGGTGCTGAGCGTGAGGCCCGGCTTGTTGCTGAGGCATTCAGCTGCAAGGAAACGCAGAGCACTAGGGAAGGCAGCTAATGGGATTGGGAATATCAGAGCAGGAGGAGACACCAGAGGGATTGTAATTAACGCCCCTAATGAGCAACAATGCTGGAAGAGCTCTAGGAAGGCCCTGCGAGGGGATTTATAGGCACGATAGCAGCTCACTAAAGCTCTGTCCCTCCAACGCCGCGTTTACTCAGGAGGTAGGAGAACACAGTCCGAGTCCTGAAATTTATGTTGGGCAGATCTATTTTGATCTTCCTCCTTAAAACCCGACTTCCAACCACGTTTTGAAAAGGAAATGAGTCGCCTGCTTGTCTCGACAAGTGAGCAACACCTGCTCTGGCGCTTTTGGTTTTACTGTATTGTTTGGGTTTTCTGCCTGTTTCTTTTTTTTTCTTCAAGCCCAACCTAACAGGCTCAGGGAGAAAAGGCCCACAACCAGTTTGGGGAACAATAGAGCAAAAGACTTTATTCATCCGGCCCTTTGTTTTCAGCAAACATCCCGACGTTTCGCTGTCAATGCAACGTGAAAAATGCCGAAAACGCAAACAGAGGCGGGACGGTGCTTCAGGAGGAAAAGGTAGGGCCCTGCTTCGGATTCCAGCTCCTCCTGACAAAGCCCATGTCCTGGGACGTGTCTGTATCCTCCAGAGACTGCCTTACTGCCACTTTTAACAAGGAGGGAGAGCACAGCAGCCTCCTGTTTTCCAAGCACCATTTCTTTATGCGAGCTTTCCACAGTCCACACACTTTTCCCCACAGAAACGTGCTGTCCACTCACAAGGAAGGTATTTAAACACCGTAAAATGGGACCCGAAAAAAAGCTCAGCGCTGGTGTAATGCAAGTCAGCTCCCACTAGGCTCAGGGTATGTTTTTATAGCAATACTTCCACGGCCGAATTTAAGCATTGTTCTGTCACACCACATCGAGTTGTTTTGTTTGTGTTTTTTTTTTTTTTCCAGCTATCACTCTGACAAGTAACTTTATTAAAAAGAAACCAGATTAAAAAATGATGCACAATTCCAGACAGAGTTAACCCGTAACTCACGTGAGCAGCGCGAAGCAGGGATCGATGCCCAGCAAGGACCGCCAGCACACGGAGCAGCAGTGAAGCCATCCCTGCGCTAGTTTTCCAGTGAACTTTCCGATGAAGATGAATGGGGACAAGAGGACAGCTCTCGGTTTAACCTGTCAGCCCGTCACTTCATGCTGAATTGAATTATGAGTTGTGCATCCCGTAAGAACGCTACTTAGACGTTTTCTTGTGGCATACACCATTTAAGAGGCTATCCATCAACATGAAACAGCAAATAATCTTCGTGTTAGCTGCAAGTGTGTGGTTTTGCCCAGTTCATTCCCTAATGGCGTTTGAGAATATTCAAGAGGAGAACGCAACACGGTGCGAACAGACAAATGAGGTGTCCCACTTGCACATATTTTCTAACGCTGCCGGACTAAAGCAAGCAGTAAATAATGACTCTGAACTGTCGTTATTTATGGGTGCTGAGCTGGGGTCTCCTCAGCAGACAGAAATCTTCACGAGGGCTCTAGGAAGGCACGTCCATGGCCGCTGAAGGGCTCGCTGCCTACCAACTCCTTCCCAGGGATTTACACCTCTGCTGGATTGGCGTTAGAGACACGCTAACCGAGAGATGTTGAAAGCCACTGCATAAACATACAGGATATGAGCGCTGGAAGGGGCTCGAATTTGCATAAGGAGAAGAATAAATCAGGATAAATCGCATTCAATATCACGGCAGCGAGCCATAAATTTTAATTTAGCTGACATGCTACCAAATATGACATCCTGAACTAGACTGGCCGTGAAGTCATGACTGATGTCACATGAACTAACTTGACACTGCACCATCAGGATTAAATCCATTACGGTTTTGTTAGTTAGACTGCCCTTAAGCAAAACCTCAAACTCTACCAATATCTCCAAATCCATACAGATGGAGAAACACTGACGCAATAACTACCCCATTTTTCCGAGGAGATTACCGTGCTTTTTGTGAAAGAAGCCAGGAAGCAATTTGAAGATGCCAGGGCAGTAAACAGAATTAGATTTAGAATTAGGAGACTAATAATTCCATTTTTAATAAGGGAAAATGACAGAAATAATTAAAAACTAATAATCGTTATGGAAACCCTGCTGAAATATTTGTTGGTTTTAAATTAAAATGGTTTCGCAACGGACTAACAAAGTGTTGTATTTAGAATATTTTCAGCACTCCTTTACTGAAAAGAGGCACTCACATTTACTGCGTTTTTAATTAAAAGAATAACAGCACTCGGAAGAAAAACCTGGGAGAGTTTTATGGATCTTCGTGGTTTACTCTGCACCCTTGGTACCGTCAGAAGTTAATGACAACATCTGCAGGTACTTCACCACGTTGTTCAAGCAAAGTTCAAAAACACCAAGTTTCCTAGCACAACTTTTTGATGCCGCAGTGTTTTCTCCTTTCTCCTCACCCTTACATTTTGCTGCTTCATGGCTTTGGCTCAATCTTTCCACCTGTAGCGATGATAAATATCAAGGGGAGGCTGCCTAGGGCGTGGCAGCTGAAGGGATCTCCACGGGCACACCCCGGTGCGCTGCTCTGGTTTTCGCCTGGGCACAGGGGCTGAGCGCTGCCGACGCTGCTTTACGAAATATTTCGTCACCGCCGGGTGCTGCAGGGGCGTTGCCTTCCCACGGAGGAGCAGTTCGGACGGCTGCGGGCAGTCGGTGAGTCAGTGCCCAGCTCAGTTTGCTGCTGCAGAAGACAACACCCTCAGCTACCTTTTCTTCTGCGCTCTCAGGACCAAGCGCCCCACGTACACGCCAAGCACGGCCACTGCTGAGTCCCTCGTGCGTGCCCCAAACTCCTCTCAGCTAGTGGGAGATTTAGAGGTGGGAAGAAACCTAACTCTGGTTGCCATGCCACCTTTTTGGCAGTAAAATGAAAAAAAAATCTCATTTTACTGAGATTTTGTACAGACTTACAGCGACATGTCCTCCTTGGGTGTGCCCGTATCAACATGGTGCCACCAAAGCTGACCACGCTGAAAGAGGCGAAGGAAACCTCGCCACCAGCAGGGAAACTCTCACCTGGGGAGCCCACGGACCTCCGGGTATCTCCAGGGGCAGTCAGCTCTCCGGGCATCCCCCAGGATCACGCCCTGAGGAGCTGGCTGTCCAACTCTACTGTACAGCCAAACGTGCATGCACAGCTCTGGCGACAGCCCAAAGAGAAAGGCTATCTGCACTGGTCTGTGGCAAACTGCAAGCATAAATGGTCATTTAGTGCAAAAACACTAAATTTCTGTATAAAATCCCGCTAACCCAGCCCAGGCATGCGATTTGTATGCCTCGCACTGCAAGGGATCCGGCTCTTCCCATACATTTAGGTTTAATCCTTTTAGCGTTATTAGAGTGTCATAATGCAAACAAAATACTGGCTTCCAAGTGTGGCTGCTGAGATCATCACCCTGCACCAGAGACGATCAGAGCCCCTGAGTCCTCCAACTCCTGATTTACAGCCATCAGCTCACGTGAATGGGTAACACTTGAGCACACGCTCGGCGCTACTGAGCAAATCCGCCAAGGCTGTGCCGTGCTGGCCCACCAGGAAGAGCCATTCTCTGCCATCAGCCTGATGAAATAACCTGCAGCGCTTACCTCGGGCACCACCGTGCTCCTCTTGTTTTCCTTACGCGTCCACTGTTGCTTCTTTTCTCGTGTTCACAAAGGTCTTGGGGAAACAGCCAGAGCAGCTGCGTGGGGGATGTTTCTCAAAGGAGCGCGCCTGCCTCTAAAGCTGCAGGGCCTTTTTTTGCTAAATCTTTACATTCCAGGGGCTTCCCTTCCGTGGTGAGCTATGAATTTCAGAGGGCAGCATCCAGGCTGACAGGTTTATTAGTTAATTTAGTTGTGAAGCTTAAGAGGAGCCTGTATCTTGCAGCTAAGGTACTAGATTAGGGCTCTCCTCTCGAATTTAATTCCACGGATTCACCGGCAAGTATCTGAAATCTCCCCGCGTCTCAAATCTCGTTTTACAGATGGAGGAAACGCTTTCCCACATCACTGAAATAAAGTCAGAATAAACCCTTTTATCTAAGTGAGGTGCTCAAGCAGATGAAGCAGTGATGACAAATACCTACTTAGATAGGAGACGGTGCTCAGCGCTGCCTAATTTCAGCAGGGCATCACCAAACCACACCATCATTTTACCTCGTGTAAAAGGCCCCTAAAACTAATCGAAAGGAATCGTATGCGGCTCCTTAAGAGCTGCCCGGCATCAGCCTGCTCTACAGACTTGTAGGATCTGCTCAATTACTTGCGGGTAATATTGCAATAAATTGTAGCTCAGGCACAGCGGGCTGTGAATCGCTGGCCTCTGCCATTCATCTGCTGGGTGTCAAAAAAGGAGGTCGGGAGGAGATAATCCTCTTAGTGCTCCGTCAGCTGCGCTCCTGGAGACTCCGAACGTGAAATTTGGCCCAGCTTTAGCCATGAGAAATTAATTTCATTTGCCGATAATCCCAAACCTCTGCCTCTGGAGAACCCCGGCCAGGAGCCTCGCTCCGCCCCAGGAGCTGGGTTCTGGTGGGGAGCTGAGGAAGTGGGCAAGCAAATGCTACGGAAGGGTCGCAACAGCCTCAGCACTAATTCACTCAGTTCTGAGGCCTCCTGAGAGTTTTCTTAATATAATCATGGCAACAAGTTTTGGTACCTTCTGACATGAAGAGGGTAAAGCAATGCCAGCATCAAGGAGGCACGAAGTTGCCGTCTCTGCCTTCGGTACCAGATTCTGAGCAACACCAAGCCCTGATGAATGCCTCTCTGCAGGCGAGAAACGTGGTCACTCACAGAACGAAGCAGTAGCTCTGAGAGGGATAAAATGTTCCAAAAGCTTTTACCTTCACATATTCAAATAGCTTAAATACCTGTTGGAAATCCTTAATTCCTTCTCATCGGTACAACCCAGTACCAAAGTCCATCTTCTCTTGGCTTCCTTTCACTTCTCTCTGAATAATTTGGGACCGAAGCATGCTACAGAGAAGTCAGTTGAAGCAACAGGTGGGCAGAGGTTTCAAAAATCTGATGCTGCTCCCCTCAGTGACTCATTTTAGGGCTCAATTAGCAAAAAGTGCATTAAACATTAAAGGGATTCCTGCACAGAAATAGCTCTCTGCAGCTGGCAGCTCTCGGTGCATTTAAAGTTAGATGTTCCCTGTGATGAGCAGGTTCAGGACTCTTACAAAGCTGGCTATCTGCAGCTTGCCTCTAATCTTCTCCAAATTACAGGCCAGCTGAGGGTGCCCAGCTGCGCTTCTCCTGAGCACGCTGCGCAGAGGAAATCCCCGGCTGGACGGGGGGTATCCAGCCATCTCAGGCAACCCTGGCTGGGGAACTGTATTAAAAACGGGATGAGCAGCCCGTGGGATCAGGCTAGGCATGGTAGAAACGAGTAAAGTTGGAGCAGGCTGTGGGGGCAAGCAGCACGCAGCTCCCCAAGCCCAGCAAGCCCTGGGGCTCAGCCTAGGGCCCCAGCCCAGCGCAAGGATGCGTGTCTTTAGAGAGGCTGGAAGGCAGGGCTGCTGCTTGGAAATGAGGCCAGCCGAGCCCAAAACTGACTCCAAAGGCAAGTCCTTGGGCTTCTTCTTGCTATTCCAGAAGATGGCTCCAGGCTAAAACAATTTAGGGTAAAACGAACTCGAAATGTGCAAAGCATATTCAATAAATATCAGAAAAATGTTGTAAGCCTTCCTTAAACCTCAAACGCTGGGTGTGAGGAGCAATCTCACTTTACAAAGAGGAACTGAGGCAAGTTAAGTGAAAAACTTTGGGCAAGTCAGCAACGGCAGGAAGCAGTCTCCTACTCCAGCCACCAGACCGTGCTCCTCACTAGAAGAAACACTGATTTACCTCTTCGAAAAACATCACTGAAAGCATTTAAAGGGTCTTTTTTCTGTTTGTTTGTTTGTTTGTGGGGAAGAGGAGGGAAAGGAAGCCAGCAAAGCCTTGACTGCAGCGCAGAAACCTTCAGGTTTATTTACATGACCTCCCTTAGCAAGTGTAAATTAGCGTTACGTGCCTGTCCCACGGGCACAACGCCGCCTCCCCGAGCGGCACCGCAGATGGGAACCAGCCCCCAACCCCTGGGCTAACAACAGCCTCTGCTGGCACCCCCGGCAGGGAAGGCAGTGTCCGAGGGACGAGATGCCACCCTGGGAGAGCAGCTTTGCTACTCCACATCCACCACAACATGCTCAGGTATTTATTATCATGCCAAATCTCCTAGTTTTAGTACGATGGTTTTACTTTCCTCCTAGCAGATTTATTTGCAGTTTTGTCTGCCTGACCACTGACTGCCTGGGAGCTGGGATTCACCCCCCGTTAGCCTTCAGACTCCCACCTTTCTTCTCCCTGCACATTTGTCCCCGGCACCACGCAGGCGTTTGTTAGAGCACCTCACTGCCACAAGATGCATTTCTCCGGTGCCTTACAGTGCTGAATTATGCAGAGACAGCGTGCTCCACTGACACACTTCATCCAGTTCCTGCTGCCTCCCCGTCGGGTCGGGCTGCCACCCACCAGCCCTGCTCCAAAAAGCCGTCACTTCTTACTTTGCACTTGTCCATGGGCACGCGAGGAAGGACTGGGGCTCCCAGGGAACCTGAGGACGGGTCCAAAATCTTTGTGTGGCTCTGGATACCTACACACGCTCACCAAGCCCAGGTAGGTTGTCCTACACCTGACTGCATCTACCTCCTGCTCAGAAACTCTTCTTCCTTTTAATTTCCCTTAAAAACAAATCTTCCAAACTTTAAGATATGCACAGGTAACCACCATGTCAAGCGTAAAGACCTGCTTGAAGCAGTGAACAAAAGCTGAAATGTGGCGCATTCAGCCCTGCGCCTCCAGGAGTGACAGCTCGAAGGAACATCTCAAATGCTGTCACTCCCCAAATTAAACACAACACCAAAACAGGCTGGTAAATGACAGCGATTTCTCATTCCGTAACAGAACACAAAACAAAAAGTCCTGCTGCCCAGAAAGAGATTGCCAAGCAATCACCCAGATGTTGCTAAAGCATTACGACTCATTTGCTTTGAAAAGATACAAGCTGAAAGGAAAATGATTCCCACGGGCTTGTTTATCAGAAGTTTGGTCCTGCAACTTCTAACTGCAGCGACTTCTGCATTATGCCTTGAATCCAAGGCTGCGTGTGTTTCTGGTGCCTTCTGCCTCTGCTCACATCTCTGAGAGCAGCAGCTTGCTCGCTCCACTCTGTGACGCGATAAAAGTCAAGAAAAACCCAATCTGCCTCCCACTTCAGCAAAAAAGAAAAGGTGAAAAGGATCATATTCATTGCTGCAGTTGTGCAGAGGGGAGAAAAGAGGATCCTTTGTTACTGTTTAAAAAAAAAAAAAAAGCACATTAGTCATTTTTAAAGCAAGCGTGTGTTACAAACCCCTCGCCGTGACAGTCATCGGATGCCTGGTGAATGATTTCAGCAGCCATTGCTGGGGGTCTTCCAGGTCTAAAAGCAAAAGGTCTCCTGCTCTATGCCTGCCAGGGCAATATGTGCCAAGCACCGTTCCCTATACCAATGATTTTTTTAAATCTCATATTTATTGGTTGTGTTCACGGCTCTCAAGCTGGGAAGCTTCTACCACACGGTTAATGCCATCCAACACACGGGCTTCAAGGCTTTGGGCACCATTTAGCATAACCCCGTGCAAAATACGGAAATTATTTTAGCTTTTTCCAGCGGGGCGCAACAGTTAGCACGCAAGACACGTGCCCATCAAACAGCACAGCTTGTGTTTGAAGTCCCCCCTCTCTGCACACCCGTCCCGCCGTGGTGGCCAGGCACAGCCCGGGTTGCACAACAGGCAGCCTTTGTCTCCCCAGCTGAAGGGCCCGGAGCACACTCGTAATACACCTTCCCCGCCCAGGTGAGTGCAAATTAACGAAGCAATTTGCAGCTGGGAAGCAGGCAGCAGAAGGCTTATGTGTTTCTCCTCCGACTCAAGGACTGGAGATCCAGGGAAGCACACGGCACGCGTTGCTCCCCTGTGGATGTCCCAGAGTCAGTCTCAGCTTGCCACAAGTTTCTGACAGGAGCAGTGAAGCCCTTGGAGCACCTTCAGCAGCTGTAGGGCAGCACGCACAGAAGGGGATCGGTGCCAGCAGCCCCGTGCACCCTCCAAACACAACGGGGGCTCATGTTAGCTCCAACCCTGGGCGCTCTCCTTCCCCCTCCCTGCCTCGGCTGCTTTATGGGCTTCCCAGCACCGCCTCCCGGCTTCCCACAGCCCGCTGCAGGCTGGGTCTGGCAGCTCCCCTGAGTCACCCCCCCCCCGGTTATTATTCACCCCCACCTGCTTCAAAGGGCCTTATCTGCAGAGGGTCGCCCTCCGCCCCTCCCAGCTGAGACAATATCGGATAATGCAGCAGGTAGGACACCG
The DNA here is from genome assembly GCF_963932015.1 of Anas acuta. Classification (NCBI taxonomy): domain Eukaryota; kingdom Metazoa; phylum Chordata; class Aves; order Anseriformes; family Anatidae; genus Anas; species Anas acuta. The sequence goes on along the minus strand of NC_088979.1, from coordinate 96,239,757 downwards.
CAGGGCTCCGCGAGCTAACCACCAGCGAGATAACCAAAGAGACAGGGAGAGGGGACAAGGCAGCAGGGAGCCCCTTTGGCCCCCTGAGCAGCCTGTGTGAGCCACGGCAAGGACCCAGCACGCGGGGAGCCCTCGCAGGACCTCAGCGGGGATACCACAGTAGAGCTCAGCGCTGGGATCCCTGAGAGGATTTGTTGAGTTAGCTGACAACGCCGTGCCCTGAGTCTCACTAGAGCCCTGTGCTACGTGAGGCACGATAAAAGCATAAATATTGACGTGGAAACTTCCCTTTCTCCTCTCCTTCTGCACCGCTCGCAGCACAGCTGGGCTAATCCCATTGCCAGTGCGCTGCATCCTGACCTCCTTAAACAACCCCACGCTAGGACGTTAAAACACCCTGATCTATAAATAATGTTTCCCTCTCATCCAGCACTGGATTACCGCTCTGTAAAACTCCCATTTTCCCCCTTGCCCACGCTCCTGCCCCAGTTTCTGGCTTGTGCCAGCCCAGGCATCCACCAGACCCTGCGCCGGGCCAGTCCAGGTCACTGAGTCTGCAGGAAACTGCACAAATTTTCCTCGGGGCTCACCTTCAGACAGCCATTACGTGTGACTCGAGCCATAATGGGTAGCTTCACCGATAGATAAGCCTGTCTGCTCGGAAGACCGATGCCTGCAAGGCTCCTTCCCACCCCTGCGCTCCCGCGGGCTGCAGGGGTGCAGAAGCGAAGCCTGCCCCACGCCACCGGAGCCAGCAGGAATCCCACCGCTGATTTCCCAGGGCAAAAGCACAAAGCTAAGGCAAATGCCTGAACGATGCAAATCTGTGGTTTGGCAGATTCATTCCCAGCACACACCGGGGAGAAATGAAGTGTTCCTGCCTCGAAACGCGTCGGAGCCCTCCTGGAAACAGACGGGCACCCTTTCAAGAGCAAGCTCCCTAAGGAAGGTTTAGCAGGCACGCCACGCTTGTGCATTCGGTCCCTTAGCACCATTTGCTGTGATTAGCACTGCAGTTTGCCACACACTTCTCACAACGCACAGGCACACGGGGAAATTACTCATCGCTGGTAAACTGAATCGGGTCTGAGCCCCGCTCAGCTGAAAGCAAGCCCGTGCCCGGCAGGACGCAGGAGCAGCACTGAGGGTCTCGAGGGCAGCGCTGGAGGCAGCGGGTGAGGAGCAGCCCCCGCTGGAAACCACGGGGAGAGCTCAAGTCAAGTTGAAACCTTTCGCAGGGCTCATTTCAAACAATTAAAGAGCACGGCAACCTGTAATTACGGAAAATAAAGCCAGACAGCTGGAGAAGGTAAGCATCTTTAATAAGTAACACGATCCTACATTTTCTCGCTGAGGGAACTTAGCAACTACACGCCCGGCTCCCATTCAGGCAGTTTTTGCTCTCTGTGTCTGCAACAAAAGCGGAGTGCTTTTGTACCTGCGAGCTGCACAAACCCCGCAAAAGGCAACAGCCCTTGACGAACTTATTAAACACAACTTACAAACAGCAACACCTCCAGCCACGCGAGGAAAGGACGCAAGCTGGGAGAGGAAAGCCTCACGGAGGTTCCCAGACGCACTGCATTTCGGACACTGTGACAACAGGGCATCCCACAGGCAGGTCTCACAGCCCAAGCTTCACTGCTCTCCTTCCCCCAGCCCGTCCCGCAAAGCGCGAGCAGAAGCGGAGGCCGTTTGCAAAGCGCCTTACCGTTCATCATCAGGAGCACGAACATTTTTGCCGGCCAGATTTCACAAGCCCTCGCTGCCGGTAACAGAAAGGAGGAAGCGTCAGCGTGTCATTCCCCTGCTGCTTCGCAGTGGGTGTAACGCGCCAAGTTTCATGCGGAGATGAGATGGGTCGATTGGGTGTGTTCGAAGGTTTGGGGTTTTGCCACCCCTCCCTCCTCTTCCCTCCCTTCTTCCCTCCCTCCTTTCCTCCCTCCCTCTCCCGGTTAATCCTTCCCAGCGAGCGCTGGCTCTGGCTGCTGGGACCTGCTGCCACTCAGCCCGCCGGTCCCAAAATCTGCCCTCCCCAGGACACCCCTCCGGGGTGACTTTAACTCCGACGCTGGGCAAGAGCAGCCCGTAATTATAATACCCAGCCTCGCACGTCAGCTACGTGGGGAACAGCCGCGCGGTCCCCTTTGTCACCTCACTACCCTACGCTGCTCTCAGGCTCTAATCGTGTTTTCAGGGAACAACTCTCCAGTGAGACACAAAATAAAAACTTCTGACCTCCTCCGCACCTTTTGTCATTGTCCCCGATGCTCTCGCATCCTGAAAGATCTCTCCCCAGATATTTATCCGGACTGTGCCCCCCCAAGAGTGCAGGCAAACCAACTTGTCTCAAGTTAAGCTGTCCGGCAGTGCAAAAGTGCTTGCCAAATTGGGAACTAAAGAGATGTAAAAACTGCTCATGGATCAGGTCTATCCTCATTCACTGCTTCTGCCTGTCTCTGAATTCCAACTTGAGCAGCTCAGCCCTCAAAACCAGGATTTTGTGATGCTTGCTATAAATAAGAAACACAAATGCAAGCCCTTAACCAGCTGTGTTTACCCACCAACTTCCCCTATTTTGACTCTGCACCCAATTATAAGGGAGAAGAAAAACAGGTATCAAGCTATTCTTGGAATGAGGTAGACAACACACTAATTGTTTTTTTTACAAACAGAAATCACCAAATTAAGCTGCAAATTAACATTCTGAGCTCTGCCCAACACTTCCAAAATACAGAGCGTTAGGTGACGGCCGTCGTTTTGCGGTTCTGCCCTCTGCAACCCAGCCACCACCACAGCTTGGGAAGAGGACAAAATGACTACAAAAAGAAGGAAAATGACAAAAGATGCATGCAGGACCCCAGCTCTCCCACGGGTCTGCATGCACACCTGTGGAAGTGCAATGAATACACAGCCGGAGCAAAGCTCCTCGTGCTCAGGTGCTATGGATGCTGAAGGACAGGATGGGAAGGAGGAGACTTTTCTGGGCCACCAGGGACGAGGTGCTTGGACGAGTGGATTCAGCATGATCATTTTTACACACCCCACGATCAGAAATAGGCACGCAAGCTGAGTTTTTGTCCAGTTCGAGCAGCAGAAAGGCGCGCTCGGCGCTGCCCTGCCACATGCGCTGAGTCGCCTCAGCGCCAAAATGGCTCCGCCATCAGGCAGGAGCGGTGTGCGCTCACACCCGTGTGCACACACACACACACACACGGGCAGCCTGAGCTACAAAGAGATTCCTCGCAGGTCCTAGAGAAGAAGCAGATATGCTTACGACGACAGATTGAAAGCGAGATTGTCTGAAGCGTTTCTCAGCTGAGGAGGCCTGGGCGAGGCACGCCCTGTTGCCGCAGGCCTGGCGTGGCTCTGCAGTTTGCCACAGCACTGCGGGACACCTTCTCCTGCCGGTTCCTGGTCACCCAGAGAGAGGCCGGGGGCTCCTACCCAGTATCTGCCTCCCCCTGTAGCAGGGAGGTTCAGAAAACTCCAGCCAAGCAAGGGCACACCACAAGCCATCAGGCAGTTTTGAATCGGTGCAGAAGGACTGAAGAGCAGCACCCACAAGATGGACGACCCCCAGCCACAAGATGGACGACCCCCAGCCAAAAGCGGGCTGAGGAACAAGAGGCCAGCCCGTGAGGCGACAGGGGTGGAAAGGAGGACGTGGAGCGGCCACCTGCCAACCAACAACACCTCATGGTGGCCTGTCTGTCAGTCCCAGGCCCGGCCCCGCTACGCTGAGGCGTGTTGATCCACGCCCTTTGATGTGGGCTCCCTCCCAGACACGCATGCCAGCTTGTATAAACCCTGGTGCTCTCCGGTGATTAGCGAGGAGCTACCAAAACCTGTTTTGAGGCAGCTGAGCAGATCTGGGGCTGGAGACGGCCCTGCAAGGCGACCGGAGGGGCTGTCACCTCCAGCTGAATGAAGAAGTGGCCACCAGCTATGTGGAAGAGGACATGCAGCATGAGGGGTGCCTACGCTCATCCTCCCTTCCGTAGCCAAATGAAGATGAAATGAATGGAAAAAAAACACTTTTTATTCAATCACCATCAAAAGAAAATCTTTATAGGGAGTCCTCAGGTTCTCCTGTATACCTAGCTGGGAGGGGGACACCCCTCTGCTGAGCCCGGAGGAGAAAGATCTCCTCACCATGGCGAGGTCCACGCCAGCTGGAAGAAGTCACCGAAGGATGGCACCTCCTCAGGTGTGGAAGGAGGGCAGATGGGCTCCCACCAGACACCAGCCAAGGCCGAATCATGCGTAAAGGTGTCTTCATCAGCCCTAATTAACATCCCTGGCTTCTCACACCCTGGCACACCTGTTAATTAGCACACATGAGTTAATATCATTTTAACAATGGATGATCACTGGGGGCAGAGAGGTGGTTGGGAGTAACTTCAGCACAGTGACTCACTGAGCGCAGCAGGAAGCTGAGATACGAGAGCATCAGGGCTACGCAGACCTTATCTCTTTAACTACGGGTTACTTTACAAAGCCAAGGTGCTTCAAAAATTCATGATCCTATCTGCCGTCCTTTCCACCTGCGCAAACAGATGGCCTTGGAGAATCACGCTGTCTGCAGGAGAGCCCTGTCTCCGTCCTGCAGACAACTGGAGCCGTGCAGGTCTTTTTTTTTCGAGTCCTTAATGGCAACGCTGGAGTTTCTAATGGGAGAAACCACAGAGGACAGCGTTCTGGTCCCGGCTGCCATGATTATCACCTGCCTTTGACAATCTCCTGGTCAAGCATGTTTCAGGACACAACCCGGGGCCCAGCAGGCAATTATCACCTGCCAGGAACAACAGGCCCAACATGAACACCCAGACACCGAAGGTCAGCTCCAGTTTCGGTGGTACTCCAAATATCCCATAGCCAGAGACCAATCTGGTGGCAAGCGAGGCACTCTGACGCGCTTTACTGTGATATTATAGTCCTTTTTCACAAAACACTGTAAACTACAGCCCTATAAACACAGCCCTGGCTTCAGAGTACAAGCTGACTCTTGCATATCCCTGTGGATAACACATGATTTTGGCCAAACTATGCACTGGGACTTTCACCCTGGTAAAACCCCTGTCCTGGAAGAAACACCCACACCAGTACCTGTGCGGCCTCGCGCGTCCAGAAGGAGCTGCGACCAAGACTACTGCTAAAGCAAAAGGTTGCCATTGCCCAGGGGAGGTCACAGTTTGGCTTGAGCCATCTTTAATTCAGTAATAAAGTTAGAAGGAAAGTCAACAGAGACCTCTTTTTTTTTTTTTATAAGCCTCAGCTTTGGAACTGGATGTCTGCGATGCAGAAGCTCACAAGAAGGCACTGATGGAAAACCATGATACTACCACCAGAATCACTTCCACCCCTTCAAAGTGATATTTAACGCTGCCAATTAAAGAAGTTTAACACCATGAAAAAGTCAATTGGATCGAATGCATCCATACTCCCCTTTATCAGAACAAGTTTCTCAGCCTCATGTTTCTATTTGGGATTAGGAAGGGAGTCGTGAAAGGCAGGTATTGTTCAGCCACAAACAGCTCCCCTTCAGCCTCTCTGAAAGTAAGCTAATGAACTAGAGTTCGTTGTTTGGTTTCTTTTTCCTTTTCTTTTGGAGAGGTCAGCATATATACCCGCTCCCGGGAAAGCTGATCCCAGTTGTTACAGAGCAAGGGTAGCTGAAAGGTTTCTAATGAGCTACAGGGAGTGGGTGCTGGCAATTAGCCAGCCCACTTGCCTGCAAAACCGCAGCCAACAGCAACAGGCACGCATTGCCACTGCTGGAGCGACTAGACGTGAAAATTTCATGTTTGTGTTTCACTGCAGTCAGTGCTCAATGTCCAAGCGGGGATCAGTGACGAGTGGTGTTCCTCAGGGGTCGGTACTGGGACCGGTGGCATTTAACTTCCTTGTTAAAGGAAGGACCTTGCAGCTGGCAAACTGAAGGGAAGGGATGCCAGCCAGAGGGACCTGGGCAGGCTTGAGAGGGGGCCCATGCAAACCTCATCAACCTCAACATCTCAAAAAGGAGGCCAAGTGCAAGGTCTTGCACCTGGGTCGGGGCTGTCCCAAGCACAAACACAGGTTGGGCAGAGAATGGATTGAGAGCAGCTCTGAGGAAAAGGCCCTGGGGGTGCAGGTTGATGAGAAGGTCAGCATGAGCCAGCAGTGTGCTGGCAGCCCAGAAAGCCAACCGTGCCCTGGGCTGCATCAAAAGCAGTGTGGCCAGCAGGGTGAGGGAGGGGATTGTCCCCTCTGCTCTGCTCTTGTGAGACCCCACCTGGAGCTCTGCATTCAGCTCTGCGGCCCCCAGCACAAGGAGATGGGCCTGTTAGAATGAGTCCAGAGGAGGGCCAAGAGGATGATCAAGGAGCAGCCTGAGGGAGTTGGGGTTGTTCAGCCTGGAGAACAGAAGGCCCTGGGGAGACCTTACAGTGGCCTGCCAGAGCCTAACGGGGGCCTGAAGGAAAGCTGGGGAGGGACTCTTTGTCAGGGAGCATAGTGACAGGAAAAGGAGTAATAGTTTTAAACTAAAAAAGGGTAGGCTTAAATTAGATTTAAGGAAGAAGTCCTCTACTCAGAGGGTGGTGAGGCACTGGCACAGGCTGCCCAGAGCAGCAATGGATGTCCCCTCCCTGGAGGGGCTCAAGGCCAGTCTGGATGGGGCTTCGGGCAACCTGGGCTGGTGGGAGGTGTCCCTGCCCATGGCAGGGGGGTGGAATTGGATGGTCTTTAAGGTCTCTTACAACGCAATCCATTCTGCAATGAGATGTAGCTCCAATAATTACCAGAGCCATCCAGCTGCGTGCAGACAATACACATGCCTATATATACACAGGATTAATAACTATAAAAGAGACCTGCTCCTGGTCATCCCGCCCTGAGAAAACACCCCCAGTTGTGAAGTTGTTCTGGCTATACACAAGAGCGTGCACACACACACCCTGAGGCTGCTATGGGGTCCTGCAGGCCCCCGCCCCGGTGGGGCTCACAGGCTGCACAAGCCATGCAGCGGCGCTTGCTCAGGGCTGGGCACTGCCACGTGGCACAGCAACCCACAAGAGATAACCGAAACAGGGACCGCTTCCTTTTTTTGATGAGAGGGATCACAGAGGAACATTTTATTCACGAAGTGTAATCCAACCACCTCCTCTCATTTCTTTGAAAGAAACTGTGCAGTGGCTGCTGTCATCTTCCTGCTGCATTCTGACACGCTCCTGCCACGTTGCTGCCAATGGTTTTAATTTGCTGGAAAAAAATCAGTTCACAGTGAGTGACAAGCTGTACTCTGGTGGGGATGCTGTCAGGCGATGGGTATCGTAGGTTTACATGAGTTGTCAAAATCCTTCAACACTAAAAATAGGCATCACGAGCTTCTGGATTCACAACACTGAAGTATTACACATAGGGGATGCTCATCCCTTCAAAAGGGCCCTAATCCACGCAGAGACAGGAAACACCTGACATACAGCAAAGGTCTCTGATCTTTATGTTTTTTCAGAAGAAAAAAAAAAGCAACTCACTGCCATAGGAGATTTCGTAACAGCCCAGACCGAAGTGAAGACAAGATGCTACTACAGCGTGGAATAAGACAGCGCAGTACGGGATGCAAGCACGATTAAGGGAAGGCAGAAAGACAAGCTTAGAGGAGAAGAGAAAAAAATTGCACCTTCAAATCCCACATCGTGGTCCAGGCCCCACTGAAAGCGCTGGCAGAGATCTCCCTGCTGCAGCAGTTTTCAAGGAAGGGGACAGAGCCACGAGGCCGGGGCAGGACAGGAAAGCCCGGGAGATGCAAGCAGGTTGCCGAAGGCTGACATTTCTGTACAAGGGATGACCTGTCCCCAGAGAGCAGCCTGCTGATGGGAACAGATCTTGCAGCAAGTCACCAAACAGGCAGGCCTGTAATTATTCAGGCTTTCTTTTGCTCGCTGCAAGTTCCCAAGAGCCCGGGTGCTTCAGCACACTGGCTTTGCCACATGGCATGAGCCATACTCCTGCATCTGAAGCACACGGAGAGAAATCCAGGCACCACAAGGCACCGCTGGCTGCACGTCCCCGTGCCCTGGTGAGGTGGAAGGTGCGGGGCCACCTCCAGCTGCCCTGCAGGCACCGGGGCATCGCACCGAAACGGCCTGACCCCAGCAATGTCATTGCTATGGGTACGATGGCATACAAGGGGAACAAAACAAAAAAAGGAGAAACCATTTACCCACCAGATCCTGTTTATTCATCCCAGCTTGCTGGTTCCATCTGAGTCACCAGGATGACTAGCGCGGGCAGAGTTGTCCCTGTATTAGGCCAATATTTACAGCAGAAAGAAAACGAAGCATCGCAAGGAATTACTAATGAGATGTTATCACAACACTGTGTAGAACTCAAGTAGCACTCCGATGCGCTTTATAAATAATTAGCAAATTCCCTTTCACAACAGCCCTGTGAGGCATTATCCCCGTCCTCCACGCAGCCAGGCAGAGAGCAAGTGGTTTGCTCACGGCCACGGTGCTGGCGCGGAGGCAGGGTTATAACCGGTGGCACTGCCCTTGGGGAGAGTTGCTGCATCCTTCCCCATCCTCCCTGCCCCAACAGCAGGGACAAACTCCCTCCAGCACCACCTCACCCCGCACAGGAGCCCCCGAGGGGCAGGGACGGAGGGGTGGGGTGGAATTGTGCCACCCGCAGCGGGCCCGGAGGAAGCGGCTCTGCGAGACTTCCCCTTTCCTAGATCCCCTTTCCAGACGCAGCCAGCTCTAAAAGCCCCTGGCCCTGCCCCACAGCCCCAGCTTCTCATGGCCCGCTCCCTCCATCCCAAAAGTGGCACAAATGGCACAGAAACGTATGCAGCTGCCTTTGCTCTCTGCCGGATGCACGTTAAGAAAGCAGGCAGCAGCGCAGCTATTTTAGATAAGCTGCATAAAAATAAAAGATGCTGCTTGAGTGTGCGTGCTCTCATTTTTAGAAAACACTCTCTGATTTATTTATTCTTTTTCTTTTTTTTTCCCCTTCAAATCCTTCTAGCAGATGGTAAAGAACCTCCCCTCAATGTCCTTGCAATGTGGAGAAGCCCCAGCCTGGTCTGAACCTCACCGTAGCAGAGCACCACGTGGGAATTACAGAGTTTGCCACCCCCTGGACACCTCTGAGGTTTGAGGAGCTCTGCCTGCTTTATGCCTGAGTGCCTTCACTTCCTCAGCTTTGCCAGCTAACTCGGTGTAGCTACTTTTGGGGTCTTTTTCTCCTTTCCCAGGCCTGTATCAAGCCATTTAATTGACAGACAGTCAATTTTATCAGAAAGTATTTGCTATATTTATACATCGCAGCTCGTGGAAGGGTCTGACCCAGCCAAACCATGCCGATGACAGCGGCAGACACACAACAGAACAAACCTGGAGGGCTTCTGGACGTAGCACGGAGGCCAAGAGCAACGCACAGCAGAGGCGTACTGAGAGAGGAGAGCATTTGGAAAGGCCACGGGAGCATTTTGCTTTGAAATGCTTCAGAATTACAGGAAATTGTTCAGACTCCCCTGTTAAGAAAACAAGAAACTGAGAAGCACGACCAGGAAACGCTGTTTAAGTCTTGGCTCTTTTCTTGTGGTTAGCAGATAGGGAGAAAAGATGCAGAAAAAAAAAGAGGAGGAAAGCATGAGGCAATTGGAAGTGTCTTCTCTGAACCAGGGTCTGAAGTTTTGCACTTTCTCTTGATACCAGTAGGTTTAACAGAAAAGTGAGTGTTTCCAAATTTTGTTCCGAAAAGTGTTTGGAAGAAGGCCACAGCTTCTTACAGACAAAGCAGGAAAAGTGTATGAACTGTGGTTCTCAAACAATGTCCTCGCTCCTGCAAGCCCATGGAGCAATCCCAAATCAGTGGCGACCCTGAGGGACGATACCTCAGTACATACATGTGATGTTAGACACTCGCCTGTGGAAGACCTGCACCTAAGAGCTGACCTGAGCCCGCAGCCACCAACCCCACTGCCACTTGCCCTCTGCTTTATACTTGCACAAATGTATGTTTTTAAGTGCTCAGGGATCCATTATATCCTCTAAAACAGGAGTTCAGCTACAGACTAACTACTCAAGCAAGCCCAAGGGCAGAAACCTGCCCTCTTACACTGTCTCAAACCCTGTCCTCTGACAACCATGATCATTTCAGAACTGCTGATTAATTTTCCACACCTCAACTTTTTTTTTTTCCTTTTAAAGTCCTGCCTGTTCCTTTTCTTTGTTACGAGTTTTTTTCAGTCTTTGCCTGTTACCTGACCATTGAAGCCTGGTTCGCGATTAAATACAGCGTTTGGAAGCCCGATGGCAGAGCTGCCTGCTCCAGGTGCTCCAAGTGTACGAAGCTCTAGGAGATGCTAGTGATTCGGGACAGATGCTGCTCTGCAGAAGTCTGTGTGACCAAAGGTATTTCCCTCCCCTGTATCTGCATAATTCCACGTGGAAGGGCTGCACAGTGTAAATAGCAGCAGGTATGTGTTACTCTGGCAGCAGATGAAGCAATGGAGGACACAAACCCACTGCAGAGCAGTACGGTAGCTTGATTTAAGCAGTCGCATGACTTGCACAAAAACAGTGATCAGATACCGTAAGGTTAAGTGCATCAGGAATGCTGCTCTTGGAGAAATTACTGCTCTAACCCAGGCCAACTTCTGCCACTACAGCGGCGCTGAGCAGATAAGGGAACCCTTCAGACTGCAGTGGTCACGTTCCACATTTTGGGGCACAGCAAAATTTAGCTGAGCTTATCTGGAGGTGAGCCGGGGTCAGGCCAAGCGAATCTGGGTGCCACAGGTGGGCCTCACAGCACACCCATCGGCTGCAGCCCAGGGGAGCCTCCTGCATCAACCACGGATGGGTGAAAGCTCTGGAGAGACCCCTGCCAGAGCAGAATAAAAGCCAGGGAAGGCCAAAGGTCTCCTGCAGCCTTCCCATGAGGTGATCCCACTGTGCAAGTGATCCAGAGCCACTCCAGGCAGAGTCCTCTTCTTCACTTCTGCCCCACTCTCCATGTAGGTTCTTCGGGCAGCTATCAGCTGGGGCACCATCCTTCAGGACACAACTGAAGAAGCTCTAAAGCCCACAGCAAAACAGCACATGCCCATAGCTGGTAGGCAGGTGTTAATCAGGTATGTCAGTCGATCACTGGACGTTGAAGAGAAGAATCCTAATGCCACGGTTTCCTGAGGCCCTGAGAGCTCAGCAGGTTCCAAGATACCTCCTTGCCACATCAATAATAACACCGACAGACAATGCGAAGCACCAGAAGTAGCAAATCCACCAGGCTTCTACATCTTTTCAGGGAATTTTGGCGGGTTAACTCCTCCCCAACACATTTTAAGCTAGGTGGTCTCAATCTGTCCCTTTGCAGCCAGCAAACACCATAATGGAAGCTCTGGTTAACCTCAAGCACAAGGCTGTGCTCAAGCCTAACGCAGATCTCTGCAGCACACTCAGAAGGGCAGAGACCAGTGAGCAGGGAACTTTGCTAAATGTTTCTTGAACTTCTGTCAGCCTTCAGCAGAGTACAAAGGAGGTGGAAAGCAGCTGCCTTCCCAGCACTGGGACAAACTGCCGCAATGCACTGGAAGAAGAGATGATTTCAGATCACGGTAGGAAGCACCAGGCTGCAAAAGAAGTTCTCCCTTCTATGTCAAAGCCTCCAAAGCTCCAGTACTTGCAGAAAGCTGAGCACCACACTTACAGATTGTGGTACCGAGGAGCGAATGGTGACTTACTGTTACTTGAACAGGCACAGAAAGCTGCCGCCATTGCTGCTGACCAGCCCTCTGGTGCAGACAGGCACTCAGAGGCCCTGGGAGGTAACAGAGAAACATGCCCAAGGACATGTAGGTGCTGTATCCACGTCAGCACCTGATGGCCCTTTTGACATTAGTCACTATTTGATATGATGGAATGGGAGAGAAGGGCAAAGAGAAGGAAAATAAAACCACGCACATCTTTCTCTTTGTTTTTTTTTAGATGCACTGTCAGTCCATACCCCAATAAATGTCTGTGCATCTCTTCATGACATAAATGTCAGCCTTGCGGTGAATTGGAACCTCGGGACTGCTGCACTGGCAGAATTAACATATTGCACATACAAAACATTTCATTATCCACGGCAAACTGTACGCACTTTCACTCCAGGGAAACTGCAAATGCCACCCAGCCTCACTATTGTTTTCTGTTAACAGGCTGACAGCCCTGCCATGCAGCCACACACTGGGACATTGGGTTTGATGATGTATCAGTCTTCCAGTTTCATTATTCTCTCTCTACAATGCTGACATTTTTTTTACATCTTTTTTTTTTCCTGTTTGTTCTGGTTGTGTCTTTATAGATGTGCCACATTACCAAATGATTTACTTGAAAAAACTTACCCTGGGACAAACACAAAACGGGGCACATTTGTCAAGCTGAAAATACATCCGAAGGAACCCGCAGTGCTCTCTGCAATACGGGTAGAAGGCGATTTGGAGGTAAGAAAACCTCAGACACAACAAGCAAGGCTCCAACCCATTTACACTAGTGTCCGTGGTCAATACTGATGCACTCGAGAACTGAATCTGTTCCCTTCTGTGGCTTCAACTCATTGCATTTTTCCTTCCCGCTCGTCAGTTGGGCTGGCTGTAAACTCAACCATTTGCATAAGCCACAGATTTTGTCTGCCTCTTTGAAAGGTCAAAAATTAGAAGCAGTGCAAACAAACACACATGACAAATAGGCCAGCTGGCAGCAATTTGGAGTGACCACATGGAGGAAGTGTGGAAGCGAATCAGGGCAGGACAGGAACCTTTAACAGCCTGGGTCTTACACATATATTGCAACTTACAGGCTGCCTCCAGGGAGTTTTATTATTATTTTTTAATCAGCTTTGTATCTTTGCAAAGATTAGTGACCAGCTACCCAGATTTAGCGCTGTCGTGTTCCCATAAACATTTCCAAATATACGTTCTTTGATAAAAGATGCAGCTGCTGGCACCATTTTTCACATAAACATTTCTCTGTGCATTACACTGCACATTACTAAGGAGTCTTTGCGTTTTTATTCCTAAGAGACCACTCGTGCTCTTCTGCAGGGTTTGGGGCATCACCCTGGGCCTGAGAAAGGAACTGGGACATGAGCACATTATAGTGGGGAATAGCAGCTGTGAATGGATGCACAAGACTAAAAAAAAATAACAACAAAAAAGCACTGGGGTTGTTACTCACATGGGGGCGTCACAGAAGTAAGGAGGAAGGTTGGGAACCATTTGCCGTCCCGTGCAGCTCCTAGAATAGAAAAGAAAGATGCAGGGGTCAGCTGCAAAGAGCCAGGCAGCCAGCTGCACGGCTGGCAGGAATCCACCTGCCCCTCGATACCTGCAGCAGACCTCTGCCAAACCTGGGCTGTTTGGGAGTGGAGGTGGGAGCTGACTGACAGCATCCCAAGCTACCACCCGGCTGGGATCGCTCATTTTGAACCCAATCCCCTGGGTGCTGTAACACCACCAGGCATCCCCCAGATAAATACACCTTCCTCCCCACCTGCAGAGCAATTTCCATCCAAGTGAGCCAACTTGCACCGGGGTTTAATGCTCTCTCCACGGCATCCCCCTCCACCACGGAAATCCGTGCCTGCTGCTGGAGGAGCACGGTTAATCTCTGCAGGCAGATGTCGGCCTCCAGAGCTGAGAAAACGACTTTGTTCTTCAGGAGCTGGGAATTTAAAACGCCCCGAGTCGCAATGCCTTGATGAATTGGGTAAGCTAAACCCAAAAGGAAGCACCTGCTCGCTGAATAGCCCCTAATGAAAGCCCCGCTGCTGCTCCACGTGCGCCTCACTCAACGTGAGCGGCCCCTCGCTGGTTACCAACACGCTGGCCACAGCCAAAGAGCTGCATGGCAAAAAGGAGCCGAGGTGGCTGCTGAGAGCAAAGCCCTTCTGTGACTTGTCTCAAAGGGGAACCTCCTCGGGCCGGAGCTGATCCCTGTGGGCTCAGACCTGCAGCGGAGGCAGCCAAAGCCACCCCAAGAAGACACGCGGCCCACACCGGCCTCCTGGCAGGAGCCCAGCTTGCCCCCCAGAGGCAGATTTGGGGCCCAGGCCTGGGTTTGAGCTCCCTTACAGCCACCATGACGTCTGCTCTCTCAGCAGAGCCAGGTTTTCACGAAAGAAACACTCCCAGCACAAACACTGCCCCTCTTCCACATCTCCTCCGCTCGCCCCTCAGCCTGGCCTCGCTGCCCGCACCCCCGGCCCACCACCTCTCGGTGCCTCCCTCCTTCAGGGCTGAGGGGCAGAAGTGGCAGACAGGCGGGCCACGAACCACACCAAGCAGACCCCCGGCTTCTCAAAAGATAAAACAAGACGTGTTTGGGCCTGTGAATTAGCCACAGTCCTGCCAGTCCTGTAAGCAGTTTCCTTCCTTGTGTATTTCATGTACAAGCAACCTGTGGTACCTCACGACCTCAAGGTTCCTGCCTTCTGCACCCGGGACTCCCCTCCGTGAGGGCCGCAGCCCTCCCAGGGCCCCGTTCTGCCTCCTCTACGAGAGCCTTTTATTTTCTTCGGCTATTCCAGAAGTCTGTAGTGAAACCCACGCGTCTCCAGCAGCCCCTGTAAATCCCCAGCCCCCGTTTGATGTCAGGAGGCCGTGGCAGCCACACCGTGCTTGTCCTTGTGACATGTAACTCCAACTCAGCAATCCTATTACCCGTGCTCCTCGCGGTTGTGCAGAGATTTAGCCCTCGGCTCCCCATTGCTTTATCTCTTTGCGTATTTGCCAGTGCAGAAACAATCTTGGGCTGTAGACAGGTCACGTCCAAATGCTTCTCCTATCTTGCTGCCAATCTGGAAAGAAAAGCAACCGGCACGTAGCCTGCACTGCGCTGTCGAGCTCCCCAGCACAGCAGCCAGACGGGAGCTTCCAGGCACAGAGACAGCAAAGGGACAAAACCAGGGCTATGGAGCCCTGGTGAGGGGCCTGGAGCACGAGTCCTGTGAGGAGCAGGGCTGAGGGAGCTGGGGGTGTTTGGGCTGGGGAAGGGGAGGCTCAGGGGAGGCCTCATTGCTCTCTGCAGCTACCTGAAAGGAAGGGGTGGGGAGCTGGGGTCGGCCTCTTCTCACAGGTAACTGGTGCTAGGACTGGAGGGAACGGCCTCCAGTTGTTCTTGGGTCATCTCCTATGCCTACAACCACAGCCCTGTTTGAATGCTGCCCTGCCGTTCACCTGCTAGGAAAACCCTCCCTTTCCTGCTGCGGTACCCCTCCTGTGCTCTTGCACAAAAGCCGTCTCTTACCTCATCCCATTTTTCCCTCGTGTGACGCCTCCACCACATTCCTGACAACTCACAGGTTACTCACCACTGCAAGTCTGAACCCTGGCTCTGCAGCACTTGCCGACGAGGCGGCTGTGTCTCTGTCAGAGTATCAGCCCCGCTTCCTCGACATGCTGCAGCCCAGAGACAGCTGATGGAGGGGGCAGCTGGCTAGAAATCTGCCCTTTTCCACTATTTCCACTATTACTGAGGTAGCTACACCTGCTTTGGACTTGCCTTGAAGCAGCTGTACTCGAGGAGCACTGCCTCAGGATCAGTGTGGCTGAGGCTGGCAGGGACCTGTGGAGATCCAACCTAGAGCAGGCTGCCCAGCGCCACATCCAGCTGGGTTTTGAAGCTCCCCAAGGAAGGAGACTCCACAACCCCTCTGGGCAGCCTGTGCCAGTGCTTGGTCACCTGCACAGTGAAGGAAGGAAGGAGTGAGACAAGCGGGCTTTCAAAGGGTTTTATTCTGCTCTGAACACTGACCGTGACGCTAAACCCAAGAGAACTGCAGCCAGGTGCTGGTCCCACTGGTGCCTGAAAACGCCCCCGACGATGCCAGGTTCCTCTTCAGCCACGTGGCGTGGAGCACCGGTGCTGACAGCAGCGAGACAGCAGGAACACAAGGCCCAGCAAAGGAAAACAGGGGATAACAGTGTCCCCTTCAGCAGCAGCCCAGGCTTGGAGCACACACACGAGACTTTCCAGAAAGCAACTTTATTTTCTTCCGAAAAGCAAGTCCCAACAGGTAGCGTGCCGCAATGAGCCCGAGCCACGATCCCTCAGCACCTCCAACACTGCTCAGAAGGGTTTGTCCTCGTGTTTTTGTTTTTCCCCGTAAGCCTCGAACGCAGACTGCAGGTTTGGCTTCGGCACCCATGGGGAACACCTCGCCTTGCCCCGTGAAGGCAGCATCCCCCCGCAGCCAGGCATGCCAACTAACCAAGCCCCGTTTCGCTCCCAGCGCTGTGGCTACACGAGCACGCCTACGCTTGTAGCAGCAGGAGCTGGCTGTCACGTCACGGCTACCTTTTGCAGATCCCCTCACAAACAAGCTCGCGGATTCCCCAGGGCTGCGGGCTCTGCCCTATTTCAGGCTCCCTGCCGGCGTTTTCCAAAGGGGCGATTTCACCCCTAGAAAGCGGGGAGTCGCTCAGTCAGCAGCAGGCCGGGCGCGAGGATGTTTAGCTCAATAATGCAGCTGTCAGTGGGATTTTGAAATGTCACTCCCACACCTAGCAGATGCAGCTTGCTCACTCCTCGTTTTAGAAAAATGTACTCGAGTTCCTTTTGTAATGGATGCAAAATGTTTCACAGGGCTGGAGCTTTATTTTGAAGGGAAAAAAAAAACACACTACTCTCGTTCCCTTTCAATTGAAAGACATTTTAATTAATTCTCTTGAACATATTTAAACTGTTCTATCCCTTTTAAATACGCTTTTACAGGGACAAGCTATCTCCTTAAGTAAACCCCATATGGCACGGAGTTGAACTAAAAATCCCGAAAACCGAGACAAAAAGAGAGCTGATTCAAGAACAAGGCTCCTCCACCTGTCATTCTTGGCCCTGGCTTTGCCAAAGCTTAACATCTGCGAATAACTCCAGGAGGATGACCAAGATAAATGTTTGTACAATGTCAGCTTGAACATACCAATTGCTTTCAAACAATCACAACTGGAATGACAGCATGAAAAACGAGCGAGAGGAGACACCAAAAACCTGTGGGAGAAAGATGCTATGAGTTCCAGTCAGGTTTGGTGCCTTACCTTATACGTGAGCTTACTTTAAGTAACCAGAACTAGTCTCTTAGATGAGCTTTTCTTTTTTTTTTTTTTTCTTAAAAAAACAAGTAATGTTTTTCAACAGACAGAACAATTGTACCCCAAAAGCCCCACCAACCCACTTGCACTTTTCACACGCTCTTGACCCCATAAAATTCCTTCCTCTGGCTGAATGCATGTGGAAGAAGAGAAGAGGCGCTGGAAAGCAGCCCCAAAGATTCCTACACCTTCAATCCTCAATATATGCAAACGAGATACAGGAAGAAAATTCATTTCTGACTTAAAAATTCACTTAGGAACAAACCTCTGATGCTTCCCTTGTTGGCAACTACATCTACTCTCCTGCAAGTCCTGACACCGAACCCCCTGGAAATTGGACTAGGCTGCTAGGAAAACTGCCGTGACATTTTCCAAGGGCCCAGATCTATGTACCCATATGGTTGCCTTTAACTTCATAAACCAAACAGATTGGATTTTTTTCTAAAGGTTAGAACACCGCTTGCCCTCTTTTCCATCACGCAAAGTTTAACACCGAACTCAATTGGTTTTGGTATTTGTACTATACCTAAGGCAACGACCACTTTCTGATCAGCATTAAATTCAGCTCCTTCTTAAAACTCACCTCAGTTCCCTCAATTGCTGTTCTGTTTTCACAGGGGGTTGGCTAAATGTTCTGCATTGAGAAGAAACATGTAGTGTCCATACATATAATGCGTGTGTGCATATACGTATATATCTGAGCCCATGAAGCAGTTGCTAACACTTGGTTGGAGGAAGCAAGAGCACTAAACCCTTTATCGAATCCTGGGTAGCTGTTGCCTGCCATTACACAGTTGGCAGGCGTCCCTTACCAAATTTATGCACTAAAATTAGCTCTCACAATTGCAATCAATTGTAACAATCAAGCACGAGTAATTCAGAAAAGAGAAGGTAAGCACAGAAAATGACGTTACAGCACTGCGGCGATCTTTGATTTGTTTATAATTATGGGCAGCCTTTTCATCCATGGGCCGTGAGGCTGCAGGCACACAGCCTGTACGCAGAATAAATTATTGTCGAGAAGCTTCCTTCTGCGATGTCCCAGAACACTTCCTTGCCGTTGTGTTCTTGGCGTGCTCTCCCCTGCCTCGGAAAAGGTCTCGGAAAAGGAGCTGCAAAGGGATCCTAGAAGCTCTCTGGTGAGGAAGATGCCCATCTCTGCCTCCCCAGGCCCCAGATTTACCCGATACCTCTTGGATGGCTTCACATTGTGTGCACATGGGTCGTGGGAGCATGTTCTTCTTCTCCTTGCCCCCATTCCTGCAGACCAATGGCTCAGGTGCCGCTGCTCTCCCTGCCTGCTTCGCCACCTTCCTCGCCCAGGACCCATCGGGAGGACGGGGACGGCCCAGCCATGGCTCTGGGAACTCCCCAGGGCCGAATCCTGGCCCCAGCACCACCTGTGGAGCAGCAGGGAGCACCGGGACCTTTCCAGGAGAGGAGATGAGGGATGGGACCCTGGAGCAGCACCGGGGCTGCTGGTGGCATTAACAAGGTGCAAGCAGGGACGCGCGCATCCACAGTTTGAACACACGAGCTTTTTCCAGGGATCCCTTGCTATGACACGGGGAAGGGTTAGCAGATAAAAGCCATCTCTCCCACCAACAGCACAGCATCAGTAACCCTCCCCAAAACGATCTGCATCGCAGTGAATGGCTCTGAGACAACTCCCCAGCGCCTTGGCTGGTAGGCATATTTTTTACCATCCTCCCTGGCGCAGATGGTATATATTGCGTGTGGTACGGTGCCAGAGCAGAAATCAAAGTTACAGGCAGCTCTGTACAGATTTTTTCCCCCCCTGAAACAACAACTCATGAAACTAGTAATAAATGTTATATTGTTTGGAACGAGAAGCAGATAATGTATATAAACTTCTGGAAACTAAACACATATGGCAGGAATATGCTGGAGAACACAGAATACCCTAGAGAATGCAGATAATGAAAGGCCCTCTCTCTGCAACTCAGAGTAAATATTATATCTGATTGTCCCCCCTCTCCCACATCCACACGAGCAAATCAATGTCTGGCAAGCCCCTCGGATCCCAGCAGTTCTCTGTTTTCTTTACTAACAATCGACGTAACTTCTGGCCCCCGAGAACCTACATCTTGCATGTCATCACATATTTATGCTGAATTACCTACCACTGCTTTCATTCACTTCTGAATTTTATTTTATGTTGTGTTTTTTTTTTTTTTTTAAGAGGTCACAGCTGAACTACGAAGGAACAAACCTAGACAAACAAGCGTATGGCATTGAAGGCACACTCCGCTTTGGCGAAGACAGGAGGCAGAAAAGCTCGCGTGGTACAGCTTGATCAAGAAGCCAAGTCCTGAAGCACTACACATCTGCCTCCCTACCTCAGCCCCTACCAGGGAGCACTGCTCAGACCCAGACCTACTGCGTTTAAGAGAAAAACGAGCAGAAGACTCACTATTCTTTGTATCATCTAGAAGCTATTTACAGTAGTCAACATAAATCAGATTAAACCTTCCTGGACACAATACAGAGCCCACCAACAACAGCTTAAGAATTTTCCACTGACTTCATCGGGCTTTGGCCCAAGCCTTTCATGTAGCTCCTCACTGATCTCCTTCACACCGCGGAACTCACATTCGCAATCCCCATCAGATAAAGCCAAGGAGGCCTCGCAGCAAAGTGCCCAGAGAACAAGCTGCCTCCTTGGCAAAGTCCACCACCGAGTGAAGGTATCGGCACTGTCAGCAATGGATTTAGTACAATCCCGAGACAGCGATAGGGGCAATTTGCAGAGTAAAGGCGATCTGTGACTGCACACAGAGCCTCATGCCCAGCATTTTGGCACGGTACGTTTCGTGATTCATCCTGGCTTGTATCAGAAATAGATGGCCAGCAGGGCTAGGGAAGTGAATGTCCTGACGTACTCAGCTCTGGTGAGGCCGCACCTCAAGCACTGTGTTCAGTTTTGGGCCTCTCGCTGCAAGGAGGACATCGAGGCCCTGGAGCGTGTCCAGAGAAGGGCTGCAAAGCTGGTGAGGGGCCTGGGGCACAAGGCCTGTGAGAAGCAGCTGAGGGAACTGAGGGTTGTTTAGCCTGGGGAAGAGGAGGCTCAGGGGAGACCTCATTGTGCTCTACAATTACCTGAAAGGAGGCTGTAGCGAGGTGGGGATTGGTCTCTTCTTCCAAGCAGCAAGTGGTAAGACAAGGGGAAATGGCCTCAAGTTGTGCCAGGAGAAGTTTAGCTTGGTGATTTGGAAAAATCTTCTTCACTGAAAGGCTTGCAAAGCATTGGAATGAGCTGCCCAGGGAAGTGGTTGAGTCACCATCCCTGGAGGTCTTCAGGAAAATGCCGATACAGAGCTCAGTGACATGGTTTAGCGGCAGACTTGGCAGCGCTAGGTTAAAGGTTGGACTACGTGCTCTTGGAGGGCTTTTCCAATGAAAATGATCCTAGGATTGCTTTTTCCTCTCTCTGCTGTGAGCACTGCAATGGGTTCTCCTGTAAAACCCAAATTAATTGATTTTGTTGGCTAACAGATTGAGCTGCACCTGCAGGTTTGAATCACTGTGCCCCTCTACGTCAGCAGAAGGTGGCTGTCAAAACTGATACCAGAAAACGAGAGTTACAAAAAAACAGTGTTTTTAACATGGGAAGTCTTTCAGGTGAGGGCTGCAAGTTTCGTTTCAAAGAAGCAGAGAAATCCCAAGAGCCCCATCAACCCAGTGGCCATCCACCCGAGGGGACCAGGACCACCAGGTGGGAAGGCAGAGCAGGAACCTGCCCCAGGGCTCCCACCTCCCAGCGATGCCCCGACCACATCCGAGGCGACGCTCACCCCTTCGCTCTCCCTCCGACACAAACCCAGTTCTACATCCAAGCACGGTGAGAACATTTTTGGTATGATCCAGTTTTACAAGAGAGAATTTATGTTTCCAATACAACTGCGATTAAAAGTTATGCAAAAAACCACGGGGCCGTTGCCAAGTTATTTAGAATTCCTCCTTTTGAGTTTGCATTAAGATTAAAAGGAAAAACAGCTGAAGGAGAGGGACTTAAAAAATACATGAAGTGTAACGGATAGTGAGGAGATGGCTAGAGGAAAGAAAATGGAGAACTGAAGCCGATAAGCAGGGAAGGGGAACACAACGAGGTATCAGGCTGCAGAATGTCCTCCAAAAGCAACGACAAACTAATCACAGCAATCGGCATTGCCACAATAGCAGGCAGCAGCTGAACACGGCCCTATAAACCCTCACCCTCCTGCAGGGCCAGGGAGAGGCAGCGATACCCCCAACACTGGGTCTGCACCATTCGTAAATTGGAGAGATGGGGAAAAGCAAATGGTCATGCTCCTAAAGCATCTTAAATATTTCCCGGACTAGCAAAATGAGAAACAAACAGAAATAGCAGCAGAAACGTACACACCCACACAGGGAGAAAGGAACAGCCTCCGTAACCGGCTGTCCCTCTCCTCCACGTACCCGGGACTGGAGGTCCCCGAGCAGCCCCTTAGGCAGAGAGCTTCGAACACGGCACGGCCTACCTGGGCACTACACCTCTGTCAAGAGCAGGTGCTCAGCGAGCAGATGCCTATTCAGATAATGAGCTGTAAATAAAATCACGCGCATGGCTACACAGAAGAAATATTTTGGCTTCAAAGGCATTTTTCTTCAGCGTGTAAACACGGCAGGAATTTCTCTCGTGTCTCAAATAGCATTGCTCTGCACACAAAGTCAAGTCTACTCACGGTATGGTTTATTTTGCTCCACCGGCTGGAAACAAAACACCAGCCTTCAGCCACTCGGAGAGACGGCGGCGTAACGTCCTGAGGTTCAGAGATGCTCTGCAACGATGGGCAAGTTATTTTTGGAAATCTATCTGGTTGCTAGGGCAAATTCTCGTAATGATGCGCACCATCCGCCAAGCAGGATCTGGTTTGCAATTCAGGAGGGGAGGAAGGATTCAGAGGAGGGATGACTAACCGGGGGTAACGTGAGAAGCCAAGTGAAATGCCGCACTACACAGGAACACGGCTATGGCTTCCATCACGGCGCAGCTCAGCTCCTACCTGAAACACGCCGGCTTGTTTTGAGCCAACAGAGCCCGGATCGCAGGCTTGAAAGAAACCTCAGAAGGTTGGACAAGGCATCCTGCTGCCCCAAGGCAGGATTAACTACACCTAAGCAGTACCTTACACGGGCCATACCACTACTGAACAATAAACAGCTGTTCGTACAACTATCTCCCATCGGTTTGATTTGTCTTTACACAGGGGAGTAAACGAGGCAGACAGAAACGAAGCAATTTGCCCTCGATTGCACACTGAATCTCCTGCAAAATCTGGAAATAATTCCAGATGTTCAGAAGACCACAAATAACCCATTGATCGGTTTTCTAGGAGCTGCATCGTGGTCTTCTCATTTTCAAAATTACTGGAGCCTCGGTTCACTGGTGCCTTCCATCGGGAACAAGCGGGGCCTCCACGCTTCCATGCTGGGAGCCAACAAAGTGATGTCCCCAAGAGCCCCCAAACAGCCCCAGTGTCCCCCTGGCACCCCAACAGCCACCCCTGAGCTGAGAGCAGTGAGAGAGGGCACGGGTGGATGGAGCCCACGCTGCTCATCCTCCTCTCCCTGCAGAGAGGAAGGGTGGGGGCCCAGGCATTGCCCCCAAGGCTGCAAACCTCTTGCTTGCACCCCCTCCCTGGGGCAGGTGACAGCCTTGAGGAAAACCCCAACATCCTTCATCCAAGTGCAATGCTTGGTCCGGCCTGTGGTGATGGGGACGAACCGTACAGAGAGGAGAAAGTAAAAGCAAAGGTGCCAGCTCGGTTGTCACCTCCCCTGCATCCCTGCCTCACCCTTCTGTATGACTCAAAGGAGCAGCCACAACCACTGCCTGCCACTCAGAGCTGTGACGGGAGAGGAGAAAAAACGAAAGAGGGCCTGCAGTCGCCTGCCACACGCAGCCTTCCCAAGGTGCCATCACCCCTGGGTACGCTCCTGGAGCACCACAAAAGGCTTGTGAAGGCAGGGGCACGGGGCACACGCACACACATGCATACACATGCACACTTTGGCACACGCCATGTGACAGATTTTAAGCAGGCGAGACTCAGATGTGAATATTTCAGGAGGCATAGAAACAAGAAGAAAAAAAGCAGTACACACTCAAACCGGCAAAATCTAAGAGCTGGCACAGCACAGAAGTTGCTCTCCCAGAATTAGAGTGTGTTTGTTTTCTTCCTTGAAAATACATCAGTAACTCTAAAAAAAATAATAACAACTTCTCCAAACAAGGTCTGACACAGCATTTGTACTCACCCTGGCAAGTTCTCTTACTTCCCACAGCTCTAACAACTTCTAGGTGAACACAGCAGCGCCGGGGAGTTCGCCAGCACTACTTGCAGAGAGGTACCTTGAGAGCAGAGGCTCCGAGTTTCCCTCCATGCAGTCCCACTAACACCTTTAATTCTCCTCTAGGAAGAGCACGAGGAGACTCCCCGGGGACTCAGGCTCCGGCAGCAGGATGTGCACGGCTCCCCTGCAGGATGAGGGAACAGAGCTGAGG
The DNA here is from genome assembly GCF_963932015.1 of Anas acuta. NCBI lineage: Eukaryota > Metazoa > Chordata > Aves > Anseriformes > Anatidae > Anas > Anas acuta. Next base: position 96,216,082 of record NC_088979.1, on the reverse strand, counting down.
CGCGCAGCCCTCAGCCCCGCTGTGGCACGCGGCTTGCGTTTTATGTAAGCGTTTGTGGCTGCTGTTCAGTTCTGGAGGAGGGCTTACCATGGAAACTGCAAAGAGGTGCTTTGTTTAAGAGGCAGAGCGCGCTCCTGAAGGGCTGTTCGTCCCCCGCGTGCAAACACCTCAACTGCGGGCACGGCCTCGCCTTCGGACGCATTCTCCAGAGCACGGCCAGCGCCGGCTGCAGACCGGTCACCGCACGCACGCCTCCACACGAAGCATCTCCCCCTGCCCTCCCCGAGCTCAGAAGCCAGGTGAAAGCAAAGCAGGGATCAACTCCTTCAGGTGCCCATTAGACGGTTCTGTGGGAAGTGCCAGCTCCTGCTGAGGGCCCGCGGGAGCGTGGCAGCTCCCAAAGTGCAAAGCCTCGGGGACTGCTCCCAGTCCTGCGCAGCCCGCAGTCAGCAAGTGACCTGGTAATCCAATTAGGCGGCAACACTAACTAAAACTGAAGGAAACAGGGGACAGTAAAAAGGCAGGGGGAAGGAATTATGTACAGAGCAAAGCGTAGCCTCGTTGCTCCCCTAATCCGCAGCTGTGAGCGGGGTGTGGGGAGGACAAGGCAGCGCCTTCAGGCCTGCCCTGCCGCAGGGAGCGAGGGTACGAGTGCGACACGAGTTTTAAGGCCATGTTTTAAGCCACCTCCTGGCTGGGTTTTGGCCTCGGCTGGGCCGTAAGGTGGTTACAAACGAGAACATGGAGCAGGAGATCTCAGGCACCAATGGATTTGTTTGGGGGCGTGAAAGAGCGTGAAAACGATCGCGTCAGTTTCCATGCTGGAGGCCCAAGCTATGGCATTATCCGGGTTTGGCCCAAGCTATGGCATTATCTGGGTTTCTGGAAAGGAATAAAAGCAGAATGAAAGAGAAAAGCTTTGTGTGTGCCATTGTCCTGGATAATTAGCATTTTTAATAGGACAGTAAACATAAGGCTGGCTTCAGATGATGATAACTATTATCATAAAAAGCACGTTCAGCTTTTTATGGATTTTCCATTATCATGACAAAAGAGCACCGAGCATCTTGGCTGAACTGCTGGAGTTAAAAATGTGTAACATCTGACTCCTTAAGAGAGAGTTTTCTTAGAAGAGACTTTCACGAACAAGAAATGATGAGGATGCACTTCTCCTACCACTGATCCCTCTTCTGAAAAACTTTCAGAGCATTTTTTAAGTCTGGAGAGAGAGAGACACGGTTATTTTATCAAACCTGTGATCCCAAATCAAACCCCGACAGCAAGACAGGCTGCCCAACGCAGGCACCCAGCACCTCACGCCCAGGCCGGAGAGCGACCAAATTTGCAGGGAACAAAATATTTTCCCAATCCTCTCCATGGGCAATTAGCATCGCAAGCCTGAAACGTCAAAAGCTGACTCTTAATTACTGAAGTCAGCACTTAATGACTCCAATTATATTTCTACTGATTTCTGAAAATTGGATCCTCCACTACACTTGCTGTATTTAAATTCGTTTCTTACCTCATTTGCGGTAATTATACTTCGACAAACCAAATTAAAATACAGTCGGTTTCTGAAATCCTACTTAAAAATAGTGGGGATTTAAGAATAAGACAATTCTTAAGCCTACTGCCAGTCGCATTTTCATCTCCCTCCCTTCAGAGCACAGAAATTCTGGAGTTACAAAGATGAGACAGAGATGCTAAGGACAGTGTTTGCTAAATGCTGCAGAAAGGAAACAGCATTTTAGTTCTGTGGTAACAACTCACTTTCCTATCCCCCCAAATCACAGAAATTAGCTTCTCCTCTTACCCTAAAAATCACCAAAAGCTACTCTTCTGGGGCCAAACCCGAGATGCCCATGTTGGCACAGCCGGCAGCATCACAGCCCAAACAACGCAGTCGCAGGAGTCTCAGCATTAGTGTTAATTCAAGAGGCAAGAAAGAGGACATGGATTTACATTTTCCCTTCAGTGCAGGGAAATAATACGCCGTTGTCACGGCTGCTTCTTGCAGCAACAGTTTTTCCGTTACATTTCTTTCTGCTATATTTTTATTCCCCTCGTTTGCGGATGCCCCAGCAGAACCAGCCCCTGAAGCGGGGCACGGTGACCAACAGCGGTTACCCTGCAGCTCCAGAAAGAGCTGACAGACACCATTTCCTACCCCCACACACCAAGGACTGCTGCGTGGCTTCGCTCTGCATATTGATGATCCTTAATGCCGCCTAAAAGCGGCGGAGAAAATCTCAAGTATGGATTTCACCACTTTGCCCTGTGCTTGGCAGAGAGAAGCCATAAAGATCCGATGGTGGTGACGTGTGTTTAACGATTAGAAGGGACAGGAAAGCATTCATTAAGACATCCACTTACTCTTGTGGAAAGGGACATTAAGGTGATTTTTCTCCTTGACCAGTGATGATGGCAGGTGAGCTAGCTGATGAGTAATGTTGGTCTGAAAGGGGGCTTTTACGAACAAATCCATATAGATATATAGATATTTAAGTTGGCAGTAAATAAGCCTATTCAGAGAAAGCAGGAAAAGGGGTCAAGGGAATGAAGAAAAAGGCCTGCCACTTGCCCATGACTTCTTCAGCTTCAGGCAGTGATGGAAGATTAATCCTAGGGAATAGAAACCACCTCAGTAAAGATTCCCCAGATTCAACCCTTCCTGGGACCAGCTGAAGAAGTGCTGTCACAGTTGATCTTTATTCCTCAAGCCTGGCATGACAACTGGGGTGGGACAAGGCTGAAAAGAAGGGATAATTAAACAAAAAGAGAAAGCAAACAGGCAAGAACCCTCAGAAACTGATTAGACAATGAAAGTAAATGACTTGGCAAAACAAGGTTGATTTCATTGCCAGAGTTATAAAAACATCTGAGAGATGGAGTGCTGCTTCACTGCCTGATATTCCCACCCTGCGTACCTGCAGCACTGATAGGCACTGGGATGTTTTGGGACGTTTATTGGGGTAAATGACACCACAGCTGGGCCACCTCCTTTCCTACTCTGTGAAAGACAAAAAAGCTGCCGAGGATTCCTTCCTCCAGAAAGCAAACCACCACCAAGGACTTGGGAAAAGGCTCACGTTGCCAAAATAAGGCTCGGAAAAATATATTCATCAAGCTCACGTGCCATTTGTTGCTTCCTTGTCTGGAGGAAGGGTACACCAGCATTCAGTGGGGTCACCAGAAGCAGAAAGCCACCTTCCCTCCCCGCACTTCTGCTCCGTGCTGGGCTCATTTTCCACTCTCATACAGATCCCTTTCCATCCATGTGGGATTTTGTATGGCCAGGGGAAGGTCCCAAGCCTTGGGAAGAACTACACGTGTGTTACAAATCATGCCTACATTCCTCAGCTGCTGGTCGTTTAATCCTTCTTTGTAATGCACTGGTACAGAAAAGAGACTTCAATCCCGTTTCATACAGCTGGAGTCTCGAGTCATCCCGCAGGTGAGGGCAGAAGGACACCCAGTACACATTTGCTTACCGCTGCCACCAACGCCAGCGTCGTGGCGCTGAAATATTCCAGTCGTCAGAGCAGCAGCGTTGCAGGCTGCCCTGCATTTTTAACCCTGATTGTACATAATTGTTAATCACTGACCCATTCTCCGGCGGTCCCAGGCTGGAGTGAGTTGCTAAGCAACCCATTTTTGCTCCAGATACTTTTTAAAGCTAGTTTAGAAATGGCCAAAAGTCAACAGAGTGAGTAGTGAGGCTACTGCAGGCAGATCTGTGACGGAGGTGTGCGCGTGGGAAGCAAGCGAGGCTCAGCCACAGCTCTCCCCAACACCTTGCCCAAAAACGTGGCCTGCAGCCCCAATCCTTCTCACCTCCCTGGTGTGTGCACCCAGGAGCCCCACATCCCTTCACTGTCCCCATTGGGGCAGACACGTGCTCCCAGCTGGCACGCACTCGCTGCCTGGCACCGAAACGGGGCCAGATGAATTATTTCGGCTGCTCCCTCTAATGGGCTTTCATGTCCAAGGGACCGCCACTCTTCCCAGAGCTTGTGGGGACCTCACAGCCCTGGGACTGTGTCCTTCTGGCAAGAGAGCATGGCTAGGAAAGGGGTGGCATGAAGAGGATGGCAAATGTTGCACCCCGTCCGGCTCTTGTACAAAATTCTATTTTTCTCCCTTTTTCCTTGAAAAACACCTCAAATAAAGAGCAACGTTTACTGTGCTCTGTCATCTCAGAGAATTATGTCCTCCTCATCTTGGTATTCTCCCCGTCTCATTAACAACCACTGCGGTGTGCTATTATTGCAGAAACTTGGGGTTTGTCCTGTAGCAATCAGTCATAAAACCACTACAGATTTAAAGAGAAGCAAGACCGAACAGCCGCATTAATTGTCAGGAACTGGAAAAGTTACAGGATTAGGGAGGAACACGCAGACAGGAAAGCGCCAAACTTCTGCTTTCTCTGCCCTCTCCCCCCCCTTTTTAATATAGAACCTACGGGTGTAAATTGGGCCTTTATGATCAGGCTCACAAGGCACCCCATCAGCTCGGGAAGAGGCCGTGGCTCTGTGCCAGGGTGGGTGCTGGAGCAGCTGAACACGTCTCGTTTTCATAACCATATCCCTTCTGTGCATCCATGCAGGTATGCCTTACTAAAAAAATAAATAAAATCCAAGAAAAGTTTAAGACCAGCCTAACCCAGCACACACACAGAAGCAGCAGAGGCCTCTGGCTCGTGCCTTCCCCTTACCTCAGCAAATGTTTGCTATCACCAAAAGCAGGCAGGGCCACGCTGCCAGGGTTTTAGGAGTCAAGGAGATGGTTCAAAGAGCAATGTGAGCTGTGTTTTGTAGAGGAGGGCCAGGGCAAGTCCCGTGACCTTCCTGAGCACCACGAGGCATCGGCTGCTGTGCTCACCTCCGCAAAGGCTCGACGCTGGGTTCACTCGGGCTCTGCCTTATAACCTCATGGAAGAGTTGCTGTAGCAGGATCGCTAGCTGGGGAAAGAAATGATCAAGCATGAAGAAACCATCCAAAATCAGGGCCCCAAGAGCAATCTGAATCCTTCTGTTTAGGCTGTTGTTGATGGTTTGTTATCAAGGACTTAAAAGCTGAACCCAGCTTGCCTGTGCTGTTACTCTCGGGCCCAAGCAAGCTGTTTATCACACCGGGTGATGCTAACCCCGGCCACGCAGCTTCCAGCTTGGTGGCTGCCTCCTCAGTCACTCCAAGCAACACGACACCCTCACCTCCAGCTGACCCCTGCAGCTCAGTATTGTTTCACGAAAAAATCCGGCAGCGAGGTTATGGCAGCCCGCCCTCCAGACAGGCAGACCTTGCGCAACGCCGCACCAGCGCCACACCGCATCCAGGGGCACGGCGTGGCCAGCGGGATCGCAGGCTGGGGATAAACACCCACAGCGCACGGGGAGGTGACAAGCCAGGAACACGGGACTTGTGGCTCCAAGAAGGTGGCTGGGATTAAAAAAAAATAACATCCCCAGCAGCTCTGCAGAGCAAGCTAGAGACGGCTGAGTAGGGGAAGGTGCCAAATAAAACTGCTAGGAGCTGGATGGCTCTCTGCTCACTTCTGCAAGCAGAGCTTCTTGGAAAAGAAAACAATCCCTTCTTGGTCCCCCGAGTGTCTCGAGTACAAAACCTGCACTCGGCTCTCCACCCGGCCTGCGTGCGGGCAGGGAGAGCAGGACGGGCACCACGCAGGCTCGTGAGCCAGCAGGCAGGTGGCAGGAGGAATTTCAGGGCCCCCAGCCTCTGCAGAAGGTCAACAAAATAAAAAAAGGAGCTGGAAAGAGCTCCAAAATGCAGAACGCCCCTCAGAGGAAGAGAGGTACTCCAGTAGCACCCGATAGGTTAAGTTTAAACTCATGGTGTTGGTTTCCCAGGATGCCAGGGGACAGAAACCCTCGCCATCCTCATCCTCCTCTCTTCCTACCCCGTGGCACAGAGCTGGGGAGCTGGCATGGCTGCTCTTGTGCTGAATCCCTTGTGGTCCAGCAGCCTCACGTTTGCAGGGAGTCGTTAATCCATCATCTTCAGCTCTAAGATTCATACAAATGATTTTTATCCATAATTAATTAAGGTCTGTAAATGTGGAAATTAAATTATCATTTACGGTGTAAAACAAGACAGGGCAGAAAAAACGAGGTAACAGCAGCAGCTCCCTCCTCGGCGTGAAGCAGGAGGAGATGTGGGGGTGGGGTTATCCAGCAGCACCTTTAGGTCGCAGTACAAATTTCAGCATCGTTGACAAGCTGCTCAGGTCCGTTCCCAAGAAAGCTTGGCATCCAAGGTGCCAAATTAATCCCGAAGCTCAGCTCCGGGCTGTTCTCAGCGACCCCTCTGACCCTTGCATGACAAGCACGTTTGTAAGACAGCTAAAACCCAGCATTTCTTTCTCTCTTGGCTCCTCTGCTGGAGAAGAGGTTGGCTGAAGCACTAGAGCCGCTTCTCGTCACATGTACGAGGCTCAGCAGACTCACCTTTCCACTCGACTCAGGAGGCAGCGAGAGAGAGAACATGCCGGGAACCAGATGGTCCCGCGCCGAACACAAGGCGCAACTCACTCGAGGGGCTGCGAGTCAGGGAGGGAGCAGGGATGAGCAAGCTACAGATCAGCGCCACCGAGTCAGCCACCGAGCTCAGCCTCGCGTTTCCAGCACAGCCCCGCTGTGGGTACTGCGACACAAACTGCAGCCATGAATGTTTTCTCTTTAACTCAAGGGAAAAACACTCTGGAAAGCTCTTCTGCTTCTTGTTTCAATGGCGAAGCAGCACCTGACCCAGTGATGGGGATCATGACGGTTTCGGAGGCGACTTCTCCCCATCCCTGACAGCCCGCTGACGCAGTTAGTACCGAAATCTGGAAGAAGAGTAGAAGGATCTTCCTCCCTTCTACTGAGCTGCTGCCTTGCCTGATTGCAAAGGGATATTCAGGCTGACACTGCGCTGGGGAGGGAGGCAGTAAACACTAACACAGAGAGACTGGCAAGCAGACGCGTCCCAAGACATTAGCGTACCCGGCCAGGCGGGCAGATTGCGGGAGGGGCAATGGCCGTGCTGAAATTAAGCGATGGAGAAAAGGTTCATACACGAGACCTCTGGTTCTGCACAGCCAGACCCAGCAAGGCACCAGCCACAGGGGAGTTTCGGGGCTGCTCTCCTGCCCCCAGGCACCCTCACAGCTGGCTGAAGGCAGCAGGGCTGGGACGCTGCCCGTGCCAGCAGGAGGCACGGCTTTCCCTGACGCAGAGGGAAGAGGGCGAGGCTCCCCGCTGCCCCACAGGCGCTTCTTGGGCTCAGCTCTTCGCCTGCCAAGGCAAAACCAGCGGGCAGAGTAACAGCACGGGTTGCTTGCTGCTGAAAGAGCAGGCTGGGAGAAGATGGGGAACGTGGATAGCAGGAACAGGAAGAACTGCTCCGTCTGGTCCCTCTCCCTCGTGCGCCCAGCTCCGTGAGCCTGCTGCCTCTGCGGCTCCGACCAACTGGTACATCCCCTTCTGCCGCTGACGCACGGGGGATGAGAAACCCCAATTAAGGATCCACGGCTGGCAGGCAGTCTAATTGGTGCCTCTAGCTCCGCAGGACCCCGGGAGCTGCTCCGTGAGCACAGTTCAGAGGCCAGCACTCCCGAAGTGCCTGCAGCCACACACACACAGCAGAGGTACACAACCAAGCGCCAAATACACACCTATTTTGGCACAGCCAGTTTTTAAAATCTGCCATTTGGTTCCTGTAACTTACCCATCAGGAACAACGAGCACACAGTTGCTTCCTCCATTGCACTGCAAGCTATTCCCCACTGCCTCTGAGAGCTGAGGCCCTGCAGAGGGCAAGGCACACACTTGGTTCCCCGTATTTCTGTGGGGTCTGTATTCATACAGATATGAACATAAGAGTGAAGCAGATGCCCAAATCTCAGCAGGCCGGGACTGGTGACCAGCACAGCTGCTCCTGGACAAGCCCTGCAGTCCTCCAACCTGCCAGGACACAGCACAAGCCTTTGAGACATGCAGGGTGCAAGTGACAGGCAGATCGCCCAGACTGCGTTTGCACATTTGTTGTTTCGTTTAAAACCTGCTAATCCCAGCCACGTGGGCTCCCGTTTGCTCAGTGACCCTCTGAGCTCTCTGCTCGGCCTGCGTGCAGCAGCACTGCCATTCAAATACCTGCACCCAGCTTGGGATGGGGTCCTGCAGAAGGAAGGGGACCAAGGCAGAGACAGCTGCCTTGGTCCTTTAACCTTACCCTTTAAAACCAGAAAGCCCAAACCCAAGTAGCCTGGGTTTGGGCAGCACACACCAAGTGTTCAAGTATGGGAGGCAGGAAAAAAGCAATTTCCTCATCAGTATCACTTTTGTCAGCAACAGGACCCAAAGAAGCAAAACCACGTTCTGCAAACCACCCTGAGCGAATCACGAGCGCATCACACCTCATAAATATCACTCTTCAGCTGGGGATCAAGCACTTCTCTCTCTAATGAGCCTTCCCAAACAGAGCAGACGTCGACCACAAAACAATTACACAGAATAATATTGGAAATTCCCAATTAGGTACAGCGCGAAAAAACACTTCAAAGAAGAAAAAGAGCCCAAGAAAGACACTAATTACATATTTTTACCCTGCTATAGACGGGGCTTATTTAAAGGAAAGCATTTTGCTGGAAAACGTGTTTGTTTTAATTATCTAATACTGATCTCATACACAAACAAATCCAAGCTATGGAAAAAATGCCATGCCCAGGCTTTTACAACAGGGTTCAGCCAAGGAGAAGAATGTGTTAAGTAATTAATGGTTTTTTGCAATCTGAAAGGTACCTATCGCTCCGTTTTGCCCATGGGAAATAAACGCTGTTGCAGAGCGATAAAATGCTGTTGCAGAGCAAAATCTCTCTGTGGCCCAGCCTCACTGCTGCCTGGGAAAAACAAAAAGAAAGCCCTTTTTATTTCAGCTCCGTTTCTGCATAGCTGAAGCACCCCAAACTGCCTGAGGTTATCGGCACAAGCATCCAACGTGCGGAGTGTGTTAAACGCATCATCAGCTGGACGAGCCCGATCGCTGAAAGCAACGCCAGCGCTGGACGTTGGTTAGCACGGAGCTAACCCAACTAAAACCAGAATCCATGGGAATCAGGCATAAGCGAAAACAGAAAAATCACACAGATACATGGACAGCTCAGAAGAAAGCTCACCAGGCAATTAAGAAGGAAAAAAAAGAACATGAAACTTCACATCAGAAGAGAAATCGCCATCCAGGCTATTTCATTCCATTAATTTTTTAGCAGTATTACCCACTCCAGTCAAGTATAAGATAGAGAATTTATATTTTTAGCCTGTTGAAGCAAGCCTTCTTCCATAAAAAGGAGAAGCAATCTCACAGTAATTCATCCACAGTGCAAAAAGAAAGGAATTCCCTCCCTCACACAGTGAATTCAGTGGCAAAACTCTATAAATATTGCAAACCAGTTCCAGCAACACAGGCGATTTAAAAGGAACTCGGAAGCCGAGGCTTAAACCAAGCCATTCAAGTCAAATATTTTCACAGCAAAGGGTTCAGAGGTAGAGGATGGCGGGTTGATTTTTTTTTCCTCCGACTCATGACTCTTCTATCAAAAGCTTACTGTAAACCCCAAAGGGAAGGAAAAAAAACAAAACCAAACGATCAGAAGAAAGAGAATAGCAGATGTTTTGGCTTCTTTTTCCCCAGCTAGAGCCACAGCCCACACCTTAGCTCTTCCACACGGGGATGCCCTCATCTTCTCCCGGTGACCCGACACCCACAGCTCACCTCCTGCCGGCACCAGTCTTCACCGCACAGCCGCTTCCCCCTCTCAGCCCCTGCGCCCACCCCTGTGCAAACTCACATTTGGGGCTGTGTGGAGAGGTGCAGCTCTCACCATGAAGGCTGAGCGCAGTCAGGGAGCTCCTAGCACCCGGATCACTGCTGTAGGGAATTTGTGCTGCCCAGAAGGGCAGGGAAATAGCAACTCCATGAAGCTGCAAGAGAGATGCTAAACAGAGCAACAACGAAACGCAAAGATGCACCCTGCTATTTCTGCAGTAACTAATTCAGTAAGGAAAAAAAAAGAGCAACTTGATGCTTAAAAATATTCTTCGCAGGCTATGTAAGATCCATTACTTCTTTGCTAAAAGGAAACATCCAGGATGAAGGAGAGGTCCTAGGGAGAAAACAAAATAAACTCGTTCCACAATCGCGTGCCATTTGCTTAAGACCACTGTGATGAATGCACACCAGCAGTCTTCGTTTGGGGCTTCCCCTACTCATCCGAGCGCTCAGCTCTTCTGCTCCCCAGGCTGAGTGAAATAAATAAATAAACACCGTACGCATGAGTAGCTCCCGACATAAATATTTGTTAAAGACTTTTATTGTTACTCCTGACACGGGCCATCTGCACCGTAGAGACGTTCAGACCCACGGCACAAGCAGCGAGGCTGGAAGGGCGAGCAGCAGCGATGCCCTCTCCTACCCGCAGGTCTCGAGGCCACCAGGCAGCAAGGAGGCGCTCAGGTGTCACAGCAGCTTGGTCCGATGGCAGGTTTCAGAGAGGAGTCCACTCCTGAACGCTGCCTTGCATTAAAGCACGCACAGAAGTTCGAGCAGCACTATTAAAACGAGCCGGAACAATCCTATTACAGCTAGGCTGGCTAGCCTCGCACAGACAAGGCTAATTAGCTGTTTTAACACACTCTCCTTCCACAATCAGCTTTTCAGAACCAAAGCAACCACCGGTTGCACCGCCAGCACATGGCAGGACAAGACAAACTCACAGCCCTCCCTGGATGAGGCCCCGGGCACACGAGCACCTGGTAACCTCACAGCCCCCGGCAGGGGTTAGGCTCACTGGCAACAAGACCGAAGCGTGGGGCAGCAGCATCTCGTGATCCTTGCCACCTCATGTTTAGATATTTTGTGTTTTTATTTTTATTCTTCCTATATTTCTGCGTGTTAAATATGACACGGGCTAGTTTGCTTGAAACTCTGAAACACCCTGTGCCCTCGCTGACGCAAACGCCCCCCGAGGGTATGCCAGCTTGTGTTCAGCTCCCAAAAAACAACTGAAGAGGCTACTTGACCGAGGCAGCAGCAGGTTTACTTTAGGCTTCTGGAGTGGAAGCAGGTATTACAACCAGAGTACAAACAGAGCTGTAAGCGGCAGCAGGCCTCTGATAACGAGAAAGAGAGATTAAACCAGCCCCTAATGCTGAAACAAACCCTTCAGGACCTTAAAGGGAGAAAGCCAGGCTCCGATTATTCCTTTGACATCAGTGCTGCTTAGCTGCACGTAGGTGGCTGGCTATTCTGCTAAAGATTTCTGTAAGTTTAACCTTACTTTTTCAGAAGTTGCACAGAAACACCTCCTTGGTATTTAAATGCTTTCTCTAGGAGCCTACAGATGCTCGGGCTCCAAGCCTCCTCTGGCAGCGCCGCACGCCTGCAGCCCCTGAAGCGCAGGGTGTTGTCAAGCTCAACGGCAACGGGAGATTCAACATTTTAATCTCAGCTAGGAGAAACTGCCTTTCAAACACAGGAAACATTGGCACAGGTTAACAAAAGGAAAGAAATGGATTCAATCTCTTCAAAAGCTCAGACGGGTGGAAGAGATCCACCGGGCATTAAGGCAGGAGCTTGGAAGGAGAGCATCCACGGGCGAGCGACACCGCCACAGCTAACTTGAAAGAGGAGATTTACGGGCAGATTAAGCAGCAGCATTCGTCCCAAGCCTGGAATATGGGGTAGTGCATGCAAGAAACATGCTCTGCTTGCTCCGGGACACAGAGCAGATCCTGGCACCTCCTGATTCTTTCAGAAATGCGGTCACCTTCAGTGCCTCGAGGAAGAGGCAACTCCAGTGACATCCAGCTTTCAGCACTTGGCAGGAGAGGATGGGAAAAAGCATCCATTTGCTTAACCAGGGATCTGAGGGTTGGGAGGGAAAGGCACGTGCACCAAAAAAGCCAGGAAGGAAATCAATGAGCAGATGGGGCACGGTCAGGAGGGAGGAGAGCGCCTCCTGCTAAAATGAGACTGCAACCAGCTTAGAACTAAGTTATAGGAAAAACATCCCTCCACCCCAGGAAAGCCTGCCCTGGACGTGCCAGCCTGTCCTTTCCACGGTGAGGGTGAAAAGCAAGACAGCTTCCCCAACACGTTACCCTCAAATCTCCTGTGGACCCAAATTCATCAGGCAGGCAGGCAGTGGCCAGATTCAGCTACACATCAGAGATTTATTTACTCACCAGAGTCAACTGGAGGGAAGGAAAAAAAAAATATATAAACGAACAGCCCAACAGCCCACACACTTCCCTCTCCCTTCATTTATTTCTGGCGTCTTCCTACTTTGCATGGCTTGTGACACCACCAAGCCCAGAGCATCCCGCAAACAAAAAGCAGAAAAGCTGGTCTTTCGTGGGGATAAAAGAAGGCACAGGATCTGCCCTGAACTACAAACAGGTTCAGACACCTTCTCTGGGGAAGATAAAGGTTGTTTCGCATGTAATTCCTCCCACCGCCTCCAGCGCCTTTAAAGTACTGGGGGAAGGAAGGAAGAAAATAAGGATGTGTCAGGAGAAGATGGCACATTTGCATCAGGCACTTTGATGGCAGAAACGCTCCTGCGCACCCCCGGTTATTGAGGAGGCACTCGTGGGCCCCTTACACAAGAGTGGGAACAGGCAGCAGGCGTGCCAGGCTCGGTCTGCGTGCCGCATGGGCACAGGAGGGCTCCCTCCACGGCTTCCCGCATGCAGCGTGGGGCCACAACCGTCCATGAGGAGGAGGAGGAGTGGGAAATGGCAAAGTGGCACGTGGAAGTGTTTGTAAACAAACAAGAAATGGAGCACAGATGTTCTCTGCATCTCCTAAACACACACGTGCCCACGCTGGGATACGCTGACCCAGCACCAGGGCCTCCAGGAGTGACGTTGCAGGAGCAACACAAGGTGGCAAATCCACGCGGCTCCTCCCGTGCCACGAGCTGCTGCCCCATCCCCTCCACGCAGCTCAGTCCTCTCCTGCTGCTTTGTGCTTGCCAAACTGGTACAATTAAGGCATCAGTCTTCTCTCACTGACTCCTACGGACTGCAAAGCCAGTCCTCTCTTCCTGCAGTTTCAGCTCAAAGCAATTTTTTGGCACAGCTCCCAAACGGGAGCAGTTCCGACAGCGAAGTACTACTGACAGCAGAGACCAAAAACACAATTCGGTGACACGAAGAGATGCTGGGCATCACAGATCAGATAACCAACATGCTAATGCTAGGAACAAATAAAAAATAAATTCAGATTTCAGACAGGGCAACATCCCCAGGTGCCATTCAAAATGTTTGACGACTTACTGCTTCCTTAGAAAGCCCTGAAAAGTACAACACGTAATTTCCAGCTTCTGCTTGAGAGAGGGCACGCTTGCTTTTAGCGAGGCAGCCCCCAGCCCTAAGGGGAGACTTCTGCGTGCTGCAGACATCACTCTGCATCTGCATTTCCACCTTCTTCCCCCCTCACACTAGCCCGGGATGTGCTTTCAGCAGCTGCTGGAGCTGCAGACAGCATCCCTGCAGCTGAAAGTCATCTCCACGTATAAACAGATGGCTCCAGAAGATGCCCACCCAGCAACAGCACCGCCAGACGCCCCATGTTTGCAGCTGGATGCTGAAAAAATAAATGAATAACACTTTGAATGAGCCCTCCCTGGCCGAGAGAGGAGCTGACACCCAGCAGGTGGATTTCCAGCCCCAAAAGCCAAGGTTTCTGGTGGCCCAGAGAACAGTGGGCTGAACGGGTGCCTCCCTCCTGTGGCAGCCCGTGTGTGAATATGGGGTGGAGCAGAGGTGGCAGAGGCTGCCCCTTTGGCCAGAGCACAGCCCTGAGCAGGACCCCCAGCCCAGCTCACACTGCTCTGCTGCTGGCTCCCTCCTGCACGTGCTGTGTCACCACGGGAGCTCCCCTCTCCCCTGCCCGTCAGGAGGAGGATGCGTTACTGCCCTGAGGACCAGGGCTTCATCATTCAGGACTCAGAGACCTTGAGCACCTGCAGCAGGCAGCTCTCCAAGGCACGTCCTGTGCTGCTGGCCCTCACCCCGCTGCATGACAATTCCCCTCAGGGTGCCCCCACCTCCCCCGGGGACCTTGCTCAGGATTTCAGCTGGCAGGGAGCCCGAGGGCTTTCTCTACCAGCAGAGAAACTGGGCTTTTGCTAACGCTGCCGGCCCTCACAGCGTGCCAGCAGGGCACAAATCATCCTGGAGAAACATCTCGTCTGCTGCTGGCTCACTGCTCCAATGTCACCCTTTTTCCCCTCCCACTGTGGGATGGAGCAGCCAAGTCAGGCAAGACCCATATGGGCCCCAGGACATCCTCCCACCCCTCCAGTGCAAGGTGGGGAACAGGGTACCCCCATGTACGCTCCAGGACAGAACGAGGCAGCAGGCAAAGTGCTGACAAAGAGGGGATTGAGCCTGTAGGGCTGCTCCATTTGGATGGGACAACCCCAGCCAAGCAGAGAGCAGGCATCACCCAGACGAGCCCGTACTTCACGTCTGACAGTCCGCATTTAGAAACAAACCAGAGGGGCCGGGGCCACAAGGGCAGCAGCAGCTCAGCAGTGAAGAAGTGAAGGCACTTCCTTAGAGTGCTGCTCACCAGACCAGAGATGGATTTTTTTTCAAGTATTTTTACTTTTGAAGACAAACAGGCAAAAAAGATAGGTACAACGAATGCCACCTCTGGCGCCTGCACCAGGCACAGTCCCTTCTCGTGCAGCTTTGAAGCGATACCCCAACAAATCTGGCTTTCTCCTGGTTTATTTCAAGGGCAACCTGCTTCTCTCCTGCCCCAGGCCTTCCTCGGCCCATGGCAAGCCCCGCACGTAAGCTACACACAGGACGTATGGTCCACAAGGATGCTGCTGCCAAATGTCAAGCTCACGTTATCTGCAGAGAAATGCACGCAGTCATCACAAAAACTGGCGCAGACCATCAGGAATTTAGCAAGAAAGGAGAAATCAGCACTTGGGTACGGCTGCATTGGAGGATGCTGTCTCATACGCCCCATGACAGGCTCCCAAGGACACAACATCCCTTATGCCACGGTATTTGGCACGAGGCCTCTGCCTTCCTGCTCGTATGGCAAAGCACCAGAAACCCCTCATGAACTCTAATGAATTTCAAGGCACCGTGATGCAAAAAAAATAAGATTAAAGAAAACATAAAGCTTCTCCCAGCAACCCTGACGGTGCACGCACACCAAACACAAGCTGCTGCACATCAGTTGCAGCCATTTCAAGAAAACGCCCCCATTTGTGCAACGAGCTGAAACACCAAAAAGCTCAGGGCAGCAGTGAAGCAAACCTTTGCTGGCGATCAGACCTCGATCCTCCTCACTCTGCGGCTGTGCTTCCACCGGAGGCAGAGGGCAGCAGCCAGAGGGCACCTGACCAAACGTCCACCCAAACTAGCTCCTGGCCATGTTTCACCAAGAAAAATAAATTGAAAGGCACTCAGGTAACATCAGTTACCCTCCCCGATGCTGCAAGGAGGAAGGACGTGCACCAGAAGTGAATCTGCCATCATGGACCCAGGATGGGGTTTGCACCGTCCCCAGCTGGTCGGGCAGCTGGGGACATTGCAAAACTTTTTTTTAGGTTTATTACCAGAGGAAAAAGAATATTAAACTAAAATTACAAACATGTAACTGATGAGTTCAGAAGCAGTTGGTGTAGCTCTGATCCCACAACGAGAGGTCCCCAGCATTATCGACTGTCAACAATTATCACTCACAGACACACAACACAGCTTTGTTCCCCACTGGAAGCCTCAACTGCAGGCAGCAGGAGTTGCTACTGAGGGCAAAACACAAAGCACAGCCTCGCCATGCCAAGTGTTCTCCAAAGGGAGACACAGGAGTGGGCACAGAAGCCTCGTCTTCACCAACATCCTTTAAAACAAACAGAAATGAGAGTGCACACCCCAAAGGAGGGGGCCAGCAAGGAGAGGGGACCCCAAAGAGGCACCAGGCTTAATGCATGCTTAATGAAATGTCTGGTTCATTAGGTATTGAACTTCCATCAGCACTTGGAGGGAAAGCTACATGCAGAAAAGATGAAATGCAATCAATTCCTCCTGAAATTGCATACATTTCCCCCACATTAATCCTCGGCAAGCTCTTCCCAACTGATATTAAGCACCAGATCAATTAATACTAATTGCTCACCTTATTTTCACAGAGGAAGCTTCACACCTCAGCAAGCCTCAAAAAAAAAAAAAAAAAGTATTTTTTCCAGATACTTGCCTGGTCTTTTTATATTCATTTAGCTCTGCACTTAATTATTTTGGCAAGTAACTGTGTCAGCTCAAGTTTCCTTACTCATTACCCTTTTGCCGAGCAAGAGCACGAAGCAATCCCGTTTTTATAAGCGCACTGCCGCCAGCGACAGAATAAACAAAGTTTTCTCTGAATCACGGGGTGAAATCCCCAACCCATTGCCTTCATTAGCAGGCTTGCCATTAAATTACTACGGCTTGTCCGACTCTCCCAGAAGACAGCCATGACCAGGCGAGGAAACGGATTGTGCCTGCAAGGAGCCAGCCCTGCAGGATTTAGGATCACCTTTCATGGTGATCCTAAAGATGCAGCACGTCCATTTACTGTGCACATTTTTAACACAAGCCCTACAGGTAGCACAGAGTCAACAGGAGCCACATTTCTCATCCCCCGCTGTAGGAGGCCAACAGGTTTTCTCACCACCACCTGATGAATCCTCGGAGGTTTCTCTTCCTACACGCCACAGAGCCACATTGTACCTCACCATCCCCCTCCCCTGCTATCAGGGCTTAATTTTTTTCCTCTTTTCTAAACACAGGTCCATTACTGTCTGCATGACAAACGAGACAAATAGCTTCGCAAACGAAGTGGCTTAATGAAGACGTTTTTTCTTCCTGGTTAAAGCTGTGCCTGGGGACAAGGGGGCACCAGCACCCCTCAGCCTTTGGGAGGGCTTTTTTGGCTTTAGCTGCGGCTAAGCTCAAGCCTTCTGCAGCCAAGGGCATCTCAAGCTGAGTTAGTTACACGGTGGGAACCCAACAGCCTCACCTCAAAACGCCTCTCTAGTCGTCCACTCTGTGCACTACCTGCACCGCTTTGCTGCCTTGCCCTCCACCTTGTTGCACGGCAGACGTCAAATCCTCCAGAACAAAAACCAGTCCCCTCTTAAAAGCATGACAGCAAAGGTACATCGTATTAGGGGAAAAAGAAATTAAAACATCCATATCTATGGGTTTGGTTTAGTTTAGGATTTTTTGGCTAAGGTTCTCCAGATTTCCTGTCAAACAGATAACAATTTGGAAAGTGCCTCTGAAATTGTGCCACCCAAACATTAGGGCAGGTCCATGATGAAGGAACAAGCACCAAAGGAGGCCTCGTGAGAGTTATGCCAACATGGAAAAAAAACACAGGTAGGGCACGAATGAAGGTCTTACTAATAAAAACATCAAACAGCCCCAAAACTCTCCAGGAACTCTAGGCTAGGAAGTGGCACTGGAAAGGCTCTGAGACACGCTGCTGAGAAGCAGAAAGCAAAGAGACGCCAGGAGCTGGCTCAACCGAGGTGGCAAGATACAGATAACCAAGCTATCTCAAAGATAAACAGGTGTGATCATCCAAAACAGCAAAAATGTTGCAGCTATAATAAGGATCTGCTCCCAGCTGCTGACCCCTGGTGCCTGGCGGCGCGTCACTTCCCAGGGAGGGCAGACAGCCAGGCAGGGGGAGAATGTGACTGCAAATCCAGAGGGTCCACGCAGGCTGCTGTGCAAAAACACTGGGGGGAAAAAAAGTCAAACCAGGAAGGTAGAATTTGTGTAGCAACATCACAAGTTTTCTCTCTCTGCATAAAGAGGGACAAGATAAAGGGGATCAAGGTATTCGTGTTCTTGCAGAGTAGTGCTGATAAAGCAGGAAGCCACGGACAAACTGCTAGGCCACGGCTCTCTGGCATGAGGTTTTAAATCTTCAGATATAAGAAGTTTTGAGTGAGAGATGAGAGATGCTTTCCAGCTGTGGCTTAGCTTTAGCCTAGAGATATGCAGTTGCTCTACAAAGGTAGTTCCTAAGAATATTTTTTTTTTTTTTTTAAAAAAAGCAACAAAGGGAGAGGAAACTCCAGTCATCCAGGAGTGCTATCTATCGCCAGCCAGGCTGCGATTAAACAGCGAAGCGGTGACTGAAGGGGACACAGGATGAGACAGGACAAAGCCTTCTTTCCTTCGGTAGTTGGGTTGGGTTGCAGATCTCCCAAGGAGGCTGTGCAGCCCATGTGGTTTTACCTGGGGAGAGCAGGAGAGCGGTTCCTCTCTGAAAATACACTTTAGAAAGAAGAGAGACGGGAAAAGCCTCTCCCCTGCCAGAGGGAAACGCTGCCACGGCACCCCGCTCCCCACTGAGGGGCAAATCTGCCCACACCAGCACGAGGGCTTTCCAGGAGCCCTGCCATCAGCAGCCTGACTGCACAGCCCAGCCCTCTTTGCAGCCAGGTCTTCGCCCCCATTCTGCCAAGGGAAGGACGGCGCTGCCCTTCAGGAAGGGGCACGCTCGGCCAGAGCAAGCGAGCTGTCAGCGAGGCCGCGATCACTCAGCAAAATGGCACAAACAGGATGGCAGACGCGCGCTGCCAGCATCCGTGGCGTGAGAGTAATAATTTTGAAGTGCTACTTGATGTTTCTCTGATGAAGCTATTTTCAGCCGCTTTGAATCTTCTTCAGAAAAGCCAGTCTTTCCGAAGCAAAAGAGAGTCGTGACTGTTCTGGGCTCGCATGCACGCATGTAAGCAGTTCAGGTGTTTAAATTATTTATCCGCAAAGAGGAAAACTGCACTAACCTTCGGAACAGAACATATGAAAGGGAAAAACAATTACCCATAAAGACATGCTGAATAATACGAAGCAGTATGAAGTTCTCAGATGCAGATGGTAACTACGGCCAAAGGTTTTAAAAAATAAATAAAGAAAAACCCCTCTTGCTTGAAGACATAACGTGTTCCAAACACACATTTTATTGCAGCCTGGTCTGCAAAATTCCAAATCCAGAAATTTGCTGCATTCCTCACAACCCACGCTTAGGTAGGTATGCGTGACATCCAGTGCTCTGGACCAGACCATCTCTCCTCATCACCTGCCAGCAGGAGTAACCCTTTTGCCTTTCCTCTTCAATTTTGCCTCTTTCCCGTCTCTCCTCTCCAGGCCACAGCTGCCAGGAGACCTCCCAGGTGGCAGATACACAGGGTGGGAGCGACCCCACAGCCTGGTGGGATGGCTCCCTGCAGTACTTACCACAGAAGATGCTGCTCAGGAGCTAAAGCTGCTGATCCCCAGGCAGACCGAGCAGCTGAGGTGACACAGCAAGTCCGTCCTCATGAGCACAACGCCTTCCCTCCGCCCCTCGCTCCCTGCCCACTCCTCTAAGGGAAGAAGATCCTAAAACAAGGCTGAGGTTAATGGATTGGGCATCTCGTTCCAGCTCGCAGGTGCTCAGAAGACTTGGCTTTATCCACCAAAGTTAATGGAGGAGTTCAAAGAAAAACAAGGAGGAGTATTTATATTGCAGACTGGTGAAACGTCAAACTGGATGCCCTGACGCCAAGATGGATGAGTTTATCACGAAACTGATAGCACAGCACGCACAGGCAGTCTCTGAGCACCCAAGAAAAGAAATAGGTGGTTATTCCCATGAAAATCCAGCCCTTCTCGCTGTTTGTTACTGTCTCTCTCTGCTTTACCACCCGGCAGGCAGCACTGCCAGCTGTGGAGGGGGCAGGCAGCAGCCACTGACAACAGCCCGCTCCTAGGCAAACGATCTAAAACCCTTCCCCAGCCTGCACGGTATGGCCAAGATTGGGCTGATTAAATAGAAAACGAGCTCCCCATCTCTGTGAAGGAGGCCCGGTAAGAAGTTCAAGGCATTTCAATTTACTTCAAGCCATTACCAGCTGCTGCTTCAATCACGTTGCTTCTATAATCTGGGCAGCGTACCAAAGATCACAAAGGTTTGGGTTTAAGTTTCATTTAAAAACCCCCTCGCAGGAGAAGAATCATTCCTCCATTTTATTAAGCAAAAACCATAGGCTGCTGACAACGCTATTACAGGCGGCAACATCAATGGAACGGTATATGTATAGATATAAAACACTGAAAGGAAAACATTGAGCTGGAAGGCTACTAACAAAAACAGCAAGGAAGACCCCTGGGACGCTCTCTTTGCGATTCCTTTTTGCTCAAGCCAACGCTTCAAGCCTCCTGCCTCAGATTCCCAGGTAGCCTACAAAGCATTTTATGGCATCGCTGCCCCAACCCATCTGGCTATCCAGCAGAGCAGCTTATAAGGGCACGACATGCCTATCGCTGACAACAGGGCAAGGGGAAATCCCACAACGCAGATGCATCAACTTTTTTGAAATAACATCGGCTCGAATTGAGTTACACCGGGAAAGTGACCTGTTCTGATGCTGAAGGTCCTTGGCATGGCTGCTCAGAGCTGAACCATCTGTGAAACTGCACGAGGGATCCAGTTTCACGTGGAGCAGCAGCCAGAGAGATAATGCATACATTACACAGCCTCCAGCAGCACGGTCTGCCCAACTGCTCCCACCTACAGGGGATCCCGAGTCCCCTTCTTCTTAGGATCGAGCTCCAGCCACAGTAACCCTTTGCTTCACGCTTGGTTTCAGCCCGCATCAGCCTTTTTACTCATTCTGCACTTTTGCCATTAGTATTTTTTATAGATACAGATGAGATTAAAAAAAAGCACTTCCATTCTGTCCCCCCACCTCCCCTTTTTTAAGCCTTTTGCTGTAACCCTAAGGATAATTACTTTGGGGGCTGAAATTTCCCACTCTTGCTCTCATCCCAGAAGTACACACCTGAAGAAGATCTGCTTGGTCATGGAAGGTTTTTACACGTATTCTCAGACAGGTAAGCCCAGCTGCATTGCTAACAGTAGCTAAAAAACACCGGATTTCAGAAAGGAAAACCGGATGCGATGTTCCATGTTTTAGTTAACAGCCTTCCCAGACGCAAACCTCCAGTTGCTCTGGAAACTGCAGCTCGGACACCACCACGTATATACATCAACCTGCTGGCTACACACGCTAGCAGCTCCTCACGCTCACGTCACAGAGACTTTTGGCAACGATTGCTGCACCCTGGTCCTCCCTAGGTGACAATCCGTCCGTCCCGTAGCCCCCAGCACAGCTCGCCAGCTGCATTTCCTTCACGCCTCAAAAGCTGTGCAGACCCTACTGTCACAACAGCCCTTCAGATAAGGGAGAGATGGAAACAGACGCGGTTGCTTCCAGGATATGCCAGGGGTTCAAAGCGGGGCTGCTTCTTCCTGTGTTTGTGGAAGCTGGAAGCAAACGGAGGGCTTGGGGGATGAGCGAACACGGTGGACGAGTGGGGCACGGTGCACAGCTCCACCAGCAGCTGGTTCAGGAGGAGATGGGAGGAAGGTTGGAGCCAGCAGCGGAGCAAGAGGGCAATTGGCTAAAGGGAGCGGAGGGAGATGCTCAGGAGGAACGAGCACTGGATGCTCGTGGAGGAGGATTTGACACAGCACGAGAAGCCAGATTAAAAAAAAAAAATTACATACGTAGCAATCGGCCTGAGTGCCAGTTGCTGTGGAAACCGTAACTTTGAATTCAGTGGCTAAAATCCCCAGCATTTCTATTTATACCACGCGCCTCACTACGGCGCGAGAACTTGGAGAAAGGGAGAGCTCCAGCCCCAGCCAGGTTCCCCCCTGCGGCACGCAGAGGTCCTTCACACAGTGTTCTTTAATCGCTCCTTTCATCGAGCCCCTTCCGATGCTGCTGGCACTGGGTGACCACCCTGCGTGTGTACCTCTGACAGCAAGCCACTGACAGCAAGCCACTGACAGAAAGCCTCCAGAGCAAGGCAAGGAGCCGAGCTGGACCCACAGAAACCCAGTGCAGCCTCCAACAGCCAGAGGAGCCAAGGGGCCGCTTGCGATGGCAGCGCTGGTTTCTTTGATGGAAATTAGAGGCAGCTCAGGCAGGGAGAGCCCTCAGAGCCAGCGGCGGCTGAAGCGATGCCGAGCACCCCGCCGGCTCCAGGCCTCCCAAACGCTGCCTGGAGCCTAGCGGGAAGCCTCGGCTGGCCATGAAGGCAGCCCGGCGATAGCCGCGAGCCCCCCATCACAGCGCGGCGGCTCGCACATCCCCCCGGGGCCGTCCCACCCCCCCGGGAGCTCACCTGGCGGCGGTTGCGGGCGGACGGCGAGGCGCGGGCGGACAGACGGACGGGCTGAGGGGGCCGGGGTCGCCTCACGCCCCCCCCACCCCCCTCAGGCGCCGCTCCCGGCGGACAAAAGCGCGGCCGCCGCCGCCGCCGGGCTCCCCTGGCAGGCACGGGGGGGCCGCGCTGGTGCTGGCGGCGGCTCCCGGCCCCGGCCGGCCCCTCACGGCCGCCGCCGCCGCTGCCCCGCCTGGGCCCGGCCGCGGAGCGCTCGGAGCGCGGAGCCGCCGCCGGGAGGCGCCGCTGCCATGTTGCGGCCGCCAGAGGGGGAGGGGGGGCGGTGCCGCCGGGCGCCATGGAAACGGCCCGCCCATTGGTTGTTCCGCCCGTCAATCGCGGCCCGGCGGGCCAATGGGAGGAGGAGGCGGCCAGCAGCGCGGCGTTCGGACTGGGGCCGGTGCGGCACCGCGGCGCGCGCGGGGAGCGGAGGGGAGGGAGGGGAGGGAGGGGAGGGGAGGGGGGTGCGGGACCGCCTCGAGCTTCCCGCGCTTGGCGGCTCGCGCCCGGCCCGCCCTGAGGGGAGCGCCTCACGCCCCGGCCCCAGCCCCGGCCCCAGCCCCTCAGTGCGTCCCGAGCGGCCCCATAAAACCAACACGGGCTGAGACCGGCCACCAGCCCTGCCAAACGCGCCTGTAATAAAAGCAAACACGCTTGTAATAAAAGCAGTTCCAGGGGGAAGCGCCTCCCCGCTTCGAACGTGGCGGTGGGGAAGTCCGAGTCAGTCCTCGCATCTCTGTCAAATAAAGTATTTGCTTCTAAATCCTACGCGTCAAATGTTGAGCCTCCCTTAAAAAAAATAATCAAAATCTCACTAATCGTAACGTTGCTTGCAAAACCCAAACACAAAGCATCAGTTTTCTTTGTCGAGACGTTGATTAATGGTAGGCGTTAAATGGCATTAACGCACTGGGCACTGTAGTTGAGCCACTTAACCAGCAAGATTAAATGCAGGACTTTCCCCAGCATCGATTTTTAGGAGAAATCCCCCAGTGATTGAGCACCTAGGTCTTACTAAAATTTGTTAGCGTGCTACAGCCCTGGATTAGGAGATTTCGGCTAGTCACTTGGCCATTCAGAACAGTTACAAGAACCCAAGCACGCAGCAGCCATCCCAGGCACATGGTAGGTTTTATACCTCAGACAATAGCACGAATTAAAAGCAGATCTTCGAGCTGTCCACTTATGAACAAGCATACCTCATCAGACTATAGCTTGATCAGACTATAGCAAAATCCACGGGTAGCCAAGAGCTGAGGTAGACCAGTCCTAGCCCTCAGCCACCACAGCCTTTCTATCACACCTAAGACCACAATGGAAAGTCATCCCAGACCTACCTGAGAACCGTCTGGGATGAAAAGCCTGGCTTGGTAGGTGAGGGGAGAGCAGTGGATATTGTCTACCTGGACTTCAGTAAGGCCTTTGACACTGTCCCCCTTGATGTCCTCATAGACTTCAACTGATGAAGTATGGGCTGGATGAGCAGATAGTAAATTAGACTGGATGAACAGCCAAGCCCAGAGGATGGTGGTCAGGGGTATGAAATCTAGTGGGAGGTCAGCAATGAATAGTATACCCCAGGGGTCAATACTGGGTTCAGTCCTGTCCAGTACCTTCATTAATGATCAGGATGATGGGGCAGATTGTGCCCTCAGCAAGTCTGCTGACGACACAAAACAGGGAGGAGGCACTGATACACCAGAGGGTCACGCTGCCACCCACAGGGACCTTGACAGGCTGCTGTAATGGGCTGGCAGGAACCTCATGGCCTTCGACAAGGGGAAGTTCAAGGTCCTACAGCTGGGGAGGAACAACCCCAGGCACCACCAGAACATGTTGGAGATCGTCTAGGCAGCAAAGGACCTGGGGGTGCTGGTGGACACCCAGATGAGCATTGGTCAGCGATGTTCCCATGCCTCAGAGAAGGCCATTGGTATCTTGGGCTGCATTAGATGTGAGCTGCTGGCTTGGCTGAGTGGAGCCAGGCAACGATGATTTGTAGAGGAGCAAGTCATCGCCTGCCAATTAAGGCCAGTGGTGAGCTGCTGTCCTGCTGAGCTGTGATTCTTTAAGGTCTCACTGTTGGGTTGTAGTTGCATGGTTAACTTGATTTGTAATTCTGGTCTGATTTGCCATTTTGGAAAACTTCTGGAGAAAGGGAAAAGAAAAAAAAAAAAGAGGAGGGTGGGGAGTGTCTGCACTTCCAAGGCTTGACCAACACCAACCAGCAGCAGAGCGCTTTGACAATGAGCCATCCTCACAGAGCAAAATCAGGACAAGGAGCCAAACACTCCTCCCTCATGTGATGCAGCAAAGGAGAGCCAGAAGGACTAAATTAAGCTCAGCATGCTGAACTGTCCATGCGTTACAGATGAGAATACAAAGCTGCCACCCCACACAGTAAACAAAGCAATTCGGAGAGAGCTACCTCAAAATGAGTCAGGGGAAGGGAGAAAAGCAGAGGCGAGCAGACATACTGGGCTGAGGTTGGCAGCGCAGAGCAGAACTTTCTCATTATATGGGGCACAAGTGGCATAAATGGGACCGTAATTCACAGGAAAGTGAAGCTGACAGGGACCTCCGGCAGCCTCTGGTCCAACCTGCTGCTCAAAACAAGGTTAATTTCAACATCAGGGAGGTTGTGCAGGGACTTGCCCTGCTACTGGGGCAAAACTGCTCATGGTTGGCTTTCGTAGGTGTCCAAAGGAGAAACCCCTCAGCCGCCAGCATGCTTTGAGACAAACACAAGGCTATAAACCAAGCAATCATCCAGCAGGTCCCACTGCATCCTGCCTCCTCCAGTCCTCAGCCTACGGCTCCCGAAGGGCACCCTGCAGCCTCCAGGCTCCTCTCACACCCGATAACCACTCTCTGCCCTGTGCCCTCTGCAACACATGGAGAAGAATGATGAAGAAGACCTAAGGGTGAAGCAAGGGCAGGACATTTCCTAGCAGAGGAGGGGGCTCAGCACCATCCTGCTCTGCCAATGCTTCTGTCAGCACCGGGCAGAAAGACGGGGCCAGAGGCCAAAAACCCCTCGGTCAGGTGTGTGTGGGTGGACGGCGGCTCCTCAGCAGACCTGCCTGCGGAGCTGGGGCTCACGCCAGCTAATAGAGGCATGTTTTTAAGTAATCCCACTTCATTAGCAACTTTTCCAGGGCCTGGGTCTATACTGAGTGAAAGCCATTAGTCATCTGACAGCTCTAGTTATTCTGCATGTCAAGTCCTATCTCTTCATTTAAACATCCAGACTGTTATGGCAAGCTGGTGTGCTCGTTGTACCCCTCCACCTACTCCCTGCTAATTTAAAGGTTGTTATTTTTGGCTCACCGTAATTGTGTGCATAGAAAGCTTGGTTTCCTCCAAAAATTTGGAAAAGGAAGCAGAACGAGGGACTGAACAGAAAACTCCCCTTGCTAAACGCCGTTTGCCCAACATCAGGAAACCTTGTTTTCAGGTACTTTACCATAAGTAAAGCATCCTCCTATGAAGGTAAATCCAATCAAGCAAACAAAAAAAAAAATTGCAAATCACAATCAGCAGAGCATAATCTATTGCAAGAATGGTAATTCTGTGATTGAAAACATGAAATAAAATTTGTTCACCCAAAATTTTGTGTGTTTGAGGAAAACTGAAAGCAAAATTCTGTCTCTATGTTAGACATTCCTTGGCCATTCGTAAAATTAATAATCTGTAAATAAAGCACTTTCCCCTTTGTAATGCCTGTTTTGATGTTTCTTCTCAACACAAACGCAGACTTATTCCTGAGCACCATACTCACGTGCCTGAGAGGCAGGGGTAGCAGAGGCCATTTTGAGTTGAAAAAACAGAAAGGGAGTTAAAAATATTAGGGAAATTGTTCTCTGAAAAATAGTTGTAGACTATTCCCAGTACCCTTTCAAGGATGTGCTGTTGCAGGCACAGCGGCTGACATTTTATTTACTGCGCACAGTTAGCAGAAGGACCACTTACCACCAAAGTCCTAACCTGGCTGTCAACATCGTATTGAATTGGGACTCGCTCTGTACTGGTGAACGTCCTTTTATTTATTTCCCTGTTTGTTTTGCCTTTAGCTTAAAAAAAGACATTCATCACAACCCAGAGGTTGTTGCCTTCTCTTTTTCTTTGAAAACATCAAAGCCGATGTAATAACGGAGGGTTTTTTTTCTGGCTTTTAAGTAAGAGTAACTCAGGCTGGCCCCTTCAAGGGACTCCTTATAGTCCCTTGAAGAAGCTCGCCCCAGCCTTCGCGCTTGTCAAGCACTGTAATAACACCTTCCCTGCTTTTTCAGCCAGTGTTTATAGGAATAATTGTCAGGCTGCAGCAAGGCTAATAGTAGCACCTCCAGGATTATGTAAAAGCTGAGGTGCATTTTGTGAATTATTGTCCACCTTAGCCTCTCTCTGGAAAACTGCTGTTATCTGTGCTCACGGCCGGTTGCAAGCGAAGCGATATGTGAAATCACAGGGTACTTTGCTTAATGGTAAGGTCGGAGTTTTCCCGGGGGTATGATTGCTCATGCTGTAAGTACACGGACGGGGAAGGTAATAGGCCTGGCTCCCAGTCCCAGTTTTGTTGTCATTTTATGGTATTAAAGGATTTCTTTCAATGTCATTGCTAATTTATGGATAAAGAATGCATTACTGAAAAGCCTATATGAGAGGAAGAAAAAAAAAAAAAAAAGACTATCACTGAAAATGTTTGTTTCTTGTTGGATTAGCTTAACCCACACATGTAAACCCAAGCAAAATCTGTGTTATTACATTAGCTTCTTACTTCTGGAGAACTGACCTCAGCCCCGATTTAGGTCACAGACAGAAAACCATTTATTGTCCTCGACTAAATCCCAGAGGGGACGTTTGCCCTTGCGACCGTCTCACGAAACCGGCAGGATTTGGACCCAGCCCCGCACGGCTGGCTTCTCCCTCCGTGAAGGGAATCAGGAGGGAGCCACGAAGGTGGGCAGCGGATGGGACAGGGGCAGCACAGCCCGAGCCTGTAAATCAGGGTATTTGTAGGAAAAGGACGTTTGGTTTGGCATTGGGTGGCTGTTGGGAATTTTCACTCAATAGTGTTGAAAACAGCAGCTTTCAGGCGCACAAGCCCTTCCTCCTTTCTGAAAGAGGAGCAGCAATCTTCATGTGAAGAGCAGATTGCGATCAGTTGTTCTGGGTCTAATTGAATTATGTTAATCAGCTGGGCCATCTGAGAACAAGCTTGGTCAGCACTTGTGAAGTGCGCACAGTAGAGGCAGGTAAATACTGCTTGTGGGATACTGAGGTGTCAGTAGGAGGGGAATAGCAGCAATATATCTTAAAAGTTAGCATATTCTTTATAGTTGGGATCTCTTTTTAGCCAGTAGGGTCTTTACTTCCAGCTTCACCTATTGAAGATGCTCTGAACGGTCCTCTGAGTGCCTGTTTTAAGAGAAACATCCCTGCTTTCAGTCTGGCTTTCTGTCTCTACAGGTTTTTTGTGTGTGAGTTAGTTCTGGTGGCCAGTGGCTGCCTGCCCCCCAAGTCCTTCCCCCAAAGGCAGGGGTGCACCGAGCGGAGCAGACATCAGCCTGGTGCCTGCACGTGGGTGCTGCACCCATCCCCGCTGGGCTGGGGGTGAGCAATTCAAGAGAGGCACTGGTATTCCGCAGAGGTGATGCGTAAGAAATGCCTGTATGATTAATGAGAATGGATTTAAAGAAAAATAAAAATCTTTCTACCTTCGGAGGGGCATTGCTCAGCTCGCAGTTATGTGGGTTCAGAGATGCAGCCCTCACGCTTCCGATAGCTTGCTCTGCAGCATCATCTGCTGGGGGCAGCAGGGAAGCATCGTCCCTCCGTTTCTTTCACAGCATCTCAAAGATGCTCTTTGCTGCAGCATCTCATAACCTCCATGCCTCTCTTTCTTCTCCCCAGCACTCCTTCTCCTCCAGGTGAGCTATCCTCCCACAGCAGCTGGAGTCACAGGAGGAGCTTCAGGAGCACTTGCTTCAGGTGGCTCTGAAAGCCTGCTGATCCCACAATTTACCCCGTGTGATGCTTACCCCTCTGAGGAGGGTCAGCAGGAGCCACCTACACTTTGGTGAGCGTGGGCTGTGCTGCAGGGCTGCATTTCCCCTCGCAGCTCCAGCAGTTCCTTGGTCAGCTTCCCAGCCACCCTGCCCCAAGCCTTAGAGATGTGTGGGGTTGTTCTGAGCCAGGAGCAGCACCCAGCACCTCCCCTTGTTGCAATGCTTACCGCTGGCTGCAGCCCATTGATCCAGCCCACCCAGAGCCCTCTGCACAGCTTTCCTTCCCTCCTGCAGACACATAGCCCATCTCCTGAAAGAGCTACCTGGGGAAATGTGCCCGTAGCCAGCAGAAAACAGGGGGAAGGGGATGAGCAGGCTGCCACAAGCCTCACCCCAGCCTTCGAGCCTGCCCTTCCATCCCCGGTGATGTCGAATCAATATGCCTTTCTCAGGCAAATTTACAGCTAAAAGCATATTTATGGAGAATTACTCATACTTCACCCTGCGATGTGTCAGGGCCTCGAGACTTTGAGAAAGACACGGCTGCTCATGGAAGGATGGGCAGAGAACCCCCCCTGCCTTTCCTGCCTAAATCATAAGCCTGGAGCTTCTCTTCTTCAAATATTAATGCTCTTCTGATTACCTGCTCTTTATGAAAAGGTGATTGTGCCTGCAGACTCTTCGAAAGCATTAGATAATTCATTTAAAATATTAATGCCAGAGAGAAGCAAACTTTTACTTAAGAGTGGGCTAGAGCCAGCCTGCCCGTGCCATCCTTTCCCCAGGGAAGAGAGCAGGGGAAGCGCTCCCAGCACCCTGCTCCTTTGGAGAGGACAGGACGGAGAAGAAAAGCAGTGCTCAGAGGCACTACAGACCATCCTCTGCCACATGCATGTATGTGGGGTGGGAAAGGAGATGGGGCGGTGCTTAGGATCATTGCTTCTGTAGGTAGCCACTGCTGGGGGCACTGCCTTTCCTCAAAGAAAAACAACTTGAGCAGGCAGCACAAACCTGTGCCATTTTTACTGCCGATATCCACAGTGCCAAAGGCATCCCAGGTGTCATCACCCTTTGGGTATTTTCATGGTGTTTCCCAAGGTCAGCCAAGCACCTGGCTTTACCTCCTGCGATTTAAGACACAGCTTAACAAGTGGCTTGGCAGATCAGCTGCCACACGCTTTGAGCCCCTGGCCCAGGCATCCACACCTACAGTCCCTCTGGAAGGAAGGGCATGGCTGTGAAAGGGATTGGAGGTGTGGTTAAGATGCACTGGCAGGTGAAGGACAAGGTGACAGAAGAGACGACTCCTTGCATACGTGTCCCACCTAAATTAAGAGCGTGGGAAGGCGCTGGGTGGGATCTCTATTGCTAGCTCAGCTTTGAACACGTGCTGGTGGGAGGAGAGATGGGAGCAAACCCACCCGTAGCTGGTGTGCTGGAGGACACAAAAGGGCTCTGTAGGCGCTGCTCTGGCTTTAGGCTCTGCTTTGGCAGAGTAAGGGGGCAGGGGGAGGCCAAAAGCTTGGCAGCTCCTTGCGGGATCCAGCCCCTGCGGGGTGAGGTGGGCATCGGTGCCACCCCGGCACCCTCTCATCATGAAATCCTGTTACAGGATCAGCTCGCCTCTGTTGTCAGCATCTTGGCTTTCATTTCTGAAGGATGGCAAATTGTTTAGTGGCCTGTGTGACTGGGAAATGCTGCTGGAGGAGCCAGGTGTTGTCTACTTCGATTTTCCTGCCTCGTGCGTGCAGGGGGATTCTGGTTTTCGGGACTGATACGTTCCCCGTGTCGCCAAAGGGCCAGGCATCGTATCCTGACATTTGTACTGCAGGCATCAGCACTACACGATTATTGCAAAACTCACTCAGTGTCTCCATGCCATTCAGTTTTAAATCCTTTTTTTTTTCCGCGGGCAGCCCATGCGAACATGACAGGCTGGTTCCACGCTCTGTAATGGATGTTTTCTTCCCCACAAGCAAGCCTTATCCCCCTTGTTGTTATTACAGCCTGATGTAAGACGCCACATAAAGATCTTCTCTGCGCTCCCGCAGGAATTAGAGCAGCCCTTTGTACGAACTTGAAGGCTTTCTGATCTCTTTTCAAATACGTTGTTTTCAGCCCTGGTGAGACAAATTCTCTCTTCCAGAAAACTATCAGCCGTCCTCTCCAGACACTGCGAGATAAGGAAGGAGACTTTTTTTTTCACAGTTTGTGTTGTCACACTGCCAAAGATGCACGAAGATTTCCAAACTACAGACTTACTTAGAAAAGGGCAAATTTATTTGCGTTCAGTGGAGGAGCCTACATCATTTCTGCCATTTGCTTCCTCAGAGCTCTCACACGCATACCTTAAAGCCACCCAACACATGCAACAAGCACCTGGGTCTTATCCAAGTCCTGCTTTTGCCGGATGGTCCAAGGCTGGAACCCGTATGAAAGAGGATCAGGTGGCAAGGGTGTTGGTTGGGTAAAGGGATATCTTGGGATGAGGGCAACAGGGACTCTGCCACGACAGCTCTTGTTTAATGGAGCAAAGAATGTGCAAAATGTTCCTTACAGGTTTTGTTTTAACTGAAATGGACTGACCTGTGTTAAAGCTGGGGGTCGGTGTCTCACCATCCCCAGGTTTGAGAGCCCTGCAGGTAGGTGCAGGGGTTCCCCACCAAGGGCTTTCTCTGCAGAGCCAGGCACTGACACCAGCACCGTGCACAGCTCCGGCTCGGCTGAGCAGGGCCTGCCTGGATGCAAGGCTGCTGAGAGTCGAGTGCCTAAAAATGGGCTGAGACGGGCTGCAGAAGGCGAGTGGCATCGTAGAAAAGCTGGGTTTTGAGGCACAGCTGAAATTTCTCCTCTTGCCTCTGGGTTTCCTAAAGGATGAAGATGGTAATAGGTTCAGGAGAAGGCAGGGGGAGTCGTGTGTCTGTATAAACTAACCAATGTCCTTGTTTATTTGTTTTATTATTTTATTTTATTTTATTTTATTTTATTTTATTTTATTTTATTTTATTTTATTTTATTTTATTTTATTTTATTTTATTTAAATTAAATTAAATTAAATTAAATTACACATTTTCAGGCATTTTAGCAAAGGAGGAGCAGATGCTAACTGTGGAAAGTAGTTTGCCAAAGGAAACCCGGCCCCATGATGCCATCCAGCGGCCAGCACACACCAGCACACACCTTCCATCTCAGCCCTGAACTCACAGGAGCAGACACAGTGCTCAGTTCCACCCCACACACACTACGCTACAATCATTCACGCTGTGTTTTCTCCTCTTGGTCCTACCAGAGCCCATGCTTACCCTGAAAAAGGAAAAGAAATGCTCTCAGGCACAATTAGGATAAATCACCTGCAACCCCTGCACGCCTGCTGTGCTCACCAGCACTTGTCACGATGCAGATCGTGACAGACACCGATATGAAATGTCCGGGCGTTGTGCGTGTAGCTGGTGCAGCTGGCACAACATGTGCACAAAATACCTCCACCTTGCCTTCCCACAGCGTGATGGAGCAGATCCAGCTGCAGAAAGCAGGACGAAGGCGAGCGTTGATGAAAGCAGGCAGCGGAGAGGTGCCTTTGGGCTCCTGGTGGCTGCTGGTGGCTTCGAGGCGCTTGCTGGCTCTGGTCAGAGGGTGTCAGCCAGGCCCTGCCAGCAAGCAGGGCTGCCAGCGGGCAATCCAGGCCTCTTTCTGAGCATTTTGGGGCTGAGTGAAGTGGGCCGGGTGCCAGGAGCGGTGAGGAGGCTGAAATGGCCGCAGCTCTGGAAAGGGCTGCTGACAGGGCTGGACGTGGCTGGGTGCAGGCACGCGTTTCAGCGGGTGCTGCAGCCTTTTCCAGAACAGCGACAAAGCCTGTCCCCGGGACAGACACGCGGGCTGGCTTTTAAAAGCCTCTAGCAGCTTACGAGTGAACAGAAAGGGGAGTTTTTCTTCTGCCCACCAAAACCAACAGGCATAATGCCTCAGTCCCGGAGGGGAATTTGCGTATCTGCTCCGGGCACGCTTCATGAAGCGTTCTGGATCATGCCAACCCAAAGAGACGACGAGCCCCGCGTGTGCACGCTGGGTGCAAAGTCTGCATGCTTTTTCCTGCGGTGTACTTTGCGCTTTTGGCAGGCTGGAGGTGTTTGCCGACCCGTGGAAAAAAATCCCTAATGGATGCAAAGGTGGTCACATAAATATTAATTACGCAGCAGTGTGGCAATTGGATCGTAATACCTGGCTAATGCACGTTGTAGCTGTATCCCCACTTATTAGTTAGTTGTATTAAAATAGCACCCAGGAGCCTCATTTCCCTGACTGCTCTATGAACCCATGCTCCCCGAGTCCTGTTTCTTACTTGTGGAAGAGCTCGGTCACCCCCCGATCACCTCATGTCCTGGGACCATAAATCATGCTTTTAAAGATCCAAATCAAAGCACATCTTTGTTATTTTGGAGACCTGCCTACTAGATGAATTCAAATACTTTTGGCAGGCTTGATTTCCTACTGCAGAAACATAATAGTTTATGCCACCGAAGCACTGAGGTAGTTTCTAATTGTATATTAATTAGCATTTTCACTGTGCTTTTGTACTGAATCAAATGATTGCATCTCCAGGATTATCCCACACAGCTGAGTTAAGCAAAAAAAAAAAAAAGAGGCAATGACAACAACAAAACCCACCTCATTCTTTGGTATACTGACACCTGCTGTGTTACAGAAATGGAAATGTGGTAAATATTGAAGAGAAAGTGCAAACAGTTCGTGACGGGAAGAGCTGAAAGGTATATCCATGTGAAACTGCCTGGGAAGCTACTTCAGCGTGTGCTTATGTGGGTAGGAATCGAAAAGCAACTTGCAGACCAAGTGACATTAAAAATTTAGTTACAACTACAAGGATTCACAGAGAAAATCCTAGCTAAAAATATAAAATTGGGATTTTGTTTTTCTATGATGTGATTAAAAACCTTGTTAGCTCATTTTTTTTATACTATATATATATATATAAAAGATATGAAAAGATACAGGCGTTCCCTGAACGTTTCTGGCTGTTTGCCAGGAAGGGGGTGAAGGACTCGCAGGACTTTGGTCTGCCCCACGTAGCCATGCCGATGGCTCCGTGTTCCCCTGAGAGCAGCACAACAGCCCCTGTGGGCCTGATTCCAGCTGCGGTGCCCTGGTGCTTGAATAGCACCAGGGATTGCAAGCCCAGTGCTGGGTACAAAGGTCCTTATCACACTTACACAACCTCTCCGCCAAGTCTCACCTTTCAGGGTTACTCTGCTCGTAAAGCAATGGAGAGTCAGGGAGTACAGCAGATCAGCTCAGTTCAGCTGTTAACAGTGAATGATATTTTTAATCTTGTACATCGCATTTAAAGGCTTTCCAGGCTGGTGCTGCTTTAATTACATGGCTGCTCTGGTTATCAGTGCTACACTCGCTTAATTGTACGGCAGGCTTTTCACTAGGGAGCCACAATCACAAAGTTTGTAGTGAAATAGCATTTAATAATTTCCAGGGCACTTGTCAACTTCCAAATGCTCTACAAACATTAACCAAGTTAATTACTTCTCCCAACGTCCCTTTGAGGCAGGGAAGTGTCATTACCCACATGTAATCAAGTGGGAAGACATCAATGACATGCGGTGCTTTCCCCGGGACAATGCAAAGGCTCAGAGTCTGGTGTGGCTCTTCAGCAGCGGTGTCCGGCGCTCTGTGAGATACAGGGGAGCACCTTAAGGGATGTGCAGGGGGCTGAGGTAGGGAGTAGCAGCACTCTCCTTACTCAGTAAGCCTGAACAAGCGTGTGTGTATTGTGTTCTGTGTGCATTAGGTGACTCACAAACGCTGCAAGTCCTCGCTGGTGCCACAGCACAAGGCCACACCAACGTTGGAAATGCAGCTTCCACCTTTCCACAGAGAAGCTCTACATGAAAACACCATGCAGCCTGCCCGTTACAGCACTGGGAAGCCAACGCTCAGCACTTTTGGGTGACAGGGGCTGCTCAGCTGCTGAGCTGGAAGCTTGAGTCAAGAATAGCCAAAGACCTGCAGCAGGACCCACCCCATGGGGAATCTCCGTCCTTAGAGACCGAGGTTGGAGAGAAGGGACACTTGTCTGCTTTCCTTCATGCTGGGGTGAGCACATCACACTTAGCTCACCAGCAGTCTCCTCTTCAAAAACACACATTCAGGGATATAAAGGAATATTAATCAAAATTCAGGTTGTTTCTGTTTGCTTTTCTAATAAAAGAGAATAAACATAAAAACAGCATTAATGTAGATTCGTGGTCAATGATCTTGATGAGGGAGCTCCTATGCACACAAGCTCAGGTGAACTGGAATGATATCTTATTAGTTTCATCCTGCATCTTCCCGTAAGAGTCATCACAAGTAAAAATGTTATATATTTGCACAGGGTGTCAGAGTTATGGCTGCCATGGGAATCACAACCATCATAATGTCTCTAATTTTTGAATCCATATAAAATCTAGACCTGGTTGCATGTTAATCTGCTGGAGGGGCATTATGCTCAAGATGCGCCATATTTTTATA
The DNA here is from genome assembly GCF_963932015.1 of Anas acuta. NCBI lineage: Eukaryota > Metazoa > Chordata > Aves > Anseriformes > Anatidae > Anas > Anas acuta. Next base: position 96,181,245 of record NC_088979.1, on the reverse strand, counting down.
ATACAGAAGAGTTTGGGATTTTTTGTTTCTACGCACATTTTGCTCAGAAGTTGATGAGCTTCTATGTAGATTAGACTTCTATTAACCTACATTACATGATAATTCATTTGTCCTTTAAACAAGAACATTAGGAAATAACCAAGGCTCTCTTGAAACCTAGCTCTTCAGAGATACCTGTGTGTCTACCATTATGCAGTGCAAGCAAACCTTTTGATCTACACTAAAAAGTGCTTCACTCCCTTGTTAAAACAGCTGCATTTTGCAGGCAACTGCAGAACAGGGTGAATAGGCAAAGCCATGTGTCCGCCCAGCCCTAAGGCTGTCCCCCTGTATTCGTTTCACCCCCCTGGGCTCCAGGTCAGCCCCCTTTATCACCATTTTATCTATAAAGATGCAGCCAGGCCCAAAGTCTAGGGTTCTTCCAAGCAGAACAAGTTTATAGGGCAAAAGGGGATGTCAAACAAAGTTGGCAGAGTTGTAAAAGACAACACGCTGTTTTTCATGTCGGCTAGAACTTGTTTTCCCTCAGTTCATACTATGAAAGCTAGCAACCACACATTGCACTTCTTCTTTTCTCTCTCCTTTGAGTCTGATATTCCAAACACTAAAATAAGGAATTGCTACCAAACACCCTGTTTCCACTTCTTTGTGGTGGGTTTTTCACAAAACTGTTCCCTACTGGTGAGACTTCAGAAGGTAGATGAGTTAAAAGGAAGCGCATAGGAGAAAGCAAATCAAAAAACTTTCCCTAGCTTCTTGTATAAGACTCTTGTGAAACAACACACTTGTAAACTAATACTTTTGCATTGCTATTGTACTTGTGAAAGAAAAGAGGAACAGGAAACACTCCAAAGGGTGAGGCCATGAACTATATAAGATTACTGATCTCTTTCTCCAAGTGCCATAGAAACTCCTGTACATTAGTCCTTGAAATCTACCTCTCTCCTTTAGCCTTCCACTGCTGATCTGTTCACTGTGCTGTCTCTTAGCACGTCATCTTTGTTGGCTGCTTTCTGTCTACTTATGCAGCTTTTTTCACAGGTAACCAACCATCATCACTGCCTAATGTGATCTGTGAAATAACTTCCATGAATTCCTTCACTTGACATGTTAAGAGGCCTGGCAACATCTGGTTCTTAGCCCTCTGTTTGCCCTGCATTCATGTGGAGGCATGAAAAAGGGCAGATCTTGAAAATTTACCTCCAGGAAGGAAGGAAGAAACCTGGCTGATAAAAACAGGAGACTGGCCTAAAATTAAGAAAAAGTATTATGGCACAGTCCTCAAGATGTCCCTCTTTATGAAAGGACATTGACAAGAAAGATAGGGATCTAAGAAGCCAGAGATGACTACAAGTAGAATGAGTCACTACTATCCTTCCATGTTTACAAACCATTAAAAAATCAAATGAAGCTTGCCCCGCAGGCACTGGAATTTTTCCTTTTGATCTAGCCAGCGTTCAGGATGCTGCAGGTTGTGCCACGCACACAAATTTGTTTGCTCACCAGTGGTTTACAGAGCCTTGGCTCTCCAGGCGCATCAGAAACAAACTCCAGGGAGCTGAACTACTCGCAATGCCAAGATGCCTCCCAGATAGGAAGCAGTCCAGGATTCTTTCCAGGATTAAACACATGCTCTTCTCTCAGTCAAAAACTCTCTGTGTTTCTTGTTTCCTCTGCCTTTTTTTTTTCCTTCTTTTTTTTTTCTAAGTGGAAATACACACCATTTAAACAATAGTTAACATCAGGATTTCTTAAGCTTCTAGGACTCATGGCTAAGCCGAATGTGTGAAACAAACCTTGTACTTCTTTCCTGACCATAGGGCATTCCCAGACAGGTTCCTTAAGACCACCTGGGCTCTAGGTCCTTTACCTCTCAGTCATGTACACAGACTTCCTACAGTAAGAGGAACTTTAAAAACATGTTATGTTTCTGATTTAATGTCTCCATCAGCAACGCAGCAGGAAAACAAGCAACATGGGTTTGCCAAGGGAATTCATTAAATGCAATCTTTTATTCTTAAAACACTCAAACTGTTGCAGATCTCTGAACAAAAGTGCAAAGGTGCGTGCTCTTCAAGCCTGATGTTAACTTTCCCTTAGAGTCTAAGGTGCATCAGTACTGCATCTGCATGGCAAGGGCTTGGCAGCTTGCGGGGCTCCAAAAGGACCACATCGCTGGCCAGAGCTGAGCCCATCAACTCACTAATGCTGGTTGCACCTCTGCGAGAGCAGATTTAAGAAAGGGGAAAAGCTGCTGTGCAACAGCAGTGGGGAGAGAGTGGAGTGAGAAGCAGCCCTGCAGCCCGCAAGTTGAGTGCAGGAGGGCAGGAGGTGCTCCAGGCAGGCAGCAGCAGTTCCCCTGCGGGCTGTGCAGGGAGAGGCCCCTGGTGGAGCAGGCTGTCCCCCTGCAGCCCATGGGTCCCCCATGGAGCAGATCTCCACGCTGCAGCCCCCCCGTGGGTGGAGGAGCCCCCGGTGGAGCAGGTGGATGTGGCCTGGAGGAGGCTGCGGCCCATGGAGAGCCCCTGCAGGAGCAGGCCCCGGGCCGGAGCTGCCGCCCGTGGAGAGGAGCCCCCGCAGGAGCAGGGGGTCTGGGGGGAGCTGCTGCCCACCCATGGGGGACCCGTGCTGGAGCAGTTTGCTCCTGGGGATGGATGGACCCCATGGGACGGAGCCGTGTGGGAGCAGTGCTTGGAGAGCTGCTGCCTGTGGGCAGCCCCCGCAGGCTCAGTTCGGCAAGGACAGCGTCCCGTGGGAGGGATCCCTTGGGGAGCAGGGGCAGGGAGGGACCGTGAGGGAGTGGCAGAGACAAAGCGTTAGGGACTGACCGCAGCCCCCATTGCCTGTTCCCCCTTGCTGCTTGAGGGGAGGAGGTGGAAGACGGTGGATGGAGTGAAGGTGGTTTTGGTTTGCTTTTAGTTCTCACTGTTTGAGTCTGTTATTGGTAGGCAAAGAATTGTATTAATCTTCCTATACTGTTTTGGCTGTAACTATAACTGGTGAGCAATCTCCCCATCCTTATCTCAGCCCAAGAGCCTTTTTTCATCATATTTTCTCTGCCTGCTGAGCTGTTCGTTGGCATTAAACCACCACACTCCTTTCTGGTGCCCAATGTGGGGCTTGAGGAGTTTGAGATAACCGGGAGAGGTAATGAGCAAAACATGGTCTGGACATTGCCAGAGTGTAATAACTGTGGAGAATTTATGAGATAATGTGGCGGAGGGACAAAGGGCAGGATGTTTGGAGGTTGTCTACCTTTGTCAGTGCTGTGCTGATATAATGGTGTGGGGAATTCTTTTTGTTGGTGTGAGTGAACTTCATGAAGATTCTGTGATGCATGTATATTTTAATGATATTTCTTAAATATGTTTAAAACGTATTTTGTCATCTCTCCCCAGCACTGATCCAAGGCTACACCAAGAGACTCCACCAGAAGCAGAGCTGTCTACTGGATACCTTGCCTGTTACTGTGAGTAGTCTACATGGAACGGCACCTCTATAAAAGCCTACAGCACACCAAGGGAAGCCAGCAGCTGAGCACCACCAGCTTCAGATTGTAATTCAGACAGTTTCTGTACGGGGAATAAAACATCTATGATATTTTGGACGGAATGGCTATTTTGCAATATAAAGCTACTCATAGGAAACTTCAGGGCAATGTTCGTGCTTTAAACAATAGTTCATGATGTAATACAACTCAGGCTGCGGTAACATTGGAAGATAGCCTCTGGGGGCGAGGATATAGTTAAAAAATAAATGCAGCGCACAGAGCCCCTCATGGAGGCACACCCCCACCGGCCGCCCGCCCGAGGCGCCGCCATTACACAACGCCGCGCGGCTGGGGGCAGCTCGCCCGCCCATTGGCCCCCGGGCTGGCGCCGCCGATTGGTTCCCGCGCAACAACTCCCTCCCTCCGCCCCTTGATTGATCGATTCTCGCCTTATGACTGCGCGAGGAGAGCGGAGGGCGCCCTCTGATTGGCCGCGGCGCCGGCGGGCCACTCTATATAAGGTGGGCGGGAGGGGCCGGCCCGTCAGTCTGCGCCCGGTCGCAGCGGGTTCGGGGGGGGCAGCGCCGCTCTGCGCCCGCCGCCTGCAGGAAGATGGCGACGCTGAAGGCCGTGTGCGTGATGAAGGGGGACGGCCCCGTGGAGGGCGTCATCCACTTCCAGCAGCAGGTTGGGGTCGGGGTCGGGGTTGGGGCCGGCGGCGGGCGGGAGCGACCCTGCTGGGTGGCGGTGCTGAGTCACGGCGGGGGGCGGGCGGCCAGGCCCGGCCCTGCTCTGCCCTCCTGAGCCCTCCTCACCTCACGGCCGGGGGGGCGGTTTGGGGGTGTGTGGGGGTGTGACCGTTGTGACCGTTAGTGCGCGAGGCGCTGACCCGCCGAGCAAGGTGAGGCAGCCTGCGGGAGGAGGAGCGGCACTGGGGTTGCTCGTGGCTGTGAACAGACCTGAGCAGCCTCAGGAATAATATGATAAATCCATTGCCTTCCTCTGCGGGGGTCTTTGGAAGCCGCCTGGACGTGGCAGTGAGCAGCCAGCAGTCAGTGGGTGGCCTTACTTGAGCAGGGGCTGGACCAGGTGACCTCCAGCGGTCCCTTCAACCTTCTGGGGTTCCTCTTGCTTGGGGATAGCCACCCAGAACATTCTTACTAGCTAAATGCAGCATTTCACAGGGAACCTACCTTTGCTGGCATATGGGCTCAGTTTAGCAAGGTAATTACTTGTGTTGGTAGCTGAACTTAGTGGAGTCTTTACTGCTTTAGATTGTCTAGGAAGCCTCACCTGGCATGAGGCCCCTTGCTGTGGTTGTTTCAGCAGCTATAATCCCCTTCTCTTACAGGGTAACGGACCAGTAAAAGTTACTGGAAGAATCAGTGGCTTGTCTGATGGAGATCATGGCTTCCATGTCCACGAATTTGGGGACAACACAAATGGTAAGATATCTGTCCAGGCTTTTGAGGTACAGTGTACTGTGCTCAGCTTTAAAGAGCTTCTTTTAGTGTTACACAACAACTAGTATTAAGTGTACTTAAACTTAATGACTGCAAGTCTGATTTAAGAAATGATGGTGTTTCCTAAGGAATTGATTCTTATTAAATACCTCAAACATGTTGGGGCTAGTGTTCAAGATGTAGTATATTGAGCATTAACCTAAATGCTTTGACAACCTAGTATTAAGAAATCAGAGCACATTATCTGAGCCCAGAACACTGGAATGAATAATTGTAATTTAGTGGACTTGGAGTAATGTCTGACATTGTAATAGTTCCTTATATCCAAAGGATCAGTGGATCTGGCTGGAGAGTGGCAGTTTCATTAATGATCCTACTTCCTTGGGCTGTAGGAGTACTACCCTGGTATGCTGCATAAGCAGCAGATTTAAGCTGGTTATTGCAACAAGGCTACTTTGGCTGCCTTCTGTTTCAGGATGTACCAGTGCAGGTGCTCACTTCAATCCTGAAGGCAAGAAGCACGGTGGACCAAAGGATGCAGAGAGGTGAGTCTAAGGGGCCTGACCTCTTCCTGGGTAGCTGCTTGGAGCAGCAGCTATCTGAGTGTTGTGCTGGGGATCCAGGTTCATGAGTAATGCTAGGAAAGTACTAGGAGAAAGCTTGTACTTGCAGCAGGACTTCTGAGGTCAGTTAGCAATGTTTGGTAACTGTAGGGTGGTGTTTCAGAGACCTTAGCACCCAGAGCGTGTGAAATGCAGCCTCTGGTGCATTGTTGGAGTTATTGTGGCCTGGGGGGGGAAGAAGAAAAAAGGGCCCTTGGTGAGTGTTCCTTAGGATATGAGTGAAAAGGGGAGGGGGTTCAGGATGTAGTCAGTGGTGCTCTGCTTCTGTTTTGGGGCTGGCTATTGACAATAGAGGCCCCAAACCGTCACTTGTTGAGCTGCACACAGGCTCTTGGTGTGCTATAGGGGGGTCATCGGTTCTGGACAGGTGCTGTGGCCAACCTGCAGCGTTGGTCAGGCTGTTAAGCACCTGCACCCAGGTCTGTACATGCAGCGTCTGATTGATCAATTCATAGTGGAGCGAGTGGTTCAAGCAGGCTGGCTGCGAGCAGGGTGAAATGCTGTGCTTATGGGCTTCACAGGCAGGCGAATGCTCCAGTGCTAAAGGTCACAGCTGCATGAGCACTGTGGCTTCTGCTGGGCCTGCTTTGTCAGACCCTGCTTTTAGTGTAACTGCTGGCTGGGGAATTCTCTGTGAAGGTAAAAGAACTAGGTCATGGCTCTGTCAGTCTGCAGCTGGGGCAGGTGGTAGTAAAATTTCCTGAAAGCTTAAATCAAACAAATTCCTAAAGGGAAAGCTGCCCTTGTCCTCATTTTATAGGGCTGTGTTAAACACACGGAGTTTGCACCCTGCTTTCCAAGAAGCTGGCAGTCAGCACGTGGCTGAGCTGGTCACCGTGTGCACGGAGAGTTTTGGAGGCTCTACATCCATAGCGCCTTGCAGAACACCAGCTTCAAGTGAATGCTTTATTTGGGGTTGGTGTGTGGGGAACGAGACACCGGAATGAGCAATAGGTCTGTGAGAACTGAGCTGGCTGAGGATTCGTTTTTCAAGCAAGATGCAGTGAACCAGCTCTGCTTGGAGCTGCGTAGGAGAGCGTAATGCTGTCTATGGGAAAGCAGCAGCCAAAGCTGAGTGTCTCAATCACTCCTAGTGCTGGTTCGAACTCAGCCAGCACTTAACGCATCCCCTTTGACCTAGTACTTGATAGGCTGCTTTTACTAATCCTATTTAAGCTTAATGCCTGCGGCTGCTTGCAGAATAGCTGATTTGTGCTATACATTAAAAGTGAAGTGTAGGAGCAGTGTTCTTACCCAGCCTTGTATGCGCAGGAAAGGTTTAGGGACTGAACTGAGAGCTCCCTCTGAGCAGACAGTCCCCTTCCATCAGCACGGAGGGGTTGGGAGCTGGAAAAGCTGTTTGTTACTGGGCAATAACAGCACTGCCCCTAGAGTGGGTCAGCCTGCTGGTTTCAGGTCCTCCCTAGGACTGAATTCTAGTTTCTTTTGAACTGAAAGAGTTAAGGTAGTGAAAGTAATCAAGGTTCACTGGTGGTAAATGGAAACGTGTGCTGTGCGAGATAAGGTGGTGGAGTCCTGGAGTGTAGGAACCCTGGGCGTTGTACTGCCCAGGCCACCTGTTAGGGCTCTGGGTTTAACCAGGGTTTCCACGAGGTTCTCTGCCTTTGTGTAGGCACGTGGGTGACCTCGGCAACGTGACTGCTAAAGGAGGAGTAGCAGAGGTGGAAATAGAAGATTCCATCATCTCTCTGACTGGACCACACTGCATCATTGGGCGCACCATGGTGGTAAGTGTCCTGCTCCTAAAGAGCTCCAGGGCAGCACTGCCAGTGAGTGGAGACTTCGTGATGCTGGAGGCTGGTTCCTGGTGTGCTGTGTGACTTGTAGTGCAAAGCTTCTAATATGGGGAGTTCTCTAATACATAAAAAGTATGTATTAGTATGAACACTGTCACCATGAGATTATCTTGAGGATATTCCTCTCCAAGTTTGCTTCTGGTTGTGCATGATTAAAGCAAACTGAGCTGAGGAAGGAGCTGACAGTGAGGCCCAAATGCTGCCAGTGAAGGCCTGGCCGTGGACACTTCCCCTTGTGCTGTGTGCGTCTCCTGCACCGAGCAGGCTCAGTCTGATGACGGAGCACAGGAGATGGGCGGTGTAACAGCGCTGGGCTCTGCGCCTTCACCGCAGCCTTGTGCTGTGAGGGTGAGCCTGGGCTGCAAGTCCAAGTGTGTCCCTGGATCAATAAATACTAACTTCCTGAGTCCTGGGGTTTTGGTAGCTTCCAGTTCAAACAAACGCAGCTGAAGGTGATGAAGCGTTCTGGGCAAGTCTAGTCTTAAACTTTCAGCACGAGTACCAATTTGGCATCCAGTGTTACAAACAGGGTGGGTGCTGGCTGTTGTGTAATGCCCTGCTGGTAGTTGGCAGTACTGCTTGTCACTGCTTGTGTGTGTAATGAAATGCCTTAAATCACGTTGCTGCGTAACTAACAGCATCTCCCATTCTCTTCCAGGTCCATGCAAAAAGCGATGACCTGGGCAAAGGGGGAGACAACGAGAGCACGCTAACCGGGAATGCCGGGCCTCGCCTGGCCTGTGGTGTCATCGGAATAGCCAAGTGCTGAGTGGTGTGCCTGAAGTGCTCGAGGCGACATTGAGAAATGGGCCAGTGTTCATCGTGGTCACCGTACTTGCTCTTCCTCGTTCAAGCAACAGATTTCAGTTAATCTCATTACTACTCTGCATTCTTGAGTATCAGTTAAACTGGTGAAGACTGACTTAATTTTGTATCATGTATATTGCAATTAAAGTGATGTTGATGGAAAAGCTCTGTAGTCTCCTGCTAAAGCACCTGCTGTAACCACTTTAAGAACAATCCTCACTACCTGGAGCAGCTCCTGCTGGGTGATGGGTGTTAGTGTCACATGCTGGGCACAAAGCTGCTTGTGCATGGTGGGGCTGGGGAGATGCGGAGCCTCGGGAGCTCTGCAAGGGCTACCCACCAAAGAGCAGTGGGCGCAGTTTGCCACGTTGTACATTTCAAAGTTGCATAATAAACTTGCTGGCAAATACACCTTGGTCTTGCAGTCTATTAAAAAAGCTATCAGCTGATTCCACAATGTGGAGGGAAGGCTTGGGCTTACTGACAGCAGCAGTTATTTGCAAGGCACCAACAGCATCCAGGAAACTGCTTTGAGGAAGCAACCCTGGAACCGCTGACCAGATCAACTGGTATGTGAGTAGCGAAGAAGCTGCATTCCTCTAGAAGTACTCCATGCCCTGTAGGAATAACCTGATACCCAGAGCCTATTACATATGTGTTACGTACCCAACTTTGCAAATATCTGAAGTGCTGAAGGGGCTGTAAGCATCGAATGGTCCGACTCCAGCACACATCTCTGTCACTGTGTGGACCTCAGGGTGTGTGGGTTGGGGTGTTGGGGCAGAGGTGAAAGCCTCCCCTCAGTGAAAAAAGTCTGGCCACATGGAATAGGTCCTAATAATGGAATAGGTCCTAATTGAAGAGCATACATGTAAGCCAGAAATCCTGTACTCAAATTCTTGAAGCTTTCCAGTGGTGTGATCACCATGTAGTAGTGCCAGCTTTCAGATTTCCTCATATGCACCTCAGACATGGATTGACAAGTCTTGTAACAGAAGGTTATTAGTTTTAATGAAGACTTGCATCAACATTCCTTTCACTTGTACATCAGTGAGATTCATGGAAGTAGCTGGTTCTACTTCTAGAGACACCCAAATCCCAGTGTTAGCATGGTGCAGATGGAGTGGCTTTTTGTATAGCAACACGGTAAGAAAAAAGCACTTCAACCTCACGTTTGTTACAGCTGGCAAACAACTGTGTGCAGCCCCTACCCACCTGCACCTCCTCCCGGGGGCTCCCCTGAAGCTGCAGCAGAGGGGAGGTGGTGAATGCACCTTTCAGGCTGCTGCTTAAGCATCAGAGGGCACAGAAGGCTTTGAGTGTGCACAGGTGCCGCCTCTTTGTGTCTGAGAAGCCCAGAGGAGGGCTGCGGGAGCGATACTGGGACTACCTATAAACACCCCTAACAGGCAGAGGCTCAGAGCTCAAGGTATTAATTGCCAGCACTGTAATGTTCTTACTGGTGGAAGGTGCTTACGCTGAGCTGGCTCATCCAAAAGCCAGAAATCGGGCAGCTAATGCAGGAGTAGGATGTGATACACTGGCGATGCCTCCCAGCAGGTTCACCGTACAATTGCTGTTTCCGAAGGCAGTCAGAAATCATCCTGCAAAGGACATTTAAGGCTCATCCCAGGTGCTGTTCTCAGCTTCCTAACAAGGGAGGGAATGTGAGGTGGCACTTGTGTGAATTGTAACAGATCAGCCTTCCAGCTGTCACTCGTCTTAAAATCTTTTAATAAAGTGTATTTTAAAAAAAATCCTACCTCCTTACAGAGCGATGGCAGTTCTCACTAAGTGCCTTACACATAGATGTCTGGCTGTGTATGAAAAAAGTTCCACTGGCCCAGCATGAAACAAACATTAAGGACACAACGTTTTAACACAGGGAAGTTGAGTTCACTACAAGTATGTAAACAGTTTGTTGTTGTTTTTTTTTTTCTCTCTTTATTCTGCTATTGCAAGAACATAAAAATATATGTCCTCTCCCCAGTCCATAGCTCCACATTTGCTTTCCCTCCCCTCTCCCTCCCCCAGAAAAAAAAAAAAATCCCTCTGCCGCAGAGCAGCTATGAAAAAGTACTGATGTAAGAAAGCAGCTGCCCTTCACGTAGGGAAAAATAACCCAACTTTAAAAGTAGAACACACCTATATCAAGGAGAAAAAAAATATTAAATATGCACAGGATTCATACAATTTTTTTTTCCCACTACACCCCTAGAGCACAACAAGCTGCAGCTGAACGCCTGGTGCGCCGCGAGCCGCGCAGCTCAGTGCGGGGCTGACCGGAGAGCGCGGTTCAGCGTGGGCTCGTCAGGGCTCTGGCTCTCCCCAGCACAATGTAGCGGGCTTTCCAAACTGTTTGCACCTGAAGGGCCAACCACGAAGAACGAGGATTCGCCCTCTTAAAAAATCTGACAAAATTATTTAGGTAATATGGCGAGAAGATGGTAAAAACTTACACAAACACAAGAATAAGCGTTCTTTTTTTTCCATCAGTCCAATAGGTACAACACGAGGTGAGTAAAAATTTTAAACCTACCTCTTGCAGGGTTACAGGAGGTAGACATCATTAACACAGACAACAGTAGCAGCCCCGAGTTGTGTGAACGAACAGGCAGCATTTTAAAATCCTTGAGCGACTCCCCGACCTTCTCCCAGCCCCGCTTAAAAAAAATAGGTTAGCATTTCATATTGTGTTTTGGTGTCTTTCTTTGATTCCTCTCACCCCACTTTCCAAAAAGCATCAATGAATAAACAGTACAAAAGATGCTGAACTGGTGCGCTCCCTTGCCCACCACACACAATAATTTCATAACATTACAAGCAGAGTAGACTAAGTATGTCTGAAAGTGTCCACTTTTCTTTTTTTTTTAAAAAAGGCTAATTAGGGCAACATTTACCATAAAACCAGCTGGAGTGGGGGAAAAAGGAAAAAATAAAAATAAAAAAAAATTGATTGCATTGCAAACACTAAACAGTTACCTCTTCAATTAACATTTTAAAACTAACTTTCACCTAGAATGGTCAAGTAGAGCATTAAAATGCAGCAATCTAAAAATCAAGATGACTGTTACAATTAAAAATTGCTTCTGTGAATAGCTACACAAACAGATGTATTTCTTTGAACAAATATAAACAAAAGTCTAATTTAGACTCCAGTACAGCATCAACAGTTCAAACTTTAAGATGTTGAACAATCCTTTTCCACTTCAGTGCAGTGTAGGAAGAATAGCACACGTTAAAGTTTGTTACGAAAATAGAGTTTATTAAAAACACATCCCTATTGTTTTGAGGAGCTTTCACCGTTACCTTTTCTTAAATTAAAAAAAAAATAGAAAGCACTTCTACTTCTGATTTGTAAACTTTTTAAAGTCAAAACTTTAAAAAAGTTACAGCAAAAATGGGTAATATTTTAATCATATCTTCAGTATTTTTGTGTTATGTTGTGGCTATTTTAAATAGAAGGGAAGCAATCAAATTGCTTACAATTCCCCACCAACTACTGAGGGGCTGTGATATAAGCAGAAGCAAATATAATACAGCAGACTGTACAACTCTAAAGCTCTACACTCCCACAAAGGTCACCGACAAATTCCAGTCTCTAGCGAGGAGCCTCGGCAACTGAGCCCATATCCTTTTCGGCTTGTTCCACGGATGAGGTAGCCTCGGATGTTAACGCGTCGTCAGGTTTTACACCTGAAGGTTCAGACTCTCCTTTGGGAAGTTCTGAAACAATGTCTGCGTCCTCCATTTTGCCACTATGGGACTCGTGGTTTTTGTCGCCGTCTGCCCTGTCTGTCATCTCGCCTTTCTCCTTGCCTCGGTTCTCCTCCTTGTCTCTGCGGGACTCCCTGTCTCTAGAATCTCTCTCTCTGTCTCGGTGTCCGCTGGACCGCCTATTTCTGTCCTCCAAGTCTCTGTGCCTATCGCGCTCGGGGCTTCTTCTTCCCCACTCTCTCCGCTCCCGATTACCGAGGCGCTCGTGGTCTCTGTCGTCATTGCGGTTGCCGTAGCGCTCGCGATCGTTCTCTACCCGATTCCCGAAAGATCTCCTTCCAAACCTCTCCTGGTCTCTGTTGGGAGTGAACGTCTGCCTGTCGTTCCTGAACTGCCTCCCGTCTCGATTATCCTCGGGCCCGCCCGGCCCTCCGCTGCCCGGCATCCCCCCGGGCCTGACGAAGTGGCCCGGCGGAGGGAAGGGGGTTTTCATCCCGTGGGGAGGAGGCATCCCGAAGCCCCCCGGCCCCGGCGGGGGCCCTCTGTGCATCATGTGGGGCGGCATGTGGCGCGGCGGCATCAGGGGGAAGCGCTGCATGGGCGGTGGGGGCATCCCCGGTGGGCGCTGGAGCGGGATCAAACCTGGCCGCGCGCCCAGGAGGCCGGTGGATGGAGTCTGCAACCCAACAACGGGGGCGGGCGGCGGTGGCGCGACGCCTTGGGTGCCTGGAAGAGAGGAACAGACACACGAGTTAGAAGAAGAGCGGGGGGGAACAGCGCTTTCATCCGTTCAACATGGTCAAAAGTTCTCAAGAAATGAGGAACACAAAAGTTGTGTGTGGGGAGGGCAGCAGGCAAAGCGTCTTGGGCTGGTTTGCATACTGTCAAGAGCACGCTGTCTAAACCAGAAATTTCTTTTGTGCTATGAATAATTACTGCTGGAACGGGTAGTAACTATCCACCTATCCTTGGGGCCTCCCTTTGTGAAGAAGCCATCGCTGCTCTGCAGGTCAGAGCTCTTCCTCACCACCAGCCCAGCGCTCGTGTTGAGTGCTGACCCAACACCTTCCCAATAGGTCATGCTTCCTAAATACAGGCGCATCATCTGCTTTTGCTGTCTTTAAAACTTATCGCCTCTATCTTAAACACCATCTAAGGAATCTCTGGCTAAAATGTCTGAAATTTGAAGTGGGCCGTCAACAAGCTCTCCGAGGCGCAGAAGAGGCAGCAGGTACCAGCGAGCGATGAAAGCAGAGCTCCGGCCAGGACAGGGCTGGGGAAGGAGCAGGAAATGGCACAGCAAAATTTACCAGTCCAGAGAAAATGCATAAAACAAACTAAGGTTAGTTTTAGTAGAGTGTACCTTGCAATGTAAAACTAAAAAGAAATGCAACAGGTAATTTCTGGATTATTTGTTTTTAAATACAATTTTGTATCTGTTGTAGTGCATATCCAATGCCAACTATTTTCCACTCTTGCTCCTGGCGTACCGGAGTCTTGGCTTTAGCATGGTCTTCATAAGAGGAAACCCAGGAGCTCCCCAAACATGCCACTTTCAGGAAGCTCAGCCCAAAGCCTGCTGACATCAGCACAAGGAGCTGTGACTGAAAACAGGAGGAGTGCTGAGCTCCAGCTGAGTACTTCACACCTCTGTGTGTGCCGGCTCCTCGCGCCTGGCTCCAAAACTTTGTTTAAATAAGTAACGCTGTTGCCTCATGTCCTCTGTGGTTTTTACACCGGATCTACCAGGTCTGGGCCCTTCTACTCACTAGCATTTTACCTGAAAATAAGCTTCGTGTATCTAAGAAACCATAGCTATATATACCAGATATATACACATACATACACATACACATATTTAAAGCAAACTCCAACATTAAAGAGGTCATTAACAGTTGCCAGACTGAGGAAAAATCTCTCCTGCTCCATCTTGCTTTCCTTTTTAAAATATGTTAAGACTATCCTGTTTTGTTTGCATGTCTTAATAAAAATGAAGTTAAGAACGCAGGTTGCATGAAGGTTTTTAACTCCTGCCCTTGGGTAGAACTACCATGTCAAATAGGTATGTAAGGTAATATTGAAATTAAATGCTCAGCAGTGTCACACCAAAAACTGCACTTGGAGAGCGATCAGAGAATCATTAGGGTTGGAAGAGACCTCCAAGACCACCTGGTCCAACCATCTCCCTTCCACCAGTGTCACCCACTAAATCATGTCCCTAAGCACCAGACCAGCCTTTCCTTGAAATGGAGCGGCCGTGCCACTTTGCAGATCCCCCATGCCCCAACCAGCCACCCCAGCTTCCCTCTTCCCGTAACTAATTTATTTAGCATTTCTATCCCAGCTACGAGCAAGCCTTCTGAAGAGCTACTGCCCGGTCATCACGCTGCTTCTTACCCTAAAAACATCTCTTAACAGAAACCTTTTTATCTCAGTGCTCTTCACACTCAAAGGAAATTATGTTTTGTGATCAGTAAACTCAGGGAGCAAAGATGTGAACATTCATTCCTCCAGTCCACCGTATCATCTTACCTTCCCCTCCAAGCAGTCACTTTAAGACACGGCTTGATATATCTTACTCTTTGAAAGAAATGATCCATCAGCAACAGCTTGTTTTGTTGTTTTGTTGTTTTTTTTTTTGAAGGTTTTTGTTTCTAAAATGAGCAGCCCTCCCCCCTCGTGTTCATAATCAGGCTGTAAGTCACCTCGCTTCAACTCCTCCCATGATTTACTACTACAGAGCTGGCAAGAGAAGCATATAGCCAGTGACACCCAGAGACTTTATTTTGCTGAATTTTGAGGTCTGAGGATATTTTAAAGTAAATTCATCCACGGAATTTAAAAAATAAGGCAGAAAGGAGTAACTGAGACCTAATGAGCTGAAGAGGATAAGCATATGTTTTCACTCTCTAGCGGCAGAGTAGGTGAGGTTTATGACAGCATCGATGTGAGACAAGTGATAAAAGTTTGTTTAATTAAACAAATATCAGTCATTTAATTTCTTAGTTGTACTTCTACATAAAATTATGCATGGAAGCAGCATAATGCTATCTGGAAAGCCATTCTCTTTCAATCTGGTTTGCATCATTAAGGCAGCTGAACACTTTTTGTTTTGAGTAAGCCCCCCAAATTCTCAGGCTGGAGTACAATGTAGAAAGTACTACTAGTGTCCCTACTGTGCTAACAAATTAGGCACTAATTAAAAATTTACTCCAAAAGAGTTTTCCAGAAATACATCCAAATTTACTGAACATGGTCAGTAAAATTAGTGGTACAGATCATGTGCAGCACCTGGGAATATTTAAAGCTCTTTGTTGCTCTCTGTAGGGAAAAACAGCATGCAAAATGTAAATAGCTTGCTAAACTAAAAAGAAATAGCACAGCTCTTAGAGAAGCAATTAAGTGATTTAATGACCATCTCATACCTGTGCAAATGAGCGATGGAATTTATCTGCCCCGGCCTGTATTTCATTACCTTGTTCAGAATTTTAGGCTTTTTGTAGCTAACCTTGGCACCTTGCTTATGGGTATGAATCTTCAGCCAGCCCTCTCACCAGCTGCTTATTCCGCACAAGCTGGCTAAGCCATGGCTTTTTATTACAAGACCTGGCTTTTACTGCTGGTGACATAAAATCCTCAGAGCTTATACCTAGTATGTTAATTCTGTTTAAACGTGTAAAAACAGACTGCTTTCACAGCTTCTTGTTACTTGTGACTTTTACCAGTGATGCGTAACAGAAGATCCTCAGAACTTGCCAAGAGTTTAGTATGAAGAACTCACACCAGAATGACCCCATCACCAACCACCTGAGTGTTTCCAGAGATGTAAGAACAATTACACAGCATCAGGTTTCGTGCTTTCTCTTTACTCATAAAGCATAGCCTGAAATGCTACAGCTGTCCTGAAGAAGTGTCTTCTATCCAGAGAGATCCCAGTAGCTGTCTTTAACCATTTTGATACACTACGTAAAAAGCCAGATTTCCATGCCACTGTAATCCAGTTTCTGACCATCTTCTCTTCTGGCTGGACAAAGCCCATGTCGCTTTTGTGATAATTATCAGTGTTAAAAATGCTAACGCAAGACAGAAGTGCAACGCTTGACTTCTTTGGTTTTGAACTGAACTCTGCTCAGTAAGTGATAACAGTGTCTTATAATTGTTCAATTACTGCTCTGTTGTGTTGTTAAAAGAAAGCAGGTGGAGGTGTTTTCTGTATCTAACATACTAATCCTACTTCAAATATACCTCCTTCTGCAAATGGGACAGAAGTACATATGAGAACACAAAGTCAAAAGCCTGGGGATCTAGCAAAACAACAAAATGAGAGGTTTGCACAATGACACTGATGCTCACGTGCTGCAGCATTCAACATGTCACACTGGATTCTCCAGCAGGGAATTCTGCATGTTTAAACTAAATCATTAAATACTATCAGGAAATTCTTGGAAAAGGTAACAAACACAACGTTAAGTCTTGTGTCTTTTTCTGGTGTTTCATAAGGAATCCTTCAGAACATGTCAAGAATGTAAAGAAGCCTAAGCTTTAAGAGCCTAAATACCAATTCACAGTTTAAGTAACTTGCCTTAAGTACCAACAGTTTTCACCATCGTCAACGCCCACCACTGAAGCCAGTAGGAACTTGCTCCTATTCACGTAAGATGCTTCAACAAGGATGCAAGAGTCAAACTTGCGTGTGGATAGTGTTGGTTGCTGGTATTTGATTTCTAAAATTCCTTCTTTATACAACATAAATTGATCCAGGGCAAGGGATTCATCAAGGCAAAACTGAATTCCATGAATGGTGCTTGAGAATTCACGTTCCCTTACCTCTGAATTCCCATTCAGTATTATGAAAGCAACATTCATATATATGGAATTAGCAAATGTGCAGTGTTATGCTTTTCAAATGAGCTATCGTAAGTCAGAAATGTATTAGGTTAGTCACGGTTCATATCCTGTATTAACAGAAGCTCCTTCTCCAATTTTCCCCATACGCAGTTTATAATAGTTTAATACTCAGATGAGCTCAGAAAATTGTACACTGTCTTTTATAATTTAATACATATTACAAGAAGACCATGTAGCTACTGAAGAGCAATCCAGCAAGGGAGCAAAGAAGAGTAATTCAGCATGCATTAACAGGAAATGAATACCAAGCTCATTGAGAACTATGGTATATTATTCTTTGATAATATGTAATTATCATTGTAGAAATTTTGGTGAAAAGAGCATTAGACCAGAACCTACAAACTGCAATGTGGTGTGTTTAATCAAGATAATAGACCACAGAATCTGAATATTCGAAACACAGCATCTGCAACAGAAATTTATTACTGGTCCAAATTACAGCATTTGCTCAACACTAAGAACAAGCTGGTGAATCAAAAATGATTTAAAAGGCTGTCACTTTCTGCAGTATGTACACATAAAAGGAGTCTAAAATATCTGCTGAGCAGAAGATTTAAAAATGACATGAGCACACACTCACAAAAACGGTTACAATCTGGATAATCTTGTCCAAATTAAGAACAAGAAGCTGTAACAACAGTGAATATGACCAAGGATACAACTAAGGCAAAAGAACCTGAAGGTGGTTTTTAGAAATAAGCACAAAAAAAATTAGACGTAATGTCCACAAGAGATCACTTCTCTGAAGCACAAACACGTCTTTGTTGGAAGTGATGAAAGAATTACATTGGAGGAACGAATGAAATTAGTGGAGGTGAAACAATGTAGAACATATGAAATCTTACAATCATCAAGTTAGAATTACTTTGTAACATGTCTTCCACATAAAAACTGAACAGATAAGCTTAATTTTGAAATTACAAAGATTAGAAAAGAGCTCCTCTGTTTGTACAGATTACATAAGGTATTCTCAAGCAAGATTATTAAATTTGGCTTTTTCAGAGTCTCTTCAAAGCATCTTCATTCCTTGCCTTCAGCTTGCTGCAGTTAAGTTCTTCTATCCTGCCCAAATACCCGAAGAACGTTTCTTCATTCTTCTTGTTAAACTACTCAAGCCCCTTCATCCCTACTTCCCCAAGCAGAGTCCTCATGCCATACTTCACGATGCTGTCACACAAATCTTTCTTCCACCTTCTTATCTCAGCTTGGACAGCCCCATCATGGGCACATTAAGGAGCAGTTTAAGAGGACTTTGTGAGAAACTTGTCACACCATCAGTCATATACTGAAATGGCTAAACCATGTACTTGTAAATACAAGTTCATTTCAGCTGAAGCATTTGATTTCCCTCACCTGTACTTGCCCATGGCTAACTGAGGGTGATGCCGTAGCTATTCACTTACTTTGTCCAGTTCATTCACCTCAGACCTGTACAAGACTGTGCACTAAGGCTACATTTAAACCATCAGGCCTGCAACTCCTTCTGGGCTCCAGGACATGGGATGCAGACATAGACTGCATCTCCCATCCGCACAGGTGGTGAAACCCTGGCACACTCCATTTCCCACACTTAGATTTCCCCAGGAGTGAGACCCGACGCACAGAATGAGAAGGGAGGAATGACGATGCAGCCTGGCCAGCTCCCAAATGCAGATGGTGGGGAGGTTAAGACTTCAAGGGACACTGCTTTGCAATCTAGATCAGCGTGCATGGTGGTAAACGTCACCTCTGTCATGTTTTAATTCCCATTTAAGGAGAGACCACATCTGAACTCTCGCATGCAGAGTTAAGCTCAATTGTTGAGTGAATCAAGGTGGTTTTAGAAAAAGTGTTTCATTTGTGTTAACTTACTGAAAAGCCTTGCAAGAAAAGAGACTGATAATAATCTTTTACTTTTAATCATATAAAATAATATGATCTGTTTTTTCCAGTTTTCTTGTATCATACACCTTGTGGTGAATAGTTCCCCTTAACTCCGAGATGTCAGGATGGAAGGATTTTACCCAACTCCCTGATTTAGTATTTTCTTGAAATAAGACAAATAAATGCATTTTATGTTGATGAGTAAACACACAGATCTCTTCGCTATTCAAGTCTACGTTGTCAGCTCACATTAAGACAGACTTGCAATCCCATAAAATGAAAAAATTCTCCTATCTGCTTGTTGATGAGACTGAACACTGAGAGCAGCCATTCTGACCCCATGGGCAGCTTTATCCTCTAACTACTTGGTAAACAAACCAGTAAAAGTAAAGGTAGATTCTCAATTTTCAGATCTAGCAAATTCAGCTTCCTTGAGTTTGTAAAAAAGCTGCTGTCTGAATAGCTAACGTGAGTATTTCATTTATGTCACTCCCATCTTCATTTTATAAAATCTTTCTTCTGTGTATAGCAATACATGCAGCAAACTGCAGAGTAACTTAATAGATTTCAAAAGCTTGGAATAAAATGTTAGTTATGCCATACAAGACAAGGTACTATGAAATTCCAAGACATCTGGTTAATACTGTATTACAAGTACTAAAAATGCCATTCAGTCATTAAGACAAGAATGTCTGAAATATATGGTCCAATAATCCTTATCGCTACTAAATTCTCTCAACCTATGGTGTCACCACAGGATTATATTTATTTATTTAAAACTTTTCTCTGCTTGTTAAATATCCAAGATACTCTAAAACGATTAGGTGCTGGTCTTGGATGTCTGCTTTGATAGATTTTAAGACTGATTTTCAGAGGCAATTTGTTTTTTAAAAAAATCCCTTTAAAAGGGATTTTGTTTTTCTAACATTAAGCAACCAAAAATCAGTAGTCAACAACTGAAAAATGGAGGCATCAAATCCAACAGCACAGTTCAGCTCTCAGGGAGACAAATCCTTCTTTGTTTTGCAGTATACAATGAACATCGCTGGACAGAAACACACTTAAAAGTATGTTTTCCATTTGCTTGTCAGGCTCTCTTTCAGAGGTGTGAAATACCATAAATATAAATCTCAGTTGGAAATGTCTTTTGAGTGTATTCTTGACACTGACGCATGAAAGGATGCATTTGTAAGGTAGCATATAGGTAAAAAAGGTTTCAGAACCTGTAATACCGCAGGACTAAGTAATAGCTTTTTTAAAAACCATTTTATTAAGATAATTCATTCAATACATAAAAAAGTATACTGTATTTTCATAGATTAAAAAAAAAATACACTAAAATAAATACTGTTCCTCTGTAAGATGTATTTACAGAAACCTCTATACACGTAATAGTTGAGGAGTGTAAAACAGTTCATATGCCATACAGATGTTTTGTTGTAAACTACTTTTCTATATTGTATAAGACTCAATTTATTAAAGCAGACAGCATGTCATTCTGTCCTGAATTTGTAACTTAAATGTTACAGCTTTTTTGTTTCTTCAGAAAACAAATCTTGAATAATAGAAGTTCTACTGCTTCTTCCATGCAAAATCAAGCCTCCAAAATTATTTGAAGGCCAAAAATAAGGACAGATTTTTTTTTTTTAATAGAAAAATATGTTTTACTTTCCCACAAACTAAGTCAGCAGCAAAATCAAAATTTGAAGAATATATACAAAAGTGAACTTACCAAGAAGCGGAATAGCTTGGGTGACAGGAGCAGGTACATTAGTAGGTGCTACGGGAGGTGGAACAGTCCCATACATTTTGGAACTATCACTAGTTTCAGCATTTCCTCTGGATCCAGAAACCACTGTTGGGATGGGATTTCCTACAGATGCATCTTTTGTAGTGTCTTCATTGACTCCAGCTGCTGTAGCTAAGGAACAAGGCATTGGCATATTAAAAAAATACATCAGCTTCTCTGCTTGCATGACACTGTCCTTCCACTGCCGCTTGCTAAAGATTTTAAACACTTACAGTTTGGGATGTTTACTGCTGGAGTGTGAGGAACAGATACTGGAGGAGTTATAGGTGGTGGTGGTCCAGGAGGAAGGAAGCCTATAAAAGAAAGTACATACTAACAGTGAGCATCACTTTACCAACATGTCATGTTGTTTATATGGCAGATGCTGTTACTTGCTACGTGGTTAAAAATGGACTTTATTACTTGGTAAATATATAGATATATATACCTGGAGGTAAATGCATTGGGTTAAAACCAGGTCGTAAAAATGGAGGTGGTGGTGGTGGCGGCACTCCAGGAGCAAATCCAGGAGGCGGGATTCCTAAAGGTGCTGTAAAAGCAGGAGGTTGGAGCGCGCCAACCACAGGAGGACCTGATGGATGCGGTGGAACCTAAGGGAAAAACGAGAAAAAGCACGTTACCTCAAGACTGAATCAATTATTTGCTGTTCAGATACCGACTACTTTTCTCTGTATTCAGTTCATTAAAACAAAACAATTTAAACTACCTTAAATTGCTTCACAACAAGGTGATATAATTAGCAGTCAAAGCATTCTTGCAACTTAAAATGTCAACATTGATCTTGTTTGCCTCTGTTCTTGAAGAAAAAATGATTCTCTGTGGTAAACTGTTATCAACGCATGATGGTAATTCATCTAAATATACCCCTTACATAGTAGCTGGAATTCATTTCAGCATTCGGTATGATGCCCTATTACACTACAGATCTGAAGCAATTAAAAGCTTTCTTTTTTCTCCTGAGTTTGTATGTTAGTGTGGTTTGTTTCAAAGCAATCGAAACAAACAAAAAAAAAAGCTTAATCAAAATGTTTTGCATTTCAAATTTGTTTACTAAAGTGAAGGAGAGCTGTGTAGTCAAGTGACCATAACTAACTCATCTGCATGACCATCAAACCTTCAGACCCCTCATATCCTTTTTTCTTTTTGAATTGTTATTTCTGAAGTAAAGAAGGAAAAGCCTTTCCTATCTTATCCCCAGAACCGAAAGAAATGAACTAAGCAAAATGTTCTCCTTAAACCTGCAGATGTTTAAAGCTGCCAGGCACCTGATATCATTTCAGATTTCTGTTTCAGCTTCTCTACCAATGGCTAGTGAGCTGAGGCATGTTACAGCTTGTACCATTAGTATTTCAAAATCAATTAAATATAAGAAATAGGTTCAAATTCCTTGATTATTAGGCTTTAATATAGGACTGCATCTTTTAATTTTAAATTATTTATTTATCTTTGGTTTATGACAACATGTTGATTAAACCCTGGCCTGAAGTTAAACTAAATTAACAGGATCTGAGACACTACTGGGCGTGAAAGGAGAAACTGCCGGTCAGGTAACAATGTGAGAAGCTGACAGAAGTTACAGGTGGCACCATGAGAGACGGCTGGTTGGATTCTGCGTGTGGTTTAGGGAGTGTTATGTGAACAGCCGCCAAACCTCCAGATAACCAGACAGGAGCACTGGGGATCTTCTGAGGACTAGGACCTCGCAAGGCCAACTTTGAAGTGTTAAGCATAACCCAGGAATACTGTGTGTGGCTGAGATTACCTAGGTGAACATTAACTTTGAGTAATCCTAGAGCTGTTTCCATTAAATCCCAGCTAAAGCTTTAGAAAAAGTGCTCTGAAAACAGTAACCTAATAGTCCTGGTAGGTCCTTTTGTTTGCAGACACTCCTGCAAAGAAAAACAACTTGAAGGAAGTTAGACAAAGATGTAACTGTTGACTGCACAAATGTTCTGTGAAACTAGTTTGTACGCAGTGTGTGTGATCAAGCAAGGGTATCAAGAAGGTAAGAGGTCTAAAACTGGGGGAACTTCTGAAGTGTTGGCAGCCCTGGGGTAGTTAAAAGCTGAGAAAACCATGTATGAAGCATGTATATGCAGTGGCTTCAGAAGGGATGAGGAATAGTAAAACATTGTGCTTTAACAAGAATAGAAATAACAAAGGAAGGTGACAGATACATAGTAGAGGATGTTCATATCTAATTAACAGTGCATAACTGCTTTACTTTTTTCCCCAACAAAATTAACCCTCTAACATATGATTGTAAGCAACAAGGTAAAACCTTTCCTTTAAACAAAAAAGTGTGCAGTAAAAATTCATGCAAAAATGTCATAAATTCTAATTTAAGATACAGTTAATGGCTAATAAATGCTGACAGATAACAAAGAAACAGAGAAGCAGTGAACAGTTTCACAACAATAGCTGGTGGACTGGAAAAAAACAAAGTAACAGTAACATCATTCTATGATTCTCAGATTGAGAATTGAAGGAGTATCATTGGCCCAGTGACCTGAAGTAGCACAGTCTACATCCATGCTCCAAGACAACTAAATACATATTTAAGAGCACCTGAAGTCTCCATTGGAAAGGCTGGAAAGGAGCCTGCTGGTTTCAGTATGAAGAGCATAGGATGGACACTGGATCAATGCACAGCTGCTATATCCAGTTATACGAAGGAGCATGAGGGGTTTGGTAATATATCAGGAAATTCAGGAGATACACACATCTCAGACAGAGTGGTCTGAATCTATAGGCGAGAAGGGCTCACTCCAGTGGCACAACACAACAACAATATTCCACCTATCTTGCCAACAACCCAGGGCCGTGCAGCTGAAAACAATGCCGTGCATGCCATCAGGCCAAAGAACCAGACTTACCTACGAGGGCTGTCACTGGTAAAGGAACATCATCCATTTTAAACACCTTACTACTGGGTAGATTAATGGGTCCCAGTGGTACTGGGATGCTGTGACAGGAGGCCAGGCTGCAGGCAGTTACACCCCTCACACATTAAGCAATGTTAAGCAGAGCAGGCCTCCTGTGTGTGCAGCCCACGCACTGTAGGCCTGTTTGGGCTCTACCACAGAAAGGAATGATGCAGATCCTTCTGATCCTAACCTTTCAGTGGGACAATGTCAGGGCTGCAGGCAGATCACAGAGGTTACAGACAGTGCCCTAAGTGATGGCCGGATTTGTCAGGTGGTTGGCGGGGTGCTTTGTAAACAGCAGCTACGCTTCCCAGTCTGAAGGAAACATCTTACAGGGAAAAGGACCTTGCAAAGTCAATAACGCCTAAGTAACCATACCCAGGAATAGCATGTAAGAACCACGTTATTTAGGTAAAGGTATCAAACAGCAGATCTGGTTATGGATGCTGCATAGCTGGGGTCTACGTGGGAAAACTCATTAGGCTACAGTTGTTTACTTGTGAGGATGCTGCAATGGAGAAAGAGAAGAACAACCATAACAAAAAGAGGGTAAAGAAGCGAGAAAACGGAGAGTAAGGTACGGGAATGATGCAGTCAGAGTTGTTTGGGTTTATCTGTCAGGCAGCCCTATGCCTGATCATCCCAGCCCAATGCAAGACAATGCATGTGATATGCACCTCTGACCAGATAAGCAGGTTTGGTACATTATCACATGTATCAAACATATCACACGTACCAAACCTGCTTATCTGGTCAGAGGAAGCAGGGTGGACAGGGTATTTTCCCTGCCTGAAAGGCGAGCAGATGGACAGGCTGTGTGCCCTGGTATTCCTGTACTGATGCCCGTTTCCAGGCTGGACAGAATCAGCAGCTACCCAGCTCCTGTAACAGCCTCCCCACACCTTACAGTCCTGAAGACGTTACTTTTACCACTAGCACCATTACCATCATTGCAGCTGAACTTAATTTGCAAGTTTTAAGAACTATTTACAAATTAATAAACTGTTTCAGTTTTATGACACCCCAGAGAAGACAGAAGAACTGATCAAGTATAACACAGCCTAAAAAAAGTTCACGGCAAAACCAGAGATACAGGCCAACCATGATAAACCAGAGATAAAGGCCAGTTCTCTGATCCTGGCCTGAACTTTTACAAGTGCAAGTGTCTTTGCCACGGTAAAAAAAAAAAAAAACAAAAAAAACCCACTGAAGTTGGCGAGGCTGAGGCAAACTATCACCACATTCATATTCTGAAACTGGTCGATTTTTTTCTTTACACTTTCTTTTCCAGCATGAATTTAAAGGAAAATAAAAGTGCTAATATTTGATAGTTAATTCTAATTAAAGCTAATTACAGCTAACTGCTATTAAAGCTCTCTGAAATTTGAGATTTGACTCAAACGTTCATTTCCTTAAAACGCCTTGGAGCATTTCATGAATTCTGTGTCAAAATAACACTGAATTCAACTTACTATGTTCTCAAATCAAGTAACTGTTAAATTGTGTGTCTTCAAATAATGTGAATTCTTGGTCTTTACTGACTGTCCACCGTACTGCAATTCAAAATTTTTCACAAATATTTAAAATAGCTTTACTCAAACTTCCTCCCCCTTGGAGGATGTATGCTACTATCTTAATAGTGACAAGAAAGAAACTATTATAAAACTTGTAAGACTCTTATCAACAAATAAAGCTAAAAGAAATAGACTGTAAAACACTAAAGGGAATAATTCTTGTCACACACTACTTAAACTAATGGTAAAATTTCAGTCAGTGTTGTTTTAACAAACACACAACATCAATGTTGCCTAAAGAACCATTATAATAACAAAAGGCAGAAATTTTTCAAACGCAATTCCCAAAGGCTGTTCAAAGACAGCATACACAATATGAACCAAGATGAAAGCGCTATGCTGTTTCAGAAAGTCTATAGTTTTCCTTACTACTGGTTTAAATAAGCTAATTAGGAAATCACAGAAAAATAATACATGCATTCATAAAAATGAGAGAGTGCAATTAATCTCATTGATAAAAATACTCTACTGTAATAATTTATTCAGACTGAAACGTGCAGATTGAAATTCAGGTA
The DNA here is from genome assembly GCF_963932015.1 of Anas acuta. NCBI lineage: Eukaryota > Metazoa > Chordata > Aves > Anseriformes > Anatidae > Anas > Anas acuta. The sequence continues at coordinate 96,155,731 of NC_088979.1, read as the reverse complement.
TTTGAAGTGCAGTCCTACAATAAACATTTCCAACAGTGTAAGAAGCTTATGTGTCTGCCACATTAGCATTAAAGCAGCAGTGAAGTTTTGGAGCATATGTCCATCATTCCTGCTAACTACGTGCTGATTCAATTTCCAGGGCTGTCCTGGTACATGCAAACTACATCCTTTTTCAAGGAACCCAAACCAGATACTCTGCTCCTGCTGGGCACAAAAAAAACATTAGGATTTGGATCATGTTAAGTTTTTCAAGCCTTCCATTGCCACTGCAACTTAGCAGAAAAGGAAGAGTCTATTTGACTGCATTGCTCCTCTAGGTAAAGAAGATTAAGTAGTGGATTTCTGGTGCATATTGGATCTAGTTATTTAAAAGTTATCTACATAAGATGTCAGCACAGCTAGCCTGCTAACAAGAGCACGTTTAAGCGGGGAAAACAACACAACAAACGTGCACAAGATCAACTACTTATTCACTGTATTTTCTCCCTTCTATTTAATTTATGTATTGCCATAGTAAATAATTATCAAAATTAAGTTTTTGTTCAGATATCCAGAGCAAGTGCGAAGCAACTCTCACCTGTGGAGGAGGTACTGTAATTGGTGCAGGCATGGGAACGGGAATTGGAACAGGTAAAGCTTTAGGTATAGGTGACACTGGTTCATTATGTGTAGCTTCTGCACCTCCATTTTGAGCTACTTCATTTTCAGACTTCTTGGGAATCCCCTTCCACTCTGCAAATAAGTTATATATGAATCAGTTCAGAAGAAGTGGACAAGTAGTCAAGCCATTTAAAAAACGTGTACTATGTAATGTTTACAAGAATAAGATAAAGCATTTTTCCAGATGAGAAGCACGCAGAGCTAAGAAACATTTACATATATTTCTGAGAAAAAAAATCCAATGTCTTTGAACAGTTACAACAAATCACTGACAAATGGCAAGCAGGTTTATTCCTTTCATCAGTCATTTAACAACTCTTTGCACTAAGAGCATTTATACGTCTGGGATTTTGATGTTATTTATAGCAAAAACAGTAAGGCTTTTTTGGGACAATTTCAACAGATTCCATTATTCTATGGCAAGAATAAAGCATTTTTTTTAATGATTTGAGAATTCATTTCTGAAAAAAAATGCATTTTCAAGTCTTGAACAAAGGAAAAGGAGAATACAATAATGAACAATTAGAGCAAAATAGGAAAATGAAAACATCAAATACAGCTTAGGTCATTTTAGAAAAAGAAATATGGCCCTATTGTCTGTCAGAACTTCTTGAGAAAAGACAGCTAAAGAGTAAGAAGGGATCAGAGAAGAGGCATTAGTTAGACTTTGATTTAAAAACACTCTACTTATTTATGTCTATTATGATGAAGACATGCTACTATTTATAGAGTAATAACCACCCAATTAGGGCAAGTTAGACAGAGTGACAAAATCCTGAAATAATATTTTGGGAGCGAGACAGAACACCACACAATGGTTGCACTGTTAAAGCCAACACAGTAGTCTAGAGCACCAGTTTGAGGAACCTTAAGCAACTTCGTTTTCTTAAGTACTGCATTCATTTCGTATTACTTTTAGAAATCACAACAGCCAGCATGCTAGCAATTGTATATTAATTTGAAGCTGCTGATTTTAAACAGGTGTAATTTTCTTAATACGTTCTTAATACAAAATAGAAGCCTGTTATTTTCACTGCTTTACACACAAAATAACAAGAATTCTAGTTAGGTCAAGAAAAACACAAAGCTAATGGAACTGAAACTGATCTAAGTAGAAAAGTAAAAGGCACTTTTAATGGAAATTGCAAAGTTGCTGTCATCAGCTGCTACACAAATACTCCAAAGGCAGGCTCCTCTGCTAGGGAGACCCCACACAAACCAGTGGACCACCAGGCAGGCTCTGGGACTAGTGAGCACTTGCAACATTGGTTACTATCAATGGCAAATCCCAGTGCAGCTCAGTTTGTCTGCTATGCAACTGCAATTTTAGCCCAGGCCAGTAATCCAGCTGCACAACCCCTGCCTGTTGAGGACTGTAATTAACTGACAAGGTCTGTCTAATCTACTGATTACACATCCTGCTCTTTGTAGCCATTTCAACGATTCCAGAGTCAGGAAAGTGACACCAAATTCAGTGTATTAATAAAAAGGACAATTTTTAAGAGCATTTAAAGATGTAGCAATACCTTACCTGGACTAAGAGTTTCATTGTCCAGCATTCCTCCTTCACAGAAACTTTCAAGATCTTCAGGTTTCACTTTGTCCCATGGTATGTAAGTAACACCTAATTCTACATCCCAATACTGCTTGTAATCTGGCTTTATTCCCTTATTCAAAGCCCATGCAATCTTGGGGAGAAAAATAAATAAATGCAGTTAGTAATGTTTTGATTTTAAGGGTTTTAATAGTCTGTTATCACAAAATAGCATTACCAAAAACAGCTACAAAGCAAACAGAATACTCTAATTGAAACAGCAGGAAAAAACACTCTGAAAGTAAGGTTGTTGTTTGTTTTTTTTTAAGACACAATTAGCTCTTATGTCTTGGATTGTCTCTTGCATGTAATTTGTAAAAGTTTATACAGGCATTTTCTTTAAATGTTCCCCCATCACTATAAATTTTATTTTCCTTCAAAAGACAACGCCGTTCTCTAATATAGTGTTCTGCAAAATGAAAAATTCACTAATGAATGCATTTTTCCTTAATTATTAGCACTATTTGTAGGATTATAACTGTGTTTAATTATAGATGGTAAGACAAATAAGCAGCAACAACAAAAAACAGTTACGGTCCACTGGGATGACTAAAAGGACACCATTTTTGTTGTTCAGATACACAATTACTGACAGTCTTTCACAGAAACTGATACAAGTTCCTTTAATCGCATGACAGAACAAGAAGAATACTTATCAATAAAAAAAGAGGTTCATTCATATAAATTTATGGAATGTCAAATGCAGACTACATAAAAATTTGAAATATCAGAAACTCTAGGTTATAAGAAAAAAGATTCTAGTAATTACAGTAATTTTAGTACAGCCTGACATTTTCCAAGAAATACCTTTATAGATTTCTGATTGACTTTGAAGTTGCCTCGGCTCAATTTTTGCAGGGCACGATAAGCATCTTGTCTGTGAACCATTACAATATAGGCACATCCTCTAGGCGGTATCATCTGTTTGTATTTTAAGGAAAAAATAAATAGTTTCTGCTAACAGTAACAAAGCAATGAGCAACATACAAGTATTAAATTACAGTAAGCTAGAACATCAGCAGGTGCTTCAAAGAAGATTATTAAATATGAAAGAGAATGTTAGTTTAAGGGGCTCATATAGCCAGCATCTTCTGAAAATAAAAAATTCTAGTAAATTAGAAGCAACTTCCTATGCAGGAAGGTTTTAACTCTATTAAATGTTATAACATAAGCTCCTGTTGCATATTTAATCCTTAAAAATTTTAAATAGTAGTGTACATGGAAGCATTACAGCACTGGAATCAGTTAATCTGTTGGAAGAAACACGATAAACTAATACCCCCAACTGTATTCCAAATAACACAAATTGCTATCTGCACCTTCATTCAGTTTCACCTGCAGTTTTGTAATAATTTTTATTATTTTCAATGAATTTGAGAAAAAGCTTCAATGATGTTTTAACAAAATTCGGGAATAGCAAGACAATTAGTCACATCTTTTATGGTTGTTTAAATAAAGTATCATAGCCACTGGAACATAGCTTTTGTTTACATATAAAGTATCCTTAATACAGCAATATAATAATGGTTTTCTATGCTTACATCTAAAACAAACAGAAGAGCAACTAGCAAAAGAAAGAACACCAGCTTAAATTCCTATTAATTCCTGTAATGAACCACAAAATGGAGCAGACAAGGAACTCAGTAGGTACAGGAACCTCTCTCATTCAATTCCCTCTAAAGAAAGCATGAGTTGCATGAAGATGGGGGTAATTAAGAAAATTATCCCAGAGGCATCAATATATAAACAGCAAGCAACTAAAGCAACTGCCCTTTTTTATTTTTCTTCCCTAAAAGTGGCCAAACGAATTGAGTTTGCACATTAGAAAACAAAACCAAAGGAAATGACAGCTCTTGAATCTTCTGAATGTATCAAAAATAAAGCTAGCTTAGAACAGTCTGAAAAGCATTTTTGAAAGCAAGGCTTGCACTGCACCATTTATACTTACATTTATTGACTCAATTGGGCCAAACTCCTCCAAAAGACTTCCAACATCCTGTTGCGTAGTCCTTTTGTCAAGTTGTCCTACCCAAAGCGTAGTACTACAAACTACAAAGAGTTAACAGCCTGTAAGAGCGCTTGTAAATACACACTTCATAAGCCAAAAACAGTTAAAATAGTCATGTTAGGTTAGCCAGTTACAACAAAATGAAAAAGCCAAATGAAACAGAACAACAACAAAAAATGTATCTTTAGGAGTATTTGACAAAGGCCTCTTTCTTCTCCTGCCCAGAGCTGAGTTAAGAGTGAACCACAGTGACTGCATCAGAACCAATCCCTGAACTGCACATGCTGAGAAGCTGTCCAGTTAACTACTGTTAAAATGGCTTGTGAGTTCTGATGATCATAAGCTCTGCAAATAATTACAAAAAGGAAAGTATGCTTTGCTGCTAAGATTGCTCTATGAAATACCCTTACACATGCACTGGATATTTCACAAGATAATTCTGCTACATATGAAATCCAAACTATGGGCCAGCACCACAAGTTATGGGTGGTACTTACTAGCAAGATGAGAATTAAGATTGTTTATGGTGACAGGCATGCTACTAGTGGAATTTTCCTCCAGAATGCAGTGGCAAACTACAGTGAGTTTATCATCTTTAGCAACCTAGTCACTGCCACTTCTCTCAATGGTTAACTGAAAAGTTATTGACACAAACTTCTTCTTTTGGGAAAAAGTAATCAATACGATTACCTCGCTTCATTCCTGAAGGCAATGAAACAGCAGATGAGCATATGGTATCACATTCCCTCAAGAGCACTATCACAACATTCAGTACTCACCTATTTTTCCCAACTACCTGATACAAAATCGCTAACATAAAAGGCATTATATGACAATCAGAGAGATGTTGGCAGAAGCTATCTTACACCACTGCCATTAGATATTTTAAATTAAATTTTAATTCTTAGCAGTCTCTTTAAACTGCTGTTATTGCCATCCACAAGGTTTGGGCTAGTTAGAACTCTGTATTTTTTATCCCTTTTATACAAAGGGATTGATTTGATATGATCTGATGCCCCCAAGAATATTTAGAAGACAGCTACTACATTTTGTCTGCAAACACAGGCAAAGCCAACATTCTTTAAGAAGTTGTGACGTTAGCCTATATGCTTTCCAGGTCAAAGATCTCCTTCAGGTTGGAAAAATACACAACACTGAATCGTTAGAAAAAAATCACAGCCATGCACTCAGCTTCTTGTGCTCAGTTTGCTTTATGTTGTATGGCTTGAAGGAAAGAAAAGAAAAACAGTGTTTCATCTTTATCTTTTCCTACCTTACAGCCAGAATAATTCTGACTTGAAGCTATCCCCAAAGGCCCAATTGTCTATTATTAGTGTAAGGAAGAACAGAAATGTGATGGAATTGATTCCTGACAGCTTTAAAATAGCTCAGAAAATAATTCACAGTACAATTTACTTCTATTTTGTTTGGCTGAGACTTGGAGATTATATCAAATAGCACAAAACACAAGAAAAAGGGCCAGAGAGGGAAAAAAAGGATTCAGATCAGAGGAAATATTCCAAATGGTACTAGGCCATCCAGTGTCTTCGCTCCAGTGAGAGAAGGCAAAGTAACTAAGACAGCTGATTTTTTTTTTCACGTTTTAGCTTTCTTGCTCTTTGAAGTTACAATTACACATTATCAATGAACTGACGCTTATTTAAACTCTGATTTCTAGTACTATGAAAAATGGAATCACAGCAAGAGCAGGCAATAGTTAAAAATTACACAACCGGATTTTTTTTTCCCTGTCACAATACACTGGGCTATCTCTGGTGTGTTCTTTGGGAAGATGGTAGTTTGATAAATAAAAATAAGAATTAACACACATCAGATTTAGAGTTTTCCTCTGGGAGATTCTCATCATACATCATATATTAAAAGGTAAGTGGACTAGTCAACATTTAAGTTAAAAAAAAGTCTAATTAGTGTATTTTTCAACATTTACAGTTTTTCTAAAATACTTAAGTTTGTCTTGCTAGCATTTCCTTTTACTTAGGCACAGTATTTACAATATAGTGCCTTCAGCTTTTCAGAACTGTAAAATTCATTATAGAAAACACTGGGAACACACACGCATGCACACAAAAAATCCATGTATGAACCATGAAGATGCTGAGCATCTGAAAAATGGTACTATGAGAAATTTCAAGGTTACATCAATTTGTCAGTGATAAACAGAAAAAGTGAACTTACCACTAACAGTTTCTGATTTGATCTGCGGAAGACCTTTTGATCTACGTTCTCTCTCCCTCTCACGTTCACGTCTTTCTTGTGACCGAGACTTAGGAGAGTGTCGGCGTCTATCTCTGGACCGCGATCGAGATCGACGATGACGCGACCTTCGAGAGCGGGAGCCTGATCTTGAACGCCTCCTTTTAGGTGACCTAGTTTAAACCAGCAATTTACTTTTAAAAAAAATTTTTTTTTTTTTTTTTACTCCTTCCAGAAGGAGAAGGAATTCAACTAAAGCCCCTGACAGCTTTGACTACCAAGTTTCACTAGTGTTGTCCATACACAGAATCATATATGGAGCTATAATCTCTTGTAAGTAACCCTGAGATTAAATCAAAATGAGACTCTTGCTAAATGTGTCTTGGAATGCAGTAATAGAATCCAACCTGCACAGCAGAACTAGGCACTTCTGAGAAGTGATCCCCAAAGCAAAGCATGCATGCTGAGTGAGGCACCCACAAAGTCAACACATATACAAAGTAACAAGACTGTCCTAAGGCATTGAAAATGAACTCCAAGAACAGTCTGAGGAATTAGCTCACCTCTAAAGTATTCTCTGCTCTATCACAGTTAGAAATTGTCACCCCCATAGTAGATTTGGCAGCACAGAACCAGATTCTCTGAGCTCCAATCAGCCTAGCTCTCCCCAGTACTCAGAATGCCCTTTCAAATCTTTGGACATGATACTCCTAAGTTCTTATGTTAAAATCCAATACTCCATATAACACATACCCTCACTAAAATAAGAGATTTCACTAATTTACCTTGACGCAGATCTAGATCTTGACTTTCTGCTGTCAGAAACATGTCGTTTTCCTTCTTGAATAGGTGGCTGTTCCACTTCCATGTCCTAAAATATTAGGTTTGACTGGTGTTACAGGTGCAAGCATTTTGTTTCATTTTGTGCTTATACTGAATTATGTAACAGCACTAAAATTATATTAAATAGTCACACACATGAAATTAAAATATAATGCCATTTTCCTCAGAAACCTCACCACTACTAAAGTCACCAACAGGAAGATAGTCTGGTAGTAAATTAATTTAATACAACCACTGAAAACACAGAAATAATTTGGACAAAATTCTCATCTTCAACTTGTAAATTGTTTCTCCACATTTTCCTTTATTTCAGCATCATTTAGATGTCCAAAAAATATAATTAAAGTCAGTCAGTGGTTCCTGCTCTGTGACCAAACTCATAGGCCCTGGTAGGGAATATGCGAACAGACTGTTTGTTAGAATTTACTGATTCAATACACTTCAAGACTAACAAACTAATTAGGAAGATATCTTGAGAATTCGCTCTTTACTTCAAGGGGAAAGCAGAAATTATTTATAGAACCTGAGACATCACAGGTAACCACATAACAACAGCTGGGTATCGTTTCTTTTTCTCATTTTAGAATTTTTCTCAGAATAAATGAGGTAAATATGTTCAATTGCTGTAAGAAATTTAGTTTTTGTTTTTTTTAAATACAGGCTTAGAAGGAGACTTTTCTTTGATTTCTTCTTAGCAGTCACCATACCAACAATAACCTCTGAAAGAGAGAGGTATATACACATATGTTGAATTTTTAGAACTTTTACAGACTTCTGAGTCCATTTTCTCTATTTCAGAGTCCACCAAGCCCTTAAAACTTAGCTTTTTTGAACTGTTTCTCTCCAGAACGGGATTGCCTTGTTAGAACTTCTTAGAACAAAACATTCCTTAAGGATGATGGAGACAGGAAAGGGATGATGAGGGGAAGCAAGAACTCAGTGGACAGAAAACGCAATCCAAAGTCTGATACAGAAAGAAGCATACAGTATGCATATGCTGTTTTTGCTAGATTCCTGAAATACCTAACTCATCATGTGGCACTGTGGCTATCCAACGTTCTCTCAGATGAACAAACCTCACAGCCACCACTGAAGATAGTTAGGAAATTTCCTCTCCGGAACAAATTATGTTCATTTGATAAAGACAAGTATTAGAGAGCACTGTAAACTAAGAACTTATTTGTTCCAAAGGGTCCTCACCTGCTGATGTGGTTTTTGCATGTGTGATTCACTCTGTACTGGGAAAGGAGACTGAAAGGTTTGCTGCACAGGTGCTGCTGGCGGTATCACAGGCTGAGCCATTGGTGGAAACTGCGGGGTAGGCAGGAGACCAAAACCTGGCATTTGCCCATTAGGAGGAAGTGGGACCTTTCAAGAACAAAACACAAAAGTTTCCAGTTAGGAAAAACACATTAGGTTTTCCAGAAGTAAGTTTGTCTCTCTGCTCCAGAGTCCCAATAAAAACCCAGAAGCCTGGGAAAAATGAAGTAGGTATGGCGGTTATGCTTATAGAATAAAAACCACGTTCTTCAAAGCTTAACCAGAATAGACAACAAAATTCTCTTCTCTGGGAAAGTTGGAGGACTAAGCCATATTCACTTTTCACCAACAGAAGTGTCATTTCCTTGTTTCTCCGTCAAACGAAAGTACAAAACACAGAAGACATAACGGATAAGGAAGAAACTAAAAACCCCTGAAGTTACCTGGTGGCGCATTGGATCCTGTTGCATTCCCATCATTCGCTGCTGAAAAGGATCCATATTTGGGAGTTGAGGAAATACTGGCTGTTGTATACCTTCTCCTGGAAATCCACTAAAAATAGTAATATTTTGGTGAGACAAGTCAGTAGACATACAGACTTTTTCTTACCTTTGACATACTTGTACTACATTACACATTCTTGTTTTAAATTTAGACAGAAAAATTGTATTATTATCCCATTTCCTCTCTAAAAAGTGAAAACAAAAACAATGTCTTCTTTATCTTTTCTCCATGTTCAGAGCAGTCCTTTAACATATAAAGAAACGCTACAAAGAAAAAAAAAATAAAGCCTCTTTCTTCCCCTTCCTCTTTCTTGTATTATCTTGCTAAAGCCATAAGTTTATGGAAATTTTTCATGAAGGTTGTCCACCTTAGGCTAACTATACTCTTTTCCAGTTCATCTTGTGGGAACAAAAGACAGTGACCATACTTTTACTGGAAAAAAAACAAAACAAAACACCTTTTTGTTTGAGAGGAATTTAGGGCAGAGAAGAAAGGGATATGTATATCGCACAAGGATCACAGTGATATCATTCACTTCCTGATTCAACACACAGAATGGACAGTGCTCAGGGAATTAATGAGGTCTGTGCAGCTAATAGAACCTGTTTAAAGGATGCAGTTTGTGTCAGAAAACAAACAGGATTTCAAAGAAGATAAAGAAATCTAATGGTGATGTGAAATGAAACTTTGTACCATTTTAAAACATAGGCACCATACAATTCTTACATGATTCTGGACAAATCAGTTTTTCATACAAATTTGAAAATACCTCTGATTTTCAGAGGATACCTCTGATTTTGTTTGCTCAAGGAGAGACTTCTGGAATCCAATTTTCAGAGGCATTTTACACAAGAGAAGGACAGAGGCTCAGAACTGCTACAATCAGAATATAAACAAGCTCGAAAGCCTAGTCCAACAATTATCAGTTGGGCACATAGAAGCAGTGGATATATTTGACCTACCTCATCTTTCTGTACTTCAAGAGTTCCCATCTGTATTACAGGTAAAATACTACCAATTTACTTAAATATTTTAATTAACTAATTAATATTTGTGGAACATTAAAGTGATAAAACACACTAAGAAAGCTGATGACAAAGTTAGTGATTTTGTTTTTCAGAGCAGGGTTTGGATGGCATGTACAGAAAATAAGACATGGGGCCACATACTGAAGCAGGGAAAACAGGAAATATCGACTAACCCAGATATTGAGCACCTTCCAGCCTGTGCACTGAATGAGAGAGAGGTCCTGTGGAAAAAACTAGTATGTGATCATGTAATTTAAGACTTTATCAGAATTCATAGCAAAAGGGAAAGAGGAGTCCGAGTTAGTTTGCATGGGTATTTAATCTTTGAGATTTTGAAGCTTCAAAGCCAATTTACTTATAATAGCTAATAAATAAAACTTTGTTTATTAAACCATCTTTTCCCCAGCCAGCAAACAATCCAGCTGCTCACTAACAATGCCCTGACACGCTCAGTAGTGCAATAAAAATACAGAACTCATCTTGAAAACAAAACTGAGCTTTCCCGCTAAATGCACTCTTCAATCAATGATGCAACATGCCAAACCCACACTGAATCACCAGGGTATAAAAAAAACAGAAGTTAACAACATTTTAACTTTGGACTGTAACAGTTAACCACTGAAGTAACCTGAAATTTTAATAAGCTTTATAACCTAAAGATTTTTTTTAATAACAAAACAGGGTTTAACTGGTTAACATGGTTATTTTGATTAAAAAATAAAAAAAAATAAAAAAAATAATAAAAAACACAACTTACAAAGCTGGCTGAGAAACTGAAGGAGAAGGAGCTGAATCTTCTTTCTTTGACTCTTCCACTGCTTCTGGCTCATCATCATAGTCAAACCGATCTAGCAGCTTCTAAAAGGAATTACAGTGAGCTAAATATTTTTGCCACATTTTATACCACTGGAAACCAAAATTCTAACATCTCTAGAGTTAAAGAAAAGGTTAGAAGCAGGAAAAAAAATGAAATGAACTAAGCTGTCCAAGATCAGTTTTATTAAGCTTCAGAAAATGCAAGGTCTATAAAAACAGGAAGGCAACCTCCACATTGAAGACAAACAAAATTTGCACCGTTTCCCCCCAGCATCTGGAAGACATTCAGTCCACTAAACAGCTTCCTGTTGAATTGAAGATGTTAAACATAAGGAACAAAGGAAAACTTACTTTGTCAAAGGATGTTTTTTGCTCAGGTGGCGCGAAAGCAGCTTTTTGTTCTGGTGGTTGTGATGCTGTAGTTTTCAACTGAGCAGTAATAGCTTGAACCTGAGCCATCACAGTGTTATCTATGACCGGTGACTGGGGTTTTTGAGGCTGCTGGAAAGTCTGAAGAATTTGCTGAAGCTGCAAGAAACACAGAGTATTAAATAAATGTCATTGTATATATTACTATTAGAGCTGCAGGATATAAATTTTGTATCAAATCAGCCTATAGCATAGGATAAACACCAGTAGCACAGATGCATACAACCAATAACCTGACTGAACTATGAAGGTGGAGAATTTTCAACGAGACCAGAAGTCATTTTTAAATTACATCAGTGGCAAAATTCAGCACATCACAAGATTTCAGTATTTAGGCCTTCCAACACTGCAGCTGCTTAATTGAGTGTACCAAACAATAAAATTCAATTTTCATTCTATGTATTCAGTCTTGAAACTTTGTAACTGTACCAATTCAGAACTAATTCTTTAGTAATACACAACTGACTTTTCCTGAATACAATAATCTCTGGATAGAAAAGTCACGGAAGGTTCAAATACTAACCTCAGCTCTTACAAGTTTTCCATTGAAGACTCAGGGAGGGTTTTTTTTTTTTTTTAATTATTATTTTGCTTCAAATCAAGAATGTTTCTTCCATCATTTCTCCCCCCTCATCTTACATATAAACACGTTACCTGCTGTCCTTGCGTTGTTTGAAACAACTGAGCTACAGCTGCAAAGGCATCAGAACTGGGCAACTGTGGCATTGTCGGTACTGAATTAGCAGTGACTTGAGGGGGCTCTGAAGTAACCTTTGCCGGAGGGGGCGGTGAACCTAAAATTTCCATAGGAATGGACAAAAAGCTTCATTACTCAATATTGTACTCATCAATGCATACATCATTGAAACACCTGTCTATCCACAGTAGCTTATTTAAACCAAAAAAAATAAATAAATAAATTCCACACTCCTATCTGAAATACCCCAATTGCATATTTTATTCATTTTGCCTTTAACTGCTTTATTCACTGCTCGTATCTCTGCACTGGACACACTAAGAAAATATATTTAAAAAGAAAAGAGAAAGAAAAAAAGGAAAAAGAAAAAAGACAAGCCTATCTGAAAGCTAGTCCATCATGGTATTTTAGATGACAGCTCGATGCTTACATTTTTACAATTGGAGGAAAGTTAAGAGCAAAACTACTACTCAAGACAGCGTTAAGCAATACACATCGATACACTTAAAATCCTGGTTCTATTTTCGAAGTCTAAAAATCTGGACTTCTTTTTCAGGAGTATTTTAAATAAATCATTTAATGGCTCACTTTAAGAAAAATTGAGTTTTCTAATCATATTCCTTTGAAATATTGATAACTATTTTCTAACAGTAACAGAACTTTTGCTGGGAAGTCTGGTAATAATTAAAGGTTTCTACAAATTATTTCCCAAGCAACTCTTTCTGTTGGCAAGGTTTGTTCACATGCCACTTCTGCAGAGACATAAGCCAAACCTGCATTTGCTAGATAAATCCTCCTATTGTATAAATCACCATATACTAACTCTTCCAGGAAAAGTTTAATTTCCACTTAACTCCACTAAAGAGATCATTGTAAGGCATGCTATTAGCTTTGTCTACACACGCAGCTTTCCCATTCTCTTTGCTTTGAGTTACAATGTTTTTTGTCTTTTAACAAACATTTCACTAGTACAACATAAATTAGCAGCAATACCAGCAATTTCTCCATGTTGTGAGCAAGTAACTCTTCTTCAGTGAATATATTTTAACAGAATATTGCAAAGTTGTACAATAGAATAAAGTTTAAAAAAATAATTTTTTTTGAGAAACTAAGCAAATGTTTGCTTCACGGTATGAACGTCTTTAAACCCATTCATCTGTTTGCAGTTTAAACTACTGCAATGTTGACAAGCAGCAAGCAGAGTCAAATGTTGAATAACATTTTCCCAGCAGTCAGATGTTACATAAAAATTCTGCAAAAAGATCCATGATTGATTTAAAATATAATTTATCTCCCAAATTACTTCCTGTATATATTCAGAGGGATGTTTGCTTGCTCAATGGAGAAAAAAAAATTATCTTTTTGGCTAAACAGATTTTGCAGCATTATGAGTGAAAGAGATTTTATTTCATATAATGCATTAATATATTTATTATTAATCATTAGCATGTTTATTTCAGGGCCAAATTATCCCCTCTTGTGCATGTGAATAATCTGACTGAAAAATGAGGATGAACACCTACATAAAAGGCACCCGATCTGTTAGCTACCAGTAATGAGACAGAACAATAGTGCCACTTGTCTATTATAAGTGAATGGAACCATATAGCCATCAGTCTGCATCTGAGTTGAGATGCTAAAATATCCTCTCCCCACCTCACCATGTTTTAAAAAAAAATCAATAGATATATTTTCCTGAACACGACTGGAGAAGATTCCATTTATGCTACTGTGCATCATTATTTTGAGTGTCACCACACCTCATTCACATTATTACATTTCTGTCAGTCCTATTCCAACATATACAAGTGCAGCAAATACGGAGGTTACAAAAGCTAAGACTGAAATACAGAAACTCAAAAAGAAGGTCCTTCAGAGAAAGAGGGATTTGTGGTATGCATCTGCTCTTCCACAATTCAGTAACCTCACTACCAGCTTTTTATGTGGCATAAAATAGGTCAGTGAAAATACTGTGAGAAGGCAGTCATTACTTTACTCTTTAGGTCAGTGATTTTCTACCAGTAGTCCATGTAAAAGCCTACCACCAGTCTTAAATTTACTGTTCAGGAATTTGGATTTGAAACATCAGCATAAAATGTTTTGGGGTTTCTCACTGAAAGAGATTAATAGCTATTGCTTTCAGACATTAAGATGATTCAGTGTAAGCTCTTATGTTGAACATCATGCTTTATGGCATAATTCTAACATTAAGAAAAAGGGACATGAGAATTATAAAACTAAGAAGCAACAGAAAAATATTTCAGACTGAAGAAAAGATTATTTTAAGAGTGAACATTAAGTCATCTTTATGGTAAATGTGTGCATCCATATGCATTCACACAGTATTGACTTGGGGTATTTTGAAAATGATCATTCACATCCTGATAACTTCTAAAGTACAGTATCAGTACGGACTACAGCTGGCCCACATAGTTGTGACAGCAAAGTTGAATTTTTCGTAATACATTCCTATTGAAACTACTAGTAGCACTTTAACGTGAAAGCAAGAATGTTTCTAGTACCATTCACCTTTCTAAAAGAAGTAGCAAAAGCCATGATGTCATTCATACCTTCATTATTAGTAGCATTTTCTGTCATTGGAGCAGCAGTACTAGTTCCCGCTGCCATATCCAGAAGGGGTTGAATGATCTCAATTTTAAAAACACCATTTTTCTGCCAAAGGTTCAGGACACGGACTATTTTACTCTGTCGAAACAAAAGCAGACATCAACACTAAATACACCTTCCCTAATTCACAAACTCCAAATTCATCTTTTCTTTTTTAACATTGAGAAGAAAGGGTTGATCAGTCCAGTAGTTCAACAGAATTGGGCATACCTTTTAAATAACCCTCTATGTTGTCACACAGGTCAGCAAGACCTTGCAAAGATACAACCTGCCAATTTATTATCACCTGCCATTTTTCTAAGGCTGTTCTGGCCCATCACAAAATCCAGGTTTGATAAACAGCAGCAGCAGAAGTCACATCAGCCCCACTACCATTTCTTCACAGAAAGTCATAAAGGAGTGAAACAAACAACAAATGTTATGAGACAGAAAATGAGGATGAGCTAGAAAAGCCCAGTGGAGAGAGGGGCAATTAGACCATAAAATACCAGAACAAAGTTTCCAAGTTAGTGAAGACTGTTTGAAATTTTTTCAAATAACCCAACCAATTCTATGTTGGCACCAGAAAACTCATCTCTATCAGCATTCAAACGATCAGGAAAGCGGGTGGAAAATTCCTTAACTGATCACTGAAGGAAGATTAAATTAGAACCTCTGACTGACAGCTGTTATTTTAAGCTTGTTCTTTTTTTTTTTTTAAATAAAAAAAATAAACCTTAAGGAACAAGCTGGAACAGTCGTTCTTTACCCTAGCGTTAATCAATAATACCTAACTAGATGTGCTGCTTCAGGTATAACATACAAACAGACAGAAATCAGAATAAACGTTATATTTAATCTTGGCATACCCATCCTTTTTATATACTTAGTCATCTGACTTACACACATACATTTTAAGTACTTCTCAGTTCTAACGCAGCTTCCAAGAATGAGTTGATTCTGTTCTTGTTTCAACAGTCAAATGTCTTAATGTGTTCAGTTACATACACCCATAGAAATCCACTGGTACTGTCATAAGCTAAACGATTGAAGAATTTAACAAAATATTTCTACAATAGTATCAATTAGACAGAAACTTGGGATGGCTATTTTTGTACAAGATTTTGGACTGAAGAATAGTTAAACTTCAGAACAGCAGCATTTCTGGCCTCAACTATTCTAGCTCTCTGAAAGGCTTGAAAATCACTTACTAATTTCAATCCCACAATAATCTTACGAAAAGGCTATTAAAAATACTATTATCATTCACTTTTGATATCAGCCATGGTTATTCTGCATCTACAGGTCATTTTTTGTTTAGGTTCTAGACATTCAGGCATCAAGTTTCAGAGTATCAGACTCAGTCTAAAGGTCTTCAGTTTCCATCCTAGAAAACAGAGTATCAAAACATTTCAACAGCTTAGTTAGGAAGTTAGAAAAAAGTCACTTAGAAAAAGAATATTTTGCTCTTAGTGTTGCAGTGAGTAAGCAATTTTCTGCAAACCAACTGGCAACTCCTAAAATGCACTTATCCCGGCAGCCTTTTGAATGTGTTCCAACAGAGGGCATAAAAGCCATCTTCTGTTGGTAGCAACTGGGACCATTAAGAAACTAAGGACAAACTAAGAAAATTGAGGCCTTAAATAAGTCTTCACAATGGAGAGAAGCAATTAAATTCTCAAATGCGGGATGTGTCAAGACTGCAGAAATAAAGATAGTCATTTTATTAGGAAAGGTCTAGGAGCAGAACCATCACTTCCTACAACTCTGGCACTTCTGTAATACCTTTCTGTGGGAGACACCACCCTCCACACTAAGAAGGAAAGTTTTGGCATAGTCACACACACTCACACATTGTTCATGTGTCTGCATACACAGAGCAAAAGTGATGAATTTAGGCAAATTTTTTTTTTGGGGGTATAACTTAGAACTTTCATTTAACTATTACCATTGACAATCTTTCTCGCCACGTTTTACCATCTCACATAATAGTCACTACAAGCACATAGAGAATCACCGAATTAGCTTTCATGTAAACATAAATGCCACAAGAACACTTATCAATTCACAACAACACAAGAAATCATAGCTGTACCTTGTCTTCAGATGGACAGAGATACAAATACTGGAATGTGGCAGTAATATTTTTAGAGAATCTTGGCCCAAAGACATCCTTGTCCGTTCCAAACTGGTGACGAGACTGACGAACAATAGAGTCAATAACATACAATCCAGGGACTTTATATTCTGGTTTGCACTGAAAACACACAAAAAAAAGTCCTTTAGCCAGTGATACTAAGAAGATGGCATGCATTCACCTCAGTTCCCTACAAGGAATCTACACTTAGTATATTAAGGCAGGGGAAAAAAAAAAAACACATCAATGCAATTACCATTTGTTTCTAAAACTATAGAGGCTTCAGCCTATGTAGATCATGTATGGTATAAAAGCAAACAGAATGCTGAATTTCAAACTGATCACAGATCTAATGTTTATGGCAGCACCACCAAAAAAAATGTTGCTCTTCTGCAGATATTTTTTTTAATGAAAACAAGTATTTAAATAGATTCAACAGTAATAGTTATTAAAGACAACAAAAAGTGAACTGTAATACCATGTTCACATACAAATTTCTACAAAAAGATACGGACTATTTTACAGTACTGAAAGAAGTTGTTATTATGCATCATTAAGGATCTTAATCTGAAAAAACCTTCAATTTATCTAACAATAACTTTTTACACAATGTAGTATTTTCATTAAGTTGGAAAAATGGGGTGCTAACATTTTTATAGAAACACAAGTGACAGCTGTGCGTGCATACAGAAGAGACTTTTGTATCATGCTTAGGTAGAATCCTTTCAGTGCTTTACTTTTGTTGATAGAAATCGAGACAGAAGGAAAAAAATGCTTTAACATTTGGAACAGAGTAAAATACGCCTGCCTAGCTTGAAAACAACAGATCTACTACTTTCCTGTACAGACTGTCACAATTGTGTTGTCAAGCTACCTTACACTCAAACGCTCTGGACTTCTCTTCCATCAACTAACTCTATGTTCTGGTATTTAAAGAAACTTGCAAAAGAACTGCAAGTTCTTCTCTTCCACAAATGAAAAAGTATTTTTTCTGTTCACTCGGGAACTTATGTTAGGCAGTATGTGAGTTTCCTTTCAGTGAATCATTACATTCTAGCCTGTTGTTCTACATGCCTAGGCAAGTATAAAAATTGTATTTCCTAAAATATGCATTATTTTTACCAGTGAAAATCAGTTTCAAGTTCAGCATTGTTAGTTTCCTCCCTAGTTGGTGATTGGAGAAGGGGGGAGTTTTACAATACATTTTTTCTTCCTCTTCTGAATGTAGTATGGAAGATTCAAATGAGGAGATTATATACTCAAAGAGATATCATAACATATAAAACCTATAAAATCCTAAAAAAATGAATTGCTTCCGTCAATCCCTGAATAACAGTAGCCTTTTTGGATATTTACCAGCATTATTAATAATATGGAGTAACAGATGCAGACAAGTTTTGTTTTGTTTTTTTTTAAATTACCTTTTTGATAAACTTCTCTACAATCTGGACAACGTGTTTGTAGAGCTGAAAAATAAATACAATTAACACATTAATACATACAATTAATACAAATAATTTATCAACTACTTGACAGTGACACCATTTTAGAAACGTTTTAACTCTGTGCTTACTATCATTTAGGAAGGACTACAAATAAAATACTGAAATCACATTTGAGAAAGAAGCATGTTAGAATTAATCAAGCTCTATAGCTAATGGAGAAAAAAATTCACAGGGAGAACAGAGAGACACAAGCCATCCTTTCTACAGAAGTGTTTCAATATGTACACAAAAGACATCCTGCTTTTTGAGTATTAGTGAGAACTTTCTGGATTTACTTTACAAGCGAGTTCAATATGTTTTAATATGTTACGACTCAGTTGCATGCTGCAACATTTAAAGTTTTATTACACAGAAATCATAACACTAGAGTGGGTGGCATTAAAAAGCAATGATTCAAAAAATGAAGCTGGCATTATGCTACTAGTCTAAAACCAGGAGATGATGTTCACCACCCACTTGTTTCTTAATGCCAGCTAGAATAAAACATCCATGAAGCTAAGACTGGGAAGTCTGGAGATGCATTTGCTTAGAAGTAAAACAATAACACATTGCTACTGTTATGGTTTTATTTTTAGGCTATTGTACCTTACCTTAATAGCTTTAATGGCAGCTTTTGTGATGAGAATCATTTTTGCTCGGGAAATAGGAGGTTTCATCTCCATCAATGAAAAGAGCTGAAGAGAAAAAGAAAACACAAACAAATATTAAAAATGTATTATGAAGTTTAAGCTGTTACCCAAAAAGACAACATTTCAAACAACTGATTGATTACAGATGTTCCATGTTAGGTATCACTGCAACACTGGTTGGCCTTTGAAACAAAGAGACTACCAAGCAGATCTTTCTAGGCAATGTTCAAAGCTGTCTTCCTTGCGAAGTAGCCCATATTCAGCAATTTGCAAGATAAGGCCCACTGGTCAAAGTCCCACTTACGTCTAAAAACAGGTACCTGCTTATAGTATAGGAACTATTTTACAGAAGCAATATAAATCAATTAACTGTGTCTTGATTTAAGTTAGCCTGAACGTCTCCTTAAAAAATAGAAACGTTAGGACATCCCTACAGATAGCTAGACTGATATAATCTTAAAACAATTTACATAGAAGCATGCCAACTTTCATCCATCAAGGCCATTAAATCAATGCTAAGTTTTCAAATTATCCTGCTATATATATAGACATTGCAAATGTCTTTAACATAGACGGTTTGCTACAAACATCTCATATTATTAGTAAAGTGAACTGCACCAGCTGTTCTGTAGAATCCACTGCACTGTTCTCCATCCTAATGCTGCCCAGTGGAAAAGTTAGATCCTGAAGGACAAAGCTTTCAGAAGCGACTAGTCGTAACAAAGATGGCAATTTGTGGCACTCTGTGAGCTGGACTTCAAGAATAATTATACCCTAGGTTCTTTAAGCATAGCCTAGGTATAGTATATCAAAAAGTTGTAATCCTACCAGAATTTAAGAACCCCAAGTGCTGGTCTGTTAAGAAAGTTAAGCACAAAAATGAATTTCTAGTAATGCAGGATCCAAGTTGTTATTTTTTTCAAGTCTAAATTCAGTGAAAGCACTTCATATTCACAAATGGCATCAGTGTGACTTGCATCTCACATGAGAAATTTTATTACAAAATGGTCTCACAAAGTTTTCAATATAGGCATTGAGAAAAAAACACCACTTGGTCTTCCAGTGTTAACCATGACACTGGAAGCACGAACATTTCAGAAACTGAAAGAAACTAAAACCTGGATGTAGAACTGTCCCAGCTGGCACCACAGAGCCGAGGAAAGAGCACCGTGTTCTCCTCAGGTCCCCAGCACCATCTCAGTGGCGTAATTTTCCTACTCTAATTTGCTGAGTGTAGAGTTTTTTAAGAGATTTTGGAAGGGCTGTTTTTCAACACCAGTCCTACAGTCAGGCACCAGCAGCATGTGCGGCACATGCACACACACAACACCAAAATCCTGTGCACCTTTCACCATTTCCCAGCCCAGCCTGCCTACCCTGGATCTACACTGAACTCCATGTACTCCATAAAGCTGCTGTTGTAATTTCCCATCGTAAAAATAGCCAAGTGCTGAAACTACACCATATGCTACGCTATGGTTTTATGGTGTACTGTGACTGCTTCTACCCTGCTCGTCTGCAGACCTGGAAGCACAATCCACGTTGGCGTGTCAGAACAGTTTTCTCCAATCTTCTTTCCCATCTTCCAGGCAGAAACAGAAGCCAGGATGTTCCAGTACTACTTCTTAACTCCTCCTTCCTAATCACACCTCATACTTAGGTGCTCTCAGCCCACTAAATACTATTTTCTACTCTTCCCATGAACTTAATTTGCTTAATTTAATTGAGCTTAAATCTAAGCCATGGCTTACTAAACACAGAAAGAATCCTCATATTGTCACGTTTTTTGTAATGCAAGGAACAGATCTTCAACATTTCCTACACAATCATTTTTACCTTGAATTTTTCCCCACGAATCACAGAAGAAAGTTTTGCATTACATCAGTGGTTTTGTTTGTCACAAAGAAATAAAGGAAAACTAAAACCCTTGAATACTAGTCAAAAAGGTAATAAATTGCCTGCCACAGAACAAAGTGCAGAATAAAAATATCTTCATTTGACAGTGCAATGGAAAGCAAGAAGTCATTTATAAATCGCCCTTATTTTTCTATGAATTTAAAGTTTTGAGATATTTTTGAAGTGACCAACTTACACAGATTTACCTGTTGTCTCAGTTAAGGGAAAAAAAGTGCGTTTATGCAGAAGGCAAAAAAAAATTACAGCCAATTTTTTGAAGGCAAATAAACTGACAACGTATTAATTCAGCAGTTCAAAATGAAAGCTTGACACCAATCAAACATAAAGGGTAAGCAGGAATATATGTATGTATATTTTTAATTGTATTCCTAATCCAAGAGATAGGAATGAAGAAAAATTGTCCTTCAAGAGAGCGGTAGCCAGATAGCCTTTCCAACACCAACACCAAGTCATAACCATGGCTTTTCATTACGAATCTCCATAAAAGGCAAGCTCCAGTGCCAGAATATTTCATTTTAAAACCATTCAAGCTGTAAGACACACTTCAGCTAACATCTCTGCTTGCTGACAAATCACAATATGGCCAAATAAAATCTGTCTGATAAAAGACAGAAGGAGAGAGGTGTCTGCGTTTTAATTTCAAATCTGAATTATAATTTTGTATAGAATAAGTGCAAAGGCTCATGATGAACAAAGCCAATGCTTACATTAAAACTATGGAAAATCTGTTTCAAGATGCAACGAAAAACAAAACTAACAAAGAACCCAACACCCACAAACAGACCACCAGAAGGCTTGAAAAATGAGGTGGAGCAGGAGAAAAAGGAGCCAACATTTTAAGACCGGCACTCCGTATCCTTTCCCTTACGCACCACGAAGCAACCAGCCCTGCAGAAAAAGGAGGCAGCCCCTGTTCCCAGAACAAAGAAGCCAGTGTGAAAGCAGCACTTCAGCGCTCCTTCTTCAGGAACACCACAGGAGAGAACCAGGAAACTGGGAGAGCTCGTAGCAGGACAGATGACAATAAATAAGATGCAGAAAAGAAGGGGGAAAAAAAAAAAAAAAGGAAAAAAAATGGTGTCTGAAAAGGTATCCCAAGAATGATGTTACAACTGGGGGAAAAAAATGCAAGGAGCACAGAAGTGCTGGAGGGCAGGAAGAAGGGAAACCAGCTAGATGCAGTGAAGTAGCCAGGGAGGATGCAATAAACAACATGGTAGCTTCAAGAAGGCATTAATTAAAGGACACGAGAGGCTGGAGCTGAGGCTAATAAGGCAGGAATAAACAGAAGCTTTGGGAGAACAGGACTGAGCAGATGACTGCAAATTGTTCATTTGCTGTTACAGACAGCACTCTGGGCAAGAGCAACAAAAACACAGTAAAAGCAATGAGGTCAGTACACGCGGATATTTCCAGAGAGGACAGCCCAGGATGAACTACAGCTGAAACACCTACCAGATTAAGATGAAAATAGTTTTATACCTAAACACACATAAATACACACACGTGTGCATACATACTCTGCTCTCTCTTCACACACACAGCTAGCTTTTTGAATGGCACACCAAACCTTCCTTGCCTTTTGCATTTTCTTACGATTTTAGATTACCAAACAAGTGTTTTAAACCTGGTTTTTACTTAATTCTCACTATAACAGTTACACGTGTCAAAATGGTGTTGTAAAGAAGGATAAACCTAAGATTTAAACAGCCTTACTAGTTCCTTGTGAATTTTCTGTCAGAAAGGGAAATTGTTCAGTATTCTGCCCGTTCAACTAGACTTAAATCCTTTTTCATACACGTTCCCAGAACCAATATATGCCAAAAAAAAAAAAAAAAAGAGTATTTTCAGAGGTGTCTTTTTCCAAGAATACTGCAACATCTAATTCCTCAAAGTGCACTACAAGCAATTCAAGAAGCAGCCTAGGTGCTAAAGCTTAGCTTTTAGGGCACTTCCAGCAGGCTGCCTCCAATAGCAGAGCCCGTGACCTGCTCGGAAATGACTTGCTGCTCTCACCACCGCATTCCTACCAACCATAACCGCATGTTTGAGGAAAAGAAACAGCTCGTAGCTGCTCCCTGCCTTCCTTCCCTGTACAGTGATACTGCTGTTTAAAGGAACAAGCAGAGGCTACTGACCCCAGGCAGCTCACCTGGCAATCGGGAGTCAAATGGGTATCCCACTGCCAAGGATGGGGGGCACAACAGGGCAAGAGGCAGCAAGGGAGAAGAAATGAAATGAAACCTTCTTTTAATAAACCCAACAACTACAAGACTTGTATTTTTGTTTACTTTTACAAATTTCAGTAGTTTAAGAATTGTATCCTGCCATCTGCGTGGATCTTTTCACAGACAAGGGAAAAACAACGTAGAGTAACTAACAAAAGGGCTTAGCCACAAAGTGCTATCAAGATCATCATCAAAGGTCTTTAGAAAAGTTCCCTGTGTCAGTTAAAACCATCTTACCTGTTGAAAGTGGTATGGAAAAAATGCTCGGATGCTGTACACAAGCTCTGGCTTAGGACACCATTCAATTTAAGAATTTGCAAACATTTCTGGAACCTCCCTCTGTGTAACTGACAGTCTGTGTGCTGTGGCAGCACGTTTTTAAAAGCACCATGTTTTTAAAGGGATCTTTTCTTTGTTGCTCTGTATCAACCCATGTACTACAAAAAAAAAAAAACTACTAAACTCAAACCACAATATTTCTGCACACTCCCCATAACAGTATGGACGTACAGGATAAAATACCTCTCAAGCCAGGAATCTCAGAGGGAGGAAAATCATCTGCTCATTTTCAGACTAATAAATGTGACTAAATAACAGAAAAAAGAGCTGCTCCTTAAAGCTCAGCAGAGAGTAAAAAGGCGATGACCTGTTCTGCACGCTGTTTAAAGGGCGAGCCAGTAAACGTCCCCCCAGATCAATGTAAAATGCAGAAGTACTGGAGAACACGTGGCAGAACTGAGCAAACTAACAGGGCCTTCCAACTCAGACTGTCCAACCCGCTCCGGTTCATACTGAAGGCGTAGGGTGAGGTGCAGTAGGAGAAGTAGGGAATGGGAGAAGGAACAGGATGATTACCTACAGAATCATACACTGGTTTGGGTTGGAAGGGACCTTAAAGACCATCTGATTCCAACCCCTCTGCCATGGGCAGGGACACCTCCCATTTGATCATGCTGCTCAAAACAGTCTTCCGAAAACCAAATTATTAATTTCTGCTATTTGACCATTAATGTCTTTTGAGGGTTTACTTTACAAAGAAGCATGAGAAACTGTTTTTGTTTTTTTTTTTTTGAAACACAAGAGATATGCTCTACTTGGAAGTCTACCCACAGCCCTACCTTAGAACCCTAAAAAGGCAGCACGTCTGGCACAGCGTAGGTTATCAAGGATGAAATGCAGGAGTACTATCAGCTTCACTTTATTACTGAGTTCACTACAAAAAAAAAGATAAATCAGGAAGTGATGTGTGCATGCCAGAAGAGATGAACAGACGCCCAGAGGGACGAAAGGCCTTGCAGAAGGACCTAGACAGGCTGGAGCACTGGACAATCGGCAACGGCATCAGACTTGACAAAGGCAAATGCCAGGAGCTGCACCTTGGACAGAGAAGCACGGGCCACAAGCACAGCCTGGGAGAGGAGCGGCTGAGGAGTGGCTCAGCAGAAAGAGACCTGGGGGTGCTGGTCGACAGCTGGCTCAGCGTGAGCCAACAGTGTGCCCTGGCAGCCAGGAGGGCAGACTGCATTTTGGGGTGTGTTACACACAGCACAGCCAGCCGCTCAAAAGGGGCGATTCTCCCGCTATAGTTACTGCTGGTGCAGCCTCACCTTGAATGCGCTGTGCCGTTCTGCTTCCACAATATAAAAAGGATGGTAAGGTCCTTGAAAGTATCCAGAGGAGGGCAACAAAGCTGGCAGAAAGGCTGGCAGGCATGTCCTGTGAGGAGGGGCTGAGGACATTTGGGTTGTCCAGCCTGGAGGAGAGGAGGCTGAGAGGCGACCTAACTGCTTTGTACCTCCCCGAGGAGGGGAAGTGGGGAGGGAGGTGCCAGCCTCTGCTCCTGCTCGCCAATGACAGGACACACAGGAACAGCACAAAGCTGCTCTAGGGAAGGTTGAGGCTGGACATGAGGAAACATTTCTTTACCGTGAGGGTGGTCAAACACTGGAACAGGCTGCCTAGAGGGGTGGTTGGTGCCCCCATGCCCGTCAGCGTTCAAGAGGCATTCGGGCAATGCCCTCAGTAACGTGCCTTAACTTTTGGTTAGCCCTGGAGCAGGCAGGCTGTTGGACCTGATGGTTGTTGTAGGTCCCCTCCAACTGAATTCTTCTACTCTACCCTAAGACAAATAGCCAAAGAATAGAAAAAGCTCACACACTTCCCAAAACTGAAACTACTAGGGAAGAAGTGAAACAGTGACATCCTGTGAGACTTATCCCAGCGGCACAGAAGGAAAAAAAAAAAAATCAGGCTTACAATCTTCGTTGTGTTTTGAGCTTGATGCCGGACCTTAAGTCTGTTTATCTGTTTTAAGCACCAGCTAACATATTAGGAAGATAAATACCTTTTAAGTAATGCTGACTTCTCTGGCTTTGCTCTCCCGCTTAAGTCTCTTTGCTATAAAGAGATCTATTTACAAATATGGAGGTACGGCTCAGTTCATATATTATATACTCACTAAATAAAACCCACAGAAAAGGAGCAGGAGACGCATAACCTACTAAAAGAAATGCAGTGTTTAGTGGGTATCAAGCACTCGGGTCATCGTTTAAATATTCTCACTCGAACTTCCTTCTCCAATTGTAATGGAGGAGTCTAACACGCCCTCGACAATTTTTGCAAGTCTCACGTGTCCAAGAGCATTTCTTTAAGCAGGCTTCACACACACGATACAGTCATTACTCTGCATATTCACTTGTTATTTTTTGAAATATATTTACACATTTAGAAACCACAGGAGACAGACAATTTATAAGTCACTTATACACATACAGTGTAGGCATTTGTTCACGCACTTAGAGAAAAATGGATGGTAGAAGACATGACTACCAAGCACAAACAGCACAATAACAGTAATGGTGCTTTGTTAACAAAATCATTCACGGCTAGATCTTTAAGAGGTCAGATGTTTCAAAAAAAATACACATGGGTCCAAAGAAAACCAGTTAAACACATTTTCCTTCCCCTATAAAACTCATTGCTTCCTTTCTTCCCAAGGTCTCACCCAGTTCTTCCTTCAGCTGCTAAGAAAGATAACGATGTCTACCAAACTTTGCTCCTACACTATGTCTCAGAAGATCAATGTAAGTTTTAAATTCTTAACCATCAGCTGTGAAGCATACCAAGTATTAGGTGTCACAGAAGATCAGAGATCACCACAGCATTTATGGCAGCCAGCCTGTATTCTTTAGAAAATAAAGTGAGATTTAACTTTGATCAGATATGAAGCCCAGCAAAAAGAATACTCGATCCACTAAGCTATTCCTACGGCCTAGGAAGACCATTCACAAATTCAGAAGCTCTGGGGAGAAAAACCTTGACCAAAACAAACAAAAAAAAACACAGTCAAATGGAGATGACAGCATAAAAGCACTATTTTCTACACAAATGTTTTTCAAACTGATCTGCCTCTTTGGGTCAATGCTACGTTCACTAGTCAGGCACATCTCCTGAAAAGCTTTTCATCTCATTTCTTCTCTTTCCAAGAATTTCAAGTGGGACATCACAGATTTCCATATTCTTGGAAATGGTTTAGTCCAGAAGAAACAGACACCGATATTTCACAAGCAGAATGATGATGATCCTTCAACTAATGGGATGCAGTCATAAAAGCAACAAAGCAACTTGTGTCCCCAAAGAGCTGCACAATACCTCTGCAATGATTTCAGTGTCCGTCACCCACTAAGAAGGACTAAATTCAGTCTAAAACTCTAGAAGCACTCTCTTACCCTTCTTGCCCTCTACACCATCCAAACATCATTTGAAGGGCTGCTTGAGCAGCTCTCTCAGGACATGTGGAAGACAATGCTCACTTAAAAATACATCCTATAGCACCTTCTGGAATATAAGACATATTTTAGTCAGCTGCAGAAGGTTTCACTGGTTTCTGGAAGAGACAAAGGGGGTGCAAAATGCACAGAAGACTGGGACCTTTGTCTTTCCTCCAACCACAGATACTGGCAGCTGTGTTCTTCCTGCTTTGCCTTACATCAGAGGGAATCTAACCAGGACTGGTGAGTTTCAGTAAATTGGTGAAGAACCACTATGAAACCGACTAACCTTAGTTTGCAGGCACTGGGGTGGGGAGGGGAAGAAGAGGGAGCAACAGAGAATGCAGGTTACCCACACCTCGCTCACCAGAGCTAAAACCTTTGAATGCCTCCCACTCCACACAGAGAGATGGAGCTTGCTGGCAACGGCAAAATGAAGAAGAAAACAATTGGGGGAAGGGGATTGTAACAGAACATGCAAAAGGTTGTCTACCACTAGTGAAAGATAGCTGCACGGAACAAAAATACAACTGACTGGTTCACTGACTAAAGATAAATGGTAAAGAAGAAAGCTGCACCTGGAACTTAAACTGAGCTGCCCACAAAATATCTATTCCATTTGTGATCTAGGGGGCTATCAGCTGTTGTGGTGGTCGAGATTACCTGCTCCCAACCCGAGACATATGATTAAATCAACATACTGCATTACTCAATACAAATATAAGATTACAAAATAGCAGACTTGGCTTTATCCCACTTCCACCAAGACGGTAAAGAAATCTCTACTTCTGGTCTCAGACTTTTATAACCCTTAAGCTCCAATTTTTTCAGAGTAATGAAAGGGAAACATACATCCCCTAAATTCAAACACGACAAGGATTAAAACATTCAGGAACCGTGGCAGATGTGTTTTTGTTGTTTTAGAAAAACACTCACTTGCTTTCTTAAAGACGGATCTAAGTTTTGTACCATTATCAAATTACCTTTCGTGATTTACTTACACCGCGCTGTTAATGTAACAAACCATATACATCAAAAAATACACCAATTCTAACTCATTCTTCCAAGACACATTTTGAACTAATTTCCTCAGGGAAAATATACTGTACTACATAACTGTCAAATCCTACCTATTCAGTCAGTAATACCTGCTCGGAGTGCAGATGGATAAAAGCAAAGGAGCAAATGTGTCCACTGAATACAAAAAAATGTGCCCGCTCGTTATAAAAATTAGAGTTTTAGAGGCACACTGACAGGTAAACCTGCATTCAAAACAGAGGTACGAAGAACAGGACTTGAAGGAATGGGCAACTCGATCAAACACGATCAAATTGCGCAACCCCTGTAAGTTACCACCCCTCACCAGAGCCAAAGGAATGGACTCGAGTGTTCTTTTGTAGCTTGCCACAATTGCTAAGCACAACATGCAAGCTCAGAGCTCTGTATTGAAGTTTCACCTCCCGATTCAGATGGGCAGCTAAGATCGCATACTTATCACAATTAGCTGACAGGCAGAAACTTGTTACTTCACTGCAACATGATCGTATACAGTCAGAAGCCTGTAACTCATAGGCCAAAACCTGAACTTCTGAGAGAAACCGGAGTCAGCCAAAACGAGGAATGATTCGTACAGAACCGGGTGACCAGCTTCAGGCAAAGCAAATGGTACAAACTGCATTAATAAGGATGTTGCTGGTGCTTTTCCCTTTTTTGAGAGGAGGAGACCAGTGTAATAGACCAGAGGATGCCTAATTTACATGACTTGAGCTTGGACCTCCCACCATTTCAGAAATCACTGTACTCACCAAACTTGCCCCCAAAATCCCAAAAGATCATACAACCACCCAAAGCAGTAGCTCGCATCTCCTCCGCTGGCACGCAGGCTGGCTGAGAGCCGGCAGCTGCCACCTCCACCCCAGAAGGGAATGGAAATCGAAAAAGGGAAAGCTGGAAATGCCTCCCCTCCAGCATACACGGCAAGTCCAGAAGCAAACCCACGGCTGCTGCAATTGAAGTTGCCATTATAAAACCACAAGTCCCTTTCTACAATGGTATTGTACAACTGTCAGACCGTAAGTTGAGGAATCCCTGACCTACAGGGTATTTGGGGACAAACCTAATCTTTGTTGTTGAAACTGTTTTACTCTCAATAAAATAATTATTTGGTTAGCACAGACTAATACCTCTGCAGTCCTTACATCATCCATGCATTTTAGCCCAGTCTTACAGACAAAATGAGTCCTCACACACTCGCCAGCCTGCCCCATCCCCACCACCCTGTGAAAACATTGACAACTTTTGTAAAACTGCCCTTCCTCCGCTTTCAGTAAGAAAACCCAGAAAAGGAACAGTGTTTGAAGTAAATCTTTCCCTCCTCAAAAAAAGCCTGAGGTGTCTCGAACTTTATTTTGATCTGCATTGTTTTGGGTGCAGTTTCAGGCAGCACACGTTCTGTAAAGTTAAAAGGACAGCTGAAGAACTTTACGTTCTTAGCTAACACCATAAACACACCTTGCAAGTACAGCACAGTAATTATAAAAAAAAAATAAATAAATTTATTAACACTGTATGCACAAGCAGTCCTATGGAGCCACTCATACGTGCAAGTGATTGCAGAAGAGGAGTTCTTCCAAGTAGTTTTCTTCTCCATAACTGACATTGAAATAAAATCCAGCGTTTCAATACCTTTCAGCTTACACAATAAATTACACAATAAATTTCTGATTGTATCGAACAAAATAATTATGCTTTTGCTTCATCTGAAAGGAGGATGCGTTAATTAAAACATGCCTATTTCTGAAACTGAGGTTAGTCACAGAATACCAAGGCACACGGATGTCGACTCTAAAGTCGCACACGCTTTCACCCCCAAATCAGAAAAAAAAAAAAAAAAGAAAAGAAAAAAAAGTGTTTTTTATTGTATGAGAAGCATGAAGCACTGTACCATTAGGTTTATCGGGTAGCAACATGCCGAAATGAAGGAGGTAGAAGTGATCATCTGCTAGAATTTGTTTCTATGTAGTCAGCTAACAAAATTTCTGCATGCAAACTGGAGATGCAGCACGTGTGCCATTCTGCTCTGCTGTATTTGGGAAGGGTTTTTGTACACTTTTTTGTATGCCTGCTTCAACACGTAACGTGCACAAATGAAAAAAAATTGTTCACAGGACACCCGTGCTATCCATTTCTCGCTTCGTGCTGCTAAATATACGCATTTTGTTTAACAAGGAGTGGATTCTCGGCCGAGTGTGTGTGACAAGCAGTTGCAGGGAGTGAACTTTACACAGCATGACTTCATCACATGAGGGGAGCCTGCCATTTTTCTCCGTTCCGTTGGGCGAACACGCTCGGCAACCTTCAAAACGCCGCCACCGCTGCGGGAGGGCTCCTGCCTGACTTCCAGCCGGCTCTCTGCGAGGCAGCCGCCCGCGCTTTGTCGCCCACACCTGACCCGCAGGAGTCAGATCCGCCGAGCGCGGTGCAGCCGGCAGCTGGCTTATGCCGAAAAGTTTATGGAATCGGGGCCGGAGCGCTGCCTTACACAACACGCCGGCCCGGCCGTTGTCCGTTTTGTTCCGCAAGGGCTCGGGAACAAAACCCGGCCGCGGAGAGCACCACACGGAGCCCCCAGAGGCCGGCGGGGGCCCTGTGTCCGTGAGGGGCGCGGGCTCCCAGCCCTGACGGAGCAGCGCGCCGCGGCCCCCGGCGCCGTGCCCTCTCCCCGTCCCTCCCCGCCGGCCTCCCCCCGCTCTCCGCAACCCCCCAGCCCCGCAGGCCGCCGGCCGGGCGTTACCGGGCCCTGCCCTTCCCCAGCGCAGGCCGCGGGCCGGGCCCGCGCGGCCCAGAGCCGGAAACCGAGCGCTGAGGGGAAGAGAAGGGACCGGGGGGGGGCCACACACACACACACACAGCGATGGCGGCCGGGCCCCCGCTCCCTCCTTCCTCCCTCCTCCCTCCTCCTCCTCCTCCTGCCCGCCGCCCCCCGGCTCCCACCTCCTGGTTGAAGGCGTTCACGGCCTCCATGTTGGCGGCTGGCTGCTGCGGGCGGCCGCGCGGGGGGGGGAGGGGAGGGGCGGCCGGGCGCCGCTCAGGGGCTGCGCGCGGGCATGGCCGTTGGGCGGCCCCCCCCTCTCCTCCTCCTCCTCCTCCTCCTCCTTCTGCCGCTTCCCGCCTGCCGGTGCGGCGGGCAGGGCCCCCTCAGCTCCCCCGCGGGATGGCGGCGCCCCCAGGCCGCGCGCGGCACGCCGGGATGGCGGCACGGCACCGGCGGGAGGGGAGGGCACCGGCGGGAGCGCGCGCCCGGGCGGCGTCACGTGACCCGCGGCCGGGGGAGCTCCCCGGGCGCCGCCATGTCAGCGCCTCGCCCCGCCCCCGGGGAGGGGAAATGGCGGGGAGCGGGAGAGAGAGGGGGGGGGGTGGGGGAGGGAGCTGTGGATCCTTCCTTGCTTAGCATTAAACAACTGCCCTTTAAAAAAAATAAAGTCCTGTAATTGTGTCTTCTGTGTTGTCTAGAAGAACCGCCGCTTGGTGGTGTGTGCTGTGTGGTGGGAGAAGCTGTGTGTCCCACACGTAAAACCAGCACAAACTCTGTCCCAAACTCAACTATTTTACACCAGTGCAGCCATGGGTTCACCCGTGATTGCACTCACACCAACTGTAGAAGCTAATGTTCGTGAGAAAGCCACACGTCCCACAAAATGCACTTTCAAGGACACGACATGGCTACGGCACCTATTAAAGAGCACCCTTACTAAGCACGCTGTTAACTCACAGAATCACCCAGGCTGGAAGAGACCTCCAAGATCACCCAGTCCAACCTCTGACCTAACACTAACCAGTCCTCCACTAACCATATCCCTAAGCTCTACATCTAAACATCTTTTAAAGACCTCCAGGGAGAGTGACTCAACCACTTCCCTATAGCAATACATTAGGACTGTTAGCAATTTGAAATTCGGATAGTTCCACATGATACGCTATGTTCTATCAGTTTACTCTGATGCATCAGCTAGGGAGTCTAAATATTATTTAATTCTTTCATCTAATATATCAGTTAGGGAGTAAATTTTACTGTTCGGTCTGATACATCATCTAGGGAGTAAATTGGAAAGGAGGGGATGCAGGGTGTCACAGGAATCTCACAGAAAGTATATTTAGCTTTATTTAATGTTCCACAATTGGACTCTGCCTGGTATTTAATTGAGTTTTTAATAAAATGCAAATTGCTTTTAGGAGTCTCCTTCCTCCTCCATCAATATATGGCTGTTCTGGAATTACTCCTCCTTAAAAACAAGTATTATAACATTCGAGTTAAGAAAGCTGACAGGAACAAGACTTCTTGTTCTAAGACTATGAAACCTCTGAAGCACAGTTTGAGTACAGCTGTTATTCAGAGGAATTTTTTGAATAAGCTCTAGTAGCAAATGGAAAGCTCTTCCATATGCCACTGATTTCTATAGGTTGAAATCAAAAATATTGAAAGTTCTAGCATTCACAGTCCTTTCTGACAAGATGGAAAAGAACAGAAAAGGAAGGTGATGCTGTCCTTCCAGTGTCAGTGTCTTTGCTGTGTGAGATTTTATTTTTTGCTAGTTTTGACATGGCACGTTGCCTCACATGTAGCTTTGACTACTATTCTTGCTCATGTTGCTGTTCAAAAATTCACAAAAATCAAGGTAGCTCCTCCTGCCACCTGAAAAATGCAAACAAAGGTAGAACTGGAGTATGTGATGAGTGACTGAAAAAGTTAGTTATCTCTCTCCAGCTCTAACAGCAGTTGAAAAGCTCTTGGAGAAGTAAGAACCATTTCCTTGGGGTTCTTGGCTTAGGGAGAGACAGTGAGTTAATGAGGTGCAACTTCCTGAATAGGCAAATAATTTTCAGATTTGAAACCTGGATGTTATTTGGTGACAGCTGTTTCTGTAATGTCAGCCATTGCTGAGTACCCCACATTGGATTCCTTCAGTATATACTTGGTAACACAAAGGTGTCCCCTAACACAACATCAGTAGCTTATGCAGAGTACAGAAAAACAAACAAACAAACAAACAAACAAAAAAAAACAACACACCATCTTCTCAGGACAGGAAAGGCTGCAAGTGGTTCTGGAAATTCATATCAAATTTGGTAGTTCTTTTGCATATTCAAACCTTTCAGGTTTCTGATATTATGTATGTGCCTGTCATAAAGTATCACTACAGGTTCTAGAAGTGACTCCTCTGAGTGTTAAATGCTTTCTGGTTTCCTCATTGCTATTTATGCATTTGGCTGTTTTTATTATGAATTGCAGCAGATGATCTTGGAGGTCTTCTCCAACCTTAATGATTCTATGAATCTTCCTTAAAAAGCACCCGCTTTTGTATGTACTGTGTTTGTGTAATTACATTTTATAATCTGTGGGGGGAAATAGTCTAGGTATACCCCAATGTGTTTAAAAAATCTCTAGTAAAAACACTGGTAGGTGCAGTGCCTTGCTGTTGGATGGGCTGGCTGTTAGTGCTTGCTTTGCTGTGCTGAGCTCCGTGCTCATTCCACTACCTAGCTAAAATCCATTGTGGTTCATCTTTTCTATAATAAGGTCCTGGTTCTGCTTTCAGTGCAGAGAAATCCTTAGAACTTGCAGAGTTATCCCTGGCAACTTCTGTTCACTGAGAATGAAATTCTGATTCCCTGGGGGCTGGATGCTAGGATTTGGGGGTGAGAAAGGGTGAAGCAGGTTAATGAAATCAGGATTTAGCCTTAAGTCGGGTTTTATTGGGCTATGGTTCTGCTGTTCAAAGCAAATCTGCTTCATCAAGATAATATCCTCAGCAGTTTGAAATTAAAATTTGCCATTGCTTGTATTATGACTACTTGTTGAGACAAAGGAGGTAGTTGTGTAATTTCTTAATAAAAAAATATGTTCTTTCATTGTGCTTTTGTCAGTTCTACACTTGGAGATACTTAAGCTCACAGCAGGTGTATTATTTAAAACTGGTTTTATAACAACATTAGGCATTGTACAAATACACAGTGCACGATGCCTAGCATTGTTTCATATATTTGTACAATATCAAGGATGGCTTTTGCCTCAAGGATCATGCAATCCAATTTGCCTCGTAGAGCATTTCTTACAATTGTTTATATAATATATATTTTTAATCATTGTTCCTTGTTATTCCATACATCTTATGTTTAGCAGTTTTGATTTGTCATGGTGCATGAGTTCGGTTATATTCAGCTTGCTTGCTTTTTGTTTTTTTTGACTGAAGGGCAAGAGATATGCACTCCACTGTGTGGAAATTGTGCTTGAGAAGAAATTATGGTTACTTGATGTAATAATGATTCTTTTTGTCTTTTGTGCATACATTTAGTCAGATGATAGTCATTTTCAAGTTTGTTGGTCTGAAATGTTTTTGAATTCAGTATAGTTCTTGTCATTCTATGACAAAATTAAGTACAAGTCTAACTGAATTTCACTTAGTTGAGCATTTAGGAAGTTTTACATAATGATGTCTTTTTCTTTTTTTCTTTTTTTTCTTGTACTGATGTCGTCTTGATCTTTCAAGCTGTTCAGAAGCCTAACTTTGCTCCTTCTGCTAAATTATTATAAGTGTTTTGCATCTTTATTGACAAAATTATTGACAGAAATCATCCATTAAAAAAAAAAAGTCATGTTCCTTGCTCTTTGTTTATCTGTGTCTGACTATCAGTGTTCGTCTGACTCATTCAGTAGGAATTAGTTACTGCCGAGCATTTTGTCCATGATCACTAATTTGCTGGTGTAACTTAGTTTACAGGCCAACTGCTTTTGACTATTATTTCCTGAAGTCCTGCATTCTACAGAAAGACAAAACTGGTTTTCTTGATAGGTTCAGTATACTGCTGTGGTTTTGTCGTCTTTATTAAACTAATACTGTGTAAGCTTACTGTGAGCTATAAATATTTGCACTCTGGGTGGATCTACCTCACATCATGGGGAAGGATTTCATTATTCTCTAAATGTTGGCACCAAATACAAGCCACACTAAAAATTTATCCCTGAAACTGATAGGTCTTTGAGGGAAGAGTATGTATCTCTCTGTCACCGTTTATCTGTACTCTCTAAGGATTAGACTTGTAGGGCTGGCATTGTGATTCCATGCTGGAGTCAAACCTTCTGTTGATGCTGATCTTCCTTTTTTTTTTTTTTTTTTTACTGTTTGTTAACTCGAGTATTACTGACAGGCAGACTGTAGTGGAACTGGGCTTGAGGGCCTTTGGGGGAACTTCATAGTACAGACAGCATTTTACCTGCCTGCTCAGTGGGGTAAATCTGTGTGCATAAGCCTTGGATGGAGCTAGTTTTCAATAAAAAAGTGTTTCTGCAGACAGCCCTGTAGTGTAGACAGCTGGATCTATGATGATTGCACTTAAGATAGTCTAGCTATTGGACTTTCTCTTGTATTCTTAATGAAGACCAAGGTTTGAGCCTGGTGAAAATACTTCTTTCTGGTCAGTGCTTACTTTTGTACTATTTATGGAACTGGTTTGGAACAGTGGGAATTCAGTAATTTTGTCTCTTGTTTATGCTCTGCCATAATTTTACTAATGTGGGCTTTAGTATAAAAATAATTAATAGTTGTTTTCTAAGTGTTGATGAGACGACATCTAAAAGTGCTGTTGATGGATATCTAACTGCTGAGGGTGTGGCTTGTCTGTATCTGATGCTTAGTGTAACCATTTATTTTAATATTTTGCAGATAAGAGGAAACCTCTGCCTTTAACAACATACCTTTGATAACCAGGTGGAAATGGGACAGCCCATTAATCCCCCACCTTCAGGGAATCTTGAATCTTACCCCCGGTATTTACAGAGATTCCAAGCCATACACCAAGGTAGTAACAAGGAGCACATTTGGCAAGATCTCTGTGCAACTCCTGGTTAGGTAAATAGAGGTTTTGCACATGAAAGCCTGTGGGATAGAACATTAACCTGACAGAAGACAAACTGCCATTTGCATTTTCTGTGGAATCTAGACTTCTCTTGCTTTTGCCAGTAGCCACATGAGAACAGACTTCCCACTCGCTCCTCCATAGCTCTCTCACCCATCTCTGATCTGATGTGCAGGCTGGCAAGATTATGGGACTAGACATGGCTTTGTTGTAGGTGCAAGACTAAAAATCAGAGTGTGTCATGAACTTCTTCCTTCTGTGGTCATCGTCGTACATCTGTTCTTGCTGTCCATGAGAGACACAGAGACTGGTGAGAGCTGATAACCATTAAACAAAGATTAATTCTCTTGGAAAATGCAGTGTTTAGCTATGGTTTAAGACATGATGTGAATGCATGGAATTTAAGATATAGGGCAAGTAAACATACAGGATTATGTGGTGATTATTTAACGGTTTGGTACAATGTCGGGTTTATAAGAACAAATTTTTGTAACAAATGTGTTCACGTTGTCACATTAAGTTATTCAGTGTTTTCAAAAACTTGTACAATAAAATTTGACTTCAGAAGGTTTCTTCTTCCCCGTTCCTGTAATAAGTGAGCTGAGAAGCAACAAAAAACTCTTCTTGTCTATCTGGATAGGAATTATGTTTCTCATTTTGTGTGTTTGCTTGTTTATTTAGGAGAAGAAAAATCACATTACACAGCTAATAGATGCAGAAAATGCTGCCTTTGTGAAATCAACTTTCAGCTTGCTGTGTTTCGTGTGAGGAAAATCTAGGAGTATATGCTGCTCTAGCCCTGATGCATATGTAGCGAAAACACTTTTACATAGGATCAAACCTTGATGTCCTTATTTAAGTTCTGTACTTCTTTGTTACTTCACTGAGATGGATCTTCCACAGCTTTCAGTGTGACTTTATACGATTTGGTGATATGTTATTGTGGGACTCAGTTCCTTTACTCTGTGTATAATCTCCTACTGGCATCTGTGGATCGGAAGTGTTGGAGGCTTTGTCCCTCATGATTATGATAAAATCCATTATACTTACTTCAGGTCTCAAAAGTGTGTGTGCCAAACATCCTACACAGAAACAGTAATAAATTGAACCCTTTGTTCCTTCTTAGCTTCTCTTTTTCCATTTCTATATTGTCTAGGGGAAAAGTGGTGGTGGATTTTAAACTGATTTTTGTGCATAGTGTTGTATTCTGGTGAACCTGTGTTAAAGTACCTTATTTTATATCATCTATATCAGGCATCCAAAAAAACACATCCACATCCAGTCCTTTCTTCTTGTTATGAGGAGGGAGACTTAAAGATCACCAAGAACAATAGACTTTTTAAAAATTATTTGCTTTCTAGCTTTTGTGTGTGTGTGTGTTTCTTTTTTATATACTGTTGATAAAATTTGGTTTTATTTATTTTTCCAAAGCCCAAGATCATCATGTATTTGCTACTTCAGAAGATGGGATTATAAGGCAGACAAGTGTCTAGCAGTAAGTCTGTTTACTATGGGAAAGTAATCATGAAGTAGATAAGAAGTTACATTCAATTTTATCACTGCTAAACAGATTGTACAATATACTAGTAAGCACTTCTTATCTGATTAGACTTGAGAGGGGAGAAAAAATCCTATGCGAGTGACAATGACTCTTGGCTAAGTTTCTAAAATGTGGCATTAAGTAGTCCTCTCCATATAAATGGGAGATGCGTGGATACATTGCTGAGATGTGCTTGATTCAAATACCTGCTTTCGGTAGGGTTTGGTGTTGTTGCTGTAGTCCAACAACACAGTACTGTCAGGTTCTCTGAAATTCCACTAATGTGCCCTAAATGAGACGTGAACACTTTTCCTTGATGCTTCTGAGAAATACCAGTGACATGTTCCTTTTTTGTTACATCGAGCATTTCAGGCTTCAGCAGGTTGATCTTGGGAACATGCAGTAAGAAGGACTTTCTGGGCCACTGGTGCAGCTGCATCCAGCTGAGGCAAGTAACATTTGATTAAGATCTTTGTAAAAGCGAAGCTTTGCATTTATCCTTCCCCGCCCTGCAAGTATTGGAAGGATGTGACAGCTCTGACCTTTGGGAAGAACTTCTAGATGGAATTTCTTCACAATAAGTTCACAATAAATTCACAAGAATTTCTTCACAATAAATCTGTGTTCACTTATTCTTTCTCCACTACTAACTGTAGGATAATTAAAATATCCTAAATAAAAAATAATTATAATATAATAGTTAATAAAATAAAATTATTAATTAAAAAATAATAATTAAAATAATTAAAAATAAAATTAACAATTAAAATAATAATTATTATTTTTTCCCCTCACAGGCTTTATTCCAAGTTGTCGTTACAATAAATAAGTAATTTTTAAAAAGAAAATAAAACCTATTTTCAACCTTTTTTACACTTCTCTTGCATTCCCTGCTGCGGCCAGAAGATGGTATTTGTATACCACGAAGAAGGGGTGAAGGAGTCTAATACAAATTTCACTTAAAATTTTGTTTCGTACACTTCGCATTAATCTTTATATATATATATATATATATATATATATATATATGTTTACAGATTTTGATATTTCATCTGCATGGTCTTATCTCTCACCTTATATATGAGTTGCTGTTAATATTTATCCAAGTATAAATGTTCGCGTGCAGACCTGAATGAAGGATCAGGGCCTAAAGGATACGTCTGTGTGTGTGGTCACAACTCTGTTTACTACCTGCATGGTCAACATGTTGACAAGTATTGTTGCTCACTCTTTTCAGTACATATTTTAGGGAAATGATAACTCCCAGGATAAAAGAGCTCTTTGATCTCATAGCGCATGAGGAGCACAGATTCAAGAACAAAGTCCAGGAACTTGTTACTCCACATGGAAACTTCTTATTTCTTTATTCAGTAATAAGGATTTGATTTGCCCCTGAATTAGGAAAGTGATCATCAAACAAAAATTTTGCTTTTTTGTTGTTGTTGTTTAAAGAGAGTTTAAAAGTCCAAAAACAGTTTCTATCATTTTCGTCTCTTCTAGCTGAGTTTTTGTGCAGCATGTTAAGACCTGGTGTAAAGACTGATTTTCCCCTGGAAAACTTTATCACTTTTTGTATTTATACTTGCTCA
The DNA here is from genome assembly GCF_963932015.1 of Anas acuta. Taxonomy (NCBI): domain Eukaryota; kingdom Metazoa; phylum Chordata; class Aves; order Anseriformes; family Anatidae; genus Anas; species Anas acuta. Next base: position 96,116,843 of record NC_088979.1, on the reverse strand, counting down.
TCCGCCCCAAATTAAGGCATTTGTATCATTAGTGGAGACTGAGTTGCCCTGTTTTCTAGTATAACTGATTTCTCACACCTGTTTGTGATGAGCCATTCCGATATGAACCGATTTATCCCAGTGTAACTTCATCAAACATCAGGGGTATTACTCTAAACTAGACTGGTTAAAACAATGCAGCTCTTCTATGTAGCCAAGTTTGAAGGGTTGGAGCACTGAATTTGCACATAGGAGAAGGACCAGAGCAGGGGGAAGATATAAAATGACTATAACCTATCTAGGCAGCTTCCCAAGGCTGACAGAGTATTTTTGTGAGGATCATGGGCCCCATCTAAATCAGCACAGAAGTCAGAGTGGTTCGTCTGGCCTGCTCTGCTTGTTGTGGTGGACTCCCTGGACTGGTGCCTACAGCAGTCTCGCAGGGTAGTGATATGGGGAGGCTGGGTCACAGCTCTTTGAATAAACGTTTTATCAGTGTCTGCCAGGGGCTCGTTGATGTTTTCAATTCACACCAATAGCCATCCTTACACACCCTTCATGACCTTCTGTCCGTTTCACCTGCCATTACCCACAGCCTTCTTCCCCCCACCATTTTTTTTTTCTGATTTATTTTTATAATTTAATTCCAGACACTTTGCTTTGTTCTGTGTAAAAGCAGTAAGTGTTTTAATGGAGAGTGCCAACTTGTCTACAAGCTTTCCCAGCCCATGCATCCAGGCTAGGTCAGAAAAATAATTGTGAACAACTTGAAAACATTTAGTGTATGTTTTCATCAAGTGTTTCTCGGTAGGAAATTCATAATATGGGTTCTACTAAACTGTTTAGCTATATTTTACATGTATACTGCACCATGGCCACTAGCAGCCAGTTTATTCCCATTGTTATATGCAAAAGATAATTGCAGAAGATGGTTTATCCCCTGGCACTGATGGTAGTTTTGTGATTCAAGACCAAATTAAGCAGTGCAGAACCCCAGCATGAGCTTCGAAGAGCCACATCCAAGCACTAAGCACATGAGCCATTGGAAAAGGTCCTGGGCCTGAGGAAGTATGAAGACTGCAATCAACAGACTGGAAAGCAGTTGGAAAATGTCTGCTGTCGACTGTATGCCAATGTCAAATATTTGACCACTGGCAGGAGATAAAAGATCATGAGCTGAGCAAAGGAGGAAGGGCTGTGAGAAGCACGGTGGGTGGGCTGGCTTGCTGATGGTCCCAAGCAGGGTCTTAGCTGGAACGAGGCACAATTGTTATCCAGACTGCATGCTTTCATTTATTTTTTTGTGGAAACCAGGTCTCAGTACTTTGACTGGATGTGTGTAGGTGCTTGGCAGTGAGTTGTAAGCCTTCTTTTGCTGCTTTGCTCTTTCAGGTCAAAGGTTCAGGCAGTACTTGGTAGTGTGAATGTACCTGTTACTAGATGCATGTGCTATACATTGCCTTCTGTAACCATGAACTGTTCGGCTCAAGTGTTACCTCATTGCAAAACTTTTTTTTTTTTTTTTTTTTAATACAAATACAGTCATTTCAAATATACAAAATTATCAAAATGGACCTTGCCAAAATAAATATTACTCTGCATGTATGACTCTTCCCCTACTTAAAAAGAGAACCTAAGTTATACGATGTGGTTTGTCTTGCTACTCTGAAAAAATAAAGTCCTACAAAGAAATGGCTGACGTAGCAGTCTGCATTGTATGTAACGGAGATGTGGAGGTAGGTTACTGTGGCAGTCCTGGCATCTTTTTGTAGCCCTGCTACAGCGTCCTTGTGCTACTGCTCAGCCCCTTGGCCCTGGCACCCTTCTGTATGTAGTTGATGGTTCCTCTTGGGTGAATTCACTACTCACTTGGACAGTCTCAGAGGGGTTGGCATTTATGAAGAGATGTAAAGGTCTGTATGTGTTCCACTGCGAAACGAGAAAATAGGAAACTTCGGTACATACTAGTATGTGTTTGACTCTCCTTAATATGTTAGATGTATTTACATTTCAGCGGATAGGGTCTGAAAACAGCTGCTGAACCCATTAACTGAAATTAAGTCTATCAAAATAACAATCCACTGGTGAGGTGATTTTTTCAGCTAATTGCATAGCCTCCCACAAAACATATGTAGGCTGTTTTAACTTAAACACACAAATCCCATTGTGAGCATGTGAAGTTATCATACAGGGTGCTAATCAGTTGGGTCTGCAGATGGGCAGCCCTTTATTTTTCTGCAGAAAAGCTGTAGACTGTCAGCATAACTTCCTGACAGCGTGCCCTATAGCACAGCTAGTGTTCTGCCACCATGGCTGGGATGGAAACAGCTGATGTACTTTGCTGAGACAACCAGAAGGTACTAGTTAGAGAGGTATTTGGTTGGTTGCTGAAGCTTCTAAATTGGATCAAGAGTACTCTTGAAATCCTTCTGTGAACATAAAGTAAACTTTGGTTACTTTGTGGGGATACTATAAGTAGCCATCCCAGGCCTGAGCGGTGGCATAGTAAGTTTTCAGGCAGTATATCCTTCAGCTGCACTTGTTATTTACAGAGATGACGAATTTGGCCTTTGAACGCAGTCTCAAAGCTCTCTTTAAAAAGCAGCAAATCCAAAAGTGTTTCCTCAAGCTACAAAAGTATTTAGAAAACTGCAAAAGTCCACAGGAATCAGATGGCCATGAGACGCGCTGTTTCTTGTGGGAGGCAAGCCAGACATCTGGGAGAAGGACCCTTGTCAGATGTCCCAGTGCCACCCACCTGGGTAGGTTCAAATACTTTTGAAGGTAGGATTTTGTCCTCCAAGCCATTCAGACTCTTCTGAGAATGACCTACCAATATGTGAGTAGCATCCCAACACCATCAGGTAGGTCCTGATAAAAGTGGTGTCTGCTAGCTGCTGACCAATGTGGGCCCTGGATAGTCTTGTGGTATTCCTGAGTGGCTGAGGTGTACAGAACTGGCCTGGTTTATTCAATAAGTGTGGTCTGGGAAGTGAAGATTAAATAGTTGATTTCTTCTTCCTTGAGCCATTCATTCTAACCTGCATTTTCTATTTGTAGGGATATGCATCTACCATGCAAGCAGTGAGGCTGACTATAAAGCAAAGAAGCAGGCCCCTCTCAGCTTTGATACAGTTAGTATAGGGTCTGAGCCCCAAGCTTTCCTGCAACTCAGGGAAATGAAGTCGTTTGGGTTTTTCAGAATCTTTGTTTTGAATTTCCTGTTAAAAAGAGCAGTATTACTCTATTTTGTCCTGATACTCTGCAGACTCATTATATATTTGCAATATTTTGCCTTGGGAGAGCTTGCTGTAACTCCATAGTCTGGCAATACTTTGGTTTCTCTCCTCTGCTGTTGCTAGGCAATGAAACACTAATAGCAATTTGCATGACCCTTTCTTTGGATGATATTAACATGCAGAAATTAATGCCACCCAGAGCTGGTGATGTGACCATCAACAAACAGCCCCCTCCTCCTTGCCTAGGTCTTGCCTCTGATACTGATTGAAATGAGTTACAGCGTGTAATTTGGTAGAGAGTGTGTAAAAGTTGAGTACTGACACAAACAGGACACACTGGCTGCCCTGCAGGCCCACTGCATGCCCTTCCTGGCATTGCCGCAGGCCTTCAAAGCATTTAGCCTGTATGTTCGAGCAAGCTCTGGCTTGTAACTCTTTTATTTTCAGGTGGCCACACCTGACATCCTTGTACTTATAGATGTGTTCTTTGTACTCTATAGTGCAACTAAGGAGTTTCTATAAGGAGATTCGTAGTACGTTATCTGAAGTGAGTTATTTACTCAAGATCACTGCAGTACTTTCTGTTGACATACCATGTAAGTGGGTGTATAAATAGAAGTATAGTATGTAGTTATTATACATATTTTATACTAGAGTTAAACCAGAATAAATTGATAACTTCTGTCTTTTAATTTTAGTATACTTGCAAAAACTCTCCTGATAACTTAATTGTAACCACACTGCCTTCATAAGTGTGATCCTTGTCCTGCATGCATGTATCATGCCTGCATCATTTTCCTAATGATTATATGGCTGGGGCTTTTTGTGTGGTGAGACATGTACGTTGCAAACATCTTCTGATATATTAGTTACTTTATTCTGTTTTCCTGTGATTAATCTTTATCTACAAATATGAGGTATGCTGTAAAAATATAACTTTGTAAAAATATCTTGCCACAAGCTTACAGATCTGGAAACGTTAATATTGAATACATGTGGTTCTAAATAAGATTTTTATTTAGATATTTTACTTGAATGTAGTGATTGAAGCATACTTCAGAAGTAATTATTTCTGACATTTGGAAAGATTCTTAAAACCATTCTGTATTTTTGCTATTAACGCTATTTGGAAACCAACCAACTGGAAATGAGATACATTTTGCATGTATGGTGAAGATGTGCGTGTTAAGCTTTGAATGAGCATGACATTTGCTAGCATTTTATTTAGAATACCAAGAATCTGAAGCTCATGTCAATATGCTTTTCGTACGCATTTTTGTTTATTTTGAGTATTTTTTGTGAAATCAGGCTTTGCTCTAGTCAGAGGATGACTTGTTTATATCCCTCCTTATTGCTTAACTGGTTGGCTACTGAGAGCCCAAACCTTTAACTCCCTCAAGTACTCATCCTTATATATATATGTATAAACATATATATGTATATTATCCTACTCTATCAGTGGGGTAGCTTCTAGAAATAAACTTTTGTAACAATGGACTCATTTTGAATATCATGCTTTTAATATATTTGTGCACATCTTTGATCCACATAAAACTGCTTACTCTGTTTCAAGATGAAGACCTATTTCTTTTCAGCTGTCTTATTTTTTTATCCTATATTGCTGTGTTTTAGCAGTCAGGCTCTCCACATTAGGAGCATGTATCTTATATCAAAACTGTAAGTGATTCAGAATTCTGCAGTGCACTTAATAACTAGGTATTTCATTGTAATCCTCTTGGTACATAATCTTCACTGTCTGTCAGTCGATTGGGTTTTCATGCTCACTTGACTGTCTGGCACAGTAAAACTGTTTCTATGAGGGGCTTGCAGGATTATTGCCATCAGAAACAAGCTTACAGCACCCTGGGTGCTCAACACTCAGTTTTCCTGCTCCATCTCAGGTCTTTTTAGGGGATAGAAGGCAGCTCAAGGTTTCCTGGTCCTGCAATTGAACATTTCTGCAAAATCAAGCTTGTTACTGATGGTTCTTACAACAGCAGTAATTTTAAGCTGTGATACTCTTGGTTCTGAAGAGCTGGGGGTTTTGCACAATATAATGCGGGTATGGATCGAAAAAATAGGATGTGTTTTATATTATACGTAGCCATATGTAGTTGTCTGTAAATTATTTATCCCGTTGCTGTGCATGCAGCTAACACTTTGCCATGCCCGGATGGTTTGAAACCACTGCGTCTAAGGATATGTGGGATTTCAATTCCATGACCGAGAGGGGGAGCAGATGTTCCAGCTGATTTGTCAGGCCCCCTGTAATGCTGTAAAATGCACGTGAGGGAAAGAAGAGGGGCACAAGGTCTTCAGAGGTTAGAGCTTTTATTTTTATTTTTATTTTTTTTTCCATAAATGAAACGTATATCCCTGATTGAAAGGAAGACAAAACAAATGAGCCATTTCACTTTTCTAAACTTTTGTGCCAAATTCCATGCATGCTCAGGAGCTCAGCACCGTTGCAATGTAGAAACCCAGAATTTCTGGCTTTTGACCGTGTACCTAATCAGTAGGTATATAAATATGCCACTGGATTCTTTGCATAAACACAGATTTATCCATTTTGTCCTTTCCATGTCTTACAGCTGTTTCTCATCTTCATTGTAAGTCTGCTTCTCTCTTCCTTTGAATTTCATGCTGACAATCTTGTGACTAGATCTTCAATCATTTTCCATGATAAGTGAAGCTGGGTTTGTCAGGAAATAAAATATTTTATTAGGTGAATGCATATAGCTGGAAGAAACTCCAGGCAAGCTAGTGAAAGCTGATCAAACTGTATCAGTGGATTGAATGAAAGATAGCGTCTCTGCCTATAAATAGTGCTTTGCTTCACCTTTTCACTGTCAGTCTTCCAGCAATATAACTTCTAATTCCAATGGCAAATCTTCATTCTGCTTCTTCCCAGAGAATCTTGTTCATTACAAAAGAATAATTCCAAATTGTGGTTCGTAACACCAGATGGGCTACTATGATGCTCTAGCCCTCCTTCCTGTTTGACACACAGCATCAGGCTTCTTCCTGCTTGAAATAGAAAGCCTTTAGAAAGAAAAAAGAAAAAAGGAAAAACAAAAAAAAGGCATCTGATTTTGATTTAAAAAATTCCAAAGAAGGAGAACTTGCCATAGCACCTCACGGGGTTGCTGTGATGGTTAATTACCCTTACTGTTAAAAATGTGTGTCTTGTTGTATAGCTTGAATTTGTCTAGATTCAGCTCTTAACCGCTGGATCTCATTATAGCTTTGTCTGTGAGTGTGCATTCATACTTCTGAGCAATAGAGACTACAAACAGTCGTCATCTCCCTCTGCTAGGCTAGAAGGACTGAGTTCTTCCACTGTGAAGTGTATTATTTAGGTCTTTAATCATTCTCATGGTTCTTTTCAGAATTTTCTTCGGTCTGCCCACTTCTTGAGTTGTGGAGAACAGAACCAGATGTGGTTTTCCAGATGGGGTTACATGAGTGCAGAATATTCTGATAATTTAACATTTTTTCTTTCCTCCTCCTCCTTTTTCCTTTGTGTGTACAATTATGGGCCACACTTTAAATAGACTAAGATGATATTTTTGATAAGCAGAAATACCCACCTAGGGCCTGAGTCACCTTCTCTCTGTTGGTCATTCAAGTTAAGAGCAAATAGGGAGTGACAGGGTCTGAATGATACCAAAGCCAAAGCTTTCTTGTGCAATTCCTCTTCCATGCCAAATCTTTCATGATACATAGTGTTCCTCAGCCAGGTGGATAACCGAGTGCTGATTCAAGAGAAAAAGTGTTTGCTATAGAAACAGGTGCAGAAATGAATAATCTACTGCGTTTTGTAATAGTCAACCTGATATCCTGGCATATTCAAACACATCTTTGAGTGGTGCTGCAATCACGTAAATGCATGAACCCATAGCTTTTTTTTTTTTTTTTTTTTTTTTTTTTCTTAATATCTCTAGAAAGTCTACCTGTAAAAATGTAAGGACTTTATTTGCTTCCAGTTTTCCATTGAGTTACTTGCAAGGACATGCTCACTGAAAATTCTCTACAGAAAAAGGAAAAAAAAAAAGTGAGTAACTCTTTTTATAAGCAAAATGGATTTGATCATCCCACACATATTTAGGACCTAATTTGTAAAACTTCCTGATAAGGACTAGTATGATTTTGTTAAACAGGAGTGTTCATATGAATATGGACTACCCGTGTAAACAAACGGTTGAAGGAGCACATATGTTCAGGGCTAGACTAAATGTCCGACACAGCACTAACCTAAAGAGCCAGAAACCAAGAAGGGAGAATGTAAAGAGCTAGCCATTACTTTCAGGACAGTTTCATGACTTTTGGAAGCCTGAGTAATGGTTTTTAGATGCCCAGTTTAGTGAAGGAGAGCTGGCTGAGGAGGTGGGCTGGCAGTGCTGGGAGGCTGCTTTGAGCCTGTAGATTCAGGATCTTCGTGCAGAAACAACGCAGTAGGTTGTTGCTAGCACTTCTGGACTGAAAGTCATGTAAGGGAGAAGCAATAAGCTGAAAATAAATGGAGCAAGCATCCCTTTTGAGTGTGCAGAGGGCACAGTGGAGATTCATCTGTGGGCTGAAATGTTAGTGGGATACAAGTGAGCCTTGGAAGGAGGGCTTTGTACAAAGTCCCCAGATTTTGCTAAGGAAGAGCAAAAGAAGTAGGCTGACAAAGAATAGGTATGTAGTGCAGGAAAACTTTGGATCATTTAGAAAAAAGTTGCACTAGAATATCATGCATGAACTGCGTTATCAAGAGCAGCGTCCCGTGTTAAATAAACACTGTCTGCATGCTCTGTTTGTTTCCAATCTTTGCTTCCTGCACCGATCCTGGGGCTGTGGATTTGCAACGACCCCTTTGGACCAGTGAAGCTGTGTGGCTGGGACTGGGGCTGCCCGAGGAATTTCCTCCTCTCCTCTTCCGAGCGCTATCTTGACAGCTGAGAGCAGCCAGAGCACTCTCGCCGGCACACCCTGAATCTGCACATCTGGAGAGTGTAAGCTCTGCTTTCCTTGTGAAACATGCTCAGCTCAGGAATTTACTTCTCCCAGCGGCCTAGCAGAGCCAAAGTCCGCTGACTTTCAGGGCACGATGTAAGGCCCATCTGTTTGCTCAGATCTGTGCCGGAGGGTCTGGCAGCGAGGCTTATGGTTAACGTGTCCCGTGGGAGTCTGTGCGAGAAGAACAGTGGCCAGCACGCTACGTGTCTGTTTTTTAAACAATCTGCATGCATGCAGACTATCTGAAAGTTAACAACTGCAGGGAAATTAAACAAAATAATTTAACCTTACAGGCATTTTATAGTAAATAGATTCACTGAAAGGACCCCCTTTTGCTGCCTGTGCTGCTAGGGTTCTTTACACCTGACCAAGAGTGTGATCTCTCCTTGTCTCTTCTGCCTCGGTCCTGCAAAGAAATCACATCACAGACACTTCTATAAAAACAGACTGGCACACATTATATGCTCAGGATTAAACCAACACTGAATCATTGAACAGAAGAAGCTTGTGTGACACAAAGCCCTTATTAAAACTTAAAGAATTTCAAGGTAACAAAGAAAGAAATGTATTTCTTCTCCTTTTTTGAGTTCACGCTGGTTGGTCCTTCTTTTAAGCACGCAAAGGAAAGTACTGCAAGCCTGGCATCCAGCTGGGTTATCTGTTGACTGAAATACCTATGAACAAAATGGAGGGTGGTAAACAGGTTCTGATTAATTCCTTCAGGCTTTTGTCATAGACATAAAACCAGGGGGGAATCAGAAGGTGTCAAAACATGTTAGAAAGTACCCTAGGCCACAAGTACCATAGTTCCAATCTAAAAGCTCTTGTAGAGCTTTATAGATGCTCTATAACTATGTTTCTACTTGAAATCAGATGTGCTCCTCCAAGTTCACCTCCATTCACCTGTGCTCAGTTTGGCCTTTTTCTTCCTGTGCAGCATCGTCAGGTCCATCCTTATGCTGTTTCTGCTTCCACTGCTTGTCCTCTACATCTGCTGCAGCCTTTCACTGTTGGCAAAACTCTAAAGCAAGGACCAAAAGCCAGGTCTTCTCCTTCTTTCCTGCATGAGCTGTCCTACCAAAACATGAATCTTATAAATAAACTAATTTTGCGAATTAAAGATAAACACGTAGATTATTATGCTAATTGGGAATTGTTAGAAATTTCAGATTCCAAGTCCCATTTCGGTAAAATCACTCAAAGAGGATTCACATTTAATTTTTTTTTTCTTTATTTATTACTAAGCTAATATCACTTTGGAAATGTTTCAGGACTGTGCCAAGTCTTGAAGGTGTGTCAAAGTATTCACCTTTTAAAAAAAATGCACACTTCATATCTGGAATTCCCAGCTTTGAATTTTTGGTGTGGTTTCAAATTAGGAAAGTGGCATACACAGCAACATGACTGCAGCTAGTTAACCATGACATGCAGGTGAGGTTTGCAGTAATCATGCAGGAAGTCTATCTGAATATAATGGAAGGCACTTGGAAAATTAGTATTTTCAGTTTCAGTGCACCAAGATGAATTTTCATAGCTGAATACAAGACAGCATTCATGTCAAGGTTTTTAATCTGATTAAATATGTAAGGCTTCCCAAATTCTAATTAACACCAACTATACCCACAAGATTTGTGTTTATATCAGTTTTATAATGGGATTTGCATGACCAGCAGTTAGAACGGTGACTGGATAAACTTTGTTTGTTTGTTTTTCCGTGACTCACTGTGCCATCAGGGAGGTGCGTCACTCCTTCTGTATGTCAGAGATGAACTCTTGGGTAGTTCATGAGCTGTATAACTAGTGGATCCTGAACCTATGGGAACCTACATCTATGAGGAACTGAGGAAGCTGGGCCACAGCTGAGAAGTGCAGAGTTGCTCTGCATGAAATCCCGGCTTTAACACGGTGCTCTGTACCCCCCTGAAAGGAAGGAGCACAGCAAAGCTGCCCCCTGCACACACCTGGCTCCATATAGGTATAGGCAGCTTGTTGCCCCTGTCTGTGGAGAAATCGGAGGCAAAGCCTGTGGCAGGGGTAAGGGAGGACAAGCAGAGGCAAACACCAGTTGGACCTGAGCACCTCGGATCCTATCCCTGAGCCCTCAAGCCCTCCCATAGCCCATATGTACAGAGTACGTATCCCTAATAGTTTTGTGATAGTGTAACGTGTACTTTCACCACTGTAAAACTGTGCTTTCCAACAATGCATTCAGTCATACAAAATTCTTTCAGGCTTAAACAAAACATGGAAATCTTAGTTCAGAAGTGAGTCACTGGTTTGTTCACATTTTAGCACTGATGTAAACAAGGTGCTTGGAACTTGTCTTGCAAGCAAGCATTTAAATAGCTGACTTGCTTCAACACCCAAATCGGTGATTACTGTAGGTGCGAGCACACAGCAGCCATGGGCTGATGGTGCTCAGCCTGCAGCAACAATGGGAAAATCGCCAGTCCTAAATCACGCTCTGCAGCACTGGCACATTTTCTGATTTATTGCCAAGGAAAAGGAGAAGAAGGAGATGCAACCTCATGGCTTGAGGGCATCTTAATTCTGAATTTCCTTCCTGGTAGGTTACTTACTTCAATGCTGTCTAGCATTGCATTTACCATTTATAGGATCATTTGGACTAGCGTCAGTCCCTACTCAAATCTAAAGCTTCATTTCAACTACAAGCTCATTTCAATTTATTTGAGAGCACATTAACAGTGCCCCAACATGACACCAGGGACTGACCTGGCAGTCCATTGTGGGGGCTTTGACAGCATTTGTAATACCTCGCACCTTTTTCTGCAAGCCCTCCTCGTCTTCAAGGCCATTGCATTGCAAGACCCTTAAGCTGAATTTGGCCATACTTATTTTTAAATTTCACATACATGTGGTGGTCTAGGTTGTGGTATTGACAATCCAGCTTTGAGTGACATATTTTTTCCCTACCGTTATCGAAAAAATTACCACAGAGAACTTCAGGAGAACTGCAGAATGAAAAGATACACTAATTCCAGAGATTTACAAAAGTCTGATTTCCTTGTCTTTTACGTGTCTTCCATCACTGATATCCAAAGGCTTTTTCAAATATAAGGATTTCCAATAGGCATAATTAAGCAATGCTCTTGTGTTCCCTCACATGTAAATGGAGCTTAAATTCGAGGTGCTAAATTTTGACACTGTGCACTGCAAGACGGGTTTCACAGCAATTTAAGTTCAAAAATGGAACTTCTTAATTAGTGGAATATGGAAAAGAATAACAACATCAACACAGCTACCCCCTGCTGCTTACTTTGATATTAAATTCAATTTCTTTCATGATACCTCCCAGTCATCACACACTCTTGACTCTTACATCAGCTGCACAGAGCTACATTAAAGAAGCTGCAGGGCAGGGAGCAAGCTGGAGATTTCAGTGGGAGCACAGGGGAAGCTAGATCAGAGCTCAGCGAGACAGCAGCAGATAAACCCATTGCCAACACGTTTGTGTAAAAGTCAGCAAATAGTTTCAACGCTTACTGACTCAAGCACTTTTGCACCTATATTCGTCCCGAATATTTTTGAGGACAAACGTTGTTCAATATTTCTCAAACACAAGCTTTAAGCTTACGAAAGCTTAACTGTGAAAGTCCCCTTCCTGCTGCTGCTGCAAGGTGAAGTAATCTTTCTCTACGATTACAAGACCCCAAGGATTTAGGAATATGACTGTGAACATCAGCCAGACGGTATCTGCAGCATTCACCCATAGGAAGAGAAGTCATGATGTTATTAGTCGATCCTGGCCATCACTGCTGTGCTGGAAGAGCCGTGTCCTTCACTGCTGGCCGCACTGCCATGTGCAGGGGGACGGGCACCCTGCCTGTATCGGGTGCATCATCTGCTGCTGCAGACTTTTACTGTGCCAGTAAACGTAGAAGGTCCTCGGTGGCCTGCGCTGTTGAAAAGAGACGCAGTTTCTTCCTTCCTTTGCTCAAGGACCTCAGACCACTCCAGAAAGCAATTAATATGGATCGCACGCGCAGGTGAGGCATAAGGAGAATTCAAGCATCCCCGGCGACGGTCCCGTGCTCCTGCAAGGAGCGTTTGGCAAGCTGCCACTGGCAGCTGCACCAGAGGAGGCACCAGCAAGGTGAGACGAGCCTTTCTGCTGATGGGCTCTCAGGGTCACAAGCATTTCCTTCGTTCTGCTGCTGGACCAGCTCTCTACAGCTCTGTCCCCAGCCGCATCCTCCCCCGGCGTGGCAGCAGAGCCTGGGAACGCAGCCATGGAGCTTGACCCCAGGAAGGACACAGCCCTTGGCACCTGGGATGGTGCACAGGGGCCTCAGCCTTCCTCGGGGCTGCAAAACTCCCTGTCTGCCCACCGACAATGCACTTCACTACGGTATTTTAGAGTGGTGCAGACGGCCAAGGACAATACTGTCAGGGTAACTCTGAACTTCTTTGCTTTCACAGATTTAAATCAAGCTTTAAATTATTTTTAGTAGCTTGTTATTACAGCTTTTGCAACCTGAAGACAGACTACTGCCTTTAATTCATTAGTAATTTCAACAGTTAATCAGAAAATGTCATTACCTAGGAGGACTGCGGCTCAAAATAAAGCACACTGGAGTTAAATTTAAATTAAAGCATGGACAGAAATGAATGCAGCCTTTGATCCCCCTTCCATCCAGACTGCACCCTGATGGGCACAGCTGGACAGGATAGAAATCGTGAGAAGGGAGCAGTCTCGCCTGTTTAAAAGGGCACTGTCAACTCATTACATCCTCAAGTTGAGCAAATTAAAAAAAAATAAAAATTCACTGGGTTCTTTTGGAGCTCCACTAACGTTTTCTGTAACGGCCACTTCTTGCCTGTTTAATTTTTAAAAGAGGCTGATTTTTAGGTGTTTGACTGAAAATAACATAGCCTACTGTTAACATCTGTTTAACCTTCACGGTGGCCCCAGACCACCTTTCTGTTAGCTGAGTGGGAGCCGTGAGCCTAAACAAGGGCACGCACCTCTGCTTGCCTGCCTGTCTGTCTGTCTTTCAGCATACAGCTTCATGCAAGCTCAGGACCCACTCAGCAGGTGCCAGAGCCCCATGGTTTCAGGGTGAGCTTTGTCCTGGGTGGCACCAGCAGGAATGCAGGCGCTGAAGGCGATGCCTTGGGGCACATGGTGTCCCTAACCCGTGAGGACACAGTGGCAGTGCTGTGCCCCGTTCGGTGCATACTGAGGATGGTATGCACGGAAGGATTTTTCCCCTTCCATTCTGCAGTACAACTTTCCCCCCCATAAATCCATGTTGTTAAAAAGCTCACACACACCACGGCAACCTGTGGAAGGCTGGGGTCACCTTCCCTGCGAACAGCGGGGCGCCCCGGGCACCTCCCCGCTTCCAGCTTTGATTCAGGCAGCCTCAACAAAGCTATTTCCTGGACTGCTCACAATTGGCGGGAGACAGATTTACCAGCCCTGGCTCATTTGGCGGGGTTGGGACAGGCTGATAATGGCGCGAAATTTGGCCGAGGGTAAAACTAGGGATGTCGTGGTATCCGAGGGGACCCCAGCTGCTGGGAGCATCGCGCTGGCACAGCAGCCTGCAGCCCAGAAGTGGAACTATGGTGCACGTAGCCACAGGGAATCGATTTTGGAGGCTTTGATAGAAGTTTTAGAGTGAAAGTGGGGTAGGGGAAGGTAGCCAGCTGAGCTCCAGAAGGGTTTAGAGTGAGTCTGCCTCCCTGGTTCTCTTTCCCTACACTTTTCCTTGCCTGAAGGCAGCCCTGGCTGTGCTTTTGTCCCGAATACTTCGAAGCCTGGACTTACACAGGAGGCTCCCAGTTGTCATTCGCTACAGTCGGGAGGGTAAAATGATGATGTTTCTCAGCTCTGGCTTAAATTAGGAAGTTTTACCAGCGTAGCCTTGTCAACGAAAGCTGGTGTGAGAGGAGCACACGGCTCATCAACACCTGTGCCAGCCAAAATCCTATTAGCGCTGCGGTCGGGCTCCTCGGGAGGCAGGGAGCAGAGGGCTTCGGCTCAAGCAGCGTGCAGCGGAGGCGGCACGGCGTAAAACCGCTTCGACGCTTTTTAACGAGTGAAAGAAGAGCCTAAGAAAAATAAAAAAAATAATAATAAAAAAAAGAGGTGGCACGGGAGAGCAAGCCCCCTAGCGGGAAAGCAGCCCTGCGAGCCGCCAGCGGGGTTTTCGCCGCGGGCAGGTCCAGCAGCATCCTCACGGGGGGTGCTGCGGGCAGGGCGCCCCGCTTGCCCTCCGACAGCCCGCTGCAGGCAGCTGGAAGTCCTTGGGGTGTGAGGGTGCAGGCTGCGAGCAGGCAGGAGGGTGGGAGGGGAGCAGGAGGGGTGGCAGAGGATCGGGGGACCCCATCCGGATGGGGGCAGGCGGGCAGCGAGCCCCCAGCCCCCGGGGCAGGGCTGCGGGGCCGTGCAAGCGGGATGAAATTAGCGGCGGTCCAAAGCGGCGGCAGCAGCAGGAGGAGGAAGAGAAAGAGGAGGAGGAGGAGGAGGAGGAGGCGGAGGCAGAGGGAGGCGCCGTCCCCAGGCAGAGGGGCGGCAGCAAGGGGCCCCCCCCTCGCCCCGCTCCTCCCCTCGGCGCCCTCCGCCGAGCAACTTTGCTGCCGGGCGGCTGCACGGCCGGGGGATGCCGGCGGCGGCGGGGGACGGGCTGCTGGGCGATGTGGCTGGCGGTGGCGGTGGTGGCGGTGGCGGCGGTGGCGGTGGTGGCGGCGGTGGCGGCGCCGTGCCCGGTCCGGTGGCGGCGGAGGGCAGGCTGCTGGCCGCCTGGCTCAGCGCCGCGCCGCCCCGAGAGCGGCTCCGCGACTTCCAGCACACCAAGCGCGTCGGAGGCTACCTGATCGGCAGGAAGCTGGGCGAGGGCTCCTTCGCCAAGGTCCGAGAGGGGCTGCATGTGCTCACCGGAGAGAAGGTAGCCAGCCGGCCGGCCGGCCGGGGAGGGCTGGGCACGGCGGGGAGCGGCGCGGGGAGGGCGGCGGGGCGCGCTGCTGCCCCCCGGGGATGCTCCGCTGAAGGCGCACCGACCCCTTTCCCCCCTCCGGGTTTGCTCGCTTTGAGTGCCGGCAGGGTAAAACCTTCCCCTCCTTTCTCTTTATCCTCCCCCTCCTCGGGTATTAGTAGGAAAAGTCCGCCGAGGGGCTCTGCTCCTCGCCTCTTCTCCCCAGCCCCTTAGTGGAGCCTCCTGCCCATCGCTCAGGATGTGTCACCCCGCGATAGAGAGCAGCGGGTGCTTTAGTTTGGTCCACCCAGCTCGGGACCCACGGAGGAGTTATCCTGCTCCCGTTAAAGCTGCCCTGTTGGATCAGACCAGGTAACAAAGCTCTGCCTAACGCAGGACACCTTACTGCTTCTGCAAGCTCCCTGCACTGCCAGGACCAAGCACCCCCGGCAATTCCCTCCAGCACCCTAAATAAGCTGTCGGTACGGCTGCGTCTCCGTAGTATGCGTTCCTGCACTCCTGGCTCTTTTTTCTTTCCCCTTCCAGTAAGTTTGTCGTGGAGTGAAATTTCGAGTTAGGGCTCTGAATTTCATCGGGACAAAAAATGGTAATGTTAGTGATTATTATCATCCAGGAACGCGAGAGGAAAATAATTTTGTGCTCTTCTGTTACCAAGCGTGTGCTTCTCCTTGGTAACAGATACATCCAATGATCCTCTCGTTGATAAAAGGCACATGCACACACACGTCCTTCCCACCTCCACTTTTTTGGATTGCTACATTTATCTCAGTCTGTTAAGAGGAAAAAATAAAAAGGCCCACCACACGCCCCTCTGTCTCAGCTCCCAGGCCCGCTGCCTTCCTTTTTTTTTCCCCCCAGTGTCTTGAATAACACATGCTATGACAAAGTGCTGAGCAGAAACTCTAGGAGGATCTCCCTTCCTTCCTGCTGAGCCCTTGTGTCCTTATTCGTGGCCGGGTGCGATGATCTCTGAGCTCTGCCTGACCTGATCTTGTGCCGCGGGGTCAAAGGAGGCGCTCGCTGTCGGCTTCAGCGGGTAAAAGATCGGTCGCATAGCTCCAAATTCACACATTCAGGGTCCGTCCGCCCAGAAAAAGCACCTCTTTAATTTCAGGTATTTATGGATGAGCGATTTGAGTTAACGGATGGGAGATAAGGGCAGCTAATGACTTCCTTCAGGTGAGGCCCTATCTCAGCGAGGTGCCTCCCTCTCACCGGAGGGGGGAATGCTTTCCGTCCCACGCGTGACCCCATGTGAGGATCTCACAGAATGGTAGGGGTCGGAAGGGACCTCAAGAGATCATCGGGTCCAGTATCTCCCCCGGCAGAGAGAGCTGATGGACACTCAGCTCTTCTGGGCATGTTCCTCCACCACGCTTTTGCGTGGCCTCCAGCCAAAAGAGGCTGAAACGTGCCCAAACTGGATCTGCCTCGCAGCTGCCGGCAGCTCTGCCTACACGGAGCCCACCACAGGCGACAGAGCTCTGGCTGTAACATGAGGAAGAGAAGAAAAACATCTGCTTACCCGGGCTCCTTTCTTTAGGAGTGCATTTGAGAGGAGGCTGGGGCTGGCAAGCGAGCGTGTGCATCGAACGGGGAGGGAAAGCATGAGGCAGTGGGAGAGCCGGGACCAGCGGCACCGGGTCGTGGAAGGAGGCCCTGTGGGAAAAGGCTACCAGAGGCTGAGCACAGACCTCCTCCGGGGTGGAAACCAGGGTCAGGATGGCATTATCAGGGCTGCCCGAGAGCGCATGACTATGTGACAGTCGCCCCTTGACACCTCTCCATACCCACCTCCGCCCCCCAGCTCGGGACATTGCCCTGGAGCACGGCTGGGGGAGAACATCGCCCTGTTACGGCCTGTCCCCCAGTCAGTGGGGTGAGCCAGAAACCGTCCTCCAGTCCGTTCACTTGCAGAGGAAAAGTTAATCTGCAGGAGGGAGTAGTCAGTGCGCCTGCAAGTGGAGTTCAGCAAAGTGAGCCGTGGAAACAAAGCCTTCTCCTGCGGACAGCCCGCTGGATCGTCCCAGTCGCTGCATTTTTCTAGGCTGATGTTTTATGAGTCTATTATTCCAGGATTAGTGCCTGCATGTATTTTCAGAGGAAAAAAAAATAATAATTGACATCTGATTTTTGTTTTGTAAAGCAAAGGCGCTGTCTGAATTTCCATAAAATTGCTGTAATAGTGTGAAGTAGGGGTCTCACTGCTAATGCCTGGTAGCTGGTTTGGCACAGCCCAAGCTGCTACAGTCACCAGGTTATCTGACTTCAGCCAGGGGTGCCCAACCAGGTTTTGATTTGCAGCAGACTTTAGCAACTGAGGAGGAGTTAATGCGCATTATTGTTTCAGAAAACTGTGTATTTAGAAATGAAATCTGTGGATTAATGAGTCCCCAGCTAGGCTCAGATCCATTGCACTGACACAATGCATTGTACAGAATCAAGGCAATGCGGAGTGAATGCCAAAAATCTGCCATTACCTCACCCTGAAATCGCTAGGAGCTAAAGAGGTCTTCAAGAGAGCATGAGATGGTGCATGCTGTGGGCCAAACGCTAGTTGCTTTACCAGCTGCTCCAAGGGCAGCTGGCTGGATTATGCATTTGGAGTACAGCGTGTGGGACTGCAACCAGCAGCTCTTCCGAGCGCCTGAGCACGGGAGGGTGAGCTAAGGTGAGATCTTAAACCTTAGCTGCGAGTGTCTGCAGCGCTGGGCTTTAAATCCAATCCGCTGCAGTGCTTCTTGTGGTTTGTGTTACCATAATGTCAGGCATGTTATTATTTTCTGGGCTTGAAAAATGTTTGGTAATGCCTGATGCAATTAAGTGTATTTTAGCTGAGCGCAGGAGAATGCTGAACAGATTATTCTTTCCGTTGCTTTTGAACAAAAATATCACAGCCTATAATCTAAGATTTTGGAGTAAAAGGCTGATTTGTCAGATCAGCTCAGGCAGTCTTTATTGCCAGTCCTAAGGAAGCGTAGTTTCTCTATGAAGAGCAAGCCAATTTAGATTTAAATTGTGGCTATGAAACCCCACTGAGCTAGCTGTATTGTTATTCAGCTAACTTTTGCAGCCTGTGCACAAGATACTCCCGGATTGTTTCAAGCTTGAGGCTCGGCGTGGTCTATCTCTGGGCAGCAGAAAGCAGGCAATATTGCAAAATGATATCTTTGTGTAGTTTCAGACAGCTGAAATTGGGTTCCTGTCAATGCAGGGGGGTAATATGCTCTACTGGTAGACCGGACGGATTGTGTCATCCTCTGTGGACCCCGATGAAATGTCTCAATAACTCCACACAGCATCACAGGATGGCAGTATGTTGAGGGGAGAGAACGGCGTGAGCATGAGCCTTTATAAACAAACTTGACCCGAGATTGCTTTTGTCTACTGTTAGGTACAATCTTTAGCTCGACAGAAAAAAAGACATTGAAGCAAATTGAATCATTTGACTTCTCATCCACCAAAAAACGTGTTTATCAGTTTCTTTAGCGCTATTGTTAAGCTCAAAAAGGAGACATTTTTAGTTACAGTGAATCGAGTGGTTTTCTGTAACAATGCTACTTAGTGGGAAGTGGCTGCTAAAAATACAGTTTACCAGCTTCTATGAAGGCAAAGCAATTAATATCGAAAGTGGCCTTTTCACAAAAGGGTTTGCTTTCAGAATGCGTTTCTGTGTTAAAGATGCTTAAAAAAATGAAAAGAAAAAAAACCTAAAACACTGCATTTGAGATTCCTGGAAGTGCCAGGGCGGCTGCGTGGGCTGTTGCGCCCCAGGGAAGGAACAGGGAAGGTGTTCTCAAAGGGCACCTGGGCAGCAGTCCCGCAGGCTCTGTCCCCTGCTGGTGGCACGTTGCTCTGCCTGCATTTTCCAGAATTACACGCTGGCACAGTGGGTGCATTTCTGCTGGGACATCACGGTCTGTCGTCACCTTCTGAAGCAGATCAGTGGGTGCAAGAGCTGGGGGGAGCTGCACGGCTCTGCACCTCTGCGGTGGGTGCTGAGCCATAGGGCTCAAGCTGCCTGCAGGGAGGCAAAATGGGATGCAGAGGTGTTACAGAATCACAGAATCACAGAATTTCTAGGCTGGAAGAGACCTCAAGATCATCGAGTCCAACCTCTGACCTAACCCTGCTGCTGCCCTACACCAGCCGAGGCTGTTGGCTCCTAAAATCCTTGCTGTGGCGGGGAAGGCTGTCAGACAATCTGTACCCTAGTCTCAACATCCCGTTTCTAATCCCTTGCTGGCATCGAGGACATTTGTTGAGTTGCTCATGGGCTCGCTACCAGGAGCAAAGGCTGGAGTGATGCGTTTTGCATAATTCCTGTCTTCCAGCAGTGTCCCCTAGGAAACTCACCAACCCTTCAGGATAATATAGCCAGATGGACACAGAGAAACATGGACAGAAGTAATGCCAGCACACATCAGTAGATGTTACAACGCCATACACATTTTATGCTTTGCATTTTATGCAAAGTTAACACATGCTATGGAGTTACATTTGCCTTGAGTAAATTCACTCTTTTCCTCTTATGTTCTGCCATGGACTTGAGGGGATTGGGGCTTGACTTGGTGGCCAAAACCCTTTGGGTGCATCAGCAGGTGAGATTTTGCCTTGTTCCTGCCCTTGATAACTGTGCCAGCCCTGCAACATTGCTGCTCTTCCTTTGGGAAACCAAAACCTGATGGGGACTTCACATGAAGGACTTCTGCATCAGGATTTGCCGTCATCAGCCATGCCTGTATTGCAAGATCCAGGGCTGCCCAAGTAGAAATGCTGGCTTGGGAACAGAGAAATGTGGCTTATACTCATATGTAGTCAGTTCTAGGATAACTTTTTGAGTTTGGGGGGCTGTGTGTGCATGGGGGTCACTTCCAAGCCATTTTACCAAGCAAGTTGGCCAGAAAGTTACTTTACTGCAAACAAAAGTTGAGTTTCTAATGTGATCATCGGTCTTTCAGTCCAACCCTTTGTTTTTACTCCCAAATACTGTCAGTATTGGGAGTATCAAATACTGCAGATTGTCCTTCCTCCAGTGATACTTGTATATCAGTTTCCTCAATGTGTTTGTGCTCTCACTGCAAGTATTTAATGAATAGTTCTCTTCTTAGCTCTTCCTCTACATATTTTAACATTTTATCTATACCCCCCCAAAAAAAGGTTGCTTAAGAAAGTACTTACCATAAATTTGCATGGTGGCTTTCTTCTGGGATT
Source organism: Anas acuta (assembly GCF_963932015.1). Lineage (NCBI taxonomy): Eukaryota > Metazoa > Chordata > Aves > Anseriformes > Anatidae > Anas > Anas acuta. The sequence continues at coordinate 96,096,448 of NC_088979.1, read as the reverse complement.
TTTATTAACAGCTGCCAACTGTTACACCTGGATGATGTGTTATGGTGCCGCTCTTAATTATATGCACCGAGGAAGTGAAATGAGGGTGTTTCTGCAGCCTTGATTTTGACATTTCTTTGCTTCTAAGTGTTTGCTTTCACAGCTTTGACACCATTCTTTTCACAGAGGTTTGTGTACGTGCACGCAGATGCATAATTTGTATTGAAGCCACTAAACACATGCTTTTGTTAACATGCAGTACTTCAGAGAAGGATTTCAAGGGTGCTGTCATGGCTGCAGTGACATGAGTAAGGACTTGGCTGGAAGCAGGACCAGACAACCAGATGCTTTGTCAGCACAAAGTTCTCCAAAGCGTGTTCATTTAAGAATCTGAGCACGGGGCAGAATAAACACCAGACTGCTGATGTGTGCTCACCTGCTCCGTCTCTTGTATGAGCACCTGCTAACAGTTGGTTCATCAGGAGGATAACCAGTTGCAACAGGCACTTGTTATAAAGCCACACTCTTGACTCTAACCCTTTTCTGTGTTGCATGCTTGGAGTAAGCAAGAATAGGCCTGAATAGGCAAGAGCGCCTGTTCATTATTGCAGTCTGCTGCTTCCAGGAAGCTTGTTTTAATATTTATCAGCTGTAGCTTGCAACTTGTTCTGCAATGAGCTGAATTGATGCACATGTGGCAGTTGCTTATCCTCTTGAGATAATCTGCTTTCAAGTTTACATTCAGCAGTTTTAAGGACGTCACTAACAGTGCATGTCAGCAATGTGCTGCTTTTCATACAGACCGTTATAATTTTAGTGGCATAGGCAGGATTGAGGGAAGCTGAGTGTTGAGGCTGAATTGATACCAGGTGTAGTTCTTCTGTGGCACTCACATCTGGATCCCTGTATTTGTTCTCCCAAGTTTTGTGTTTTTAACATATTTAATGATGTGTAAAGCTGCGAGCCTGTTTTTGTAGGCATGCCTTACCTACAAGAGTGTTAGTAATTAAAACACGTCTAGCTTTCCACCTCTTGCAGTTTGCTGTATCCCTTTTTACACTAATGAGCTGGGGAATGCTACCATAGCTTCATGCTTTTCAGTGGACATAACACATTAGGCATCTTCGCCCCTCTGCCCTCGTGAGTTATTTGTTAGCGTGCACTCAGGAAAGTGGATGCTATTAATGAGCAGCACTTACCCTTCACAAGGAAACAGCCTCACAAGTAAAGCAGCCATGAGGTGATGGGATGGCCCTGCTGGTGACTGAATTGCAATAATAGCCTAAAAGCCAAGCTGTTGTGTCGTATAAATAACAATAGACAAATAGACTGAAAGTTTGCGTGCATATTATGCTAGTGTTTGAGATCTTAGAGAGGGATCTAAAACCATCCACAACCAGTAGTTATGTAGATATTGGCCAGAAGAAGAGTTACGTGGGTTGCTGTGTTGGTGTTGACCTGGCAGCATGGGGTGCAGCTGGACCAGGATAGATGCAGGCTACCCCGAGTACCTTCTGCCTGCAGTGTGCACTTTGCACTACTTCTCTTCCAGATTGGCTTAACTACTATTTTCAGCTAAGCTGAGGAGCAAAAACCTCAAACCTCTTCATTCTGTGTCTCTGTAAAACCTTTTCTGCTCTACTTTCCTGATGTGCTTGCTGTCTGTTGGCCAATCTCCTCGAGGGCATGAACTCAGCGGTGCCAGTGTTTTCAGTGGGCTGATGGAGCTGGCGCTGATGAAGAGAGACAGGGAGTTTTTTTCTGGTAAGTTTTACTGCAGAAGGAGAGAAGCTGCAACCACTGGCATGACCCCGTGGCCCATGCTAGGACAGAGGTGCCCGTTTCTAAGCTGTTGAGGTGAAGCACTGCCAAAATTGTGTTTGGTGTCGGTGCTTGTAGGGAACAGAGTCAAACCTCCTCCCGAAGGGAAAGACCACTTCAGGAAAGAGTGGTTGAACATTTAAAGTGGTACCCAAGAGAGATCACCTAGAAAAACTGGTGCTGCCTCAACCAAAGCTTTCTTTTCTGAGCATGCTCTGCTGAAGTACTGCGCTGCTGAGCTGCAAGTCTGGCACTTCCAACGTGGGTCCCAGTCGAGCTCTTCTCATTCTTGGTGCGAGATCAGGTGCCACCAGGAAAATCATCGCAACAAAGAGAACTAAAAAAAGATAAGTTATATATAATGAAGTTCCTTTGCTTTCTGCCTGTTGTGGAAGATTGTCATGGAAACATTTTCTTTTCTTTTTTTTTTTTCTTCAAAGAATAAATTTATTTTCTGTGATTAATGTCCACAGAACTAAGGGAGAGAACATATATATATATGAACTTTATTGGCAACACCCTTAGATTGGCTCCCAATGACTGTAAATATTTTATCTCCTGTATTTTAAATTACTAAACTGGGCCTTGAAAGCAGTGGTTCTTGTTGATGTAACAAACGTCCTTTTCTCTTTTTTCTTTTTTCTTTTTTCTTCCTTTATTTTTTTTTTAATCATAAAGCTGTACTGGTGTTAAGGCACTTTAAATTAGGGACACTTGGTCTTCTGTAAGTCCAGTTATGGATGTGATCACTAAAATGTGAAGCAGGGACTGCTTAATATGAAACATGCCACAGGTCCGTGATCATGCAAGGGGCAAGCGGCATTAGCCGCAAGGTTTCTCCTGTGAGGAGTGGTGCTGGAGGAATGTTACTCGGTATCACTTCTCCGCTTTTGTTTCCCCACAAGTAACCCGAGATCCTCATCCATCTTGCTGTGACAGAAGACGTTTTCAGCGTTAAAAACGCGAGTTTTAGTTTATCAGAAGCAGCTGGATAGGATATGGTTCGTTTGTGACCGAGGCATGGAGCGTGCCTTGCTGTGCTCCAGCGCTCGCTGCTTCCTGTTGTCCTAGCAGCTTACCGGGGCTGTGTCTGGGTGAAGAGGACCTCTGGTTTCCCAGCAGTTATCACACAGCTTCCTTCATGCTTGTTGTGAGTAGCCATCATCTTTTTTTCCATGTAAAATAAGGGCCTTGCTCCTCTTAGCCAGCTTTCCCTCAGCTGCAGCGGCTGCACATCAGGCCCCCATGTGCTCGTGTAACAGGACCTGAAAAACATCTTTCCCTCTAGCTGTTAATACCTTGAGCTCAAAAGAGATCTCGAATTGAGTGATGGATGGTCTTTTAGCATGTCAAAGAGCCCTTCTCTGCAAAATAGCTAATATTTGGAAAGTGATACCGGGCAAATATTTTTACATTTCAATGGCTGGGCAAATCCAGCCATTTCAGGCATTCAGACACACGCTTTCTTCTTGCAGCACATGGCCCAGGCCTGAAGGCTGGTTTTGACAAGCTCGTAAGGATTTCTTGGGGAACCTTGGTTTTGCATCCTCATTTATCTCCGCCTCCAGCTTTCTGCCGCCGCCATGTCCATCGGTCTCTGCATAATCTCTCTTGACTTGTGTAGATATCACTAGAGGCCAGCAAGGTAAAACGTGCTCCTGTCCCTCGGGGGACACTGTTATTGCTACCCCATTAATTAGCTGACCAAGAGAGCAGTGAAAGGTCACTGGAATTGGTTTCTTTCTGCCAAAGGCCAGGCAGATCCCACCCATGACCCACTCAGGACAAGTCGTGTGTCCTGCCTGTAGATGTGCCAGCGCTGTAGCAGCACAGGCTCCTGAAAGTCCTGCATCCATACATCGTACACATTCTGCTGGTTTGGACATAGAGCACCAAGGAAAAGCATAATTTGTGGGGATTTCCATACAGAACACATGGGAAAGGGCAGAATTGCTGCAGCCCCTTACCTCAAAACCATCTCCTGGCAGTCACTGAAGGTCTGGCCGTGTCCGGTGGCAGCAATGCTCACAGATAAGGGTACTTCATTTGGTTTGAAAATGGAGTGAAACAGAAGATGAGGGGGAAGAAGGTACTTAGCTTTACGGAAACAGCTGAGCAGAAGTATGTCCAGCAAAGGATAACTGTAGTTACCCATGAAGGATGGCTTGATGTTACCTGTAAATATGGCATGAAGTAAAAAAGCATGTTGAAGAGAAATATGGCTGGGCATGGCTCTCTTCCAGTGAAGCTGAGCTGCTCTGTGGAAATAGACCATGTCGAACAAGGCATTACGTGTGTGTTAGATCAGCAGTTACCTCTGTTTCCTTCCTGACTGACTGAAGGAGGAGGAAGCATTGCAGAGATATGGGGAATGCTGTACCATGTAAAAGGGCATGAAGGTAGATCACGAGGAAGCTCTGACCAGTCTGTGCTCACAGCCTTGCAATATTGACTGTTTTAAAGCCTTCATACAATCTGCCCTTGCACATAGCGTGGTAGGAGCAGCCCTGTAGTATGTCCTTACAAACACCAGTCCCTTGATACATCAGGACTCTGGCTCCTCACAGAAACACTAATTCGACTGTGCTGATGCAATAGGCAGCAGCAGCAGCGTGGGCGAGTAGGGCTGTCTGCAGGAGCATCAATATTTGCCTGAGTCCTCGTGACACTTCGTGTCTTCTGTGCCACAGAGCTCAGGAAAGGATGTCGGATGGAGCTTTCAACATTTGCATCCCTTGATGTGACTGCTAATTGCTCCCAGCCTGCCTTGCCTAGCTCAACTCCAGTCTTCCTGTGCTGTGCCTTGCCCCTGTCTCAGCTGGGACCAGAGAGGCTTCTCACCTGTACAATTATTAAAGCTCAAAGGGATCACGGTGGTCATCCGGCCTGACCTTCTGTGTAAGACAAGAGCTGGTATTCTCTTTGGGCGTATCTGTATCAATGTTTTGTTGAGCTATTGCACACTCTGGGGGTGGGGGGATTCAAAATCTACTTTCATCTCTGTAAGATAAGATGTTCCTATCACTGCTTCACTGCACCTGAATAACATGGATCGTGCTTACAGCCTGAGTTTGCCCAACATTACCTTTTGGGCAGTTAATTTTGTTTTATTAAAAAGCTGTCTGTTATCAGCAGTCCTTTCCTCCTGCAGGTACTTGCAGAAAATCATCATCACTGCTTAGTTTTCTTTTAATTAAAATTTTTGAGCTTCAGTCGGATACTGTGACAAACAGTTCTTGGACCTCAGACTGTTCCTGAAGCTCTTTTCAGAACTCTTTGCAAACTTTTAACATCATTCTTGAAGTGCTTGTGCCAGAACTAGATATTGTAATCTAATAATAGTGCCCAGTGCCATGTACAGGTGTAATTAATACCTTTTCTTACCTTAACAAATACATCCTGCTTATGCTTTTAAGGATTACATTTAAGTTAGCTGTGACATCAAGAGGGTTCATTTGCTTATCTGAATCCTTATGCACATTGCTGGATACTGTTGTCATTGCACTGTAGGTAATGGTAAGATTTTTTTCTTATCTCCCAGTGATTTGATTCCATTCAAGTTACCTTCAATCTGAAGTATACGAATGAGCATACTCTGAGCTACTTTCCTGTTTATAAAAGTTTATTCCCCTTTAGGGGCTGATTTAAAGTTTTCCTGGCTGTCTAGTCTGCCAACAGAGAGAGTGGTCCCCTGCGAACTAAGACATTTATCCTGTACTTATCTCTACAGCAGCTGTTTTTATCTCTTGCTAAACCCCAAACTCTTGGCTTACACTGTCATGGACTCTGAAGAGAAGACAATATTTTAACAAAAGTGACTCCTCCCTATGTTTTTTAATTGTTGATTTTACTAATTCCAGAGCAAATACAAATGAAACAGAATATATAATTCAGCTGTCCTGCAAAGAGCAAACACAAAAGTTATCAAAGGCTGAACATCACCACTCAACTGTGAAGCAGAGAGACGATACTGCTTGTTTAACATGAAATCTCAATGCATCTCTAATTGTATTGCTGAGAAGCCTTTTCAGTGCGTATACATGCACATGCATGCACGTTTAAGTCAGTCTCTGATCCTCCTATTCTATTCATAGCAAGCACACAAGGCAAGTATAAAAGGTATCAGATGGCCATGGTTGAATGGTTGTTCTTTTCTGTCCTTGATAAATAGAACAGATGTCATTCTTGTGGAAAAGTCTGCCTTCACGCGTTGCTGTAGGTTTGGATGATTGCTTACTTCCTTGACGTGAATGGCTAGGCTGTAAAGAGAATGGTTAACAAGCGTTTATCTTGTAATACTTTTAGAAATGCTCTGCAGTCTGCTTTGAGAGCAGTTCTTGAAAGGCGAATAGGATGCTGGCGTTTGTTAAGGAACTGGGCAGCCAAGCAGGATAGCTGAGGGGAGTTCCTCCAGAAGTGCCACCCTGGCACCTCTGAATTGGCTGCTACAGACTGCTGGGTAATTCGGTGAATGTCCAGCATCAGGCCGTAGAGAAAGTTAAGTTTGTGTTTATGTAATGGTGCATGGACGCAGCCACGTCTGACAGTTGAGCAGAAAAGCTCTGACTTCTCCCTGTCCTGAGCAGAGTATGCGTGGTCCTTTCTGCAGGTGTACAGCTTATTGATTGCTGGTATGCATTTACTTGGATGATCCTTTTCTTTAATGCTTTGTTTCTTGAGATGTTAGTACTTATGATCTATGAAAATATTCCCCTGATGTACTATCAAATTTACCAAGCTTTAACAGCTAAAGCAAAGAATAAACACTGTCTAGTGAAAGAAGTTAGCATTTTCTAATCCTTGGATTCAGTTATGAAAAGCAACTTATTATATGCCTGGTTGGTTGGTTGGTTGCCCAACCTGAGATACCCTGAAAGGGATTGCTCTCAAGAATACGCTGAGAACTGGGCAGGCTTCAAAGTTAGGTCTGTTTAGTATGCCCTGAATTGGCCCCCAAAAATCACCATCCAGCTTTGAAAACTAAGCTCAGAGTTTTGTAGTGAGAGCAGTGGTGATTACAAAGCAAGCCACGAGTGATGCCAGACACCTGTCACCAAAAGGAAGGAAAAAAAGAAAATGAATTCACTGCATGAGTTGTCTTGGTCACCTCAAAAAAATGGCTGGAGATCGACTTGCACTAACTATGGCTATTTGAAATACCTACATGGCCTGGCTCTTTGTCTCATTCTCCTCTAAACATAAATCAGGATATAAAGGTTTGGTTTATGGTGGAGGCTCAGTCTTTCCCATTGACCGTCCTGGCTGCACCCGGTAACCTGCGGCTCTGAGTTCCATGTGAATGGTCAGGGTGCACTGGGACAGTGCTGAGAACTGGCTCTGCTGCCTGGCTTGGCATCACCTCCAGCAGGGCTGCCACCAGCAGTTCCTGGAAAAAAAAAAGAAAAAGGAGGGATGTGGAAGTGGGGAGGGGAGGAGGTGTCCCTCCAGTAGTCTATAGCTGAAGTTTCTCCTCTTGTGTTGTGTTGGTCTCCTGGCCAAATCCCACAGTGCCTGCTGGATTCTTATTCAAACCAGCTTCCTCTCAGTTCAGCCGGAGCTCCTTTTGGCAGAGATCTGCAGGAACGGGCTTCCTCTTATTAAAAGTTAGGAGCGAATTTGCAGAAGGAAACTATTCAAGTGGCTGGATAAGTGGGAAAACTCTTAAAGAGTCCTCTAAATGTCATACCCTGATTTTGCAAGGTCACGTGCAGTCTTCTGTTCTCTATAAAGTTAAGCATGTTATAACATTTTTTGCTAGACCGGGGCTATTGCTATGAAACTGTTCTTCCAGTTGTTACCGCAAGCGTCTGACATGAGTATTGTTTAAGACCTCTTGACTTCGACTCAGCAAACAGGCCATTGAGAAAACCAATTTTCTGGCAAAGAGGAAGGCTTGCTTCCATTGAGATGCATCCGCCTGCCAAGAGACAGCCTGCGTAAAGGCATCCAATCTGGCGAGCAAGAAACCTGAGGCGAAATTGGGACCTGGGTTCCCTGGGTGCTAACATACCGTGTGACTGAAGTCACTGGTAGTCATATGCTTGCTAACTTCGTTTCATTCGGGCGGAATGATGGTGTGTCGTAACTGGATGAAGCCCGAGATTCACCAGGGAAAAGCTAGGTAGAGAGAGGTTTTTGTTGCAAAATCATAGCCTGAATAAAACTCTTTGCAGCTTTGGAGACAAACAAAACCCAGTAACTTAAAACACATGCACACAAACACCACCCACAAAACAAACAAACAAACAAACAAACAAAACCACTATTACCCTCCATCAATTTTGCATATATTTGAAAATCAACTCCATAGCAGGCTTGGCTTGCCACCCCCTCCAACGTTCTTTTGTTTTGTGTGTTTGTTCAACTTCATTGTGGTATCCAACATTTGGTTTCCCATCAGCAGGACACTGCAGGAATACCTATCAAAAGTATTACTCTTTGACCCATGGTTTCTCTGAATGTCTCTGTTGGAGTTACATGCCCCAGAAGGGGCAGGGAAAAGATGACCGTGGGTTATTGCTCTCTACAACTACCTGAAAGGAAGCTGTAGGGAGCTGGGTGTCAGCCTCTTCTCACAGGTAACTAGTGATAGGACTAGAGAGAATGGCCTCAAGTTGTGCCAGGGGAGGTTCAGGTTGGAAATGGGGCAACATTGCTTCTCAGAAAGAGCAGTCAGGCACTGGGACGGGTTGCCCAGGGAGGTGGTAGCGTCACTGTCCCTGGGGGTGTTCAAGGAAAGGTTGGACGTGGTGCTTAGGGACATGGGTTAGTGAGTGACATTGGTGGCAGAGTGATGGCTAGACCAGATGATCTTGAAGGTCTTTTCCAACCTTAATGATTCTGTGATTCTGTGGTTCTTCTGCCCACCAAGCGCTGGGAGGTTCCTCCTTCCTAGCACAACATCACCATCCTCAGTTTTGTGGGCCTGGCGTGCTGTCAGGGCACAGATCTGGGGAGCTGGGACTGCACAGCGTGTCTCTCACAAAGACATACAGGCTGCCCCTGGGCTTCCCTTGGGAGATGGCGGTGTGAGCCCAGCAGAAACCCTTCGTGTGCTGCGTGCTGGGTCAGCCAGAGACAGCATGTGTTAGAAGAAAGGCAGAGATAGCTTCGTCAGCAGGATACTGGGTATGGGTAGCCTTTTGTGGGGTGGTCTGCTGAGGTCTGTCTGTGGTCAGGTCTGAAGGCAGGGGTCTGTCTGTCGGGCAAGTCATTCCTTCTGTAATAAAGTTTTTCCCTGCCTTGCATTTGAGGGAAGAATGGAATAGGCAAGGAGGAACAAAGGCATTAATTGTCCTCACTTGGGATCATGGGGAAACTCCAAACACGTCCCCTGAGCCGCCTTCCATGCTTTGTTGCAATTTTATGTGAGAAGGTATGGTTGTTTATAAAGAGCATGCAAAATGTGCTTTCTCTGGATGCTGAAGCCCTTGCTCCCAGCTTTCTCCAGGCAACATCTGGTCCTTTAAACTGTCTCTTCTTGCTTTTTCTCAGGGCCTTGCTGTGACTGTTTTTGTGCTGTCTGGTGCCAGCCAGCTCCACCCCCTGCCTCTCTCTTGCAGCTTCAGAAACCCTCCTGAAGCACTAAGTGGCAAAAATCCTCCTCCCACGCGTGTCAAACGTGTGCCTTTATTTGGGTGATGGCACGTGCCTGTATTTGCCGCTGTTGGTTTAGCCGCTGGGTTCTGCAAGCAATGCAACCGTCTCCTACAACTATCTTTGGAGAATAGTGGTGTTTACACTTCCCCCTCACCTCCGTTCCAGTACATTTTAGCCCAGCCTGAACTATTTTAGTGCAACGATCGAGAGAAGCAGCAATTGCTCATATGATGTGTCACACCATAAACTTCAGGAAAGTAATTCATTCCAACAGTAATTCTAGGACTCTGGAACCAAAAATACGGCCTATTACTCATCTTCGTATCTCATAACACAGAATAACCTAAACCATTTATTTATTTACACAGCAAAGATTTAGCCAAAAGCAATGTGTTGAATGTCAAGAGCCACTGTTGATACATATTCAGAGTAATTACTTGCTTTATCATTTATTTTTATTTCTATGCCAATATTGGCTGGCAATTCAAGTCAGGAGATAAGCATGATGCAAAGAACCCCCACGTGAAACTTGGGAGAGCAAAACAGAATAATTGTCTTATCTTGAGTAGGTTATGAAAGCTTGAATGTGTTTGCTTTGTGGTTAGCTAGCATCTAGGGTATTTTCTATACTGAATGCTTTTTCCTTCTGCATGGATGACATTTTCAGGTGTATGCGTGCATATGCACCATACATGAGTCTGTGCATATTAAATGTGTCAGGGCACATTCCGTCTCCACTTACCTCAGTGTAACTCTGGATGAACTCAAAATCAAGGATATTGAGCTAAGTCAACCCTGGAGTTACTGAGCGCACATTTTGATCCATGGATTTCCTCTGTATGCTTAAGAATGAATTGTAAATTGGAGAAAAAATCCAAGAAATTCAAACAGGCAAAACCAAAAACTAAAACAAAAAACCTACAACAAAACAAAACAACAACACCAAACCAAAACAAACCATCGGAGCTCTGCCTGACAGTGCTGACTCCCTATCATGGGGTGCATTTCATTTATGAAAGAAAAAGGATCCTACGAGAAAACAAAAGCAAGAAGAGCAGTGCAAGGGAAAGGACAGTGACTAGAAGAGCAAAAGAATAAATGAAAGGAGTTGTAACGAAGATGAGCTGGGATGAAGAGAGATGGAGAGGCACAACAGCTAGAAGCAATTATGAACATCTGTATGACAGTCAATAGGTTGCTTATGTGTTGGGTCAACTGTGTATTTTTTTCTTTACATATATGGAGATTTCTTTAAAGCTTTTGAATTATCCCTGAGATGGAGAGAGAAAATCTATGGAGAGAGAAAAAATATTTCATCCATCTGAAATATTTCTGTAGTACCATGTGCTGCAGCATGGAACTGGGAGTGGAGGCAAGGTCCTGCTTGCACTGTCCCAGGAGCAAGCAAGGTGTCACAGAACCTTGTGTCCTCTCTGATATGGGAAATGCAAGCTTTCAGTACTCTTAATTGGTGTTTTACTCTTCTCTTTCCCCTGTGCAAAGCTGTTGCTGAAACAAAACTGTTATTGCCTCCTTTGTCAGCTGGCTGTTAGCTGTGCTGATGGACTTCTTGGACCCAATGCAAGGGATATTGAAGGTATGGAAAAGGCAGCTCAGACTCAAGATGGGGTCTGAAGGCAGCTCTGTTGGGATAGATAGGGTGCCTGACCAAGCATCTGTCAAAATCAAAGAGAAAATTTGTCCTTAAGACATAGATGGCTATTTCTTTGTGATGGTGAAAAAGTTTGCAAGTAGTCACATAGTCGGCTCTGTCTCCTGGGTTCAGGTGTTTGCCCTTGTTCCCAACAGCCATGCTCAGCCTGCGTAGGAGATATGCTTGTGTTTAGTAACGTGCTTTTTTTAGTCAATGAGTTCAGGATGACTTCCTGATATGGACAAGAGGTTACTGCTCCATTTTGTTAATAACCCATGTTGTGTATCCTGCAGCTGCAGAAAACAGCAGCATTTTCGTGTGCATTGTTCTCAACTTTTGCAGAGGTTGTGTTGTGCTGCCAGCAAACAAACTGGTATATCATGTTTCTTTTACCCACGAATTTGTTTGTCCTCACCAGAATAGCTTTTGTGGTTTGCTGTCCAAATAATCCATGCAAGCCTCTGTGTTCTTGGTCTTATTTCATTAGATTGAAGAACATACTAATTTAAGACTGTTTCCTTGGTGAATCACCTGAGGCTTTCAAAAATGGTTAAGTAAAGCTCTGATTTGCCTGTTGTCTTATCTTAAAACAGAATGATCTTTCTTTAATGTGACTAGTCAGGAATGTAGCTTCCAGGCATTTATGGCTCTGATGCTGCTCCACATTTCACCCAGGCAGCTGTCACGCATGTGGTGTTTAGCCTTGCCTTCTTATCAAGGGTATTTCATTAGAATCATCTTTTAACAGAAGAAATGTATCCAGCTAATAACGTATGCCACGATGCTGACTTCTATGTGTTAAGACAAACTATTAAGCCCAGACTCCTGTAGTTTTATTCTCCAATTTATCTGCTCATAAAAACTTGACTTTGACTCAAGGAGTTTGTGTTAAACAGTCTGGGCGTATTTTTATGTATTTATTTAATGCTTCTATTTTCTGAAGAAAAAACAAATTGTTTACTAATTCAAACTTTCTATTTCTTGTAGAAAAAAGGCTAGGCTAGCCAAACTGGGAGCTGTCACATGTCTGATGTGACACTTTCTCATGCGGGGAGGGGGCCAGGCATTTTGTGAACAACTTTGTAGCCCTGATGCCCAAGACCAGAAGCCTATAATGCGGTGGATTTTAACTGTGTAGTTGGCTGTAGCTGGAAGCAAGTGTGTTGTGAGTAGCATGAGGAGGGATGCTGTACAAGATGGAGATGGATGGAAGCCTGTTTGGCTTGAGCTACTCTCTGGATGTTGAGAATGAGCAATCCGGTCAGTAAAACTCCAAGATTTTCCCCATGTTTGTTATTTCTTCTCATCGTAGGAGTAAATTAATGCAGGAGGTCCTCCAAGGCCAAATCAAGGCACGCAGCAAAGATGCAAGTGTAGCATCTTTGTGCCCCCATCAGGGAGGGCAGAGGGATTGTGGCATTTTTTCTGCCTTCTCTTGGACCCGTACCTGTGCAAATGAGAACCTTTCCAACCAGTTTTGTGTAAAATTCAGCATCACACAGGAATACCAAGCACTGTATTCCCCTTCCCTCATCCTGACAAACAACTGTCACTTGGGTAATGATCAGTGAGCTGCTGGGGCTGGTGCATGCGTTAAAGGACTTCCTTTGTTGCAGAGCTCTGAGGAAATGAGGGGCAGGGGAGGAGGATCCAGTGCCTTTTGTTGCTCTGCTGGCATATGCTGTTAAATCATTGTCTGGCGCAGATGACCTGGAAGTCTGCTAGCACGCACTCTAAATAAGAAATCTCAATAAATAAGTATCTACAAATCTGAGACAGATAAAGGCAGATGCTAATTAATTGCAATTATTTAGTGCCTCCATTAAAACAGTAAAAGGAATCAGGTTCTTTAAGCATAGAAAAGAGTGATATCCTCACTGGTCCCGTCCTTTTGTTCTCATGTAGTGTCTGCACCAGCAGTAGGAATGAAAGCACTTCAACAGGGGCTAGACTGTGTCATAGGCTGTGGTGCAGAGTCTCTTTGCTTCTATTACATACTTTCATGATGGGCTTCAGTTGACTTGGACAGCTCTGAGTGGTATGCAATTTGGTACCCACATTTAAAAAAAAAAATTTGCCTTCTTGGATTTTGCAGAGTTGTTCAGTTCTAGAAGTAACAAGGGAACTGTCTTTCATGTATGTTTTAAAAGAGAAAAAGAAATGTGCCAAGAGAGTGGTACCAAAACAACTGTGGTGTTTTTTGTTTGTTTGTTTGTTTGTTTTTGTTTGTTTGTTTTTGTTTTTGTTTTTTCTTTTTTTTTCTTTTTTCTTTTCAGTCATGTAAAACTAACAGTTGGCTATAATTTCAGGAACTTGTAATGGAAGCAGATCATCTGAAGTCGTATGTCCTAAGCCAGGAAAAGCCAAAAATGACAGTTAACAACTTGTAAATACCAGCTTGGAGACTTTTTGAGATAGTAGATGAAATTATATGTCCAGCATTAAATATGCTCAGTATTTGGGAGTGGTTAATGAGAACATTGTCTTCCCTTTGTTACCTATTTCCTTGCAATAACTTTTGTCTGTCATCGCACAAGGGAGTAATTGTTAGTGGAGGCTGGGGTTGCAAAATCAGCTGTTTCTCTGACCTGGGCAGCTGTGCCTGAAACATTGGTGTACCAGTTGGGAATTACAGCCATTTATTTATTTATTTATTTATTTATTTTTATTTTTGAGGTTGTTTGTGCAGGTTTAAAGCAATAAATCATCAGTGTGCGACAGCTAATAACCCCCCTCTCCTCTGTTTTTCACTAGGTGGCAGTGAAAGTAATTGACAAGAAAAGAGCCAAAAAGGACACTTATGTCACTAAGAATCTGCGACGGGAAGGGCAGATCCAGCAGATGATCCGCCACCCAAATATAGCCCAGCTGTTGGATATACTGGAAACTGAGAACAGCTACTACCTTGTCATGGAGCTGTGCCCTGGTGGCAACCTGATGCACAAGATCTATGAGAAAAAAAGACTTGAAGAGCACGAAGCACGCAAATACATCAGGCAGCTTATTCTGGCTGTAGAACATCTTCATCGGGCAGGAGTAGTCCACAGGTAATCTTTAAAACCCTCTCTGGAACAAATTTACCTCAGAGCCTCAAAGTGGCGTCTATGCATGTATTTATATAGCAAGGTGACTTCCTTTTGAAAATGTATTACAGCCAGCTTTTTGGCTAATCTTTAAGATATTGTTTAGTTGTTCATATTTTAGACAGTAAAGGTACCTCTAGAAAGAACTTATCTAACTGTTTAACTTCAGAAAAAGTGCACAGTAGCTGCATCAACTGCATGTCCTTAAACATAGGCCTGTACTACATCAACATAGGTCTGTCCTACACTAGTACTATTTTGCTTCTTTGAAGCTCAGTACCAACATTAACTACTGTATGGTTTCACTGTGTCTTTGAGGAGGTCATGTCTGCTGTTTCGCTGGTGGAAATACAGCAGTTCAGGGAGATGAACTGGTTTGTCCAAAGTCTGTCAAGGATGAAGCCTAAATGGTTTCACAGAAGTCCCTTGCTTGTGCTTCTCTGCTCTTTCCACTAATTGTATTGCCCCAATGGGACCTCGCAAGATCGGAGAAAGGGAAGTACAATCCAGAGTATGCAGCTGTTCACTTCATCTTGCAGTGTCTTCTCAGGAGAAATCCAGAGCTGCTGCAATGCTGTGTGATGTGTTTCTTTCTTTAGGACCTTGTTTTAATCAGTGCATAAGCAGGATGTTTACCTGGGCTCAAGGGGAAACAGGACAAGTTAATCAAATAGAGGTCTGCTGAGGGTTTCGGAATAAGGAATAGCCTTACTGTACCTCTGCCTGAAGCCCATGAGCAGCACCTGGCAGAGGCTGGGAGTGCACAGGTGGAGATACCACACATGATTGCCTGCCCCTATTTCCTTCTCCACTTATGTGCTCTTGGCTGCTATGGAGACAGGAGGATGGTGGGCTGATGTACCTTTGGTCTGACCCAGTATGTCTCTTATTCTGTTCCTAGGTGTATTTATAGGATGTTGTCTAAGAAGGAGACTACACTTTCTAAATTTGGGATGACGGGAGTCAAGTCTGAACTCCCACAGATTTGCCACGTGGCGCTGAGCACATCATGTAGGCCCCATCCTCTCGGTAGCAGGAGCAAGGCACCTGCATAATTCTGCAGATCTGGGACTTAATACCACCAGGCTACGCTGCCAGGCCCGGCTCCACACACCCAGAAAGATGCTTTTTTTGGTCTCGAGGTCTCTCTGTTTGTTCCCTACAGTCCTTTAGGGGTAGGTGCTACGTGCACCTATAACCTCGGGTACACTGAGGTCTTATCTCAAGCTAAGCTTCTGGTACCACTGCACCATAAATATTTGAGCAGCAGCCAGGTCTTGTCTGCAGGTTCTCTATCAGCAGCTGAACTGCTGATCTCTTTAAATTATTAACCCTACAGTTTGGGGCATGGAAAAGGAAGAAGTCTATTTATTGCTTTAAAGGATCAATTCATATCCTGTATGTAGGGAGATGAGGTGTGGGGAAAGAAAAAGGTCAAAGTTTCTGAAAAGGGCAGAGAAAACCCTGTCAGGAACAGATGAGGATGTTGAGCTTCTAGCAGCAGCACTGAGTTCAGCAGCAGAAGTACCTATCACAGGGAAATCTGCCCTCTGCTTAATGTCATGGTATCCAATGTGCTTATGGTGGGCTGGCGGGACTGACTGATTCACTTGCTGGTCAGTGGATCCAAACCATCATTACACATCTGGATAACTAGCAGGTCCAATTCTAGTTATACTGATAAAATATTTTCTCTGGCTTAACTGTTAGCATCTTGACTTACTATATTAACAAGGTATGTAGAGCAGCACAGAGACACAAGAAAAACACGGGCAGCCCAATCCAAATTTCTTCTCCCATCCCTCAGTGTGCAATAGAGGGACAAGGACTAGTAGTCACCGCAGGAGTTGTCCTTCAGCTTCTTGGGCTTTTGACCGTGGCAGCTATAAAAACAGACTACTTAACTGAAGAGGGGAAAAAATAGTGCAGAAGTCTGATTCATGCTCACCCTGGATGAAATGACAGTGTTCTGTTGTTGTTATTGTTGTTATTTTTAAAACAGGTAAAAATAACAGAGCTTTCATTGAGGTGGTGATCTGTGGGTGTTCGCATTTGCTGTGTGTGAAACAAAACACAGCATTGTAGGCCAGGAAGCGGTCTGCTGTTTGCCTCTCTCAAAATGTTTTCATCATTCACCCTGAATCAGGCAGAGCATTGAAAAGTGTTCACTGAACCTTTGATTACAAAAGTCACAGGCATTTTTGTCCGCATTATTCAGGGAATAATCTAGATGACTTGCCCTCTTCTATAATTCAGGATGGAAAAAAAGCCAGAAAGAAGTTGCATTAAATTTGGTTACATTATTTGATGAGCATTACTCAGCTGGCTTCATGATTTACAATCAAGACTTGGCATGGCAGAAAAGCACTCTGACAAGAGAAGGGACCCAGAACTCAAAAGAAAAGCCTCTTTTAGGAAGCAGTGTGACATGCAAGCAGTCTAAAGATTTTCGAGAAACCTCACTTTAATTAGAGAGATTAAAAAATTATTTGAGTTTGACCATATTTTGAATTAGAAATATTTCTTCTATGATATATAAAAGCTGCAAGCACCCCAGTGTAGGAACAGCATCTCTGATGAGAGTGTCCAGGTTTCAGTGGCCACTTTCTGGAGAAAGAAATGCAGCTATTCTAAATATAATTCCATGTAATCACTTGTGTTTCATTACTTTTATCAGAAGAGCTGGTTGGTTGCTAAAAATACACTTGCAACAAGCTCGACTGTGAATCAGGTAGGAATATTTATCTTTCCCTCTGACAGAAGAAAACAAACCCAAATGGCAGTATCTGGTGAAGCTTTCTCTTTTCAGAGGGTGTTTACACAGGCCTTCATGCTGTCAAAAGGCAGGATGAACAATAAGCCCCTCGGGAGCATAAGGACAACAGAGAAAACGAAGTGAAAGCCTTGGTGCTTGCAACTGCATCCCACAGGAAATTCTCAACAACCCTTTTAAAGTAATTTTAACAAAATTCAATCCCATTCAGTGCAATTACTGTCAGGATGTCAAAGAAAAGAATTTAATAATGTATTGGTAGCAAAGGTAGCTTTCTGTGTTCCCCCTTTTTCAGTCTTCGTGGCAGTATATTCATACCTTCCACTGCCATTTTTTAATTAAAAGCAGATCAGGAGTTTGAGAGACATAAGAAAATACTTGAGGTTTTGAGTGGAGTTTGTATATTTTTCCATAATACCCTTCTGCTCTTTCCCTAGCACACCAAGAAGCGTAAGGTGGTATGATGATGCAGTTGCTTAGGGTGCTACGGGAGTCCTTCTTTGATACCCACTAATTTGACGTGTGCTGGCTTTGGTAACTTCCATCCCATTAATTTTAAGTGCCAGTAATCTGGCTGCTGATGCAGTATTTATGACAGATTCTGCACTACAGAACAAAGTCTCTATTTGAAGTGCAAAGCTGGTTTGTCTTTCTATTTTATGTCAGATTTCAAAATTACCTTTAGGCATTCTCTCTTGGACTGCTCTGCTGTAAACAAACTAAACATTGTTTTAGTAAAGACAATGGAACAAATTCCACTTTTACAGAGTCAACCGCATTGAATTCAGTGACTTTGTGGCTGATAGAAGAATCAGGCTCAGTAAACAACACTTTGATAACAAAGCAGTGCCTTTGAAATGTGTGTTAACACGATGATGAACCCAAAACTCTGCACCCTTCCCAGCTCTTTCATGGGGCTACAAAGTGAGCTTGTGGGTTGGTAGTTGAGATGTGATTTTTGGTGGCACAAGCCCAAGGTAGTGTGCTAAGTGAAGCAGGTTTGTGTTGCTCTGTGGAGTCACTGGCTTGAGTAGGGGTTTCCGAAGCAAAGCCAGGGAAAAATCAGCTCCATCAACAGAAGAACAAACTCCAAACCTAAACAAGACATCCTATGAATCACGTCCCACTCTGAACTGAAGGTCTCCAGCAACTGCATGTCTTCTCCCCACCTCAGTTCCACATACTGTGGTACGTGTACAGCTGCATGGCCCTCTCAGTCACAAAGCAGCTGTGTCCCGTTGAAAAGTGCAAGCCATTTTCAGAATTACAGGAACCTCTGAGTCTGCAGGGACCTGCATATATGCCTGATGTTTAATTGCTCTGCATCTTCCCATTGTCTTCCAAGAAAGACTTCAAGCATTACGTGTGTCATAGCAAGTAACTCGCATTCTGCCTTGCAGTATACTACCATTAAAAGTGTGCAAAAAGAAATCTCACCAGAATACATATGGTGGGATGTTTGCTTTTGTTTGTTTGTCAACCGTTTTATAATGTTGTGCATGAAATTCATTGTTCCCTAACTTTTCAATGTAATGGTGCTTTTTTTTTTCCATTGCAAGGAATTAATGTAAGCATTCAAACAAAGTAGCAACCGAGATAAGCCTGTCTGTAAATAATGATAATCATAATATAGTAATAATAATTAAAACCAAACAAAAACACTTATGTTGGAACCAGATTGAACTAACATAATAAAACATTTAGAAACTTGAGGGAAATCAGTGCTGTCTCTACGGGATGATCCTAAGAGAGACATAAAACCAGATTGTACAATCACGCTTTTTGTCAAAAAGCAATAACGGGTGATTTGGTGTATTGTTAAAATCACTTAAAGTACTCACAGAATAAGCCCTCTGACCAGCAGGCTGTGTTTGCACTCCTGCTGCCCAGGACATGGGTGCCAGGTTCCTGCTGTACATCGGTACCAGTCACCTATGAGCACTGCTGGTGGCCATCCCAGTGGGATCAGGCTGCGGGGTGGTCCTGCCCTGCGCTCTCTGGATAGTCCATGTCTGTGTAGCAGTGGTTCTCCAGCTATGGTCTAATCTGGCTTTTCTTGGTCTGGTTTTGTACAGCTTTGTGATTCTTAGACAGGTTCACATGGAATCTTTTCATTAGGTTGTACCAAAGAGTGAAAATCTGTTGTCCTAGTTCCCAGCGTCACACCAAAAAAAGGGCTTTCATGTTGATGTGGACTGACAAAAATGTGGTATACATGAACTATTAGATCAGCTACTGCTTGGTGGCAAGTCTGCTGAGAACAGACGTATGGGTGAATGGCTTTTATTAACCAGGTCTGATTGCACTCTATACTGAAGCTATATTTATTTATTTTTTCCTCTGATAGCTTTAAGATTCCCTGTAATATTTATCCTTAGTTTTATTTTTTAACCATGAATCCTTTTAAATATCTTGTGTTTATTTTTAGCCCTTCTGTCACTCATTTGTTATTTTAGTTGCTTGCATGTCTTTTCACCTCAACTTATAGCTTTCATCTTTCTATTTTCTTTCCTCTATTTTTAAAAGTTTACCTCTTTTTAGCTAATGTTTAATGTACTCGGAACTTCCAAATTGCCTTGCTTCTTGCTTTGAGAGTTTGTTCTGAATGTTTCAGCGTACGACTCAAAGTCCCACTTGGTTCTGTTGGTTTTTCAAGTCTTCTTTCTTTTCCATACTGTTTTTTTGGCACTCTCTCTTGTTAAATACCTGGCCCCGATATCTTTCTAGAGGCTAATCACCCTGTCTGTGGAAAAATCTCCATCTGCAAGCAATAAAGGCGTGACACGTGAAGAAATAAGCCCTTTTTTGGCAGTGGGGGGAAGTGGAAGTGGGTTGATCTGGATCCATCTGGCAAGGCACGTCACTCTTGTACCAAGCAATTTCTCAGCCGTGGTGGTTACCATACGGCAGAAGCTCCCTTTGGAGGAGGCAGAGAGGTGGGTTTGTAGCGCGTTGCAATGCATGGAGTTTCCTGCAAAGAGAGGAATGCCACCAAATAGCAGAGATTTGCAAAATATTCTTCTTCAATAGATTTATGTATCATTTCCCCTCTTTCTTTTCATGCATGAAGCAAGGAAAATCTGCGAGAAATGCTAGCTAGGGTATGGAAACATCTGTTCAATAGGGAGATGGTCATTGTGATTGTACGGGTGAAGTGAGTGTCATCCTACATGCAAATATTCTTTTTTCTTAGATTTATTTGAAAGATAGCATGGACATAAAATGAGGGGAGAGGAACATTTAAAAAAAAAAAAGGCTTGGAGTTGGTCACAGTTATTTTTATTTCCCAGATCCTTTCTTGTGAAAGTGCTTTGTTTGGTTTGGTTGGTTTACTTGTCTTATTTTATTAAGCGTATATCTTCATCTGCAATAGAGGCATTCTTCATTACTCCCTCTTCCTTACAAAGGCAAAATAACGTGGATGTCACTGACTTCCCATAATTATAGCTGATGGCTTTATTATCCATTTTTTTCCGAAGTGTACTGAAAGAAACACCACTGGCAGTCTGAGCTATTGATATCCTGGCATGCTAGTAGAAATATTTTATGTCTGGACTGTGGAAAAAATTCTTGTAGGAAAGACAGAAGCAATTCCTAGAAGTCGTGTGGAAGTTGTGTAGCAACCTAAATGATTTTTTATATTATACTTAATGCTTATACTGTACTTGAACCATTTATTTATTTATTTATTCATTCACTGTTTTATTTTTAGGGAAAATAATCTTTGTGATATTTTGCTTATGTAGAACATGGTTTAGAAATGCACAACCACATTCGTAAATGATGAAAGAACACATGTAATGTGAACGGAGTGCTCACAAATACATGTCAGCAGACTGGTTGCTTGATAGCTGTTTTCATTTTATCTTCTCTCCCCCCAGACTGGTCTGGGCCCTAGTCTGTGAAGTGGTTCTGGGGAGGTCAAGCAGAGTAGAATGGTGGAGAAAGCACTGAAGTGGCACTCAGAACACTTGTGTGGGGACTTCTCTCAGCTTTCGTACTAACATACTGGATGGCATTAGGCAAACCATTTCAATCCCTCAGCCTCAGTTTTCAACTCTAGCACATGAGAATCTTAGAATCATGAAATGGTTTGGTTTGGAAGGGGCCATCTAGTTCATTTAGACCATCCAGTTCCAACCCCCTGCCATGGGCAGGGACACCTCCCACCAGACCAGGTTGCCCAAAGACCCATCCAGCTTGACCTTGAACACCTCCAGAGATGGGGCATCCATAGCTTCTCTGGGCAACTTGTTCCTGTACCTCAACACCCTCACTGTGAAAAATTTATTCCTTGTATTATATTTCATCCTTATACTAGCTTTCTAGTGTTGACCACCTCTGTAAAGTGTTTGGATGTCTCATCCCCATGGGGAGACTGATTGTGGTCCCCAGAACTGTAGACAATATCAGAGAAGAGACATTTGGCTCCTCAAATCTCTGCAGTTTATTCTCCAGCTACATCCAGTGAAGTGACTTTGGTTATGAAGAGTAATGAGAAAATGACCTCCAATTCAAAAACATATTTGAAATGTTTCCCATGTACAAGGTTTCTGCAGGCTTATAAGTACACGAGAAATTCAAAGAATCTGATTAATTACAGGATTTACTGACAAATGTTTGTAAATTCTTTCTGTGCATGAAGAGTTGGTGTGAACCTGTATGTGAAAGTACTGGTAATTACGGAGAGGAGACAGTGCATGGGGCTTTCTGCTTTGAATGTGGAACTGTGTGCGCTGCTTTCATAATACCCGTTATTATATATATGAATTTTGTAAATGAACTGATGAGAGTGATGGGAAGTTGCTTCATTATTTCAGAGGCTCACTCAAAATATTTTGTTTCTTTCAGAGACTTGAAGATAGAAAATCTGTTGCTAGATGAAGACAACAATATCAAGCTTATTGGTATGAAACTAGTTCGGCAATTCCAGTAATTAAAATTGGTAGTTTTATAAAGAGAATTTTAAGACTTCATAATCCTCTATGTGACAACTGCTAATGTTGCTGCAAAGAGGAGCTGGGAGAGTATAGATAGCAATCAAGCTGTTCCTGACAGCATCTTGTGAAAAAATGTTCCAAATAATTCAGCTTTAACTGGGTATGGGCATAATCCTTCATCTTCTAACAAGCGGCTTTCCTATTTAAATCAGGTACTTTGTAAAGAATTAGAGAACTGACACCGCAGAAGTAACTTATTTTATTATCTTTATAATTTTGCATTTCCTGAGTTGGATTCTGCCCCCATATGCATATGCTTCCGCTGAAGTCGGTGGGAGTTGCATGCATTTTTAGCATCTAGCAAAATTTGGTCCTTTATTTATATTTGTTAAGTTTGCTTCCAGAACCTGATAAGAAATTGTTTTAGAGGGCTGTTAAAAAATATAAAAAAGATCAACAATAGAGACTTGATTGTATTCAGGTGTCAGTTGTATGCAGTGCTCAATTCATTCAAGTTATGCAGACATTTTAGATTAATCATCTGTGGGTATAGTCTCTCACTGCCGTTGTGTAACTGCCATTAACGTTAATGTGTGCACTGAAAAGAAAATATGCCCTTCACTAAAAAAATAAAAAAAAAATAAAAAATAAATATTTATTTCTATGCCTACACTTTTGCCAAAGCAGTGTCTGTGGCTGCAGACAAATTAAACACTTGACTGACTTTCTTTGAAAAGTTTCATCACCTGAAAAGTGATGAAAAACACTTAGCATTCAGGTCAAATGGACAGTCTTTGTAATGTATAAAGCACATACATCTTGAAACAAGCAAGAAGAGCATGGTTAATGAAATTTGAAATACTCAAAAATTACTCAGGGAATTTGGTCTCTAGAAGAACTACCATGACTTCTAGTCATTACTCTGTAGTGAATCAAATGTCTCTGGGAAAATAAAAGCAAAAGAGAATGCTGCATTACCTCAGTTACGGGTCAGAGGATACTGATATGTTACCATGAATCATTCATCAGTAATGATGGATACCACCCATTATCTTGATTTAGCAGATAAGTGAGACCAGATGGTTTGCAACAGTGCTATATGAACATCTGATAGATTTAAAGAATTTCTATAGCTTTCCTGTTATTGGGTGTTTGATTACACAACAGTATGTGAACTTGACATCCAAAACCAGATCTAATCAGATGATGTGTGTACAATTAAAACTTACATGCCAAAAAATAACTTCAGAGCTGTTCCTGCAGTTTTGTTTGCTTCAGTTGCATAGAAAGGTCTCCTCACAGTGGGTGGTGTGGGACGTATAGAGAAAGAGACAGATCTTCCGTAGCCTAGCTAGCTGAGATAAATTGTCCTCAGGTCTGCAGCCTGATGTTTTGAACAAGGCAGATTGTACACAGTATGTATCTTAAAACAAAGCAATTAAATTGCACCGTCCAACTGGGTATGTTATAAAAAAATAAAGGTTGCTTTATTAGTAATAATTTCACTGTAAGTAAAAACAGTTTTAAAGTCACAGTCTGCTCAAACACTTGTGTTTTATCAACAGTCAGCTTAAGTCAATTGTTTCATCTCCTCCCATTCCCAAAGGAAAACCTCTGATCTAATTTTCCAGAGAAGCCACTATTTTATTAAACAACCTCAAACAGTTAGGATTTGTTTTCCCATGTTTCACACAAGCTGGCTGTCCCGTGTCCTGCTTCTGCACAACTCATGCAAGGGAAATGTTCCAGCACATGTCTGTGCCTGGTGTAATAGACCTGATAATTTACTCCTGTTCCTCCTCCATGCCTGTTCCCTCACTCATCTTGTTCCACATTCAGTAAAATATTTTATGTAGTCTATCTTTCTAGAAATGTGATGAATCAATTGTGTTGTCATGTAGTGCTGCCCAGGAAGGTTCTTCACTAGAGAAGAGTATGTTTAGAGGAATTATGTGCTGCTTGTCATGCTTTCAAGAAGAGACTTTGAGCTACAAAACCAGATGACATTAACTGCTTTGCAGTAGCAGCTTAGTCTCCAGGTTTTGTGCAGCAGCAAACACTCTAGTATCTACTGAAAATGTTGCTCTTGTAATAGCTGTGTAATATAAAAAATAGGAAAAAAAAAAACACACACACAAAGGAAACAGAAGAGATGAATGAAAGATGAAAAATGTAGCATAAAGTGACACTGACAGTCCCTGCTTGCTCATGCATTTCAGTGAGAGACGAATCCCTTGAATCCCTTTCTTCACACAGCTGCTAAGTGACACCTTGCTTTTTGTTACTCTTTTTAGCTACGTGATAAGATGGTTTAGAATATGTGCTTAGATAGTATTATTAGAAAAATTCCATTTGCTGTGTTAAGTGGACTTGCTGCTAGCTGCTTGGTAAGTCTCAAATCAAGGAACATCAGGATCAGCAATGCTGGAAGTAATTCACTTCCCTTTATCTACAAGCCCATGGTGGTAGGTGTCTGATAAAGATGCCACAAAAGGCCACTCACAGACCATGCAAAGTCCTTGGCACTCTGCTCAAGGACCTACGGCACCAAAAGGACCCTGCCCATAAGCAGCTCTACTGAGGTCTGTGAAGCTCTGCTGCCACAGACAAAGGTTAACCTTGTCCATGATCTCTCACTTTATTCTAAGGCTTGTGCTCTTAAATACCTTTTTCCATAATCCAACTGTCACAGCTTCAGAGATAGCCATGTATCCATAGCTTAATGTTGATTTCCTGGAGGCGTTGAAAAGTAGTAGTGCAATGCGATACTTCGATAGTATGAAGAGTGGGGGTGGTGGAGCTCCCATGTCATAATATTTACTCTGGAAAACCAAGTGTGGCCTTTGATCTGAATTCTGTAATTAGCTAGGCTTATTGAAAAAAGCCCAAGAAAGAGACAGGAATGGCAGTAAAATTATCAATGCTGGTGGTAATACCATTCTTACCAAGATAAAAACGCATCCTTACTACAAATGACCCTGCGATCACGATGTGCTGCCACACTATTCATAACAATATTTCCATTTCTTTTGCAATAAAATCCCCGTCCCCAGTATGCAGGCATTTGCAGGCATTTTTAATTTCAACAGGAACTAGCAAAAAAAAAAAAAAAAAAGAAAAAGAAAAGTATACCAGCCTGGTTGTAATGAATGAGCTGAGAAAAAGTCAATGAGATGTTTATAGTTTAAGTAAATAAGATAGCGAAAACTTTCACTGGAGGATACCTCCGTTGATAATGATAAACAGATGCTGGTTTATACTGGGTCAGAATATAGCCATTATTTATTTTGAGTGTGAAGCATTATGTTACAGTCAAGTAATTTTGAGGTGTTATGTCACAGTAGGGTAAAGACCATGAGTAATACCCTGCAGAGGTATTATTTCTAGTTTTAAAAAGTATTTTACAGCTGACATAACCCATCTCAGGCTGTAGATAATAAATAAATTAATTAAGTAAATGGATCCTCAGAAGTATTTGTATAAGCCCCAGGGATAATACATATCTAGCAGAGATGATTAAGCAGTGTCCAGAGACAATTGTTTTCCATCAGAGGCAAGGAAATTGCCTTGATCCTCCCTACAGTTTTTACAGTGCTCTCCAACAAACCCCTCTGCGCCTCTTTGGCTGTTTAAATGTGGTGGTGCTGGGCTTGCCTCCCTCACAGAGAGCCAGCCAGGCAAGCAGCAAGCACTCTGCAGTCATTTGGACACTCCAACCCACATAGTCATTTTTGTACTTTTTTTTTTTGGTAAACATTATTCATTTTTAGCCCAGTTTCATAAGGGAACAAGGCTTATGTGAACACCCCAGCAGGGTGCTTTTAATATCTTGAGGGACTCTTGACTAATTTTAGCCACATTTGGCATAGGGTGAATCCTAAAGGACAGGCTGACAGGTCGTTACTTCAAGTCTCATGCAAATATGTAGGCAGATAAGGGAAAGAAACTCTAACCAGTGACTGTGGAGGGTGGCATGGGCTCAGCAGTAGCCTGTTATATTTGGCCTCCAAGATGTAATGCTTTTAGCCCAGCTGGGCAGGTGGGTAGCACACACAGAAGGCTGTTTTATGAGACACGTGGATAAAAGACACGAGTCTCTAGGAACAGGATTCAGTGGTCTGCTTCTCCGGACTGCATTGTTTATGTATAAGACACTTTTCATTTTAAACACACCTACATTTGGGGAATTTTTAAGAAGAGAGGATGAATGAAAAAGGAGATGAACAGATGTCAGTGTTCTTAATACCAGTATTTCTGTTGAAGCTGTCATCAATGGGAGGCTATTAATAAACATGAACATCTTTTATTGTGACCTCTGTACACCCTCTGCTCCTGGATATGATGCCCTGCTGCAAAGGCAGACTTCCCAGCCTGTCAGCTTTGCCTGCATCCTCCCCTTCCTTGCCAGTTTGCTTCACTTCTTCCCCTTTATCATGTCAAGTTGCTGCCTTCTCTCAAGACCCTCTGCAACCTCTCCTCACCTTCCCTTGTCATCTCCGAGGCTGTAGTTTCATAATTGTGGGCTACCACTAGACAGAGTGGGCTTGCACGCCCCTGCCAGCACATTGCCCCCAGCCTCTTCTGCTGCTGGCGTGACCGAGCTGCAAGCCCGTTCCACAGCTGCTCTCTGCAAATTTCTTTCCTTGCTGAGTGGTTTAATTTTTAAGATCCTTTCTTAAACACAGCTCACCCTGCAGCCATACCAGCTCTGGAGCAGACGAAGGAGGTTGGGAGAGCTCCCTTCTTGGCGCCAGCCTGGGCTTGGGTTGGCTGAGAGCACTTGTGAAACTGCAGCCTCCTCTGGTGTGGAGAGACTGCGTCTTGTTCCTGATCAGTTCATGATGCCAGCCTTTGCCAGTCCCTTGCTATTACTGCCAGCAGAGAACATCAGATACACCCAGGGGCCAGAAATACAATAATTCAAGACAGAAGAGGGGGAGGGAGAGCCAAATCAACACATTCCCCTTCTTGCTCCAAGATCTCCCTTGTGTTGCTTCAGAGCTGAAACGCCGACTCTGCAACCCCATGTGTTTGTGAATCACCACAGTAGTCCCAAGAAAGCAACCTCCCTGCCGTAAATCTGATGGCTCCTTTAACAGATTTAAAGGAAAAAAATGAAGAAGCAACGCTTGGCCTCTTAGTACCAGTACGGAACCCATGACAACCCGAGGCTGCTTTCTGCCCCATGCCCATCATGCGGTGAGGGCATGAGACAAACTCAGCTCCAGTTGCTGCCATCCAGTTCCCAGTGAAACATAATTGCTTTGTCTGTGAAACTGATGATCACGTGTGTTCTAAGATGATTTTTATTACTTGTTGAAATCTCTTTTTATTTAGCACAAATTGTAAAAATTTTTCATGTGAATGATTTTTTCTTAGACAGTTCGTTGCTTAGCTTTTGAAAAAAAAAAAAAGTGCTTTTTTCCTTGCTGTTTTAGCGCTTTTTTACTGTATCTATCTCTTTCATAACTCTGTCTCTATGCTTTTCACAGACTTTGGACTGAGCAACTGTGCAGGCATCTTGGGTTATTCTGATCCATTCAGCACCCAGTGTGGGAGCCCAGCATATGCAGCCCCTGAACTTCTGGCAAGGAAAAAATACGGGCCCAAAATAGACGTTTGGTCCATGTGAGTTACTTCTCTAGCTTATAATTGTTGTTACTTGTCATCATTACCCATTGCTCAAATGAGAAATAAGCAAGAAAATCTGTTTAATTAGCATGACTCTGTGAACTAAATTGCACCCATATTTTGATTTGAAATAGAGCTGTATGTAGATTGGTAGAACACATAGCATGGCAAGGCTGCAGTAAAGTACAGCTTCATCAATGACTTTGAGGCACAGTAGAAAATGTGGCTCTGGCACAAGAGGACCAACATTGTGTTCTGTTTTCCCCAAAGGATCTTCAAACTTTCACATGGTCTCCATGCATTATCCACAGTCACATCTAGCAGGAAATGTGAAATCTAGTCAGGTCATCCCTTTGAAAGCATAGTAGTTAAAAGGGAAGAAGACATGGCCAGAAATTCTGTGAGCCTGAGCACTTAGTAACATTCAGGCAAAAGAAGAGGCAAAAATTACTTGTGCCAGAGATAGAGAAAGCTATAAAGGTGTTCAGGAGTCAATGAATTTATCTGCAGTACTTTTTTAGACTGCGTAACTCCCAATACCCTACTGTTGGCCATGGCCATGGTGTCAGTTATTGTCTCTCCCAGAGAGGAATTAGGTGAGATTAGCTGAGTTTTAGCTTTTGTATTAGGATCTGAATATTTTCCCTCACCAGTGAACTGGGGATAGTAAAACACGAATCAATTTAAATGAAGTAATGGATTGTAGTGGTTCCCTAGTTGAAGTATTTGGAATACTCTGAAAACATAAAGTGCTGTATAAGTGCTACTACTGCTAAGAAAGGTTGGCCATAGTTTACATATGAGACTAGGACCTGGGTCAACTTCATCTCTCAGGCTGATCCGGTCAGCACCCTGTGACACCATAATACTCTTGATCTGCAGTCTGTGCTCCAGGAGACCTGCACCTCACCCATCACATGGCTACTTCACTTCTCACTCCAGCAGTGGGCCATCCCTCCACATCAAGGGGGAGATTATCAGCCCTGAGGAATGCAGGCACTCTTACTGGGACTGGAATGCAGACAAACAGAGCACAGTCATTCCTGTAAACCATTTAAACTTCTCCAGTAATAATATCCTGCTTTTTTTTTTTATGTAAGAAAGAAAAATACAGTTAACCCTACCCTTCCTTGTAGCTGAACAAATGCTTGCTGTGATCATGGTTCGTAATAGCACAATGGTTTAGATTCTTTCTGTTCACATACGTTTATTCAGCAGACTGGGGAAACAAATTCCCAAAAGGAAGGAATTCCACTCACTTGAATTTAAAGTCCTTTTGTGGGAGAGAAGAACAAGAGTACCCAACCCACTTTTCATCACTGACTCTGTTGGGTAAAAATAAGCAATAATTTTTCTGCTATGAAAAATTTAATTGTTCACACCTGATCTTTGTGCTGCACCAGAGGCCAGTGGAAGCCTTTTGGCATCAAGCCAGGACTTGCGATGTACCCATGGACATGGGCAGTCACACCACACCCAGGGCAGCAGCAGTATAAGGCTCCTGAAAGCACTTTAAGTATTCATGCAGCCTGAGGAGAGACATAATTGTGGACTGGCATTTAGCTGAGAACTTGCCTAACAGCTGGACTCGGTTCTGTGACTCCCAGCTTATGTCTTACACATTGTGCGACCCTCCATGAGCAAACCTCTGTAAACTCTTGTCCAAATCATTGTGTGCAACAGAAGGAGAACATTTTCCATCCTGTTTAGTAGTTGTTAGGCATTTAAAACAAAGTACAGTCACTAAAACCTCAAACTAAGTTTTTCCTTGTTCCTGATCATTTTGGTTTCTTTTATTGTATGTTTTCTTTTAGTGGGGTAAACATGTATGCGATGTTGACTGGAACATTACCTTTTACTGTGGAGCCATTCAGCTTGAGAGCTTTATACCAGAAAATGGTGGACAAAGAAATGAACCCTTTTCCCACCCAGCTCTCTACAGGTAATCAAAGGAATATGCTTGGACCTATTCAGATCCAGTTGGTTGGAACCATTGCATTGAATTCTTGATTGTGAGTCATGCTACCAGCATGGCACACTAATCGTGAAAAATGTTCTTTTTCATTTTGTTCTCCAAAAGATCTGCGGGTGTTGGTGTAGTATAACTCCTTTTGTTTTGACTTTTGTATGTAAGCTGGAGAAGTGCCAAGTTGTACTGAATATGAGAGGAACAAATCTGTGAAAATCTGTGAAATTGCTTTCAGAAAATAGCTGGTCAGTTTTGCGTGGTCGGATGATTTTAGTGTAGGGTATGGATGCATGAACTCATTATTTTGGAATAACACGTTCCTGGGCATTATCATGATTAAGGTTGAGTGATAAGCTACCTTGAATGACCTCACATTCATTATGGAATAATGACATGCACTCAGAAAGTTATTTTGGGGCAGTAGCCTGTGATAACCTTCGTGTGTTCAGAAAATGCAAAATTGTCATTGCATTAATATTAGAAATATTAATTCCTTCTTCAAAGCCATGTCACTAGGCAACAGAATCATGTTTCAGCTTATAGCAAGACTGTGTCAGCATTTGGAACAAACTATGTTTTGTACTTAGGTTTTATTTTTGTATGCTAAATTTGATGCTCATGGAGAGCTTCTGTTCTTATCTGCAGACAGTTTGCAAGGGACATTCAATAGGTTTAAAATACTGCAAATACGAAAAATTTGAAAGATCATACACTTTCACTTAGATCACTAATAATGGCAAACCATTGCCATGGGGTGTAAGAAAAAAAACTTTGAAAGTTGTGTCGCAAGATGAATTCTCCAAGGACAGATTTCCCGGCATGTAGAAGAAGTAGATAGTTAAGGATTTTCTCACATGGTTTATCTGTGAAGCAAGTGGTGTATGTTGTTTCTCATTTGCTCAGCATCTGTATTAAGTACATATTTTCTGCCAGCAGCTAATGTTGCTGCCATGTTGTAAAGTGGTAGCTTTACAAGTGAGCTGGGATGCTTCAAGTCTTGCCATGTGTTTGATGCAGTTAGAGTGTTTGGTATTTCCATTCTGAGGACTCCCCTGTAGGATTCAGTTGCACAAAATTGCTATTTTAATGTTCTAGCACATGTTCTAAAGCCCCACTGAGTAAATTAAAAGACGGATTATACTGTATAAAGCAGATGACTGCTTCATATTGTATTGATCTGGAAGCCAAATCCTACATCAATTGCAGTTACTCTTGAATTCAGGGACTTGGATCTAGTAGTAAAGATTTGCCAAGTTTGCCAAATATTTTACCAAATGGACCTCCCACAGTGAGACTTTTACCAAAAACTATCTGTTGTATAATGACTATACAGTCGCTTTGATCCAATGTACTGTTTCCCCAATCATTTTATTTCAACCACAGTCATTTTTTACATGGGAGGTTTCACTGACTTTACGGGGACAACTCCTGTGTTAAGGTCTGAATCACCCATGAAAGGCCTGTGGAAGACCAGACTTTGTGTAGCAAAAAAGATAACATTATTTTTGACAGGCTTCATTTTACTGTTTCAGTCATCCTACAATTTTATCATGGAGATCAAATTTTCTAACAGTCATGTCTTTGTAGAATTTGTGGCTCACTAACAATATGGTCTCCTGTGAAAACAATATTTTGTTTATCCCGTGAGAACAACAGCAGCTTGAACTTTGAGAGATGATGGAAAATTAATGGGATAGATTTAAACATGTTAACCTTTACTCACTGTGAAAAAGGCATGCATCGGTTCTTGGTTTAAGTCAACAGGCTTGCACATTCACCAACATGGCAAGCTGTGATTTAAGATGACATTTGTTCTTGACATACCTAGGCTTTGGGTCAGTAGGTAGAAAATCTTCTCCTCTGCCCTGAAAATTGTTTCATTAGTTAACTCCTTAGGTATACGGATCTTTTTCTTAAATCAGGTTTTCTTTTTCTGTTAATTCACAGAGATCGCAGAAGAGATTTTTTGCAGTAGTCTGTTTTGCTTGTTCATTATGTTCTCTTTCAACATTTAATTTCACAGCTACTGAATGCAGGGTTTGTTGTAAAAATAGCTATTCTTATCACTAAACAAGAGTATATTTTATTTGTATTAGTTACAGTTTTGTGTGACCATGGACACCCAAAGCAACTGTGTAGCAACAGGGAAAATTTGGGGTTAGTATTTGATTTTCCCACTTAGGAAACTTTTTCATTAAGCTGCATAAACAACACAGCTATCTGATTATTGATTTTACGTGAGCTGAGTTCAGTTGTTAAGGAAGTTGGTATTCACCTTGCACACATTATTTTTTTTCTCAATGTACTGCTTCTGTGTGTTTATGGTCTTCCTTTTGGAACAGAGAAGTGCTGTGGAGATTAGAAGAATCTCTCTAAAAAAAGGTTTTTTTTTAGATCCTCAGCTCCTTTACTTGATAAGTTTTCTGCATGGTTGATGTCTTTTTTTGTTACAGAAACCCATGTCTTTCATAGCTGAGAGTCTAAAAGGTAGCATCAACTGATGTTACTTTCTTGTGATTCCCTTTTTAAAGCCAATCAGACACTAACTACTGCACATGTTGCCACGTATTCCGTGCTTTTGGAGCAGAAATGAAGTGTCACTCTTTACGAGCATTCAGAAGTCGATCATTTAAACTCCAGGAATATGTGGATCATCTGATGACTTATATTTCCTCTGTGAAGTACAGATTAATTGCAAACCAGTGATCAAGTCAGTCCTGGGAAGTTACTGCACCTCAGCTAGATGTTACCACTATCAGGAGTAAAGAGGCAGTGTTGTCAGGCCGAGGTCTGTGTAAATTCTTAAGAACAGCAAGCAATCATCTGCCCACATCTGTAGTTCTGAGCTTACTTACGGCTTTGTGAAGTGAAATGACCTTATTTCATTCTCTCTGGCCAGTTTTGTAAGCAGCACCTGTATACCTATGTTAACCAGGGCCCACTCAAAGCATGGCATTCTCTAAACAAGACACTAAGCTGGTTTCGTTCATGTCAAAGCAAATGAAAGTAGCAGAGGTCTCGTAGTTCATACCTGAAGCACTCTGTGTTTCCGTTCATTACTGAACTCAATACGCTAAAGGAAGTTTAAAGGGAGAGTTGTTTTTCTCATGGTCCTGGTCTGTCATTTGTCAAAAGAGCAAACTTTGCCCCAAAGTTACACCATGGAAACAAAATTCCATCAAGTGCAGGTCACTGGCTAATCAGATTAGTGCTGTCCTCGAGTTCGTTGTAAATGAGGCCCTCACATTCCCTCACATAATGAAGCTTTGGAGGGATAATTCACAGTGTCCTTTGTTCATGAAGCTACTTGGTTCAGCATGAAAAGCGGCTTCAGATGCAGTGGGTCCAAAAATCGATTCATTATCTTCGTGTTTGTTTCCTGGGGGATTAATTTAGCTGTCCTACAGCTGCATGGCTAACTGAAAAAGACCCAGTCTTCCTCACACCATCTAACAGCTCAGGTGAGCAAAGGTGCTGTTAAAAATCTCTACTGCATCACCTGGGACCGGCTGGTGAGGGAATCTCCCTGGAGGGCTCCCCTCTCTGGAATCAGTTTCTCCTGCTCTGAATCTGCTGCACTTTGTAATGCTTCACAAACCTCATTTATTTTGTCTTTTGACAAGGGGGGAAAAAAAATCAAGGTTTTTAAGGAGCCGTTGGCTGATTTGGGGGCTGAGGGCGTTGGCAGTCGGTTTGGGGAGGGATTGCTTTGCACTGAGAAGCATGCTCTGAGCCCGTGGGATGCATGCGGCTCCTAACGGGGCAGTACTGGGAAGAGAGGAACTCAAATGGCAGAACAATGGGGCGATTGTTTCCCATAACACGGGTCTGCGCCCAAGATGTGTTGACGTGCGGGCTTTCAGGGTACGCAGGGAGCAGTCCTAACATCGGCTTCCAGGAGATTTATGAACTTGGATGTAGTTTCTTCCTGCTGTTTCCACAATATTGCTGTCATAGGAAAATAACAAAAATGTTGGGAAAGATTTAAAGTGAAGTACCTCACATAAATCAGCTATTTGTGAAGACAGAGCTTAGAAAAAAAAATGAGCTCGTGCCTAGCTGAACTGGTAAATACATAATCATAACTCTCTCTCTTCCAAATATAAACTTCTCAACACTAGGCCTGCACTGAAACAGATATCCTCTAAGGGCCTTCCCTGGCTGATGTTTGATGGTTGCAGGATGGTGAACACAGAGGTTACCCAAGCTGCTAGGAGTCAACACCTATCACGTCTAACTTTGATTTATTTGATGAGAAACCTTCCCTTCCTCTCCTGCTGCTCTGCTCTGGCACACCAGCCCATCCAGCCTGTCCCTTGTTGCGGGTGGGCTTGGAGACCTGAGAATGCTTGGGTAGACAACCAGGCAAACATGAAGAAGTCTCATAGAAAAGAATTTTATTCTTAAAAGGCAGCGGTGCTGTGTCTGTGCAGAGGCTCTGTCCGTGAGAGGAGCAGTGCATTTCATATACCTAATCAGCAAGGCAGTTCTGGCAAAACTTTTACATAACACAAGACTCTATTTAATCTAAAACACTGTTGTTAAATCCAAAGACTTGAAGTAGGGTTAAATTTTTCAGTCCTCAGAAACCCTACCAAGCCTCAGGCAAAGCATAGCAGTGGTCCTGTGCTGCTACTGCCCAAGGTCTCCACACAAGGTCTCTCCAAGGTCTGGAAATAAGTAGATAAGACACGCTCAAGAGAGTCTGGGAGGGAAGCTGCAGCTCTACTGCAGAATGAGGTGGAAAAAAGCCTCTAAGATGCCATCCATACGAGTTGGAGAAAACTGCTGGAAGCCATCACTTGTGTCCTTTGTTTGCCATTGACTTTGTTCAGGGTGCACTCAGCATCTCCACTGGACTGTTTCATTCTGGTTTTGGTTTTCCCAGAATTAGGTTTCTTTGTCTTTTGTTTAGAGAATGATAGAGGACATAGTTAACTCTTTATTGTTTTGTAGCTAATAAACTAAATCTAACCTTGATAATTTAAGGAGTAAAGACCAGGAATATTTAACATAGAGCTTATTTTCAGCTCAGATATTCACTTCTTGTGTGTCTTTTAGCAAATCTCTTGATTTCATTGTCCATAACCATATAAGAAGCACATTGTTTACAAATATTGGAAAATTACTTTTGAGGCTTGTCATAAGAAAATCCCAAGGTGTCGTGGAATGTCATTGAAAGTTGAAGCTATGGTATTTGAAAACAGAATAAAGTCCATTAATTTTACTGTACTCTTTTAATTTTGCTAAAATCTCCTGCAACTGACTGTAGTTTAGATGGAAATTGTAAGAGGATTTCTCCCTGTGTCAATGGGGGCAGAAAACCCAATTCTCCATGTCTTCCCTCCCAGCTCTTCGTCCCTTCCCTCCCCTCCACTCACTCCCAGTCACTCTCTTTCTACTCTAAACAGAGTATGAGTGATTTCCCTCTAATCTCACTCCAGTCTCCTGTCCTCAGACAAAAACTTTGACTAGCATA
Source organism: Anas acuta (assembly GCF_963932015.1). Taxonomy (NCBI): domain Eukaryota; kingdom Metazoa; phylum Chordata; class Aves; order Anseriformes; family Anatidae; genus Anas; species Anas acuta. Next base: position 96,061,520 of record NC_088979.1, on the reverse strand, counting down.
CTCAGAAACTTCAAACAAGCTCTGAAACAAAAAGTTCTTTTTCTCCTCTCCTTTATGACTCTATAAATCTTCGTTTATTTTAGTTACTAATCTCTTATCAGGCTTTCCTTTTTCTCAAGGACATTTGAGCATACTAGAAGGAAAAAGTTGATTTTTAGTATATTCTGGGGTCAGGCTACACAGCATAACATCTCAACTACCGTGTTAAGTCATAAAGCATATGACATAGCTCTTGTTTTTTCTTGATTTCTTCACAGCGGCCGTAAACTTTCTACGATCTCTGCTAGAGCCAGATCCTGCAAAGAGACCAAACATCCAGCAGGCACTTGCAAATCGGTGGCTTAATGAGAATTACCCTGGGAGAGCACCACCTAATGTAACATATCCAAACAGGTACTGTGTGAAAGAGCAGAAAAAAACAGCCAGTGTGTACTGATGTTAAAATGTGAACAGTTTCATTCTTTGTGTGACAGTGTCCCACTGCATTTTTTGTGATTGCTTTTCTGACTCAATCCTTAAAGTTTTTTTTTTTGGATTGGCCATTGAATATGTGTTTCCTGAAATGACCAAAAACAAACCTTAAATCAGAAGCTGGCATATGATGCATTTTTGGGATGGTCCAGGGTACAGATCAGGTGATTAATTGGGTGCAGGCCTTAGAATAGATGTTTGTGAAGATAGTTTATCAGTTCTGATCTTCTCCTTGTTTGTCAGTAGACCCATACTACTTTTCCAGTAGATGCTATACCTATTCGTGATACATATGGCAGGTTCCATGGATTAGGTAAATATGCAAACAGTAGTGAGAATGAGCAGAGTTCAATGACCTTCATTTGTTGGTTGTTGATCTTGAATACCTGTGCAACGCTAAATGCGTGACTACATGCAAACAGGTAACAAATCTCATGGTTAGTCAGATATCAGTCTAAAGAAAAAAAGAAAAAAAAAGGAAAAAAGAAACAAAGAAAGAAAAATACTTCTGGTCCACTTTGGTTAGAAATAATCTTGCTTGACTTTCAACACCCCTCAGTATAGAGTCTTCACATGGGCTCTCATTACAGTCAATGGAGAGAAATAAGGGCACGGTTTACAGAATGATTCATCTGACTTCTTTTTGATTCTGTAGTAGGATGACATTGTGCCCAGGAGATCTGAGTTTCTCTCCCATGAATGTAAATAGAGCCTCAGGCAACTCACTTAGAAATATATGTCTATATTTGATCAGACAAAACTTCCTCCCTGCATCAAAGCCCTTCAGCACACACAATCTATTACCTGCAGAGGATTCATTGTAGTAGTTACTAGCTCTCAGAAAAAGATGCAAAGCAGTGCTGAGGCAAAGACAGCAACTTAAAGCTTGATTTTGATGCTTAAAATTTGATAGTGCCCCAAAATTTCATTCTTAACTCACTAAGAGCCAAGTCCCTAAGAGAAGAGCCTAACTTCTACTCTACAGTTTGTTCAAGTGCCAGGTACCTGATGTAGCATACACCTAGGGGCGTGACAACCTCTCTTTGTCTGAATGCCTGAACCATTGTCCTCTACCCAACATAATTTCATGTTCATCAACTAGGCCACCTCTTTGTGTTAGTGCCTTGACAGTCTCAGTGCCTAGGCAAGCTCAGACCATGCAAACAGAGCATTCACTTGAGCATTCACTTGAGGCCACAAAACTGCCTCCCCACCTGCCCTCCCCACCTGCCCCTATTCACCTAGTCAGGTGAATAGCTGTAGGTCCAAACCTTGTGGGGTTGACAGGCACCTACAGTGCCAGTCTCTTACTGCTGAAGCGCTTGATACTGCTCACAACTGAGCTCAGGAGATCAAATTGGGTCCCAAAACTCACGACAGCCTTCATGAATTTTTGGAGACTTTTCCTTTCAATGTTGCTGTCAGCTGGCTTATAGGTCACAGTCCTGTCTGCTACCCATGTGCCCTCTATATGTATAGGGAGCTGAGGTGCCCTCATTTAGCAGCAGGCATTTCCCTTCCTGAGTTAGCGTTTTAAGTATTGCTTTGTGGAGAATTGCTTCAACTATGCATTTCTTTGGCCTGAGGACAATAATGTCTCTCACTCTCAAAATACGGCTGGATAGTTGTTGAGCAGCTTGGATGCTTGTTCTCCAACGGGTGCCATCACTAGAGCCATCCGCTGAAGCAATTGTGAGGCTGGCTGCATGCAATCCTCAGATCTACGTGGACAGAGTATAAAAATGGCCCGTAAGAATGATTGTTTTGCAGGGAAAAAGATAGAGAACAGACAGACTCATTATCTCAACATTACTGCCTGAAATTTAAGGGCAATTGAGTTAATTTGAGTAGTGTGCTGTGCAACAAAAGGAAATCTGAGTTTCCATGGTGCTTTGGACTGTACCAAAGTGCACTGTACATATGAACATTGTATGGTAAAGAAAGGGAAAACAAGTGTAAACTGAATGAGTCGTTAAGCTAATGAAATCACTGTCATAATGAGCCTAATCAATCTGCTAAACGTGGCATCTGTTAAGTGAATGTAAGTGTAACTGAGAGCTGTATGGGTGATTTAATTCTCTTGCTGCGTGTGTCTTATCTGCAGAAGAGGAAAAAAAAGAAATGTGGCTTAAATGTGATTTCAGAAATCTTTTGAGTTTGTAGGTACATTTTCATGCCTTGGTTTCATGACTTGGTTAGCTTGAAATTGTCAGCCCTTAGACAGGCTGTGGTGGAGGTGTCACTTTAGAGCTTGCTCTCTAGTCCAATTAGGTCGGAGACTTAGGAGAGAGGCCAACCTCTATTAGTGTGCAGTGCTGTTCATGGAGTGCCCATTAATCATCCCCTCCTAACAGCAGGCAAATGAAATGTAAGAATGGAAGAAAATGCAATACTGAACTATAGAGAGAGCATATGTTTGCTCATAAATATATGTGGATACAGTGATGATCATAATCCTTACTTATTGTAAGCACTTTCAAAGGGAGTATCAATGTGAAGAGATACCCTTTGCTATTAAATAAATCAGCTACATTTTTTTTTCTCATTGCGTATTTTTTCTTATTTTTTCTATTTGAAAATAAGAGAAAAATAACTACTTCTTTCAGAACACAGGTTTTATGATGAAGTCAGTGAACCTGTAAAGGATAAAAGCTATCATGATTCTGTCTTTTTTTTTCGTTAATATTATTTCTTTATTTTTAATTTGATTCAAAATAATTAAATAATTAGCTTAATTAGTTTATGCCCAAAGCTTGACCTACCTAGAATTTGTAGAGCTTTACTAAAGCCTTATTGGGACAATGCTGTAAAGTTTGAAATATTTAAAAGACATGATTTGCCTCCTTTTGGTTGCCTCCAAAAGGACCTCTAGAGTCAGCTTCAATAGGATTTCTTCAAGTTCCTGTTAGTGTGCAAATGTGGGTAAGATATTATCTGTTCTGAAAAATCAACTACCAAATATGCTAGGAATCACTTTCTTTCTTAATCATGCTTTTTATAGCACAAACAAGAAACTGTTCTGTTCTTGCAGTTCTCTTCTACCATTTTAAGGTAACCTCCATTGTTTCCAAGGCAGCAACATTGTAGGAAAGGGGAGAACATGAAGATAAGGTAGAAGAACAGCAGAAAATACATTTTCAGACGAATAATTTCTCAGGTTTTTTTATGAGCTTGTTTTTGTTAAAGAGGCAAGGAAATATTTCTCATTTTGCTGTGCACTTCAAGTAGAAACTGCTTGAATTCCTTTTGCCATCCAAATGCCTTAATGTGCAATGGCTAAGATAAGTTTTGCTTATGAACTTAAAAAAAACCACAACACTCAAGCTTTTTTTTTTTTTTTAACTGCAGAATGAATCTTCATTAGCATGCTGAATAAAGGAAAACAGTTGAGATTTTCCAGACTCTGTTTTTCATCTTGTCTAAGTCCTTATGTCAGATCCAGACTGCTCTCAGGTGTACAGGACAGTGGTATAGGAGAGCAGGGGTGAGAAAGGTAGAGAATTATCCTTTTGAGGGGGGAAAGTAGGTTGTAAAAAAGCTCATAACCTAAGCTTCTGTTAGTTGCCTTAGCCAAATATTAGGCTTGATACTGGGAGCAAAGAATATCCTTTAGAAAGCAGACAAAATCCAGCATTTCTTTGGAGACGGATGGGAGTTGACAGGTACATCTGGGAATCTGGCCAGCATATTTAGATGTCTAAACAGGAGCAGAGTTCTTTGGAAAAATTGTTTTTAACTTACACTGTGAAAGTGCTTTGCTATTTCCACAGCCTGCTGTACTGCACTTCTCACCTTGGCTAAGTCTATTATGGACTTTACAGAAAAGAACATCCATAAACTCATGTTGTATTTCTGCTTCTAACCAATACGAGTATAGCAGCAGTTTTACCATTTTGGCAGCTGCTGTAATAACCCTCCCTGTGTGTCACCTTTCTCTGGGGCGAAATGCTTTAGCTACCTAGTGCATAAATATTGTGCAAAAGGTGAGGGGTGAAGCTGAACACTGCGGTGTCTTTTAAAGAGGTGTTTCAGAAAGGAAAAGGTAGCCACCTAAGTTGGATTTTACATCTTTTCCTTCAAAACCAGGTGAATGATCTTGACAGTCTTCACTGGTCAGATCTAGGGTGACAAACGGAGACATCCTGGGCATCGTGGTGCCATTTCATTTCACAGTTGGATGTGAGGTCACTTTGGCTTGGTTTGTTCAGCTACCACAGTGTGCACATGGTTCCCAAGTAGTCTGCCTTTCTCATCACAGCCATGTATCTGAGCCTTTCAGGTTTCTTCTCTGCCATTGCTATCAAGGCTCTGTCACTGGGAGGACAGTGCAAGCAATGTGCCTCCCCTCTCTTTCTGCAGAATCCACCTGGAGGACCTCAGTCAAAGTGTGCTGCTCCATATGACTGAGAAGCTCGGCTACAAGAACAGCGATGTCATCAACACTGTGCTCTCAAACAGGGCAAGTCACACGCTTGCCATCTACTTTCTGCTTAATAAGAAGCTGGAGCGCTATTTGGCAAGCCTCAGGGTAAGTTCTGCTTGGTGTTGATTCTTTGGCCAAGCAGGTGAGAGGGTAAAAAAGTGCTTAAAGATTCCTTGCTCGCTGGTATTTGATCTCAAGGTATTGCCTGCATTTTTATTCCTTCATACTAAAAGCATTATTTCCAATGATAATTCCCCAAGCTGCTGAGGTAATTGCTTATAGGCTTGATGTCTCACGATTCCATGTTTTTGAAGATCTTTCCATAGAAAACTAACGGTACAGTTGCCACCCCAAGGTAGGCTGTTGTGCAGGCTGTGCCTAGCGTGGTATGCAGTTCGGCCTGCTTGACTTTGCAAACATTCTCCCAGGTCATTTTTTCTCTTCTTTAGTGCTGCTCTCCTTAAAATCCAGTGACAGTGCTAGTGCTGCACAACTGTCCAGCTCATGTAGCTGGGAGCCCATTTGTTAGGATGGGCAAAGAGCACCAAGGCAAGCTGCAGTCTCTCTTCCCATGGCTATCTCTCCACACAGCTATCTGTGGTCTGGCGAGGAGTCTTAAAAACTTAAGAGTCTGTAGGCTTCTGAATGAGTTGCGTAGTCAGTAGGGTGGGCTGTATTTTGTTTGAGCAACCTGGTCTATTAGAAGGGGTTGGAATTAGATGATCTTTAAGGTCCCTTCCAACTCAACCCATTCTATAATTTCGTGTATGGAGTTTTATTTTTAACATCTGTTTCTTTGAGAAATTATCCCCAACAGCACCTTAGTTTTTCTCTTCTCAGTTCTTTTAGCAAGCGTGTTTTAACGATGATGCCGTCAATGATATTTAAAATGTAATGGACCAAATTCACCACATCCGTAAGCTGATGAGACTCTGCTGAATGCCAAGAGTGGATATGGTCCATTAAGCAGTAGCTAAACATTAGCTTTCTCTAATTATCTTATATACTTTGATTTTCCGTGCTTCTCTCTCCACAGAAGTCTGAAGGCCAGGACAACATTTGCCACAAGAACCAGCTATACCAGATAGAAAAGTACAAGGCAAATAAAGACTCCTATGAGGTAAAGCTCATTAAAGCTTCTTAAGGTACTTTGAAAGCAGGCTGAGTTTGAGGATCCCCAGCTGTTGGGATTAAGACAATGAATTTCTGGAGCTGCGAAGAAAAAAAGATGAGCAGTCTTGGCTGCACAGGGCAATTCTCTCAATTTCTTTTTGAAGGAACAAATAGCAGCCCCTTAGGGCGAAGTTTAAAGACAACTTTCAGCTTTCATGAGGAAACTAAATGCTCTATTTAGCAAAATAACACAAACTTCTTCAGGGGGAACCTTAGTTTCATTATGATGTGCAAGTTGCTGAAGAAGACTCTAACTGCATTGCCTCGAGTCTAAAGACCTTGGTGGTGCAGGGCAGAGCTGTGTGACTGCCAGGGTTCCCTCTCCCCAGTGACTTGCCATAGATCTGCACAGCAGAGTGCAATGTCCTGACTACTAGAAAATGTAAAACTGTATTAGTACAAAACTCTGTCTGGGTGAAAATTTTCGCTTCTCAGCAGAACTGATGCAGAACTAGCCCACTGTGTTGTGACACACTTCCCTTGGCCAGAGAAAAGATTTAACCAAATCACCTTTCACTCTGTCTTTCTCCAGTCTTTTTTCCTGCAATAGAGGAAGTAATTTATTAGAGGAATCCATAATAGATAATAGGAAGCTTCTTCTGTATGGATTTCTCTTCTTTGGCTGCTACTTTGCCAAGCACTAAAATTACAAGGGTTGCATGAACTGTGCAAGTCCTATCTAACAACATAAATAGCAGTATTCCTGAAGAGTTTACCTGTTTCAAAAGCTACTCTCCAGTGTTGAACTGATGATCTAATTGCAGGGACAGATTTGTATTATGGCTGGGTTTGTTTATTTTAGAGACTGCTTGCAAATTTCATAGGAAAGCTGAATTGCAAGCCAGATGGAAATATCAGGGCAAAGTACTTCTCATTCTTTCCTTACATAAATCAGAACCACCTCACTTAACGTGTGTCAGCAGTGGGTAGGCTCGATGAATACTGTATTTCAAAACACTCTGTGGCAGTTTACATGCATGGCTGGCTCACTGTGTCTGCATCCACGCCACATACAGGCAATTCTGCAGCAAGGCTTGCCTGGGCACCTGCACATAGCCAGGAGAGAAATGCATGCTCTGTTTTCGTGCTCTTCCTGTATTCCCCACACCCCTGGAAGGGAGCTGATGTTTGACTTCTGTAAGGATCACTGAAAACTAATGATGGTGTCACTGTCTGACCCCAGTTTTGTTTGTATGCACAGTTAGGGATAAAGGCTCCCTCCAAAACCTCTCCTGCGTTCAGTTAGTCCCAGTGTAGCTATTTAGGGGATGAGGGGGTGTCCTTTCTTTCCTGAAATAGTTATCTTGAAGCAATTGCAGCGCAGACACTGTGGTAATAATACAGTATAATATCTTTCTTCATGGGCATATCTGAGTATAAAGCATGTTTATATCGCTTTAGCTGTGTTTACATGGGGGGATTGTACCAGGACATTTAAAACAGCACGCTTGGGTGAACACAGACCCTGAGATGCTCCTGCCACTTGTAATTGTGGGAGACGTTTCTTCAAAAATGCCTTCAGGGGGTGGGAACCCAGCCATGGAAGTGTCTGAATCGTGCTGCTGGGATCAGTGGTTGCCTTTGGGACCCAGAGATGCAGAATTCATAAGCTCGGAGAAATTTGTGGGCTGTAGGTAGGGTCCCCTTACCCATCCCCTGTTTCCAGACTGGGACTGGGAGGTATTGGTCCCTGGGCAGATAATGCAAAGGAAGCATCGCTGTGTGTTGCCATGGAAATGCCATGGAGAGAGGTGGTCGGGTTCAGCAGAAGCAGCTGACTGAATTTCTCCCACCTCACTCCCGCCATGTGAAATGAGGACTTTCCTGGGGGCCAGGGGCTGCCTGCCAGCAGCGCTGTCTGTGGCTGGGGCAGGCAGCACGGCACGCATGCAGCAGACATACCCAGACCCTCTTTTCCCAAATCGGCATGGTAGCAGTGGTGTGCTGGGGCTGAGGGTGCGGATACGTGCTGTCAGGGCTAAGCAGACGGGTGTTTTTGCAGGCTGGCTTCACTTGAGCACTCAGGGCACTGGGGCAGTGTAGGAGTATGGAGAGAGACAGCCGTCTGGCTGCCTCTTTTTGGTTGCAGAGAGCTCAGGTGATGAGCAGTCATCCCTGCAGCAAAGCCAGGGGACTGGTACTGGGGGTTTCTGCTGCCCTCCGAGTAGCTGGTGGGCTCAGGCTGGAGGAATTTGTAATTATAGGAACTCGTGTCGTTGTCCTATCACAATATTAGGCAAAGCCAAGGCAAATACCCATTATCTTCCTTCCAAGTCCGTTGCCGGGACTAGGATAGATTTTAGGGTCGAGGTCAGGACAGGAAATAGCAGAGGCTGATGTAATGCCGAACCTATTCAAGTATAACATACCGGCACAACTCTTTCATTGTGCAACAGCAGGCCATTGCACGGCTGCGTACAGCACGGTGAGGAGTGAACTTTTATAACTCCCCTGAAGGAACACTTCCTTTCCTTTTTAAAATATAATAGCACACGGCACCTTGGGAGTTTAGGATTTTGGCCGTTTCCCCTCCCACCACTATCATCAAAGAGAAGCAGTCTTGGTAAATGTTAAAAATAAGGCTATTTACAACATTCATCCAGGGTAAAGTAATTCATTGCTAATGCCGGATGCATGGATTTGCTTTTTCATCGGTGCTTTAATTGTATGGTACAACTGTGTTACTGCTGCTTATAAAACATTACAGCAGTGTGAAAGCAAAGCCAGGGGCACGTGGCACGTGTTTGAGAGGAGAGCAGTGAGGAGTTCTGGCTCGGCTCTCGCACCATTAGCCTAAAATGATCGCAGCGCTGCAACGTCCTGCGTTCTGACAGATGCTGCAGCAGCCAAAATGCAGATTCTTTCCTCACCTATCCAAAATAGCAAAAAGCCCTTAAACAATCGTGATTGGCTCCTGTGGGCTTTATATAGTCACCACTTGGTCTCATCCTTACAAGTACCTTTAAAGACAAGGACAGTTGGTAGAACCCAGTCTCTGCTGGACTTGGCAGCAGAGTTTTACAGCCTTGAAAGAAAAAAATAGTTTGGTGGGCTCAGAATTAAATGCACAGCTCCCACTGACTTTATTGTTATAGTCTGTTATTCACACAGCATTATTGTTATTACTGCTATTGTTGTTATTACTGTTGTTATTATTTCATTGTCATCAATAGTGACTGTGCTCGCCAAGATAGCGTCTGGGACTGATCAGACATTGCATTGTTCCAGGCATAGCACAGGCAGGGAGGTATAAATGCTCCGTGCCTGACGTGGCTACAGCCTCTAAAGGCAAGGGGGAAGGCATCAGGTGAACAAGGAGATATAACGCAAGGAAAGCGATGACAGCTCCAAAAAGTGTTGGTTTGTTTCTGTGGAGGAGTTAGCCAGCTTTAGAAGGCTAAAGGAAAACAAACTGGAGGGAATAAGGGATATATGGAGAGAAGGCTGGGGAAAAAATGGGTGTGGAGGGGAGGAAGACAGGGAGGAGTTCCCAGAGGATCCCTGGTTCTCTCTCTCTCCCCAGTCACTTCACAGCTTCTGTAATAAAACTAAAGTCTTAGTTTGTGATTTCCTGAAGCTCTTCCTTCTGACTCCGCAGCTTCCAAAAAGTCAAAGATCAATGAGCCCAGCAGTGCCCAGACACCATCTACGCAGTGCCCAGTTCTGCCTTATGCGGCAGTGATCAAAATGGGTGCTGCCTAGTTATTTTCCCCTTATGTGTCTTAACATGTTTCCAGAGTTGTTTAATGGATGAAACAAACAAAAAAGAAAATGTCTTGTACATCCTTATTTCCCTCTCTTGCATTTATGCACATCACCTTGCATCACACAGGTGCCCCTCTAAAGAAACAAGCCCAAAGCAACCAAAACAAAAGCCCCACTTCTTTGAGATTCACGTCTAAAACCAAAAAGCACACGAGTTTGTTCAAGAAAAGTGGGAATTTCTTGAAGTCTTTGAGTGACAGCAAAATGCAAGCCATAAATTGGATGCCTGAGTTTTAGAAGTAGAATAATACCGTTGGCTGCCTCTGAAATCAGTGGCCAATGAGGAGTATTACGCAGCTTACTGAACCTAGTGATTCCTGTTGAAAAGAAACAGTGAATTTTTACTGTAAAACAACTCTTCAAAAGCTGGAGCATGGGTACAGTTTTCCCTCTGTCATCACTGGACATCAAAATTATGTTTTCAGATCTCCATGTTTGCAATCCCGACTTTGTTGCTGCCTTACAGCATAACACACACGTAGAATCAGAGCCTGTGGATGCACAGCAAAGGCCACGTTCCTCAAGGTCTTGCCCAGAGAGGAGATGAGTGACTCAGAAAGTCTGAACTTCTTTAAAGCTGTGCAGCTCACCTTTTGAAATATCAGAGGAAGTGCAATAAACAGGAATCAAAGACCTTTTTCTGTGTTTAAATGGGCAGGAAAATTTCAGATCTGAAGGAACACAAATCCTCATGTTGAATGAGGTCTCCTAGGACAAATGACCTCCGAACAGAAAGCTGTCCTTTTTCTTTAATTTTCTGAAAGCACCTTTTCCTCTGTGTGTCAGCGCAGATGGGAACCCTGACACCATGTCAAACGGGTCAGAGGAAAATGTGATGTGGAAGCTGCAGTTATTTTGAGTAACCTGTACAAGTTCTTTGTAAAGATACTGTTTTCAATATGACTTCAGTGAGTGGTGTGCTTATAACTCGGGGGGGTGTAGGACACTGAAACTTCCTGAAGTAAACCAAATTGTTCTTGTTTGTTTTACAACCTAAAGGACAAAAAACTCAAAGAGCAAGAAAAGAAAGGGGAGATTCTTCACCGTCAGCTCCCAAAGAAAGCTGAGAAAAGTCCAGTTTCATATAGACAGCCTTCTTCCTGTCTTATCTCACAGATACAGAACACCAAGGCTCTGCTGAGGGACCGAAAAGCTACCAAGGCTGGAGGTGCAGAGAAAGGTCAGTGAGAGAAATACCAGCGTGGCTCTGTGTGCATGTGCCTTACCGTGAATGTGCTGCATGGGTCTGCCTGTACCAATACGAGTGTCTTACGTGGCATATGGTTGTTAGTAAATAGTCGTGTGCTTGCGTTTGCTGCCTGCTCTGGAGGTGGTGATGTGAACGGGGATGGAATAATGTAGTCAAACTTTGAACAAAACATCCTGAGGAAACCATGACAATGTTCAGCAGTCATGAATCCTCACTTTTACTTCTCTTTTTATGTGACAGAATTTCCACTGCATTTAAAAAAAAAAAAATGTTTTCCTATTTTTATGTGCTTGTACAAAATCATCTGTACTTCACATTGGCACTTTGAAAGCATCAACACCCACCCCAGATCAGTGCTGGGCTGCTCACTGACAAACCAAAGCTGATAGGGAAGCTTCTTTCTGCCAACAAATGCATTTTGCTCGGAGAGGAATAAGGGGCAGCACAGAATGAAATTGCTGACCCTGAGGAGAGTGCTGGTACCTGTGGCCACCTTTGAGAAGTAGTGGCAGCAGCTGATGGTGGAGGAAGGGGAGATGGGCAGCCAAGAGGAAAAGTGGCAGGCACTGCCTACCATTGTGTATTTCAAGCAGTGAAAGGAGGAAGAAAAACGTTAACAGGAAAAGATGAGACAGACGTAGAAGAGAAAACATAAATAATGTAGGGAAGGAGGCAGCCTGGGGAGTGCTGGGTGGGACCTGCTCTGAGGATGGCAGGACAAAGGAGGAGGGGAAAAGAGCAGTCAGCAGGGAAAATGGGGCTGCAGGAGTGCATATCTGGGCAGGATGTAGAGGGGAGCAGGAAGGTGACGTAGCTGGCTGCTGAACAAGGGAGGGTAACTAAAGACCAGCATGGAGAAATACAGTAACTTAAAATGTTAATTGTGGTGTCAGGCAGTTATTTAGAGCCTTGGATTTGGGTGATTTCATGGCCTTTCTCCTAACTTCATAACTTAGCACTTGATGCTTTCAACATGAAGTGTCCAAATGTCATCTGGCAGCATGGGCACCTCTTCTGTAAGGCAGCAGCAATCTGTAGAGATGGTCACAAATAGGACATACTTTTTTTGTGAAAATTAAAAAAAAAAAAAGTAAAAAAATCAGTTTTTCAGAATTTGCCACTACTTTTGGGTATGTGGCACAGCTGGCAATAAGCAGTTGATATTTTTTCCTCTGTAGGCTTCTCCCTGCTTTTTTGAACTGAAACATGAAAATCACCCAGACCTCAACTAGAGCGTTTCTTTGCTTATGGAAACTGTGTTTTGATGCTTGTTAAAGCAGTCAAATAATCTTGACCAGTTTTGGAAAGAGACTAGTCAGATTAAACCCGGTCTGCCTTTCCCAAGCTACTCTCAACACACGTGATTTCATCCCATACACCCATTATTGACGTCTCAACCTCTGCCAAGACCATCCCTTTCAAAAGATATACACGAGAGATTTGTGGCTGCAGACCTCAGTAACTTTCTATCCCCTGTTCTCTCAGAGTGAGGGTGGGAGAAGTCATGGACAGTGATGAACTGCCAGTCTGCTATTCTTTCCATCAGGGGGAATCTAGCAAAGCAGACTCCTTGGCTAGCTTTTCCTAAACGCAGCAAAATGTGGCGTTTTGTTGTTTTTTTTTTTTCTTCTTGCAACTAGCTTGGCGTGAGTGCCAACATTCTGTAGAAACTGAGTAGATCTTCACCATGGGCTGTTTTGTATTACTGGGCCAAATCCTGAAAAGATTGTTCCATTTATTTTCGGTCCTTGCTTGGGGAAGATTCTCGCTGAAGTCAGTGCAGCAAATCTGTTCCAACTGTAACAGCCTGAGTCTGGCCAATGCAGTTACTCCGTATTTACATGTGGGAAACCAAGAACAGATTTTGTTCCAAAATGCAAGTAGAGGCATTAGGAATTAACTCACTGTTGTTCCCTATGTCTGTAGGTATGTGAGTGAATACAGTACACAGACCCAGCTAAAAAAGTGCAAGGGAGAAATGTGAGATTTCTCAGACATTGCCTTAGAGGATATAATCATTACAAACAGCTGACGACATCAGTGGTTTTCTTTTTCATGTCCTTGTCTTACTCACTTTAAGTGCCCTTCCTGCATTTGAGGAAAGTGGCAGATAAATTACCCATGAAACAACAGCGTGAGTATCAAACAAAGATCAGGTTCTTCGGTGTTGCATTGAGTGTATCCCTCAGACCATTTGTTTTAGCTGGTGCATTTGTCATGCAGATTTGTTAGAGGTGATGTCCGATGCTGTCTGCCACCAGGCAGAGAAGGCAGCGCCATTGATTGCCATTTGCTCTTCTGGTTCCTTTTCTGGTTGCTTTGTAGACTCCACTGGCGGGTTAAGCCCTTTCCACGAGCCTGTGGCGACCAAGACGGGCTGCGTCACATCCAGCTCCCTGGAGTACCTGGAGGTCCAGCCGCCGCTGCCCAGGACCCCGCGGCTCCTGAAGAGGCAGGATTCCCCGCAGCAGGAGCCAGCCCGGGCTGGGGGCCGGGTCAAGGACTCTCCTCTCATCCTGAATATCGTGCACTCCTTCGAGTCCGTCGACAGAGAGGACCAAACAGACCAGGTTTCCCCCTCCCACCAGTACAAGGTTTTAGGCTCGCCCATGAATTTCCCGTACAAAAGCTCAAGTGAAAGGACACTCTCCCCGCTTTTTCAGCCAGGAAGTACGTCCCCAGTCCACCCCACCCAAGTCTCTTTCACGTACGAGGAAAAAGCATATCCCACAAAGGAAGAAGCTGTGTCCCCTACTCAGCTCTTTTCCAACAACCCCCTGGGCAGCCCTAACTGTGTTAAAAGCAGGGGCAGGTTCCCCATGATGGGGATCGGACAGATGCTGCGGAAGAGGAACCAGACGATGCAGTCGGCGAGCGACAAGCCGCTGGAAGCACGGATGCCTCAGCTGCAGCAGATGAGCCCCACGCAGATCACCTTCAATGCTGCAGACGCCGTCAGCGGCCAGTGTTAATCTGGCAGGCCAGGATTTGTACTGCTGTTGTCTGGGACCTAGCCTTTTTAATTGTTAAAAAGAGGGGAAAGCCACAGGCATGTTACCGTTGCTACGTAATACACTACAGTTGTCCAGCGTAGAAAGTCAGAGATCTGCTTGTAAGGAAGGGGTTGTCCTACGTAATAAAGCTGAAAGAAGAGGGCTCTGCTTAGGCTGTTAAGAAATATTAGCATTTGGCATCTGACTGTACAGTAAAACATATTGAAAGAGCCATGTCAGTCTGTGTTTTCACTGCTGTGATCTAGTATTGCGGTAAGTAGGTTGGAAGAACGCCGAGCATTAATGATTTGATTCATCAAGGTAATTGGTGTGGTGCCATGAGTGCTGGTCCCATCAGGACTCCGTGCTCCACCTGCCTGTGCCACACTGTATGTTGTGCTCTTACAGGTATTGCTCACGTGGCTCGACAAGTGGAAAAACTCGAGATGCTGTTTCCAAAATCAACTTGCTAAAAAGCACTGCCAAGAAGATAAAGTTGGTAGAAGCTTGAATAAAGACATGGGCGATCTAAACATTTAGAAAAAGTGGGAATGTTGAAAGTCAAAGCAGCTCTTAGTTAATTACATAAAGTAGCTAATAATGGAATCAGCTTTTTCTAAGGAAAATGATTTAATGATGTCATTCAGAAGAAACACAATTATTTTAAAACAAGGTACATCCCATGGAGATTCGATTTACCATACTGAAGGCCCGTTCCTTTCATGTAATGGGTTTGCAAGTGGATGCTTTAGGCAGTAATCCCAATTGCAACACGCTGTGTTTAAACAACCCAGTCACCTCCAATTTTTGTAGCTGTATTAGCTCCACTCCTGTGTGCGGGATTGCAGTAGCCCCCGTTACAGCAACACAGCCCTGGACATACCTGAAGGCTTTTCTGAGAGACTGCAGTGAATTAAAGAGACTAATAAAGGACATGTGAACCTGTATCAATGCCGTTTTATACTGCAAGATTGGTAATGCAGTGGTTACCAAAAATTTGGGATCGTTATGAGCTGTGAAGATTAAGTTTCTTAAAAGGCAACATGTTCTGCATACTGGTCTTGTTTTTCTAAGTAAATGATACATTTGAGAGGTTGGCAACATTTTTTGGTTCTGTTTTTGTGTTCTCACCATTTCCTATAAACTAGAAGGTTTAGCCAAAGACTATGCTTTTATTTTGTCTGTACTGCGCTTGCATATGTGTTTGTGTATACGGGACATCTCAGCAAAGCTCGTACTAATCCAGTCCCCCCCTGGGTACCCCACTGCTGCCCACCCACCTCTCGCCATTCCACAAATGGGGCAGCAGAAGCATTGCCCTCTCACTGGGGTCTTTACTGGAATATAGGGATTTTGCATCAGTAGGAACCCACGTCCTATTTTTATCAGTGTTATTGCAAATGACTTTGGAGCCCCACTGCTTTGGTTTCTGTACGAATATGAAGAGTTTCCCTTGTTTGAAAAGCTTTCCTTCCAGTTTCATGAGGTGCAGAAGGACTGGGGGAGTGGGGCCACCAGAGGTGGTGAAAGGGTCCCCAGCAGAGCCCATAGCTGAGTGCATATTCCTCATTTTCCAAAAAAAAAAAAAAAAGGTCATCAGTCCAAATACTAACAGCGTGGATAATTGGACTGTTCAGTATTTTGAGTGCTTGCTGGAAAAACCAGCAGAGCATGAATGCTCATCCCTGCAGACGGGACCTTCACCTTGGCTTCAAAGCAGCCTGTCAGGTTGTACGGGGGAGTCTGCGTGCTTCCTACTTCAGGGTAGTGAGGACGCATGCCTCTGTGGTACTTAATGCAGCTCTAAAATTATATACATAGAAATCCTCACTTATTAAGAAAGCCCTGAAATATTTTTGCTTGTCTCGAGATTGAAAGTTGCTATCTTCTATTTGTACGAAACATCTGTGTATCCCAGGGGTCCATTTTATCTCTTCCTTTTGTTTAAAAACATCAAACCATTTTCTTTTCTTTCACACTAAGAACACGTTTGCGCTGCAAAGCTAGTGAGCAGGGACAACTGAAACACCGTCGTGTGTGTGCATCAGGCTCGTGTGCCTGATGGCAGATACTGACTTGAATTACAAACTCAGGTTTATTTGGAACCCAATAAAAGGTTGGGGGAGGCAGGAAAGAGACATGTATTTTTTGTGAAAACCCAGTAAATATATGTAAGAATCAGAATGAAAACAGAAATGTTAAATCTTTTATTATATTTATAGAGAATATATGAGTACTACACTGCTAAAACATAAACATGTATCCAGCTTAGACAGTAGCTATGTACAGTCAAACTGCAGTGACCATGTAAGGGACTAATTGAAATACAGTAGTGGAAATTCCAGGGGAAAAAATGTATTTGTTATCATTATTAAATATATGTACTTTTTGAACAAGATTGCCATGGAGTGCTGACTTTGTTTGCGAGGTCACTATATAGCAAGGAACATGTAAGTACAAAGCAACCAGTGAAACATCAAGGTGACAAGAGGATTACCAGTGACTTTACATTCTCCCATCAAAGGCTGTTCCTTTGCAAGGGCTGCTGATTTGCCTATAAACTCTGAGTGAGCTAAAAGGTGGATGACTATACAGGGTGGGATTTCCCTTGCCTAACATTAGCCCTCTTCAGGTTGTGCATCTCATCTGTGTTCATTATCCAAGCTGTTTGTCACCGGTGCAGGCTGATAGGGAACTCCAGTTCTCCTTACCTTAAAATAGAGGCTTGAAATAGGGGAATTAATTGCTCCCCAACAGTGCCCAGCTGTTTGAGTTACAAGAACGGGAATAGAGTCGATGAGTTCAGATGGGAACTGAGCTCTTGGGCATCCAGGTGAGTCCCACAGATAAGAATTCACACTGATACAAACAAGTATTTCCTGATCAGCTTTCTGTGCCTCTAGATTATATTGTTTCAAGTTGTAGGGACCTATGCTAAGTTCAACACAGCCGTGCAAACAGACTGTCAAGCTTGCAGCTTCAGCTTGAGCATTTCTGTTGTTGATCTCACTGTTTTTGTAAGGACTGTTTCTTCCTCCTCCTACCTTTTTGATTTTATTTTTTTTTCACACAGCAGCTATTCTGAAGACCTCCAAAATCAGCAGAGGTCTCTTTCAGATGTCTGCAGCAGGCTTGGCACCAAGCCCATGATGAACCCGTTTGGTAGATCTGAAAACACACCTTACACTTCATGTCATGCCCTGGGGGAAAGAGAGCACTTCTGAGCTTTAAGAGCAAGGGGAAAGCACTGTGGTTAATGGGGCCTTTTTGCGGTACTATTTGTGTCCACAACCCAAAGGAGTCAGTGGACCAGTGGTGAAGCACTTGAAGGGCTTTGCAGACTAACTGATCACCGGGCAACAGCTCAGGATCTGTAGTAATAAAGTGATTTTTAGACTTTACTGCCTAGAGAAACTGGTGTCAAATTTATTCAGCAAGACAAAGAACACAGCATCTGTTGCTAAAGGTGTTGTTCTTTGTCATTGCCTTGTAGGTAGGCTGATAAATATTAAAACTGCAGAATAATGAGGTTGACAAATACTTAAAGTAACTAACAGTTCCTTTCATGCTTTTGCACTTTACCTCATTTGATCTTCGCAACAAAATCCCTCTGCATAACTGCAAGATGATGGGGTCATGTTTTCAGGTGACTCCTAAATCCTCAGAGCACCAGTAAAATGTTTTGTCAGTGCCACCCCAGAGACAGCCAGGCACAAATCTGGTTAATGTGATTCCGGACCTTGTTTATCAAGAAGAAAGCAGAAATTTCAGGGAAGCTATTTCTGTGTGCAGTAGATTTGCAAAAAAGCTTCTTCCCTGCTTTTTCAAATACTCAGTGAACTTTCCCCACATACCTTCTTGAGCATAACAAAACCACTGGGTATAGCAGCAATACCTGTTTTTCCTATTAAAAAGCTATCATAGCTTTGTGGAACGAGAACTATAAATCACAAATACAACCGTGTGGCAAATTCATTCATGGATGTGACTCCTATGGTCCTTAAGCAAGCTCCCTACCTCCTGGTTGCGTGGCTTATTCACATCTCAGTCGGCCTCCAGTAGGAACAGTATGGGGGAACACCAGGAGATGGTTCAGCTTAGTGTCCTCATTGTTCATCAAGAGAAGCATGCTCCCTCAGAAGGGAGGGAGCACATTATTTGCAGCTGGTTTTCTGTCAAGAAAGCTTCTTGAGTATTCATTCCTAAAACACTCTCAAACACTGGCATTGGCATGTGTTTCCTAGGACATGTGTGCATTACGTGTACCTGTCTTTCACAAAGATGGCTTGCAGATGTATGTAGAGGGAAAATGGGTTACATCATTCTGAGTCTTTTAAATATTTAGTATCAAATGAAGCTTGTAATATGATGCTTTCTATTATTTAGGTACAGGCAATTAGCTGCTGTTAGCAACAAAGGGTGTCAGGACAGAGCCTGAAATAGGATTTGGAGTTCATATGAGCTTCCCTGCGGTGTGGCCGCTGATACTGGGGCAGTGAAATACCCAAGAGAGAAGAAATAAGAAGAGGTTTATTGAATAAAAGTGAGGTGCTGAACTTGTTTCAAAATTTTGGTTAATATTCTAAAAACAGGACTAATGCATTTTTGAGATGCTAAAGAAATATGTTTATTAATGTTGTATGAATACCACTCCTACTTATAAATGTAAAAATACCTCAATTTATTGTATTTCCTGCAACCAGTAAAGATAATACAACATCTAAAACAAAGACAAGAAAAGAAAAGCCACCAGAGGCTGGCTTTATTTCAAAATAGTTTCAGCCTTTCACATAAGGAAACAGAGAAGGAACCATTGTCTTGTGCTCATAGCACAGGGCTGACTGTTAGACTAAAAGGTTTTTCTCTTCCATCTCTACCTGTCCCAAGACAATTTGTTCCCTGCTTACCTGTCCATGAACTTGAACCCATATTTTCTGTGTGTCTTCCTGAGCTAATTTGGGTCTCCTTCTGTAGCTGGTCAGTGAGCCACATGAGATCCGTGGGAACTTCGAAGACCTCTTTTGGCTGAAGGCAGCCAGGAGTGTTCAGACCTCATTTGGGAGAGACTGATGGATGGATGGGCAGACTGATCTGTGATATACTTGTGAAATACCTTTTCCACCCCATGTGGACCTGAGTGTTATTTTGGGAAGGTATCTGACACATAGTGATCTCCAACAAGGGAAGCAGCTATTGCTTGGGCTCTGGTGCAGCAAACTTCCCTTGCATGGGCTGTGCACGCAGGCAGGGCTGTGAGCACTGCTAAAATTTTAGCCACTTGAAATCACTTTCCTTTTTTTTTTGACTGCTACAGTCTTTGCTTTTAAAACACTGTTTTAATTCAGCTATAACATTTCTGCCACTCCTGAGGACTGTGTGTGTGTGTGTGTGTAGTGGGGGACTACATATTTACAGTCACCAGGCTCACAAGCTCTTGCAGCTTCTTTCTTTGACTACAAAGGAGCTGTGGGTGGCCTTTGTGCTGGGAAGCCGTCTGGCTGTCCCCCTGAGAGCCACCCACATCCCCCAGTGATGGCCAAGTAGAAGCTGGGGGGCGGACAGCGAGCTACCGAAGCCTTTGAAGGAAGGATCAGAGAGTTTCTGCAGTGACGCTGTGTGCGAAGGATGCTCAGTGCCACCAGGGCCACCAAGCAGTGCCCATGGGTTCTGGAGCTCATCCTGTGAGAGGCCACCTCTGCAGTTTGGGAGTCCTGGACAGAGGTGCATCCGAGAGGCTATCCTTCAAAAACTCCTGCACAGGGAAATGGGAAGTCACCCTTGAAGACAGTGCAGGCTAGAAGTTCCCTGGGTACCATCTCTGCAGCACTAGGAACATCTTCCACACTAATACTTTCATCGGGGCACTTGCCGTCATTCCCCCAACAACAGCTCCTCTCTTTTATTGATCATTGCTTTCCAAGGAGCAATTAAGTGAAACATTGGTGCAGAACAGTTTCAGAGGAGGGAAGAAGTCCATTTTCACAGTATGTCTCCTCAGTAGAGGAGTTAGTTATCCCAACAGAAAATGTCTGAAATATGTGCTTAACTCTTCGGTCCCTGTAGAGGCCAGCAATTTGCTATGGTTTATGGATTAATTAGATTTTACTTCGGACCCCAGGGCTATTGGTAAAAACTTCAGGCTTTTTACTGAGGGGTTTAAAGCTTACCTTCTTAATAACCACACACAATGCAAAACTCCTTATTCAGTTCCTTAAGCATGCAGCAAAATTGCAAGTTACAAAACCAGCTTTTATTTATGAAAACAGCAGCATAGTGGGTGTTGTGGCCAACATTTTAACATACACAGCTATTTTCTCATGTTCTTTTGAAGAGGATAGAAGGGAAGAAGCAGCAGCCTCTTTTCCCTCACGTGGCAGGCAGCATCTCCAGAAGGCTGAGGGGAGCGGCCCAGCACTGTGTGCTGGGGGCAGCTCTCCCATGGGACTTTCCTGGTCTTTGCCACTCCTCAAACAGGCCTTAGAACAAGTGTGTTGGTGAAGGGTCTAGAGGGCAAGATGTATGAGGAGCAGCTGAGGCCCCTTGGTTTGCTCAGCCCCGAGCAGAGCAGGCTGAGGGGAGGCCTCATGGCGGCCTGCAGCTCCCTCAGGAGGGGAGGGGAGTGGAGGGGCAGGCGCTGAGCTCTGCTCTCTGGGGACTGCAACAGGACCTGAGATATTAGCAAAAAGTGTGTCAGAGGAGGTTCAGTTTGGATGTAAGCGATCTGAGCAGGTGTGAGGTCAGGCGAGAAGGACTGGTGTGATGTGGCTGTGGGGCCCCTTAGAGCACAGAGGACAAGTCACAGCGCGGGGGCTGTCATCAGGGACACCAGCTGGTAGTGTTGCCACACTGTGGCCTTGGCCGTAGGTGATTGTGGCACATGGCTTCTGCATGCCATGGCTCGAGTGATCTTCCTTTCGCTGTCTGTGCTGGGCATCACCCAGAGGCCATAGCTGGTGGCTGACCACATGGATGTGGATGTGCACGAGCACATGAGGCAGTGTGCGGAGCTGCTGAGACAGGACATGTCTCAGCTGCTGCACAAGGTGGAGGAGAAGAGCCAGGAGCAGAGTGGGGTGGCCCCAGGAGCCCTCTTCTTCACTGCCTTGCAGCAGCGGCAGCACCAGGCCTTTGATGGCCTCCTTATACTGCTCTTTGGGCTCTGCTGGTGGCTCAGGAAGAGGAGCCGTGAGCTGGGCAGCAGCAGCAGCAAGAAGGGCAGCTCCACAAGTAAGGGGAAGGAGGAGGAGGAGGAAGAAGTCAAAGAACACAGTGACTGATGACACCTGTAAAGTGGGCAGAGTTTGGGCTGATTACCTCCAATGGCCAGCACCATACAAAGCTGGCATGTGCAAGGTGGTGGAGGAGCTGGTGGATGAGCTTCTTGGTGCCTGCCAAAGGCTCTCCAGGAACACCTTCAATCCACAGATGCAGCCAGCCATCGTCATGGGCTGCCTCTACAAAGGCTGAAATGCCCAGGAAGACAACATCCTCTACTGCCTGCTCATGCCCCTGAGGCCTCCCCCTGGGTGCCTGCCTTCCACCCAGAGGTGGGCACTGTGGGGGAGATGCCAGCGAGCAACCCCAGCCTGTGCATGGAGCTGCAGTGCACCTGCAGTAGGGAGAAGCTGATGGGGGACACGCTGTGCTTCCTTCACCACCCTGAGAATGAGCTGAGGAAAAAACAGGAACTCAGCCAGCTACTACCTGAAAGTAGTAGCTCCGGCTCCTACCTGAAAGTGGAGGAAACCACCGGCTGCTTCCAGATCTCACTGAAAACAGCCTGGGAGCTTCTGCCACAGTCATGCCACTGCTGCCTGACGATGCTGCCCTCCTTATCCACCGAATGGTCCAACATTTCTAGAAATATCAATATTTTAAATACATATCTTTTCATCAGTTCTGGACTCTGCTCTCTTGCTTTTCAGGGATGCCTCTCCAAAGCACTTGATTTCTCAGCACCTTCATGAATGTTAGCTCAGAAATTTAAGCACAGGTTGTTACTGCCTGGCAATGTAGGGCCTTTCCCTTGTAAGCATTCATCCTACTATGAAGGTGACATTCCCTTTCTGAGTCTTCTCTAATTAAAATGCTGTTATTTAATTAGACTTTCTCAACTTGCCCTCAGAAGTCATTGTTAGGAAGAGCATCCTCGGTGCATGCAGCATGCCAACATTAGCCAGTCTTTTACTCTCTACAGCTAAGTACCTAGAGCTTGGCTGTTACAGAAAACCATCACATTGATGTCAGAACAGTTGCTTGTCCTTCCTTCTGAGGAAAGAAAAGCAAACTCAATCTGAGGTTACACCATAAAAATGTATATAATAATAATAAATGGACACAGGAGAACTGTAAAAGGTTTATTATGCAAACAACTATTTTCAGAACAATCAGCCTATGAACTGTGAACAACTCTGAACAACTCTGAACCTGGAAGTGGGTGCCGCTCTTCCTGCTATCCCTGCGCTAGTGGGTCCTGCGCTAGGGTGCCAGCCCATCGCCTGCAGCTGTCCTGTCTGAGCCGCAGGTGCAAGTTGGGCAGTGTGGGGGTGCTGAGGGCTGCCAGTCGGGTGGATTTGGCATGGCCGTGGCAGAGGCTGCTGCCAGCCCGGGACTTGCAAGTGGACGCAAGGGAGGTCTGGCAGCCCCGGGAAAGCGCGCAGCTGCCGCGTTTCGGTGCATAGGTGGCAAGGCGGGTCCCATGAGAGGCAGAAAGTGGTACCGTGTGGGAGTAGGAGAGGCAGGTGGGCTCTGGCTGCTGCGTGCTGGCAGCTGGGGGGAGGCCGGAGGCTGTTGATTGTCCCTGCCTGCTGCCTCTGCAGCGGGGCCTGGCAGGGAGGGAGCATCCGTGCATGAGGCTGGATGGGCACCGCTAGCCTGGGGGGGGGCTTTTGCCTGGCGCTTTGGGAGAGGGGACCCTGGGGGGGCTGCTGTCTGCGTGTCTTCTTCTGCAGCTTTTTCCATCCCGTCCTTCTCCTGCCCAGCATCTGCTCCCCGCCCATGCTGGATGCCTGAGCTGCTGCTGCTGGGGCACTTTGCATCCAGATCCGCCTGTGTTGCAGGGGCAGCCGTGGCTTTCCTCTTCAGGGCGGCACGGCGATTGCAGTTGATGAGCAGGTGGGGAGAATACCTCTTGAAGTTGGGGTTGTGGTAGAGGAGTAACTAAAAAAAGGCAAAGGAGGAGAGTTAGTTGCTACCATTTCCCAAAAATAATAAAAAATCGTTGATTGAGAAACCCAGGTACCACGACTCGACAGATGCTTCTGCGTAGCATTAACATAGAGGTAAAGGTAAGACTACCCTGCTAATGTGCATCCTACAGTTGAAACAAGAATTCAGATATTGCACAGCAAGAGATCTTGCAACTATATTAAACTGAGTAGACTCCTCATAGCCCAATTTATTTATATTTCCACTCCATTAATTTAAACTCATTGAGTATAACCCAAATATAGTGTATCCACATTTCTACCACTCATCAATGCCACCTGACAAATACCTCGACACCAGCCTGAGAAAGACATTAAGTTTAGAACATTTACTGTCGTCCTCACCTCCTCTATTGCCAAGGCCTACTTTATTTAACCCCCCCTATCTCCCACTAGAATATCGTGAGTGTTGGTTCATGTGCGGAGCAAGTGATGTACCTTCCTATGAGCAGAAAATGCATCTTCTTCTGCCAGGAATTCGGGAAGCGAGGCAGATCTTTGGAAGTCCCATTTCATTTTGGTGAATCCGTACAGGTTAAGTTGACGAATGAAACTCTTCATATTGCCAGTCTCAAAAATTTTCTGCGGCCCGGTCCTTCCCAGCACTTCTACTTTAAACATTTCCTCATCGATCACAATACAGTTTCCACAGCGACCCCACCAAATGGTCTTAAACTCGTTGCTTTCAACTAGGTACCACAGTTTCTTTGGGAAACTGAGGAAGGAGAAGACATTGGTCTTGACAGCACGCTCCTCAGAAGAACTACCGCGTCTGCTCTCACGGTTATCAGTGGAAGCTGGGCAATCCTTTCCTCCCTCTATTGATGCTGCAGCACCATCAGAAGCTGCTCCTCCATCCTGTCCCGGAGGCTCAGCAGAAGGGGACTCTGAGGATTCAACCGGCTTGTCTGGAGCAGCAACGGGTGAAGTTTCTGCTGGAAGCGGCTCCCTTTTAATTTCTTTTGTCTCATCTTCACTGAAACTTCCGCCTGAAGCCATTTCAGTGGCCAGCTCGGTCTTCGTCCTGCCAGTCAGCAAGTGAGACCCAGCTGGTCTGTCTGGGCGTTCTGGTGGGAGATGCTTGAACATCACCGTGACACCCGCAGTCACCACAGTGACATCACAGTGGAACGGCCAGAGCAGATGTTGCTGCCCAGCACTTGTTGCTGGTGCTGTACCACGGGTGTTTCCACTCCAAAGAAGCACATAAAGCTGTGTTGAAAGGGGATGGCTTCTTCCCTAGACCTTGCTTCCCCTTCCCCGTGTGATAGCTCCCTTCTGGCCTCCTTGATGTCCCTCTACGTTTTCCAGCTGGGGAGGGAAATCAGTTGCCCGAGCAATGTGAACTAAAGAATGTAGCAATCTCTTCCTAGTTTCCTGCCACTCCTTGAAAATGCTCTGTGATTTCCACAGCACCGCTTCTGCAAGGGAATAGCTGTGTACCCAGGCGATGCTCCTCAAGGTCAGCAGTCTCCCAGAGGCTGCTCTGCAGGTCCAACCAGAATAAAACCTATACAGATTTTGCTGATGACATAACAGAGTAGATGTACAAGCCCTTGTTTCTTTGATTGGCTTCCTATGCTTTGATTTGATATTTTAGCAGTGTGGAAAGCAACTCAACAAAACCAGTGACGTTCTCCAAGCCTTTTAAATCACACCCCTCTCTACAGGGTCAAATGGGCCCCTTTTTGGAAAGGAAAGGTTCGATGTAGAGGTAGTGTCTGGATGCACTATGGATGGAATAAATCCTAAGTTTGCAAATCATACTAACTACGAGGAGATGTGAGCTCCCTTGTGTATAGACAGGCCTTGTGGCGAGATCTTGACAAGTCCGAGTGCCAGGCAATCACTGACGTATGAAGTTTAACAGGGACAAGCGACAGATTCTTCACCTACGTGTAGGTTGGGGCAACATTGCCTATGCATCCAGAGTGGGGGATGAGCAGCCCTGCAGCAAGGGATCTGGGCACTGTGGTCAGTGGCAAGTTGAATAGGTATCAACAGCGTACCCTGCGGCCAGGAGGGCCACCCATACCCTGGGCTGCATCAGGCACGGCATTCCTAGCCAGCTGAGGGAAAGGATTGTCCTGCTCTGCTCTGCTCTGCTCTGCACTGATGTGGCTTCACCTCAAGCACTGTGTGCAGTTTTGGGTGCCACAAAATAAGAAGTACATAGAGCTGTTAGAGAGCGTCCAAAGGAAGCTAGGGAAATGGTAAATAGAAGGTCTAGAGGGCAAAACGTGTGAGGAGCGGCTGAGCTCCCCTGGTTTGCTCAGCCCCCAGCAGAGCAGGCTGAGGGGAGGCCTCATGGCAGCCTGCAGCTCCCTCAGGAGGGGAGCGGAGGGGCAGGCGCTGAGCTCTGCTCTCTGGGGACAGCGACAGGACCCGAGGGCACGGCATGGAGCTGGGGCAGGGCAGGGTCAGGCTGGGGGTTAGGGAAAGCTTCTGCACCCAGAGGGTGCTTGGGCACTGGGACAGGCTCCCCAGGGCAGCGGTCACAGCACTGAGCCTACAGAGTACAAGAAGCGTTTGGACAATGCTCTCAGACACATGGTCTAAAGTTTGGGTGATCCTGTGTGGAGCCAAGAATTGGACTTGATGATTCTGGTGGGTCCTTCCAACTCAGGATATTCTGTGATCCTATGATCCTATGTTTCTGCATGCTTTTTGCAACTTCTGTGCTAGCTCAGGGCAGTATTTACCATTTCTCGCCCAGCATCAAATATGCAGCTTATCCTCAGGAGAAAGCACAAAATCAAATTGTTCCTATGTGAAAATTAACAAGGGCTCCATGGGGCTCCCTCCCTGCAGCTCATGCCTTGACCTAGATACGTGCTATATGCAGACTGGTGAGTGCCTGATGGTGGGCATCTCCTAGGCAAGAGGTGCAGCTTCCAGCAGTGGATGTCTAGGCCGATGGGTGTTGCTTGGCAGGTGACATGGGATGTCCTCACTGCAAACCACTCACCCACGCTTACCCGTCAAATTGAGCCTGTCTGTGGTGCCTCAGGAGCCGCTGGAGGCAAATGGAGCCTGGGAAATGCCAAAGGAGAAGTTAATAAGTGACACTTCCCTCGGAGATTGAGTGTCCTGAAGAGAGAGGTTGTGTTTGCACAAACGACCTCAGGGTATAATCTGTGTCTCTGAAAGAACTGCTGAATGCCTGCTTTTTAGCACAGAGCAGGTAGAGATGTCCTTCATATGTGCTTATTTTTTATGTTAGGTGGGAAAATGTAACTTTAGCCTTCAGCCAGCTCTATACTACTGATCATGGATAAGCCCCATGTCGGTGCGTGTGGTTACATGCAGCAAAGGCTTGTTAGAAGCCATCTCAACAGACAGCCATGTTTTGCTCTCTCCTAGAGTCACTGCACTAATTATTAACTAAGAAAAACAAACACAGAGTGGCAGGCAGAGGGAAGACAACAAGTAGATAAGAAGCAATTCTCCCATAGCTTGAACCTCTCGAAAGCAGGGCTGCAGCTGGATCTCCCAACTCTTTCTTCTCCAGCCCATCACCCCCCTCCAGCTCTGCTGACTTGTTTTCTGCCCTCTCCCACCCTGGGGCTGTTTTTTTGGCACTTCACAAGGAATGACTTCAGGAGCTGACCCAGCTGAAAAATAATTAACTTATTTGCCAGGCTGGTTTTCAGCTAGAGCAGCTCCCTTAGCCCAGACAGTTTCTCATTTAAGAGAGGGGACAGGAGGGCAGAAGTGGAGTGCAGGGTCCCTGTCCCCTCCCAGCTCCCACAGCCAAAGCCAGGTCCTGCAGAACTGCACCCCCAGATGCTCTTCTCCCAGGTGGGACCTTTCAGGACAGCTCACAAACAGAAATCAAAGGCTTTGTTCTTTGTCTCAATGTGAAAACAGGTTTCAGATGTGAAAGTGCACAAATCTCTGCACATGCTTGCTTCAGTAAGGGGTCTGCCTCAGCCCTTGTAGCAGACCTTGCTCAATACTTCATGTGCATGTCCCCAGAGGCAGCAAAATCTCTGTTTCCTGTGTGTGGGAGAACAAGGACACAGCGAGCCTGTGCTAAGGTGTAATCACAGTTGGCAGGAATGGAGCCGAGCTTTGTCAGTGCGTGGTGGTAGCTGTGACAGGTTACCAGTGCTTCTCTCCCAAATCTCTGAAAGGTATCACTGCTATTAACATTTCTGCAGTCTTGGCGCTCTGGCAACTGCACTGGGTGGCTGGGTGCAAAACCCCATGTGAAAAAACGCTGATGCCTAGGCAGTGAGAGTGTTTGAGAATATAAAGCTACCAAAACAATGTGTCCTGGATGATGCCGTGTAGCCAAGAGAATTTCATATGCAGAAACATGTCTGAATAATTATTATTTAGTCATTATTTCCTATAACAGAGTGAAACAATTCAGAGAAAAAAGACTTTAAAAAAAAATCAGCAAAAACTGCCCAGAACCAGGAGGAAAACACTTGTTTTGTGTGTGTAAGTGTATCACAGTACATAAAAGAAAGACAGCTCTTTGCCTCACCAGTGGTTTTTGTTCTCCCAGGCTTCTGTTAGGCCAGTTCTGATGCCAGCATGACCTCTTCATTTTGAAGGAACATGTAGCAGGGAAAAGCCCCAAGGACATCTGGGGCTACTGCAACCTCAGTGACCCATGGCCCACATCTGAGGGCATGGTTTAGATAAAATGAGAATGCGTCTGGTCCCTTTCCCAAAACTGAAACCAGTTATCCTTCATGAGCTTGGAAAATAGTTGGAACTGCTGCTTTTAAAGCCATGCCTTATCCATTCCAGCAGCTGTGTTATGGGTTTCTCTTCTGCCGTGTGTGTCCCCCTGGGCTCAGGTGCCTCTGGGCAGAAGCAGGAGGAGGTGGGCTCTGCAGCCTCCCCTTGGGGAGGGACTCGGTGTGCCTCACAGCCAAAACTGCACTGTGGCAATCTCGGCAGATATTTCAGTGTCTGTCCTATCAAGAAACCACCAGGAAAGGGAAGTGGGAGGATTATTTGGGGTCTACATCTGCTGTCTTTACTGTACATCCATGGAAATGGAACTGGGGCAAAGCAGAGCTCCAGAGCAGGACTGGTTGTCTTGTGCATGATATATTACCATGCCCCAGGGGCTCCTTTCACAGCTTTTCATTTAAATATTTATCCATGGATGCATCTGGATGTGACCCCCCGTCCTTTTGTGGCGGCTGGGTGAGGAAGAGAGCCTTTGGGAGCACCGGGAGTTTCACTTGGAGCTGTGCTGATGGCTTCGCATCAGCAGCACCTGGTTAAAAAATACTTGCCTTGCTATCCTGGGATCCCTCTGGACACAGTTATTCATCACTGGTGCTTCACAGAGCGCCTGTCAGGTTGTAGATTCAGCTCCTTAAGGCTGCTGAAATGAGGCATAAATCCGTGCAGTTGTTATCCACGGCTGTCGCTCCGCTTCTCCGCCGGCTCCGATGTCACGCTGACTTGTGGAGGGGGCAGGGACGGGGCAGGGCTGTCTGTGCGAATTCAGCAAGGAGCTGACAGTGCTGTGGTACGGTTTCTCTCTAATCTGGCAAATCCCATGGATGCTCAGGGTTTTCTTTTTGTCAGAGCTGTGCCCTCTTTTCCAAGTGGAAAAGATGACATATTTAGGTCTGCTCTCCAGAAGGACACTTTAAACTACCTACAGCTGACTGCAGTCCCCGAGTTTTCATGTGTGGAGCCACCAGCAAAGGAGTCATGGGTCTAAGGTATGTGCTGGCCTCAGCTCCAAGACATGTCTGAGCAGAACTGCGGCCTGACCCCTGCAATGCTCATGCCTGGAGCAATAGGTAGAGTGATGAGAGATGCTTGTGCTCCAGCCTCTCTGTTTGAGGAGCGAGGCTGGCAGATGGCCTGGGGCTGTGATTAGAGCATGTAGCACACTCACTGTGCCTGCGAGTGACAGCAAAATGCTCCCTTCCCCCTCAGCCCAGGTTTTTCCTGGGTTTGTTCTTGCATTTCAGATTCTTCACTTTGGACCAGAGAGGCAGCGCTTCTCCCCAGGGGCTGCACACCCAGGCTTGCCTCAGCTGCTGAAAGGCACAGCGTCTCACTCAGCAGATCCTGTGTGACGGTGCTGATGCTGCTACCTGGCCTCAGGTTCAGATGCAGCTGGGAGCCCTGGGATGGGAATGTGAGGTCTGTCTGCACCCAACCCTGCAGACGTACCTGGGGACGCCGCGTACCCGCAGCTCCCACTGCCTTCTCTGCTTGTGGAGATGAGTCCCTGAATGAGCCATCACAAGGCTTTAAATATAGCACAGTTTCCTGTGGGGATGAAACCCTCTGTAGCACAAAGAATTGGAGACCTTTCATGTGAATCTGAATCCAGACATTCCTCTGACAAACAAGCCCAGACTCCCACCGCCTCCACCAGTGACAGGGGCCTGATCCATGTTGTGAGGGTTTTCCCACTGCAGGAAATCCCACCTGGCCTGTGCACTTATTTTTAGTTGTGAGGGAAAACCTCTCTTTGCCTTCAGACAATGCACATCAGCGTGAATAAAAAGCTTTCCAGAAAGCCACCCAGCACCTGTTGCTTAGTGCTCAGCTGAAACACTAATCCCAAATTGGTGACTTTGCAACAGTCTCCATAGTGATTAATTGTAATTTGCAGACAGGGCACGGTGACTTGACAAGGGAAATTGGATGCAGAAGCAGGAAGACTTCTTGCTTATAAAAACTGTGGAGGGACACAGTTGATTCAGTGCATCTGTTCTGTGTTATTTATTGCTGCTGCACCTCAGCCTTTCCTGCTCTGTGGAAGGGGTTTGGGCAGCACCACAGGGCTGATGCAGAGATGGAGAATTCCCTCTGAAACCCAAATGGATGAGTTCATGCAAGACAACACTCGCCTACCTGCTGCATCTGATTCAAACGTGTGAGTGGGGCAAAGACACAGGCTGACAGCACTAGAGGATGAAAATCCTTGTGGTGCTGGCAGCAGCATGTGCTGAATGTTCATCCCAGGAGATGGGGATATGACATCCCCCTAATACCACTCGCTGCCCGTAGTGTGGGACAGCTGGGCAAGCTTCTTATGAGAATGATTCAAGGATGGCCAACAGTTATGGGGAAGAAAAGATCTCATAAGACAAGTTTCCTCCACTTATTTTGTCTTTGCAAACATCTTCTGGGAGACTCCAGCATCTATCTGCAGACACAGACAACTCCTCTTCTTTCCAGCTCATCCTTTTCTCTGGGTATTTTCCGCTTCCCAGATCATGGTTGCCAGGAGAGCAGCTTGCATGGATCGTGTCATCTTCAGGGAGTCCTGTCTCATCATTATTCAGTTACCTGCAATCCTCTGATTGAAGATGCTAAATCCCTAGCTCACAGCCAGATTAGAAAAGTGATTAGTTACCTGTGCATCCCACGTTAGAAGTATAGGATTATATGGCAATTAAAAGGGATCAGACTCAGCCTATTTAAAAGGATGCTGACATCTTAGAAATATTTTTACAAGCATTTTACACTGAGCCTCCTTACCTCAAATCTTTTCAGGCACGTTAAGTGAAATTTTGAAGTTGGTTTCTTAAAACCATTATGTTTTGTATTTCATGCTCAAGTGATTAGGGACAAGGAAGGCAAACTGCTGGCAATTACACTTGTCATTGAGGTCTCAAGTCCCAGGCAGTACCCTGGTGATGACACTGCTTAGGCCCAGGTACTAACCAGGAAACACGATAGGGCTACGTGGTTTTTCCCCCGTAAAAGACAAATTAACTGATGTGTTGGAGCTGCTTCAGAGTTTTAAAGATCTACTGACTATAGAATATTTTTTAACAGCTACTGATGTATCTTGAGGGTTACAGTCATGTATTCATGCATTCTTACTATATGTAAATGTTATTGTATATGAATATATAACCCACAGGTGTGGGTGTGTTACCTGATTCACCCAGGCTTGCACCACAATTAGCTTTTTTCTGTCCCTCAGTGTGTCTGTCTTCTCCAGTCATTTCTGCACTGTTGGCCAAGCTGAGCCACAGCATAGAGGGATGCAAGCAGTCACAGAAATCACATGGTTCCTTGAAGGTTCATGAAAATACACAGGGAGGTAGAGGAGAGAGCCTCTTATTGTCCCCACAGAAGGGCTGCAGATTGCATTCAGCGTGTAACACAAGTTGGATGCCCACCATGAGCACCACAGCCATGGGCAAGCTTCAGTCAAAGCCCACGTCCCATTAGGCTCCACAGACCCTAGCCATGGGACTGGTCTGTGGGCGGCCTGGCTTGGTTACTCCCACTGCTCATGCAACTACTCTACCACTTTTTCATGTAGTGATCTCCATCTCCACACCTCTAAAAAGCAACCAGCTACTTCCAGCTGGCAATTACAGTTGCCATCTTGATCCTTTTCAAATCCTACAAAAAATGGGGGGGGGGGGGGGGGGAAGGCCTTTTCTTTGTTTTCTCCTTTTTTACCTTTTATCTTTTTTTTTTCTTTTCTTTCTGTAATTCAGATTCTAAAAATCCTTGTGCATAACTTCTCAGTATTTCTCCCTAATCTATATTTATTGCATAAGCTGCTCCCTGGGGAGCAAGTAGCTGTGAGGCTGTAAGATGCCTCCTAGGGAGGCGGGCTTTTCCTGGTGATGGGGAGCCGTGATTCTAACAGTCACGAAACGGGAGATAAGATCAAAATTGACTAATGCCTTCTCTGTTGCTCATCAGGCCTCTAACTCAGATGCATATGCTGATGCTGACCAGCACAGGCTGCAGGAAATGTTCCTAACTGGCACCGAGGCACTTCATTTAGTCCATGAAATTCGTGAGTGAAGCTTCTCTCCCAGTCAATGGGGAGAGGCAGGCTCCTGCTCTGAGTCAGCCGATGGAGGAACATGACTGAAGTGATCTGAATTGCCCTCGGCAGGAGCCGACCTGTCTCTGCTGACTGAGGGAGGCGGCTGAGTACCTCGGTATATGTCTTCAGAGAAGTTGCAGCTTCTATTAAAAACTGCTTCTTTAGCAACGTTGAGTCAAGTGCACTCAGCCTCCTCTACAGCAGGCCTGTTCTCCTGCAACTTTACTCCTCGTATCAAGCATAGCTGTATAAATAATGCAAAAATAGCCCGTCTTGTAGCAAAAAGGCCTTCCAAAGGCACAGTGCTTGAAGACAGGACAACGGGAAGGGGCAGAAGGAACAAGCTTTGTTTATTCTTCTTTACCTGTTTTCCAGTACTTTTCCTTCTCACTTGTTTGGGAGGGGAGAAAGGGGAGAAGGTAGGCAGGCCCTGAAAGGGCTGCTGTGAGCAGTGACTTGCAGGGTCTGCAGGAAGCTGAGGAAGGAGAAACAGATCCCGATGGAGGAGGTCTAGTAAGGCTGAATGAGGAGGAGAGTCCCCAGGTGGTTGGTTTTGTGGCAAGTGCTGGAAGTGTAAGGCTAGGACTAGAGTTAACAGCAAGACAAAGGCTGCATGAGGCCTTGAGATGAGACCGGGGTCAGTGAGGTTGCTGCAGCAGGAGTGGAAAGGGGAGTTATGGCAGCAGGAGGTGGGACTGGTGTGGCAAGAGGGCGAATATGGATCAAGGATGACCTCTAAGAGGAGAGAGGGGATTGTGTTTTTCAAGATAGGGATGTAGCAGAACCTGGAGCGAAAACTGAGAAACCAAAACCATAATTTCTTTTCACACATGAAACCAGAGTACCTTTAAGAAAGAAACACACGTACACCAACCAACCAACCAACAAGCTCAAAAGCACAAATGCTATGGAAAATTCGATAGTCCTAGCAGAGTTTTCTCTAAAAAGACACCTAATGATGATAGACATGTTAGCACCATGAGCAGACATCTGTCTTCTTCCTGATAGGCATCTTTTGAGAGAGAAATGGTGTGCTTCTCCCACAGCACTGGCACCCAGAAACATCTGAAACCCACACCCTTGTCTGGCCATTCCTTCCTGTAGGAAGGAGCTGCATATGCATTGAATGCCAGCAATCACTCTTGCATTACAGCAGCAACTGAAGAGAACAGCATGGGGTTTACTGGGCAATAAACGTCCAGCTGGCACATTATCTTGCTGTGAAGTGTCAGACCGATGACCCAGGGACACCGCTGTTTTACAGCAGTCATTCCCGGGGAGAGAAGCCAAATCAGCCAGGAGATCTCTCACCCCCAAAGCGCAGTGGGATACCAGTCCCTGAAATATCTTGCGGTACAAGTAGAACTGGTGTATTGCCATGCTTTAGGCTACAGGATCATCCTCCCTCAAATAGAGAGAAAATAGCAAAATAAATAGAAGTATTTTCACTCAAATACCAACTGGAAGAAATCAGTGCTGCTTCACTGAACTCAGTGGACTTAAAGTAACCCACAGCTCACCACAGTCATGAGCCAACAGATCTGATCTTGGACTCAGGCTCTGACCCAGACTCAAACATAGGAGATTTGTTTTTATTGTTGTTTGTTTTAACTGCTTACTTCAAGAAATGGTATAGAACTGTCTGGGAAAAAAAAAAAAAAAAAAAAAAAAAGGATTAGGAATGGCTCTTCTTGGATGAGGAAAGCTAATGTTTTTTTTTTTCTATTTTTGTCTTTCCTTTTGTTCTCTAATCTCTTGCTCTTGCTAATGGTTCTAGTGGTATAGGTTGCTCTGTGTGCCACTTGAGGATAGAAGGACTGCTCTTATCACATGTCTAAGGTGTCACAAGGCTTGGCAAAAATCCTGGTCTTCAAGGGTTGGTGTTATTTACATACATACGTCTTTATCTGTCCTTAAACTGATGGCTGGAGTATCTGTGAAAATGGTTGCTTCTGCAAGAATTTAGGAAGTTTCATGATTGACAGTTTTTAATTCATTCCTCCTCCCCTCTCCCCACATAATTAGTGCAAATCAGGTATATAACTATATTTTACATAAAATTAATATTTACATTTTTAAAATCACGACTTCTTAGACCCTAGCTAAGAGAAGCAAATATTGTGCCAGCTAGTGGAGATACTCTCACCACTTACATGTACATCAGGATCTGGGGGAAGGTATGAAAGGGGGTGAAACAGGGGGGTAGCTCGGGACATTGCAGCTGTGCCTGTCTGCAGCATGCAATGCTAAGGGAAAAAGAACAGTCACGGGCTGTAAACTTGCTCCAAATGAAAAGCAGACAGCTAGAGAGGCAAAATTCAAGAAAAATACGTGGACAACCAGAGCAGGGCAAGATACTGCTCTGTTGCTAGGTGATAGATCTGTTATCATGCTAATGACAATAAAAGATGATACTGGTACCAATAAAGCATCTTTCATCTGAGAATTACCAAGGGTTCTCCAGACAGCAAGGCTGTATTATTCCCATTTTCCAGAGGCACAGACGGAGATGAATTGATTTGCCAAAGGTCACCCAAAGCATCACCGACGGATTTCAGAATACAAAATTGTCCTATTTTAGTTCTGTTAGGCCAATGACTGTCATAAAACCTTTCTTTGCAAGCAGTCCCTCCCCCCTCACCTCATCAATCACCCCCATGTCCCGCTCTCCTGAGGGGACATCCTCCCCTGTCTTGTTTGTGTTTCTGGTCTTGTTTAGATTACAAGATCTTCTGGCCCAGGAGTGTGGTTTAAAAGGGACTGAAGGGCAGAGCAAATGCATGGGCCAAACTGTGCTGTTCTACATACATACCTGGCACTTCTCTGTCCTCTGGCACTGGGAAGTAAATACGCTGTGATAGGCCTGAAATTTTCTTGTCAGATACAAGCTTGTTTGCCCCAGGCCCCTGACTTATAACAACAAATGGTGTTAAGCACCCATTTCTCCTGGATATTCTGACCAGCTGTGACTTCTGTGTGAAGGACTTCTAGGTTGCCCCCCATGGCTTTGTGTTAGACAGTTATCTGCATGGAAGGCCATGAAATGCCAAGGGGCTGTATTCAGAGAAATGCAAATGCTCCTGAACCCACTGACAAACAGCCTTCTCTATCTGCACGTCTCTTCCCAATACTGGGGCTCCTTAGGCATGAATCAGTGAAGACATGAGTCAGGTGTGATTTTGTCTGTCATTGTTTCCCGTTGGAGATCGTGAGGAGCACACAAGTGAATCTAAATTCTAGCACTTGTAGGAAAACAGCATTTCTGATTTCCATCTGAAGAACAGAATTTCCATGATGACGAGGAGTAGTCTCCAATTTGCTGATGAGCTGATACAGTCTAGCAAGGACAGCGGGGCTAGAAACACAGAGGGGATGCCTACATGAGTGATTTTACTCTGAGTCATTGTTCCCTCAGGGGTCTGGGCTGTACATATATTCCACCAGGTGTTTCCTATGGTGCTTCCAAAGGTACACCCCCAGCAGTTCCCACTATATCTAAAACCCAGGCTTTTAAAACCTGTATTTCCCTTTCCTCATGTGTAAAATAGGGATGCATCTCTTTTGTCCCTGACTGTCACTGTGAAAATTTAGCTAATCTTTCTACAATTCAACAGAGATGCAAATTGCAAACGCAGTAGGTGCTAAGCATTTTAATGACTCCTCTCTCCTGTTTTTCCTACCTCTCAGAGTCTTGGCAATTTTTCTCAGTCTCAAGTGTTTCAGCACAGGAGGACACAGCCCCAAAGCAACTGAAGCACAGGAGACACACAACAGCTTTGTGGGCTTTGTTCAAATTATGTAAAAGACTAAGACAATTTAAAACCTCAGGGCATGTCTGTAAAATAGATCCTACTGGAGTGCTAAATCGTCCAAACTGATGTAAGACTGCCACTAACTAGCTAAGAAGAAGTCCCAGCCCAGTAAAACATTCATGTGCTTTACTGGATTGGGCCTTTTTCCCCTTTCCATGGGAAAAAAAATAAAAAAAAAAATGTGAAATGGCACTTTTTAGGTAAATGCACACTCTGGCCAAGTAGAGATATTAGCAGCAGTGGAGCGTGGAAAGACCAGCTAAGGAAAACCCTGCTGGCAGCCTCATGGCATTTGCAGTGTAAGTACTGCTCATAGATTTCATGTTATGCTTGAACCTGGTTTGCAGGGGAGCCTGAAAGCCCTGAACAGGATTAACTCCTTCTAAAAGGTGGAGATGCCGGATGGATGGGTAAAGGCTGCTCTGCTTGAAGCACTCCAAAATGTTGCCTGGATGTTGCCTATCACCTTTGCAGGTGTTAGCTCAGTTCTGCAGATAACAGCTGCAAACAGATGTGGTGTTTTGGTGAGCTGCGTCCTTTCCATTTCTCCAAAGATTGAGTGACTTATCCCCATGGAAAGACTGCTGGCAGCAAGGCTTAAGTAGGTAGCATTTTAGTCATTGAATCTGGTGAGGGAATCAGGCAGTCACCTCTTCCAGCAGCTTTCCTGACTCTGGAGTTTCCAGCTTCATTAAATGCCAGCGTACACCACTCCGTGGCCCAGGGAGTGTGAAGGGGCTCGTCCCAGCTAAAGACCCTTTAGAGAGACACTTGTTGCTTTAATGTATTGCGTGAGTAGATGACATGCCTGGAAGACTCAGTCAAGGACCTTAGGCAAAGAATTTAGGCAAAGCCCTGCGCAAATATGTGCTAGGAAGATGGCTCTTTTCTGAAGGATACTGCAGCCTATAGCAAATGGAGAGGGACAAAGTAACAAGGAGTTAATTTTGGTTAGCGCAAAAAAACGTCATCTCGGCATCCAGTGGCCAGAAGCCATGCCTAGTTTCTGCAGGCCCCGCAAAAGGAAGGGTTTATGTGGGGGCTAGGAGGAAAAGGCTAAATTAGTTTTACAGAGAACTTCCCCTCAAGTACCACGGGGAAATCAGGCAGGGCCTGCTTGCTAATGCAGCACATGTAGCTCTCCTGGCAGCCTCCTCGGAGGTGGGAGATGGCCCACCAGCACCGAAGGGAGGCAGGAGGCTCGGGCAGGGCCGCCAGGCCTCGCGTGTGTGGCGTCGAGGAAGGGAGGCAGGGCCGGGGGGTGGGCTGGCTCCTACGTTCATCTCCCTCCGCTCCCCACGGGGACCGCGTAATATATCAGTCTGCTTTGCATCAAACAGCTGTCTGACAACAGCCTTCCTGAAAGCGAAAAGGAAAAAAAAAAAAAAAAAAAAAGAAAGAAAAAAAAAAAAGCAAGAGTCCTTAAAATTCAGGCTCTGGCTCTTGCTTTTGTCAATTGTCCTTGTCAAAGCCCATTTGTCAGAGGCTGTGCTCTGCAGGCTGTCACGTCACACAGCTCGGCACCCATGGCTCCTCCGCTGTCCCACAATAACCTTCACAGCAGATGAAAGACTGAGCCTTTCTTCCTCCCCATCTCCTTGCTTTTTTTCTTTACATACCAACACTAATTTATTAAACCAGAATTTATACAGAAAAATTCCTACAGTCACATGAATGTACTGGCTTCATGCATGGTGATGCAGTAGGTCTAGATCTGCACTAGCATTTTAAAAGAGTCCACAGCAATAACACAGAAACAAAGGATACACTAGAAAAATAATCCCGGGGATGGCATGGATTATAAAATGCTGCCACTTGTTTCATTGACTTGTGTCAGCCTCGCATGGCCACACACATGCCAGCCTGCACTGAAAGACAACTTAAAGGCATTATGGTCTCAGCTTCCCCAGCAAACGATGGCCCCTGGCAAATGTTTCTGAATCCAAATGTCTTCTGTCACCAAAGACTGAAAAATCCCTCCATGGTACATCGTGCATCTATCTGCCTCTGGCTAATTTCTGCTATCTGTTTATTATTTTTGTTTCAGATCCTCGTGTTTTTCTGAGCATGATAGGTACAACACAGGCGTAATGACATTTTCTGCGAATTCTGCATTTAACAGAAGAATGCAACATTGCTCTGGGTAGTTTGTTTGTTTGTTTGTATGTTATGATGGCGATTTCTTCCCTTGGAGGAGGAAGGATGCAAATTCCAATGGCTCACATAATTCACTGTTTTCTTTTTATTTTTTAAGTCACAAATTAAAGTGGGAGGTTCTGATACTACACACTCTTACTTTGGGTCGAGTTCCTACTAATTTACAGTTTTGTCTGTGGAGTAGCCCAGTGCAAATGGGATGTCTAACCTGGGTGGAGCCTTTCCAATTTGGCATCAGTGGATCGTGTGAAATCTCAGCGGAGAGACCTGCAGCACCATCAAGCCACGTGCAGTGATCCTGTTAAAATCACAGGAAGGCTTGCATAAAGACTGAGGACTAGACACAAGATGGATATAAACCACCTCATCAGAGCCAGCATTGTTGGCACTGAGTAGGAACATGGCCTGAGCACCAGGTGGCCACAGGATGACCCTACACGTGTAGGGTCTTCCCTTTGGCTGACAAGACCAGGTATCCCTGTACTAGCACAAGGAATGAATTGCTGTGAGGGCATCTAGTCACAGAGATGTGTCTGGCCGAGCTCCTGTGAGCCAGGCTGAGTTGATTTCCTCACAGCCCTGTTTGCCTGCCAGACCCCTCAGAGCAGTGGCTGTGGGCTGGGTGGCATGCCACTCCTCGGCCACCAGTCCTCTCCTGGGGGCTGATGCAAATTGCATCAGACCAAGGGGCACACCACCTCCCCTTCTATCCCTGCAACAGGGATGACAATTTCCAGACCAGGAGCAATAAACTTTTAGATCACCCCACCACAAATGACCAGGGGCTGGCTGGAGGCAGCCTTGTTTATCAGTAATTATTTCTGGTGTAGGTTTCTTTCCCAAAGCCTCCATGTGGAGGGCTTTTGTCTTGTGCAAGGTGTCACTTCCACAACCAGGAGGTGACAAGCCCAGCATCCTCCCTGCTGTGTCTCTGCACCAGGCTCCTTCACATCCCCAGTGACTCCCAGGTTAAACTGCTGCATGCTGTGCTTTTGACAGCACTGTATGGCATCAAAAGCCACAGAGGCATCTTTACCAGACCAGTTTATGGTGTTCCTCCTCTAAACATCACATGTGGAAAAGCTGTTTGCCTTCTGCTCAGCAGAGGGGTTTTTAAATAAAATGGACTCTCCATCTTAAATACATCATGATGTTTGTAGGACACATTGGTATTACAAATCCCACTTGACATGAGTCATTTCAGGTTGTAGTTAAATAAGAGTGGCTATATCTTTCCTGCAAGCATAAGTCAGTTAAATATACCCTGTGGTTACTGCTTTGAAAATGCCTTAAAATCAACTTAATCTGATCACAGTCGT
Organism: Anas acuta; assembly: GCF_963932015.1. Classification (NCBI taxonomy): domain Eukaryota; kingdom Metazoa; phylum Chordata; class Aves; order Anseriformes; family Anatidae; genus Anas; species Anas acuta. Next base: position 96,022,194 of record NC_088979.1, on the reverse strand, counting down.
GACAGTCACATCAGAATATCCAGCTGCAGAGCACGCCTGCATGGAGGTCAGTCCCTGCACATCACTGGCAGCAGGACTTGCTGTGAAGAGAGGTGGGCTGCCTTTCTGAAGCCCCTGCAGCAGCCCCCCTGGCCCTCAAGCTGCTCTCACTACTTCTCGGGCTGCTGGCACAGAAGCAGATGCTGATGCCTTCACAGAGACATGTCCAACACCACCGGTGTCCAAATGGAGGACAGAACATCTCTGCCTTGGACTCACACCACATGTTTGAGCTATAAGATGTGCTGTTTCCAGCCATGGATCCAGTCCCGGTGCCTCGGCCTCCCCAGTATGCAAACTACACCCTAGCCCCAGCTGTGAACCTTTTCCTTTACAATTTACTTCTTCCAGAGCTCTGCAAAGACAGCTCAAGACACAGAGAGGCTTTGTGAGAGTTTCAGAGCAAACTGCTGTTTTTCCATAAAGAGAAAGAACTCAGGTCATAGATCTTTGCAGAAAGAGCAAGTTCCCCCAGTACTGGGCTTCTCGGCTTCCCTCCGACCTCCCTCCGGAGGCTCAGGTTGCACGCTGGAGCCTGAGCACCAGGTTCATGACCTGTCTTCTCAGGTCCTGTACATTTGTCTCTCCTCGCTACAAAAGCCAGCTCAGCCATAATGGGGACCCTTTAGGTCCCCCTGGGGGCCCTTGCATACCCAAACGTCCCTGAGTGACCTCATTTTGGACCCCCATGCATACTCCCATGGGTCTGGGAGCCCCATTTCAACTCCATGCTGCCTCCCAGGCCCTGCCCCAGCCAGTCCTAGCTCACTCACTGGGCTTCATGGGTGGGCCAAATGGGAATGATTTTACCTGTTGGCAGGGCTAGTTTGATCTTGGAAAACACATTGGGAGAGCTGGCTTTCAGATTTGTCATTTTTCCTTCCACACTGTTCACTCACTTGCAAACAAGCTCCTACTTTTCCTTCCCTTTCAAAATTTAGTAACTAAAAAGGGGAGAAAAGTTGCTCATAGGATAGGGTATCTAATGCAGAGAATGAGCAAAGCCATTTGTTATCATCTCACCAACACTGTGTCACAGGCTGGGTAATACAGAGGAAGCTAAAACCCATTCGGCTCTGATGAAGGGTATAGCAACTTCCAGAATCACCACTGACCATCTTCCTATCATCTGAGCCCCTTCTGGCAGGTTTAGAAAACATCACAAGCACTACAAATATGAGCATAGCCCCACAAAGTCTTTTGTTACCTTGCCTGGGAGCCCTGTTCCCCAGCAAACATTGCAGAACCGAGAGACAAAGGCATGCTGATGATGTTTATAAGCACAGCAAAATCTCCTTCCTCATTAAACAGCTGAAGCAGCATCCCAGTTTCCTTGCAGCTGCTGCAATCCCCTGTCACTAAAGGCTACCAAATCACACGAGTCTTTCTAGAAATCGTCAGGTGGGATTAACCCCAGCCCCTCTCACCACTGCCCTGGCTGGGGGCTGAGCTTCCTCCAGCCAGGGTCACCTCAGCATTGCCCCTGGTTCTGATCAGCTCCAGGGCTTGAGGCCAGAGTGTTTATACTCTTGCTGTGGGGGATTCCTCCTGCCAAATGCTTCACACACCAGCATGGTTTGTGCACTGCAGAGCAAGCTGGAAGCCAGTCAAGTCCTCTGTTCATCTTCCCGGAGCAAGAAGCAGCACGCTGTCCACCTGGCTCTGTCATAGTTCATGCTACTGTGGCTCACAGGGAGGAGAGCCTGCAGGATGGCTGGACCCTTTCCAGTGCCTTTTGGTGACACAAGGTACAGCCACGGCTCTACCTCCCCTCTCTGCTCCCACTGCCCTCCTGCAGCAGGCTGGTAGCTCAGGCTGGCACGTGGCTGTTGCATGGCTTCAAAGGGATCGTGCCAGCATGGTCCTCTGAGAGCCCCACAGGCACCTACAGCAAACCTGGTGAATTTGCAACGTCTTTATGCTCCTGCTGCCTCCAGCAGCAGGCTCGCTGCCCTCCAGTTGCTCCATGCCTTCCACAGGGGAGGATATCAAACAGTCCTGGTGGGAAGCCACCAAGAGCAGTAGGAAGATGAGCACAGTCCTAGCATCATTTTCCTTGTTATGCTCATAGCCAGCCTCTTTCATTCACCAGCTAATTTTTAATGGCTGACATTACAGTCATCTATAAAACTGGGCACTGAGCAGACTTTCTGCACATTGATGACTCTCTCTGAGGGTCTGCTTTGTCCAATGAGTAAAGTCTATTGTGCAGAGAGTGTTTACTGAAGAAGTAGCTGGTCACTCTAGAAAAGAAAATTCATTATTCCATTCATTTAAATTATTAAAATTATTTATGAAGCCTTAGGCTCATAAATGGCAAACATACAGCCAATAAATTGTGTTTTCTCTCATGCAACTCTCGTATTGTATGACACACAGATCCATGAACATTACTTCTTGGGAAAAGTGGAGTGTGTTTCTACTATCATCATGATCATCTAAGTCACAGAATGGCATTTGGTTGCTCCTAAGTGTGTTATAAATATAGCCACCTGCAAGGTCCCAGAGCTGATCTGTGGATTTTCCTTCGGCTCACAGTAGGAAAGAGGGGCCAGCAGAAACTCTGAACCCTGAGTTCCCCTGGAGTCTGGATGCATTTATGACCACTGATGCAATTGCACTCTCTCTTTCACTGTACGTACAGAAAGAGCTAGACGTAGACTCCAACCCCAAGCTCTTCTCAGACCCTCTCCTACTGAGGCTAAGGGTGTAAATCCACTCCTAAAAATAAATAAATAAATAAATAAATAAATAAATAAATAAATTTGATTAATTAATCAATTAATTTAAAAATACTAAAAAAAGAAGCTTCAAACTCCAAAAGTCAAATGTAAGCTTTCTTCTGGCATGGAGTCCCTGGATGAAGTGCTAAGGTAAAAGAGCAAGAAATGATGCAGTACCAAGTGATTGCTGGCATTTGGCTGCATTGTTGAGTGAGTTTCACATAAGTCTATTTAAACCAATTCCATTGGGAAACAAAGATCATTAATTTGTCCTTCTGTACCTGAGGGGAAGAACTGATGGAGCCGCTCTGAATCACAGCTCAGTGGATCTCCTGTCATTGCCGTGCTGAAGAGTGGATTAAGACCCTACCTGTCTCTGAAGCCGAGTCAAGACACACTTACAAGATGGCATCTTACAGTGAAATTCATTTTGACATATATATATTTATTTATACAACTATATATACATATACATATACGCATACGTATATATACACAGACATATTAAGGGGAAATGAAAATACTCTATGTCAGCTTCTTACAAAAGGACGCGTTAATTCACATATGAAAATGTCCTGGCTGTTCAAGTGAAGCCAGGATGCTGACTTAAAAACCCACCCCAAACAAAGAAACTCTAGCAGCTCTTGAAAAGTCACAGACGCGGTCAAAGGCCCTCATGTCTTATTATTTCCACACACACGTTCGTAATTTCACTGGGCCAATTGCTTTTGATTGATTTCACTTCTCTGAGACACCGCACATCTGGAATTATTCAGGACGTTACTGTATATAATGTTATGCTAGAATAATTGTTCCATTTAGCTTTATCCCCTCTGCTTACAAAATCTTAGAGGAACTTAAAATGCTCTTAACATTTGTGTGTGCACATTGGCCTGTTTGGTTTATGAGTCTGAATGACAGCATGAAAATGACACGCGTGTAATACTTAACCAAAGGCTGACTCTGTACACACAATTCGGGAGAATTCTGATTTAATGCTCTTACAGCAGTGTTAATGTTCTTTAGGTATATGTCTTCTTATGATCCGTGCTTTGATATCCTCATTTGCACAGCCCAAGATCTGGTGCCAGGATTCCGCTCTCTGAGCTCTGCAAGCCTTTGCTTGCTGCGTTAGGGACTTACTGTAAGTAACAGCATTGCAGATCCACCCCGGGATTGCACGCTGTGTCCTGTCCAGCTTGCCTGTCAAGGAGGTTAAGGAAAAAATGTGCTGGTTTAATAGACAATGATGCATACCTCAGCTTATTTATAGAAGAACAGGAAAAGGAAGATACAAAATACACAGAACAAATCTCCTATGGTGACGTAGGGTTAACTTCTGCATAGTTAGAGCTGAACTGACCGGAAGGAAAAGGGTGTTTGCACTTGCTATAGATTGTGTGCGGTGAATGAGGGTGATGTCAGGGTACTTGTTTGGTATGTGTATTAAGGGAAAAGAGATTGCTCACGCCTTGCTATGGGAAATGTTTGGATTCCCCAGTCTGTTTTTCTGAGTGTGTCTTTGGAGGACAGGAAAACCTCCCTGAGCTCCAGCTTTCATCATAGAGAGAGGTGAACAGATACTTTACAAAGTGTCCTGAATGTGTCAGAAAAGCTGGCAAAAAAGATGAGAGAAAAGTCTGTCAATGGAATATCTACTGCTTTTTTTCACCATGGCATGGTCACTATTGCTTTTGATTCCTAAGGGCCTACCAACTATCCCCCCTCTAAAAGCAGTGTGAGTAAAAACTTTGTGTTATTTATAATAGTTTGGTGAAGAAAGAATGTCTATGAAGTCTCTTAGGAGATATAAATTGTTACAATTCCGTCAGTGTGGAAGAGGAGCCATGCCAAGTGAGGACATGCCAAAATGTTAAAGATTTCACTAACCATTGCCAGTTGCATTTTGGATTTTTTCTTCTTCCAAATTTAACCCCGTCACACTGAAAATTAACACATATCTATGGTGGAAAGGATTTCCGAAAAGGCCCAGGTGATAGCTCTAGCATACAGCTGACTGGCGTATTTTTGCTGACAATGTTTTGTACAACCATGTAACACAGAAATTGTTCCTACTGTACCCTTAAGAACTTATGCAAAGTTGAGGCTGGTTTAAGATGCACTGCTCGTGCCATGTTGTCACAATGCAATCTGTGCTGCTTTTTGTCAGGTTAGTTTGTTTGCAAAGCCCTGCCCGTTTAGCTGAGACCTGGGCTGGCTGGAGACTGGGTTTGTGTGACAGGGACTCCTTCGTACAGCTGAAGTTACATTAGTGAAAATGTATTTTATGGCTACTAAATAATCATTAGAGATGCACTGGTGGTTATGGGCACCTTTATGCCAGTACAGCTACATCTGCGTTAAGGACTGTAGAAATGCCACTATTTTGGCAGAAAGTGCACTGCTCATCAAAACTGTATTACCAGAACAGAAGGCAAGCATCCAGCAGCCATCAGGCTCTTTGCAGCTGATGGGCTCTCCCAGAGCAAACTGATGAAGCACAGGAAGAGGAATTATCCCTTTTTTTTCTTGCCTCTATTTTGAAAGGATTTGATTAACATTTAAATAAAAAGTTAAGCAGTTGCCCTGTGTTGTATATCATGCACATTTGCAACTACCTCCTGTTTAAGTTAGTTGACTGTTCAACCTTTTGCCTTTCTTTTTTATAGTTCTCTTGGTAGCTTCCTTACCTCATTAGGCTTTTGAATTCTGAAATAAAAACTCAATGCTTGACTTCTCTGTCCCGGGTCTGTTTTTAAAGCCCCTTTTGAGGACATTAAATCAAGATCAGAGCCAATAACATTCTGCTTTAGGAGCACAGAGTGACTATTTAAGGTGTTTGGGACCTCCATATGATCATTTATCATAACATTATTCCAGTTCAAATGCTTAATTATAGAATATTTTCAAATCCCTTTCCAGAAGCTCTATAAATACCTCAGCAACATCTAAAGACCAGTTTGTCTGCCAATAACTAAAACTGTCTCTTCATACAAACTAGCCTTTTCTTTCTCCTCTGCTAACACGTCTGTGTTTTGCAAGTAGGAGCCCATAAATGCTGTGTCCTTTCTTCGGTCAGCTTTTGCTGGGTGCCACCAGGGGCTGAGCATCATGCTTTGCAGATTTTGCTCTGTTTCTCTCTCACTCCTCCAAGGTGGAAGGCAAAGGACCTTCAAGGCAGGGAAAGGTGGAGATTGAAGTTTCTCCCTGTCCTCCTCCATTTGTGCTTGTCTCTGCTGTCCTCGCCACTTCCTCATCACTTAGTTCCTCATCACTTCCATCCAATGTGAGCTGCCATATGTGAAACGAGGGCACAGCACACTGGAGGAAGACGCACCTACCTGATGGTGTTGCACTCAGTCACAAGAAGAACAAGACAGTGTTGGACAAGTACCCCACAGATGTAAAGCTAGCAAAGGGAAATACTTCCCCATTAACACACATTTTGCCAGAACACAATGCCATAAGTATGACCGGGGCAGAATTTTTACTATGAGTCTAAACCATGAGTCAGACATGGAAAATAGCCATCGTTATCCCAGAAAAGATTCTGGAAAACATTGCAAAACATTTAGGATTCACCACCTTGGTCAACTGCCCACCCTCAGCCCTGTCAGAAGGGATTTCAAGACGCTTTTGCTTGAAAACCAGTGCCAGGGGGAGACATTTTGGGTTTATAAGCAGGGTGACTTTTCCCTTTCTCTTTCCTTCCTGTGCAAGCATAATGGAAATCTCACACAAAGTAAGAAAACAAGATTTTTTCTTCCCTTTCCCAGAGCACTGCAGTGAGGGAACCTGTATGCTTTGTGGCCTCAGGGCATTTGGTCCCCCTTTGGTCCCTTTCTGAGGTGGCTGAGACCCCACATGCACCTGGCTGCTCCAGCCCCACTGAAGATGTTCAGTGGTCAAAGCAAGTCGTCTTAAACCCAGCTTCACGGACACTAGCTCTGCTGGACTTACTTGTTTTCACTGTCTAGAGCACTGGAAAGCAACTTAAAAGCAGACATTTAACACATGGATGAGTGATATTTATAAGACTCTGTGTGAGACTGGGGCAGAGCCATGTATATATATTGGCAAATAGTAAATTCATTGAAAAATGTGGCCTCAGTATTTCTGGAACCATCAGTGGCTTTAGAACTGTTTGGGCTGGAAGTACATTTATTTTGGGAAAAGATTCATAAAACTGCCTGCAGGCTGGGAGACGGGATTCAACTCTCCTCAAGCAGAGGAAGGAAAAGAACTAATTTTACCCGCAGCCCTGTGAGTCCTTTCAGCCCGGGGATGGTGAGAAAAGGGGGATATTTCTTCTTACAGTTGTTAATACCCTAGCTTTTCATTTTGTTTGCTTTTCTTCCACAAGCCCAGAAATCAGCATTTTGCTGAGGTTAAATGGGTTATTTTGTGCAGAAAAGAATGCTTTCTTCTTTTTGTTCTTTTTTTTTTTTTTTTTCCCCAAAAAGAAGGGAATTTGAAAATCTTTCATAACTTAGTTCAATCCAGAGGGATTTTCAGTTGATTTGCTTTGTTTGGCTGATGTACTGAAAAAAAATCACTTTTATTTTCTTAGCCCTAAGCAGCATTCAGTGAGCTCTTTGGCAATGCTCTGTATCTAGTCTCATCATTTAATAGTGAATCTGAAGAATTAAAAAGATAAAGGAGCACTTTTTTCTCTTTCAATTATATTTACAGTTTAATTGCCGATCCTCTGCCTTTGACAGCTTTGCATGCCTTTAGCTGGTACAGTTGTGGCTGCACCCCTCCAAAAAACACACAGATAACATTTAACATACTATGCAATGTTTTCCTGCTCAGGATAATACAGACTCCAGATCAGACCTAAAATTAATACAGGTGTCTACCCTGAAATCCTTATCACATGACAGTAGTAAAGTAACAAGAAACTGGAGTGGCACCTATTATGAAACCAAATCAAAATTTCTATCATGCTCGAACACCAACACTGAGATTTTCAAGGTGATGTAGAGTAAGTTGAAACCATTTGTAGGAAAAGTGTGAGGTTAGAGTTAAGTATTTGCACCTTCGGTTGGTGAATTGTAGTCCTGGCACTGGGAAACTCTGATTTCCAAGTGAAGTCAAGCAAGTCATAGCAAGTGACCGTGCTTACAGGAATGGCTGCATCGACTACTTCGGCAACATAGTCTAAAATCTTTAAAATGTGATTGTAACCCAGGGCAAAACTGAGCAGTGGGAGGTGCACCTGGATCTCCATGGCCTGGGAAGGGTCCTGCAGTGCCCTGTAGGGCACATCTCACCTCAGCTGGAATCAGATTTTGGCAACAGTGCAAAAGTGCTACAAAACCTATACGCACTTACCCAACTGATACTGAAAACAAGAAGGATAAATAAAAACTAAAAAAAAATAAATCTAATAATCCTTCCTACTGCTCAGAAGATGTCAAGCTGCTCTGCTTAAAACCTTGGTGGCAGCTAAGGGAATGATACTGAAACCTCACACCCACCGCACTCCAACCCCACAAGCATTTTAAGATGGGGTTAAAAGTTCAGTGTGTGAGCAGGTCCTACTGATGCTGAGCTCCTTTATTTTGTAATTCTCGAGATGCTTTTACTCACCTTTCTGAGAGTCTAATGCCAAAATTTCTCCTAGTGGCATGACTTAGCAGGTGTGACTCTTTCTCCTGGGCTTATTCGTGGTCTTTTTAGTAATTTGCTGTGATTTTTCTGGTCAACTGTGTTGCACCTGGCGGGTGGAACACATCATCCCACAGACTGTAGAAAATGAGAGAGATGTTTGTGCTGAGCTGCAGAATAAAGAGAAGAAATAACCCTTGCTAGAAAGCCAAAATATGAGTGTGCTTGAGTCAAGGATGACACCATCTCCTGGCCCTATTTCGACTGGCTCTTTTCCAAGACCACCCACTTTCAATCCTTGGTCTACATAATTGGCCAGCACCCAGCAGACTTGCTTTAAATCTTTGCCCCTTTTGGTTCCCCAAACCTCTGCCTGACAAACAGCTTTAAAATTCCCATCAATAACTCTGCACTTAACCATAACAGTGCATGCAGGTTCCCTTTCTCACATGCGCTAGAGGACCTGGAAAGAGCACAGGTAATAATTCAAGCACCATCCGTTTTGGTGGTCCCCTCACACCTCCAAAAGAGGCCCCCCGGGTTGTGCTGGGGTCCAGAAATACCACCCGATAAGCAGCGACTTTCTGAAAGGCTCCAGCTCTGCATGCTCACTGCAAAACCACTCTGTGCGGTGAATAAAGTCCTAGAAAAGAAGGCAAAGCCTGCAATAGGAGATGTGGGGTGTCCTCAATTGCTGTATCAGCCTTTTTCCATGGCCAGGAGCCACCCTTGCACACCATGGGGAGGCAGGAGGCAGCTCCCAGGGCCTGGCTGCTGCATGGCAGCACAGGGTGAGGCTGGGCATGAGGCTGGGTTTCAAACTTCTACCACATTCAGTTAAATTCAGGATTTCATATTTTGGGTTTTCTGCCCAGAAAACATGTCTCTGTCTTTCTCTCCATCACTGCAGTAATATATGCTGGGGGACACGAGTGTACTGCTCAGCATACCGTGGTGACTTCACGGATGTCTAGTCACCTAATTGCAATTAAACAGTAATTTCCATTTCTGCCTAAGCACATTCAGTGTATAACTACATACCTACAGTCAAGATTCCAAGTCCTGTGGTGACTTTTAGATAACTTTAGGTTATTCCCACGTGTAAGAGTTCCAGGACTGAGACCTGTATAGACACAGAAACACTGAAAACACAAACACAGACTTAAAATACTGTCTGGAAGTTTTATTGCTGTTTTTGTATTAGCTTAACGTAACTCTGTATTCAGAACACATATGAGTTTGTGGGATGTAAATCTCTTAAAGTTGCTGACTGAAGAAGGGATCCCTCATACTCATCCTGTTGGCTATTTACTGGAGGCTTTAAATTGTAGGCAGAAGAGATTTGGACCAAAGTTATTTAAAGTTTCAGTGGAAAAAAATCTTTTCTGTTGAATATTCACTTAATGAAATAAGCATATACAGTTTCAGGCTATTGTTACTGCAGAAAACTTTCCTTGACAGCCCAAACTCTCCTTCTCCAACCTCCTTTCCTTTCAGTACTGGCAGAGACTAGAAGAATTTGGTACAGCCTCATATCTTTATCCAGCTGTGAGTTTGTCTGAAGGACAGCACGTCATCACTTTAAATCAGGTATGCATAATTCCTACCTATGAGCTGTGAATTTATTTTTTGTCCAGCCATGATAGCAATGAATAGCATACTGCTAAGGAAGTCTTTCTGGTTAGTAGCATGAGGAAACTGTAAAGACGCAGCTGGGATGCCGGTAACAGCTTTTATTGGGTAGGTATATAAACAAACACAGCTTAGCTCCATCTGCAGCTCTGAGCTGTGGTGCCTTCCATGGTACAAAACTGGGAAATGCAGCAGGAGGTCCCAAAGACGCCATGAACCCCACTCTGCAGTGCAGGACTGTGCCCAGGAGCTGCTGGGATCAGGTCCCTGTAGCTCGGTGCTCACCCGGGCTGGCTGTACCAGGTCCTGAAGTCTCTCAAGGCTTCAGGGTGCATGGAGACAGATTTCCAATGTTGTAGGGTTCAAGTTCAAGCAAAGCAATGCCTAAGCCCCTTGCAGTCCTAAATTAAAATAGGGTTAATGTTGAAGGAGCAAGAACATTTTACATACATATTCAAGCACACTAATATGTCCAAATTTGGCCTGAAGAAGGAGAGAATGGCTGCCTCCGCAGGGCTTTCCCATGTGGGCTTTGCTGGGGAGTGAGGTGACTTCAACACAAAGGCAGGGGATGAGGTTTTTACCCCACTAACACCACCCTGCCTGGAGGAAAGTAGTGGCCCTGGGCAGCCACTTTCTGCTGCCACTGTCCCTAATGGATGTTTAGGCAGCATTTTTACTGAAACAGACACTTTCTTACGGCATTTCTTGCAGGCAGACACAACCAGACATGAAAAGGGGCTTTTGAGGAAGAAAGAATGAACTTAGGTCAATATGAACTTTGGAGCTATTTTTGACATATTTTTTTTTAAATTAGAATAAAACGGGCTATGAGTTGCCTTTTGGAAATATGCTATCTTTCTACATACTCGCCTAGAATTTGAGTGGAAAAAGAAAAAAGAGAAAAAAAAAAATCACGATGCTTGTATTTTACCGAGGTCAAGTCTCTACATAAAGGAGAACGGTGTGAATGATATATATGTAAACAGACGGCATTCCCAATGTATGGACCTTCGAGTCCGGGAAATTAATGACAACTCAGAACCCCATTCCTCTCCAATTTCCTCCGCTAATGCACACGAACCAGTTGGAGCGCACAATTAGGAGAAGGCTGCCTGTTTCCAATTAGGTCAGAAGAGAGGACCTGCCTCTTTCCTAAATGAATTGCAGATAAAGCTTGCCAGGAGTGGGCCTCCTTCTGTCCATGCTGGCATAAATCAGGGACAGCAGCAGCAGCCTGCAACATCACACCGGGGCAAAGCGGGGTCCAGCCTGCCCCACGTATGCTGCCTGCCTTCCCGAGGGTCCCATCCTGCTCTGGAAGGGTGGCCATGGTTTGGTCTGACTGGCTTTGTCCTCCTTTTTTTTTTCTTTTTTTTTTTTTTTTTCCACCATTTTCCACCATTCCTGGGTTTATAATGCTTAACACATCTGTATTTCATTCCCTGCCTTCAGTCTGGAGGGTCGGTGTGGGGGGAAGGTGGTCTCGCTTTCAAAATCCTTGTCAAGAAAATGAAGGCGCTGGAGCAATTTGAAGGGGAATGGCAAGTTATTTTTGTTGACAGGATTTCAACAAGTAACAGTTCTGGCTAATTACACTGTAATTGAATTGGCATGTTAGTACGGACTTCGAGGGACTCTCTTTAGTTTTTTATCCATTACAAAGGGATTTTGAAATACGGGCTGTTTTGCTTTAAAAAGAGAAACAAAGGAAATAAAATTGAGCAATTGAATTAATTTGCTCAACTCCCTCAGGCCCAGGCAACAACAGTTACCACTGGAAAACCAGATACTCCCATATGAGGAGCACTCAGAGAAGCTGTAGGAAAGCAGACCAGGGTAACTGGGCGCTGACTGCTCAGCATTAGCTGCAGCCTGGTTTCCCCTACCAGTCACGACAGAGGTTTTTTCTGTCCTTTTGATGACCTAAAACCCTTGTTTCACAGTAATTTTTTCATTATTATTTTGAAAAGGAGGGAAAATATCTGTGTATTCATATGGGAAAGAAAAATCTCAGTTTCAGATCCAGATTAAGGAGAATTTATAAAAGTTCAGCCTTTCTTCCTCTTCCCCCCTATATTTCAGAAGTAAGGCCAACTGGTGCTTCAACCTAATACTGGGAGAAAGATTTCCTCTTGTCCAGGATGTTCTAAAATTGTCCAATCCTCCTTCTGCAGCATCTGGCATGGGTCACTTCTGGCAGTCAGGCTATAAAAGATGATTCTGAACCTAAAGAAATGATAGAAAAGCTCTGTTTGTATGACGATGTATCAACATTGTTTCTATAAAATGCATGCTCTACAGTACAGTAAAGTTTAATTTGACTGCCTGTAGGTGTTCAGCCTAAACCTCATGCACAAGAACAACATGTCTGTACTTTGGTTAGTACATGTCCACACAGTATTGGAGACCTGCGTTATACTTTCCTCTAATAATAAATACATTCAGTGAGGCTTAAAAATACAATGTCAAAATCTGCACAGACTTCCAGCTTCCCTTACAAGGTACTGTGGTTTTAATGTGACAACCTTGTAGATACAACACAGTATGCTGATTTAGCCTTTTCCTTAATTGCCTCCAATGACATCGTCTCCCAGAGGCTCTTTTACACAGTAGGTGCTTCACTTTCCGAGTTAAATGCCACCCAACATAATCTCAGAGGAAACAGCGCATTTATACTGAAACAATCCCAGGTGAAAGCATGGTATTTCTTTCGTCGTGACATACAGTAAAATGCTATATTTGCAGAAGAGAAACTGCGAAAGCTGCGGCATGGCTGAACTTAGGGTTTGGACATGCTGGGGACCTGTCCCTGTCCTTACCCAAAGCGCAGTAGTGCCTGCAGTCCCGAGCTCTTGAGCCCACGGCCTGGCTGCACCCTGCTGCAGTAGGGCCGTGGTTCAGTGGGGCCGACCCGACCGATTGCTGAGGTACCAGGTTGTATCACACACAGCTCACACACTGCTCTGTCCAGCTCCCCCTCGCAGTACTCGATGTTGGCATTAAATCTGACGTGAACTCCTCTGCAAATGATGGATGGAAGGGAAAGAAAGGGAGCTGGGGCCTTTTGTGTGAGCTCATGTTCAATGACTTAACATGGCTCCTACGCCGAGTGCCAGTGCAAAGAGTCTCTGAAAACACATTCAAAACACATTTCAAGGGCCTCTGAGGTGCACAGGCCTTTTGTGGATCCTCTGCATGGGGTGAGCTTCATGATCTCTGAGTTATCCCTAGAAAAATAGCGACTAGACATAGCCCTCAAAACACTGCGGCGTTGTTATTACAGCGGGATGTATGGTGCAGTTTGATGTATGCATCCACTGATAGCAGTGGAAAAACTTCCATTCAATGGAGTGGGCTGGAAGCCAGGCCCACAGTGAAGCCTTGTCTGTAGCTGTTACTGTGATGGTGGATTCTATAACAACTGTATCATAAAACACTTTACAAAAGAGTCATGAACCCTGGGAAAGAGTAGGGCTTACAGAGTCTATTTAAACAGAGGAAGTTGCTCAGTGACTTGGCAGCAAAGCATGACCCCCAGTTATGGGTAACTGAAGCCAGCATCAGAGAAACTACATAAGCAGATAGTTAATATCAAGGCTCACATCTTTCCAGTCTGTTACTGATTCTGAGCTGGGCCTAGAGACGGATAAGAGGAAAATAAAAGTGATGTGTGATGAGGGTGACAGCCCCCTGCATGCAGAGAGCCCGGGCATAGCTTTTTGCAGTCTGTCAGGTCACCGTTTGAAATTGCAATTTTGGTGAAATTAATAGCTAAATTCCTCTTCACATCAGTGGGGCCTGAGTTTCCCATTTTGGACCAATAAAACGTCAAAAGGTGAAGTAAAGTAGCAATCGCAGAGAGAAAGAATGCAAACATAAATAGAAGGGGGATGAATTAAGAGCTAACAAATATTCTCTCCCAGTCATGTGGAAGATCTGGAAGAAAAACACAGTGTAAGGAATAAGTTAATCCCCAGGTTTCTGGTTTTGGATGATAAATAAATGTCTGAATAAAAGGAGAAAGAGGAAATGAGAGGCAGAAGCACATAACTTTTCACTCAGAAGGGTCTAAATCTTGGCTAGGAGAGGGCTATAGCGTAAAATCATTTTCTTTTATTCTCAGGCCAAGGTTTGATGGAATGGAGGCTTTAGTGACAATATTGACTTAAATAGGTGCCTTTCCTGGCCTCATATTTCCACGCCTGAGCAGCAGCACACTGTTCCCGTGCTTCATTGTTACAACTGTTTGTGGAGCCATGCTGTAAACACACTCAAATAACTGATGGGTTAAAAAGGAAAAGCTCTAGGAGAATTTGTTGGCAAGACGGTGATGCTGTCAGCCCCGGAATGGGCATGGGCTTGGTGGCACCGAGATGCTTGATCCATGTTTAGATGTTCTCTGATTAGCTGGGAAAAGCAGTCTTCCTTCTACCCATCCTCCTTACCGCAGAGGAAGGTTTCACTTGCATGGTGTGGTTAGGGCAATGGGTTTGGTACATTGCCTTGCGCAGCTGTAAACTTGATTCATGTATCTTATTTTCCCCTCTCTCATGTACCGACCCTCCTTTTTGCTGTGATTTGTTCTTCACTTTCCCCACTCCAGGCTTATTCCAAATCCATCACTATATACTTTTTCTTCATTTGGCCCAGTTTTGCTTCATCTGTACCAATTTTAATATTTCTGATATTAGTATCTGGGTGATATGTTGTTCCTGGCCTTGCAAGGTCCTACTCCCCAAAGACTCCCTGGTGCATCCCTCTGGTTATTTGTGATTTTGGACCTTTACTAATTAACACCTCCTTAAATAACCTGTGAAATCCAGACACCACTTATGGGCACTATCTGCAACTTTTGCCAGCTTCTCATATTTTACCTCTCAGGTCCAGCAATTTTTCATGTCCTCACCAGTAATTTTTCATGTCCTGTTCTGTTAATTTAACTAGGCCAGGCTAAGGCCTTGACATCTGCCTACAGCCCAAATAAATGAATAAATAAATAAATAAATAAATAAATGAGGAAGGAAAGCAAAGACAATGAGATAACAGGTCTCAGTCATTCACTATCAACCTGGCAGACTGTGCTCAGCTGGGTTCTCCAGGGACCTCTCCTGGAGCCCATGCTACTCAATATTTTCTATAGTGGCTGATGAGATCGATAGGACACTTACAAATAAGCAGATACTGCAAAGTTGTGCAAGACTGTAAGCCAACTCAAGGACTGGCACAGAATATAGATTAATCTTGTCCAGCTGGGGAACCAATCTGGAGAAATGTTAGTTGCAATCCAGCACGGAGAAGCACGCTGCTTTATGTGATGGTAGGGGCCATCCACACAATTACATGAGGGAACAACCAGTTTTTCTGAAAAAAAAACGTTGGATGGTTTAGTGATTACAGGATGATCTTGGATCTGTAATGACAAACTGCTGAGAAGAAAGCACCCAGTGGTGAGAGATATGGACAGGAATGCTGTGCTTAATACAAGCAAAAATAATCCCTTTACCCTGTTGGGTCTGGTTGTGAAGATTTTGGTTGGATTGCCCTGTCTAGTTTTTAGGGACAGTTGTCTAAGAAAGGTGTGAACTGGATAATGTTTCAGAGGAGAGCAACAAGAACCAGGTCTAAAAAACAAGACTTGTGAGGAAGTCTTGGAGGAAATTAAAATATTTAGGGTGAAGAAAAGAAAATGAAGGGAAAGATGCCAGCAGTCTTCAAATGCATGGAAGGTAGCTGCACAGAGGAAAACATAAACTGTTCATGTGCTCAGGGCGCAGAGAAAGAATTAATGGCCTCATGGGAAGATTTAGGTTAGTTGTGAGGAAAGCTTTCTAATGAGCTTTGGACAAGGCTCTGTACCAGCTTGCCTGAGAAAAACAGGGAAGCTCCAGCAGGGAAAGTTTTTAAGAAGAAGCTGAAGTAACATCTGCCAGGAGGGGTTAAGTACAACTGATCCTGCACATAAGCTGTGAGACTGACCTTGTGGAGTCCCTTCCAGCCCTCTCCTCTGTCAGCCCATCAATGGTCCCACAGCGAAATGAGAATTTGCTCAGTATATCATTAGCCTGTCTGATCAGAGCCGTCCACTGCAGTCAAGGCTCCTTTGGCTGTTCCTGCCGGGAGAAGAAACTGATGGTGGAACTGGGGATCTGTGTCAGAAATCCGTTTGTTTACAAAAGGTGGACAAAACCCTCTTGCACTGAATCCAGCAGAAATCCTACAGCAGAAGCCAACTTCTTTGCTTACAGTTTTCAGACTCCTTTCAGCCAACTTGCAGATCAAAACCATTCCCAGAGGAGTTTCGAGCTAGTGTATCCCCAGTGCTGAGTCAAGCTGCATCTGGTGTTTTTTTACTGCCTTCTCTTTGACTTCTTTCCATCTTTCTGCTATTCCCCTTTTAAAAACACCCAAGTCTTCACTCTCCTTTCCTCCTCCCTGCATCACATTATCCCTTTGGACATGTGTTTCCATTTTGTGAAGGATACCTGATTATGTAAAGGCATTTCACTTCTTTCAATCTGTTCTTTCAATAATCAGAAGTGAAGGGGGTTACTTAAACATCCACATTCAAAAAGATTTAATTCAAATCAAGCCAATATTATGAATGACTAAAAACTCCCCGCAAACTGTAAAATGGCAACATTTGCAGGCGACAAAAATGACTTAGTGTTAGTCATGATTGTGAATGATGATTTGGGTGAGGAGATTGTGAAGAGAAACCTAACAGAGCTAGGTGAATGAGAAAAGAGATATTCAGTTTAATGCTGGAGCATGCATGGAGTCTTGAAATTATGCAGGTGAACTCTGCTGAGGCTGGAAAAAAAACAGAAAGTCAGCTGCAAAACAGTTCATACCAGTGACAGATGTGCTATTCCTGTTTAACAAGTACTTTTGGGCTCTTTTGCCTGGAGAGTAGTCTCCTCGCTCACGTTAATCGTGATGATTCTTTTAAAAACACTAAGTTAAGCAGCAAAGAATAAAACATATTTATTCTAAATGGAGAGGCAATTACCTCACCAATGTTCCCCTGTGCATAAAAATCTACACGCGCTGCTCAGTGGAGCTACAGTAACCTGCTCTTGCAAGTCGTTTAGCACGTGGGATTGAGTTGTTTTTAATTGCTTGTTGAATTACCTGGGTTTCAGCTCTCAGCCAGTTCCAGATGTAACTTAGTTACAAGCTAAAGCAGAGGAGGCAGAAAAGTTGTGGGTTTCAAAGGAAGCCTGAAAAGTGCTTTCCATATCAGATAAGGTATTTCTGATCTGGAATGGAATTGTTCTCCAATTGGGAAAAAGAAGTCACTCACTGGGGATGCACCATTTGGACTTCTAAACACATTTCTTGTTCAGGTTCTCCCAGATGGAGGTAGACCTGCTGGTTTTGGCTTAGTTTCTACCTATCAAAGGCAATAATAGATTGTATCAACATTGTCTACAGCTAATATGAGGGGACAGGTTCACACCCATAATAACTTTTTAAAGGATGGCTTGTCCTGAGTTAACTGAGGATCGTGGTTTGGAGTTGGAGAAAGCCGTTCTGACCCCTGCTGTTAGTTTTGGGGAAAATAACGTTTTCAGCAGCCAACAGCAATGCAATCCTGGAAGCTGACCTGGAGAAGAACTGGTATCGCCACGAAACGTCAGTGAGTGGAAAGCCAAGTAGTTGAGGCTGAACCTGCCTTTACTGGTTGCTGCAATAGAGCAGCTGAAGCTCCCACCAAAGGCCAGGGCAAAGAGCATTAGCTACAGTAGGTGCTGGGCAGAGCCCTGCAAGGCAAATCTCCTTTGCTGCACCTCCCACGTTCTCTCTCATCTGGGGGCCTCAAAGTCCCTTCCTCTGCTCTGGATCTGAGCATGCTACTGCAGAAGCAGGGCAGAGCAGCTCCTCTTGTTTCTCTATGACCAGAAACAACAGCAGCTGGATTTTTCTGCCTCAGTCTCTTGCTTTTCCCATGCTCCCTTATTTTTGTGACAGCGCCTGAATCTCTGAGAACTCAAACATACTGACCTGCTACACCCCTGAAAATAGTAGCCTTTTGGGTAGTCTTGATGTGAAAACTGACCCTTTGCTCAGCCAGATGTACAGCTACACAGCAAGGAAGAGGAAGAAGATTGCTGCTGGCAGACTAGAAGACTTTTAGCATCTCGATCACCAGGAAAGCTGGACCCTCAAAAGCAACCCACACCCATGCTTCAGAGTCCCATAAAATAAAGCCATGATGGCAATTAAAAGCAAAGCCAAGCCCAGCACTGAAGATACCACTTAATGCTTTGCAAATGTGCATGTTTTGTTCTGTCATATTTGTTTGCCAAATTCCGGCCTGATGCAATTTGAAGCAGCTGGGACCTTTAAGCCCTGTGGTGACTCTGGCCTTCCGAAATCAGAGCTTTTGTCACCGTGTTGTTCCTGGTCACCACAGGACTCTGTCTCCTTTCCTTCTGGCAACAAGGGCTGTGTAGCTGCCACCAGAAACTTTAACACCTCCAGGTGTCCCCTGGTGTCACTCTCCTGTACATTGGAGGGAAGCTGGCAGCTATATGCTGCTTCGTGGTGCTTCATCCCAAAGCTGCTAGGATTCTGTCACCTAGCAGGACATCACCCCTTTGAGCTGGCCAGGAAATATGGGATTCCACTTCATTTGCTGCTCACAAGCAATGAAGCTTGGGAAGTGAGTCAGAGGAGAACACACACGTGCTCTCTGCTGGAGGAGCACAGATGCTACAGGGAGAGCCCACACATCCAGGTCCAAAATAGGCTGTGACAGGGAGCATCATGAACCAACAACACACTAAAGGTAGAACAACTGCAGTCAAGTGCTGGGCTGAATACACTGAAGAGGCAGCCCAGGAAATCATTGTCTCCATGACAAAGAACTGAAAAGCTAGTTCCTATATTACATGCAGCAGGCTGGCTCTCCAGGCCCTAGTAGGCTGCGTGTTGTACTGAACTGCTGACTCCTGTGATGAAAACTCAATGGGAAATAAGTCCAGTCAGCACATACATTACATTACACTTTTATTTTTTTTATTTTTTTTTTATTTTTTTTTTCCCATTGTGATTCAAATACCAGTCTGAGGAGGTCATTCAGAGAACGGATTTGTTCCTTGCCTATCTGGCTGGAAATCAGTGTTAAGCTTCAGACATGGCTGTGCTCTGAGACCCATCCGAGGCAGAAAACACGGTGTTCAGATGTCCTTTATGAAGATTTGACTTTTTCTTTCACTGTTCTGCAGAGAGTTACGCACTGGACTCTGGCAGCGAGGTATGTTTTCCTGTGCTGACGGAGCCATCGCAGGCAGAGACAATGGCACTCCAGCACATTCAGGTCATGAGTTCTGCTTTTCACCCTGTGATGGATTAAAAGCTCACAGACATTGCTGGAAAGACTCCCAGTGTCTCTGACAGTCTCTGGAGCAAACCTGCACACAGCGTTAATACCTCACGGTAGGTTGCAGCTGCACATCAGGCAATGTTCGGAGCAAGGATGAAATCCAGCCTCGTGTCCTCAGTTCAGCATATCACTGCTGCATGTAGTCACAGGGGAGAAAGAGCACATACAAAGTCAAGTAGGGGCAAATTTACTGACTGGGAGGGTTTGACTGTCTCATCCCATTAGCCATGTCTGCTGCTGCACGTCTGCTCTCAGCTGTGTGGTGTGGCCACGTAACTCCTGATCGGCCTTTGCTCTCCAGCCATACAGCAGCTGCATCCAGCCCTACACGCACACAGAAATCTCCCTGTGGAAGTTGTTTCAAACCCATTATAGCTGTGACCTTGCAGAGCCCAGCTCAGGAAGCTGGCAGAGCCAGTGGCACCATGAAGCTGCTTTTAATGCAGAAGGGGCCATTGCAAAATTCCTTTCTCCTTTCTAGTTATGTCTTTCCTAGAGGAAGTTTTTTGACATGGCTTTAGTCCAGCTGGCTCTCTGAGAAAAGACTTTCCACAAATCTGTTGAACACATAAACCTGCTCTGAACTTCATGATATTTTTTTTAAATTGACAAAGCTAAACATGTCAATTTTCAGTTGGTACAATGAAAGTAAGGAGAGGAAAGAAGTAGTTTTATACACGTGAGACCTCTTGTTCTTAAAAACAAAATGGAAACTCAAAACCAATCAGTGCTGCATATGGGCCCAAATGATCTCTGCAGGCAATGGGAATGCAAATAAAGAGGGTTATTTTAAGAACTCAATAAGTAATCAAGTTCCCATTTAGGTTTGGCTGATCATAAGCAAGTGAATAGTTCCTTCAAAAAAAAATAAATTAAATGCTATTTCAGAGCATGTAGCCTTGGAAAGTCATTGCAGTGGTTAGCCTTTTAAGTAGTTTGCTGCCTCTCTATAGGACTTAATTGAGGGACAAAGGGAATTAAATAGGAAGCACATCACTTTGTTGATGTGTGACTTGTGCCTTTTCTGTTACAGAACGCATTCTACAGAAGGAAAAGGGGAGTGATCTTCATGGCACAGTGAGGCCTTTCCACTGACACTCTTACAAAGGGTCTGAAGCAGATAAAAACCTTCTCCAAAATATATCCAGATCATCCTTGACCTTCTTGAGGAATGAGAGGAATGAGAACTATTGAGATCTCTTTGAAAGGAGCCGATCATGCCACTGTCTCAAAGCAAAGTGACTCCTGAGGCCACTTAAGGTGATAAGAAAATACCTCTTTTGACCTAGCACAATAGTGGACTAGCAATAGAGAATATGACTGTGACTGCAGCACACATACCTGGACTGTCAGCAAGGGATTTTTGGTGACAGAACAAGGGATTTAGAACATGGATGTGTGAAACAGTAGAGGCCAAATTCAGCCCCAGTATAATCAACCCAAATCTTAGCCATATGAGACTCCATTTGTTTTAAGCATTCCCCAAACTGAAGTCATGCCTTCCTCTGGTGCATGGCTACATATCTTCAAGGCAATAGGTGCACGAGTCTCTTCTGGGTCTTACCAGACCCTGGGAGCACAACCACAAAGTCCCTCCTTGAGCTGGGTGGCTCTACAGCAGCTCTCTGGTGGATGTGGAAGGAGTTGTGTGTCCCTCAGAGCCATCAGGGCAACTAGGCCCATAAAAGGGATCTGGAGACCAAACAGCACTTTGTGAGGTCCCCTCTCCCATCCTGGCAAAGTGAGCAGGTTCCTGAGTTTGACAGAAGCTAGATCTGACTTTCAGCCTCTCACTCGAGACCAGCCAGCTAATTCAATCTGCAAGTCTGCCTAACTTGAGTCAGAGACTTTTGTACCCAGACAGGGTAATTGCTTAATAATCCAATTGAATTTCTGTTGAAGATGTATTCCTAGAGTAAATACAATTATTTAGACACGCAACAGGAATTCAGGATGAGCGTAACATAGAAATTAGTTATGCTGAGCGATTGTCCAGCAAGGCACACTGGATGTTGTGTAGCTGTACGCTGATGGCAAAGATGTCTCATCTTGTAACTGAGGATTCGTCCCAGCATCTTCTCAAGGTGAGGACTGACATAAAGAATTTTCCAGTCTGGCCATCTGCATGGAAAATGGGGGCAAATGAACAAATACATACAATGAGCAGGCTGAAAGAAACTGTACCTTTTAATTTAGTTTTGTTCTGCTCCTCTAAAAGTCAGATGAATAAGTTGTTAGGTTCTGGAAAGCCATTTTTTGGTGTGTGTGTCTGTGTGTACATACAGATATCTGTCTACATGTACTATTGTACAAAATATGCCAAAAACCTGCATATTCTCAGAATCAGTAGCTCTTTAGGCTGAGGGCTAAGTGCTATTTCTTTTGAATAAAAGGCAAATTATTGCTCATTAGTAGACTAGGTGCTCTGTTCTCTTTCACTTTAGAGTATTACATTTTCTTTCTATTGAAAGAATGCCATATCACATTGAAATAAGTGCTGAAAAGTGCAGTATAACTCTAAATACCAGTAAGGAGAAGAAAAATGCTTTTAAGCCTAGAGAAATCCTCTTACTCCTTAAACTTTGTGGGTAAAATCTTGGACATACAGAAGCCAAAGGCGAGACTCCCACTCGTTTTACTGAGGCCAAGATTTCAATATGCTTTGTGTATTCTCAGTGTGTATAACTTGATCCCTTCTAAAGAGATTTATAGCAGACAAAAGAAACTACAATGCTATAAAATGTTGGTGTGTACATACAAAGTGAATTAATAGACACAAAAGATTTTGGCACTTGAAGTTGGGTTTGAAAACATAGCCCTTTATCAGCTCGAGCAAATGCATGTAGTAAATCCTGGTAATTCTTGTGGAACTGCTTGCACATTTTTGAGCCTGTGGTTTCTGGGTATTACATGCTTTGCTTGCCGAGCACCAGAGCCTGCAATCAGTGGCAGCTCCGTCTGAGTCAGGACTAACAAGCGAGCCCCAGTAATGCGTTGCAGAATATTCTGCTCCCTGTGTGTTATCTCTGCAGACATTAAGTATAGATGTTAAATCTGGAAACTTTCTGTGGAGAATTCAATCCGTTTCCCATAAACAAAAATACTGCCCATATGCTGAAGCAGGCAATCTCTCGTTTGCAGAAAATTCATACACCTGGATACAATGCAGAGTTTTAAACTATCACACCATGAATTTTGTATGAAGAGGAAACACAACTGAAGGGCTCTAAAAGAGCTGTGACATTTTAAACAAATAGCCCACCATTAAACAAATACATCTGAGATTCCTACTGGTAATAAGAGGGAGAAATCATATCTCTGTGTTATATTCTCCAAATTAATCTTGAAAAAGACCTTTAAGCAACCCAATATCCCTGTCAGTTATGAAGCTGCAAGTTGACTATTGATCTGTAATGAAAACAGATTTTAACCTCAGGACCTCCTGTGAAGAAGAAAGGCTGGCTGACGGGCATGTTAGGGTACAGCTGGCTCTCAGGTACTTTCGCCCACAAGTCCAGCACCTGGGAAGCAGCCATGGTGTCACTGGAAGCATTTCCAGGTATTGTCATCTGCTACCCAGCCATCTCCTACCACATGGAGAGGCTGGGTGGGTGGAAGGGGATCCTGCCAGAGCCTCCTGGAGAAGGCCCAGAGCCCCAGCAGGGCATGCAGAAATGCTTTATCAAACAAACAAACAAATAGATTAAGGATCCAGATAGCTTTTCACAGGAGCTACATGATTGTCCGTTGCTGCTGTTAGGTTTGTTGGGGACACAACGTGGCATGTGATGGTGCCACCAGCTCAGTGGGGACATGCCTTTGAAGCAATTGTGTGAGCTGTGTGCCCTGCCAGGGTGGAAATGAGCCTGTAATTACTATCTGGGGACAGGCCAGGGCAATGGTGGAGCTACCTGCCTGGTGGCACCAAGCTGAGCACCACCAACCAGCCCAGCAATGCTCCGTCACCTCCTGATGGCCTTGTCACTGCTCAGGCCATGCCAGCCTCCACAAGAGGAGGGCTCTCCCATGACACTCATGGCATGCCAGTAGGGAAAGCACTGGCTACAGATGAGGTTTGATCTCACACCAAACAGCAAGCACCCCGAGGCTTATTCCTGCTCCAGCTTTCACTAAAACTGGGTTTTACAAGTTGCTGTGTCGCGGCACTTTGCAAAGTGTAAATTGGAAGCGCACAGAGCAGCGCCTTTGTAGGCAAACAGGGCGGCCATTATGTGCTTGGCAGCACACAGGGGCCTGAACACTGAGGGCTGTTTTATTGAGGGAATAAATGCAGGTCAGAGGGGTGAGGTTGCCCTCTCCTCTCTGAAAAAGACTCTGGCCAGTGACCAGGGAGAGCTCACCAAAAGAGACTCTTCCATCTCTTTCAGGCGGGTTACTTTTCAGAGGTAAAATATTCAGGCTGGTAATAAAGACATTAATCTGAAGCACCGCCTATGCATTTATCTAAATGCCCATAAACTGTCGGGCTGTAAAAGCAAAATGTTTTATTTAATTCCAAAATAGACTTGCATAACCTTAACTCTCAAGCTTGGTGAAAGGAAAACATGTGTATAAAATGTGCTATCCGGCATCTAAAGGCAGTACAGTTTCAGCCTCAGGCTTTTCCACAACTGTTGTGCTTGGGGCTACAATTAAACTTTTCAACTTTGAAGAGAAATATTTTTAAAATGAGAATAATCCTCCAAATTATTCTGACACAAGTTGGAATGTTTACTTTTCATAAATCAATAAGGAACATTTCCACACCCGGTGATGAACTTTAAACAGGATTCAAGGTGCTGCAAGAAATTTACCACCTCCAATACTCAGGTTAAGGCAGCATGGGGAGCATTTCAGTGACAGGCAGCAGTACATGATGGAGTTAGTCAGGGGAAAGATTTATTTACTTCTCTTTGTAGGAAATGGATTTCCTAAGATCTTAAAGCCATTGAAACACAGTTCCTAACACTTTAACAATCTAGGGCATGCATTATATACATGATACTCCCTTGCATATTTTGCAAAGGATTAAAATGATTAGTAGATATTGTAAGAAGTCGCTGACATGAGCAGTATGTGCTACAGATGGTTATAAATATGTCAGTAGAAGCTTGCTTCAAAAGATTTCATTGACCAATGGTTTCTTTCTTTCTTTTTCTTTCTTTCTTTCTTTCTTTCTTTCTTTCTTTTTCTTTCTTTCTTTCTTTCTTTCTTTCTTTCTTTCTTTCTTTCTTTCTTTCTTTCTTTCTTTCTTTCTTTCTTTCTTTCTTTCTTTCTTTCTTTCTTTCTTTCTTTCTTTCTTTCTTTCTCTAAGCACAGTGAAATATTTTCAGGACATCCATTGCATGGCCATTCAGCATAATGGTGGCATTGAATAATAAGTCATTAGGTGAACAACTAGAGAAAAGCTATCAGGACAAAATTATATACTTTTAATGTATGAAAGTAGCATGATCAGAAGAATTGTCCATACACTCGTGTTTCTGGGAAGGGAACAGCATCCACTGTTAAGTTAGCCATGGTTTTGCGCATGGGCAACAGGAAGTGTTCTCACACCCTTGCTCTGCCTTTCACACACCTGAGCTACCTACAAGCTGTCAATAGGGGGGGCAGACAATTATCTCAGAAGCTACTTCGACCTTGGCTGTCCCCACTGAGGGAGCTGTGAGCCAGTTGGCTGGTCACTCATGTCAGCCAACCCACCCCAGCCCATGCCCCAAGGAGCCAGCTATCCACCTCGTGCTCTAACCAGGAGAGTCTATGCCTGAATGGCCAGGCCAGAGCTGCCTGCAAAAACCTCTTTGAAGCCCTGGAGAGAGAAACAGAGCAGCAGGGCAGCCACACACGCATGCATATGGGCTCTCTGCTATCTCGCATTTTAAGGGGGTGGCTGTTCACAGGTGTTATGGGGAGGTATACACCAAACAGGATGGGTAAAACCTTCTCCATCCCAGCAAGCCACCTCTGCTGCTGGGGATCAGAGGGCTAGAAATAATAAGAGGCACTTTAAATCACAAATTTAAAGAAGTCAAAGGTCCTTCTTTAAAGTTAGCTCTAACCACTTTCTCCCCAGATAAATTCCTTCATACTTTAATTCCCAGGATATATTACTAATTTTCATTTGTTGAACTATTTCAGTTCAATCTGAGTTCAGAGCAACAATTTCTCTCTCGCACTCAACTCCCCACTTCTTGCCCTGCCCAATAATCTGAAGCACACTGTGATATTAAGTACACAGGATGCATTTTGGACAGCTTTTGTTTCTTGTTCATACAAAAAGGAATGACAAACCTGTGCTCAACCGTGACTGTCTGCATGACCAGGACATTTACCACCATGTGATTGATTAACTTATATACAGAGAAAGGTGAATTGCGAAAAAAAAAAAAATTAAACCATTTTTTCTTTCCAAAATAGTACTTATGCTCTTGCCAGGCAAGGGAATAACAGTGTTCCTCTTTATATCAAAATTTTAAAAGAGGTTGGTTCAAAGCAAACAGTAAAATGAGCTTAGAGGATTCCTAACTTGATCACAGAATGATGTATGCAGTCTTCTGAAATATCTGCAATTTTTTAGAATCAACAAATTGCCTAAAGATTCAAAACACCCAACAGGCAAATCATTTCTGGTTGATATGTTATTACAGTTTCCTTGGGCTCCATCTGCCCTTCACCCAGCTTGTAAGTTCTCTGGATCGAGGAGCGTCTTCTTTCCCCGTTTGCAGAGTCTCCAGCACCAATGGTTCCCAGGCTGGTGGGTATTGTTTTCACTGTAATAATTGCAAATATCGGATTTACCATGGAGCCTCTGTAGCCCTTCTGAGGTTATGCAGCTCTGCTTCCCTTAACTTTGCAGCCCAGTTTGCAAACTGTACTTATTCTGGGGAGTTTCTGACAGAAACTTGGCTTTTAACAAGGACGTAAATTATGAACAGTTGCTATTAGACTGTACCGAAATGCCTTCTTGAACAAGGGTAGACTGAAATCCACATATACATGCTTTGCTGTAGGTGGCTTTCAAAGCCCACTTCCCTGGAAAGATGTGTTGCTTTACTCCTCTCCAGGTGTTAATTTCAAGCACTCATGAGCCAGAGAGTTCCTCTGAGGTGACAGAGGTCCTCTTCCAGAGTCTGCAGTGGCTTCCCAGCCACGTCATTAGTGCCTTCGGGGAGGAAGCATGGCCTCATGCTGACGGAACCAGGCTTCCTACCTGGATGTTGAATTACTGGAACTGCAAATACTGTGCTTTGCATTAGTCATGAAGAAAAGGCCTCAAGATCCCCTCTGCCAGCATCCATGGCCAATATGAAGCATCAACGGCACATGCTGCTATTCTTGCTGGGATTATTACTAATATGCATTATAATAAGAAAGCTGCTCCCTACTCCTAATGAGCAGAGAGGATTTAAACATCTCCCTTGAAGAGAAAACAGGTGATTCATCTCTCTTACTGGGAGGAAAGACTGACATATGCTGAGCATATTGTACCCTCTCTTGTGAAGCGATAAAGCTTCCTCTGTAGGCAAGGATCACTAAGAAGAAAATGCCTTCCTTTTCTCTCCCTTCCCCCCAAAATGGAAACCATTTGATCCTTCCCTACGCTATAAACAAAGCTGCCTGTGTGCAATTGAGAAGAGCTGTTCAAAGATGTGAGATGTACAACTGAAGTCAACCACAGAAAGAATGGCTGAGGCTTGGCTACAGCTAATTAAAGTCATTCCCTTACTTATGCTGGAAACCCAGACGATCTAAAAATACCTTGGCTCTTTTTTCTGCCTCTGATTTTAGGCATGTGCTCTGTGTTTATTTCTTTTTGGTGGCAGAAAAATGTTACCTAAGAAGTTGCCCCTCTCTTTTTTTTTTTCTTTACTTTTTTTTTTTTTTTTTCACATGGGCTTTTCATAAATCCTTTCCTGAAAGCCAGGACACAGATTTTACAACAGTTGGGGAATAGCACACATCTGATACATCGGTAAGGTATATTATAAACTATAGCCATTTCTCTGTTGAAAAAATGCAGGTGCCTCATTTGTGGTGGGATTTTTTTTAGACTGCAGACTAGCTAAATAGCTGAAGCAAGATTCTTACCCTTATTTTTTCCAGCTTGTCACACAATTCTAATACCATCAGCTTGACTTCTGTGAAATGGTCCTGAAATTGCTCACACCCAAATTTTTTCTTTGAGCAGAAGGACTGGATTAACAAAAGGAATGTTGCTTTACACCATACTGACGTCTGTGTATGTGCAATATTGGCATCTCAGAGAAAGGGTCTGATCTGATCTGTCTGGCTAATTTTGAAATAAGTCCAGAGAAGTTCCCCAGCTTACTCTTGCTGGCTTTTGTTTGAGGCCTGGATCATAAAAACATATTGAAGATCATGGGATCTGGAGGATGAATTTTGAAAAGTTTTCAATAAAATGGGTGTTTCATCATTGTTAGGAACACAGAAGCAGAAAACAACTATTTATAACAGCTTTTAGGTTGTTGATTGCTCTTTTCATTTTTATTAACTACTAAGAAAAAAATAAATAAATGACCTGCCAGTCACACTGGCATACAAAATACAAAAAGAAGTTGATGATTGAAAAATGTATTTTTTCCCAAACATGGTCATGAAAATGCTATCTTTAACCAAAACTTCAAATGTCAAACAAAATGATGTGTCAGTTTCAATTTTTTTATAAGCTTCATAGCTGATTGGAAACAAGATTATATTTTCAACCTTTTCAGTTGAAAATGTTGATTGAAATTAAATATCTACTCCAAAATAGCAAATTTTGCATATTACATGAGCAACAGCTCATTCTTGTGCATATAAAAGTAAGCATTTCATGGTATGGCTGTAATACTTACACTACAATCCAAGATGGTATGAAAGAAGAAAGCAACAAGAATAAAACCATCTAGTAAAAGGACCATGGTACGACGAGAACAGCAGAAAGCACACGACCCATTCTTGC
This sequence comes from Anas acuta, assembly GCF_963932015.1. Classification (NCBI taxonomy): domain Eukaryota; kingdom Metazoa; phylum Chordata; class Aves; order Anseriformes; family Anatidae; genus Anas; species Anas acuta. The sequence goes on along the minus strand of NC_088979.1, from coordinate 95,993,834 downwards.
CTCTTATTAAGTTGCAGCTCTTATTCTCGCTTTTGCAAAATCAGTCAGAAACTTTAGTCTATGGGGGATTCTCACAGGACATTTAACATACTGTCATTTTATTTTATTTTGTGGGTGCTCTGTCCTTGCCTTTGGGGAGCAAGCTCCCTGTGAAGCTCTAGCAAAGCGGCTTTCTTTGGCATCCTGGGGCTGCTGCAGTCACTCTGGACACCCAACACTCCCCTCTCCCAACCTTGTGGGTCTGTTTCCCAAGCCCAGATACTGCTGCATCAATAAAGGAGCTGCTCCAAAGTAGTTCCCCCCAAGTTAGCTCTGCAGTCCTGGCATTTGCCTCCTGCTTCCCTTCTCCCTCCTTCCCCTCTCTGTTTGCTCAGCCTCTTCCAGGCCCACCAGCAGATGGGGAAGAAAGTGCTGCTCTGACAAATGTGTTAATCTTCATTTGGATAGTCCGCAAAGCTACACGTGTGTGGGAGACCCAGGCACTGATGGGACTCCTGCACAGAGCACTAAAGTGTGCTTCGAAGCTTGGAAAAGATAAAAACTACCTGCAAAGCAGCACCAGAACAACAGAAACCCACCTGTGGGCCACCAAAGAGCTATAAAGAGATTTATCATCTGGGCCAAGCTGCACATCTGAGGGACTGCAGAAGGAGGGATGTACTAAGGGGGGGTCTTTACAATACCAGCTCTACTCCATGTGGCCCCAACAACCTGTCCCATCCACAGTCCATCCACCCATCATGGCATGCAGTGTCCTTCCAATATCCAGGGGTCCCTGTGTCCCTGCAGTGTACAGGGGCTTGGAGTAGGGGGGCAGAGTAGGTCCCTCACCCCAGCCCCATTGCTGCCCCCAGGTATGGTGCTTGGAAAGCTCCTTCTCACATGCTCAGCTCACAAACCTCCATCTCCACTCCTTCAACCACTGTGTTCACATGCTCTGGGAAGGTATGCCAGCTTTCTTGGGTGATGCAAGGGATGGTGAAATAAATGCAGTAAAAACCTCATTCAAAAGAGCTACCTCCTGTCAAAGCAAGCCCTGAGCTCTGAATGGAGACCAGAGTTGAGTGGGGTTTAATGGAGAACAGAAAAACCCTAGACTTTACACTTTCTGCTACAAAATTATATGAATAACCACACTTACATAGAGCATATAAGCACACATGTGGAAAGACTTGCAGTAAAGTATGATTAAGACCCTCAGAATTGCCAAAGCTGAGCAATGGCAAGCAGATGTTTCACAGGGCCTTTTGTACAGCAGCATCATGGCAGGAGGGAGTTGTGCCTCTCAGAGACTCTCAAAAGCCGCTTCTTGACTCAGTCCCAGATCTCTGGGAGTTTTCTCTCATTCACCACACCCTTCAGTTTAAAGGAGATCATGAAATGTAGAGAGATGATGTGATGTGCCCAATCCTGCAGGTTAGGTCAGTAGTAAGGTCCACAAACAGCCACGGACGTCGCTTCATGGAAGGCTGAGAGCTGCACAGCTTCCAGGACTGGCAGCCTGTGCATAAACTGAAATAAATAGCCTGAAGTGGCAGCTTGACAAAAGGTCAGGGAAAATATATTAAATTAGTCTCCAGAGCAGTGTCTGCCCAAGTACTGAAAGCTGAGTTATCTGAACCAAATACACAGAAACAAGCAAATATATGTGTATATATGTATATAAATATGAAAGGAGTGCAGATAAGAGAAATAGGTGTGTTGCTCTGAGTTTATTTTCTTGGCATTGGAGCTGAATTTTGAGTGGCTGCATGCCAAACAAGGCACGAATTTACCCCAGTCTGTCAAGTCACACCATTTTGCTGCCAGCCCTCTGCCCAGTGCAATTGGAGGGCTTCACCTTCCAGACAATGTGGGCTGCTCCTGTCAAGGAGCCATGGTTCAGCTCTACATGGGCATGACCCAACACACACAGGTTGTGCTGGGGGTCCCGTGGCCATGGGGATCGCAGCACCAAGCTGTGCCCCTGCCAGCTTACAGCTCAGGACCTCACCTGCAATGCAGCTGCTGCAGCCCTGCAGGGCTGCAGAGACCCCTCTGATACCTTGGAGGCAGAGTGCCCAGGTGTGAAGACCCCATATCTTTCTTCCCCATCTATTTTTTAATTTTTTAAACTTACATTACTAAAACAATAAGATTTTGCTCCTCTAGGGGCAGAGAGCGTCTTTTCTGCAGACATGCAATCTCTTCCCAGACAGATGTTAGGAGGTGAAAATATTTTCCTTTTGGGTGTTCTTTTTTACTCCCTCTCTGTGGCACAGTGAAAAAAAAAAAAAATTAAAAAAAAAATAAATTACTGCAATAACTTTCTGCCAATGCTTTCCCTGGGTCCTGGCAAAGGGTGTGCAGCTGGCTGAGATTCTGACTAGTTAATCACAGCAAGTCAGGCTTTAACCTTTAAATATCTGAGAAGGGGCCACCCGTAACAGATATAAGGCTTGAATTTATGGTCAGGTTCCAATGGAGAATTTATGGTACTTTTCCCCACCATTTTTGTGTTCAACTGCCATACTGAGATCATGCTACATAAAAACTGTCAAAAGACTTGCAGAAGATGGACAGGAAAAGGAAAAGCAATTGAATCACTAAGTATAAATACTTTTAAAAACAAGTCAGAAGATTCCTATTATAGCTGAAACCCTGGGTGAAAGAAACTTCAAAACATCAAGATAAATGTCAAACACTCACCCCTGGAAGTTAGATTGCTTAGAGCAGGTGGATATTTTTTTTTTTTCCAAGCAATAAAATCACAGAAAAATCTCATTCTGGGTTAACCAAAGCTAATCACAACTCCAGGTCAAAGCATCATACATTGATTCAGTATGATAGGAAAAAAAATAGCATTCAGAAAATTTCAAATGTTTCAGCTCTATTTTCATAATGACATTTTCAGCTTCTCATTTCACAATAACATTTTCATTTCAAATTGACCTGAAAAAAGGTTTTCAAAAAAGGAATGAAGCACTCTGATCATCCTGAGGCAATTCCCTCCTTTATCCTTCCTTTCTTCACTGCTAATGAACCAAATCAAAACCCCAAACCATTACCACTTTAGCTGCATTGCTTAAAAGGAGAAAGAATTCTTCCAAGAAATTGAAACCTTTTGTATGCCAGCCACCTAATATTTTTTCATGGGTTACAGACCAATATAGTACAAGTTCTCTTTGGATTGTGGACAAATCTAGTAAGTGCTGAATTCGTTTACTCCAGAGCACTTTCAGCAAATACCGAGGATGCCCTCGTTAATATTCCACAAAGGTTTCAGGATCAACAGTAGCATGCATAATAGTATTTAATGACAGCCGGGCTTATTATCAGAACAATTTGGCCTCATCTGGCCTCTTTTGGCAAAATAACATGCATAATAAGGTATGTTAATATTAGGCTCTTTGGCAGGTCTTAGAAGATGAGACGGTACAGCTGGCAGGATGAAATGGAAGCAGCTGGAAGAGGAAGACTTGGTTTCTACATATTAAAACATTTGACATTTGGTATCTGAAGGGAACACTGTTTGTTTAGAGCTAATAAATAACTCGCCAACGATGACAACTTGTAATGACAGCTTTTATTATGGTCTGGTTAATCCTCAAATTCAGCTTTGTCCTTTTAGACCATCTGCCGTCAATTTTTTGCTGTTGTTAAGTGTCGCACACTTGAAAAGTTGTAGCCGTGCAAATACAGAGCGCGTGTCCTGGAGTCGCTGCGTGGTAGGGGGCAGAGTTAGGAGATAAGCAAAAGTGAGTGCACAGATATCCAAATGGGCAAGCAGAGATGTTACCATAGATCATACGGTATTCCCTCCAAGGCAGCAGTCAGCGGATGCTGGTTTGCGTGGAGGTCTGTTTGAATGCACTTTTCTTCAAGCATTCACTTTTCTAGGCATGGGAAAATGCCACTTTTCTTCCCACTGGATGAATGTGGCCTCTTTCTGCCAGAGAAATCATAAGCCTCTCTCTCTACAAACATCAAACACATGCCAGCACCCATGATGCCTTCAAAGCCTGCAGAGATAACTAGGCAAGGCCATACATATTCCTTGCAGACACATCTGGTCAGTGTGGATGTGATGTTGCTGTTTCTGTCATGGTCCTCATGATGTCTGATGTCACTCATTTTTGGTACATCATTGGAGCTAAACATAGTTCACAGAAAAGAGTGCTTTGCGCAGAACTATGCAGAAAATAACCTCTGCTTTCAAAAGCCTGGCTCCAGTGTAGTGACAGGATTTTCCTGTCTCCTTTATTCCTATAGCTAAAATACCTGAAAAAGAGGTATTTTTTCACCTTACTGAAAAGAGCCACACCATAGAGGCTCTTCAGATATCAGAGGTACTTCAGATACCTCAGTAGATCCATCAAGGTTTTCCTGGCTCACACTTTGGAACTGAGATACATAGTTGGTTCACTGAGCTTTCACGTACTCTGCTGGATCTCCACGTTGAGAATCAGCACTCTGCTCCTGCCTCCAATAAGGTTTCCAGCATGACCTTGAGTGAAGTCTTCAACTTCTTTGTCCCACAGGATTCCTACCTGTAAATGGGAATAACATCCTCTGTCCCAGACAAGTACTATGAGGTTAACTTCCCTTGCATTGCTACAAAATGCCTATCTGGAGAGCATTTATCATACAGGCCATACTAAAGAAACAACTGTTTTAGGCCAAAGAAAAGTCATTTGTAACACTGTAGGTAGTATATCCATAAAAATATTCTTCAGTTTCCCTTAGGGAAGAAATAAAAAACTTCCAAATGAAAAGTTCAGCCTTCATCTGTGTGGGATTTCTTTTGTTGTTTAATGAGCAAGATCCCAAGGAAGAACTGACTGCCCTTTTCAGACACTTTTTTCGTGTAGCGGAGTGTTTTTTCACCTGTTAATTGATTTCCATCACATTACTCACGTTATGAAGTACGCATCACAGCAGCCTTTCCTGAATATTAAGTGCAATATATAAAAACAGGTCTGTCTACTGATCATGCATTTAATCATATCTAATAATGCTTAAATATAACCACAGAGAGTAATTAGAATCAAGAGTGCACATCTTACTACTGATTTCACAGCACTTTTTTTCTGTGAATTTGCCTTTGAGATCCTGAATGAAATGAGTCAAGCAGAATATTTTAACACACTGCCGCTTTATGAGCAGCCTAGGATGACCAGTAATTCTCAGCATATTTAGAAACAGGCTCTAATTAGGCCACTTACATTAGTCAGGCAAAATCGATGTTTACATAAAAAGCCTTCAAGTGAACGCAGCAGAGTGAAAAATATTACATTTTTTTCCACCTGGGCAGATTAGATGGGGATGCCTGCCAGGCTATCTGCTATGTGTATTTCCATCAGTGCTGAGGAGCTGCAGACCCAGCCCAGCCTAGTGGCCTCAGCGCTGCTCAGCCCAAGGCGATTCAGGCTGCGAAGAAACAGGTCCTGCCCAGTGAGGCACTTTCACCACCTACAGCATGGTTTCCTGATAGCACCCAGTGGTCATCATGCTAGGAGGACAGCAAACGACTTATTTGGGGAGGTTTGATCTCTGGAAAACACCGTGAACTCAGCCCCTTTCGAGCAGCTTGGTAATTCCTTTAAACTCATGAAAATTTCCCCTTGAGGAAGTAAGAAAAGCCCACTGCGCCCTACTTCTGCTCTGACGTGGCAAGCTCATGGTGGCAAGAGGCCTTTGCTGTGGTGAAGGCATCGGCCTGTGTCCAGCTCTCTTGGGATCATCCTCTGTGATGCTGCGCAGCTACCTGGATCTTTTCCTTTGGTTACCCCTCTGTAAACAGGGTATGGGACTTTCTTTTGTGCAGAGATGGTTTGAATTTAATAAAGCTCATGACATCCTCAGCCAGCAGAGTTATAATAGCTGAGAGACACGCTTACAAATATGTCAACCCAGAGGTCAAACGTATTTCTGCAGTTATGTCCATGTTTTCTAGTACTGCTTTAAACCAGCTTTGTCCACAAAGCATAGAAACAGCATCCCAAAGGGGCTGGAAGTCCTGCCCATGGCACTGGTGCCTTCAGCAGCTCACAGCTTATTGGTGCTACCTGAGGTAGCTTTCTCTGTCTCTAAACTAACTCTTTATAAAGCACTTACAAATTTAGTGTCAAAGGCTAACAGGACATTGAGGAAATTCAGAAATTCAGGACACTAAACTTTTTTTTCTCGCTACTCTGGACATGATCATTAGAGAAACATACATCAGGAAAGCCTCATAACCAGACAGTCTTGGATTTTTTTCCACTAACTGAGCCACAGATGTCCTTTACAGATAGAGCTATAAAATACATGTAAATGTTTGTTGCTGTGTGTTTCTTTTTTAAATCTGTCTCACTCCCATCTTTCATTGGGACTTTGATTTGACTTCTTAGAAAAAGCAATGAAAAACCTTAATTAAAATTTTGCTGCTCCCTGGACATCTGTTCCTGACTGTTATATAAAATATTACACATCGTTATAAATATACATTCAAATTTTATTTTAAACACATTAGTAATTGGGATTTTATAGGGCCATAGTGATTTAAGTATAGGATTGCAGCAATAGAGGCATATGTGCACACACATGGCCACAAACCTGTATAGATGTCAATATATGTATAGATGTATATGTATGCATATGTGCATGTATAGAATTTTGTGATGTCAAAAAAAAAAAAAAAGGAAAGCTTTTTGTCAAATAAGCAGTCAACTTTTGCATTTACAGTGTGTGCTTTGCTTCTAATATTGCTCTTGCAACTGCAAAAAAAAAAAAGACTCAAACGTCCTGTAAGTGAGGGTATTCAGGGACAGCAATAACCTGCAGCATTTTTCTTCCTTTTTGGTGCTTTACAAATGGATATCTGCTACAAGGAATGCATACTAAAGCACCTCTTAAGGATGCATTTGTAAGCACTAGTCCATTCATGCTGCATCCAATGCATCCATCCGTTACTGTCAATGCTGCAAAACTTAAAATGTTGCTAAGAAAGCTGTCAGGGCTCATCATTCATTTATTCACTTGCTCTGAATGATCCAGTAGATGCGATTTTTTTCCCCAGACACTTTTGAAAGAACTTGCAATGGGTTTAAAAATAAAAGCCTCCTTGCAGTTATGAACCTAGTTACCATCAGAGACCTGATCCATCTCCAGGGTGAATCTAAGTAGTCTCAGACTTTCTGAAACTTTCCTGTGATCACTTCACGTCACATAAAAATGCACGGCTAATTAATAACAAGTCTTTATTGGAAACTGCTCCAAGTATGAATCACTCCCACTTAATGTTCAGCTAGAAAGTCTAGGAGCAAGAGCCCTTGAGCATGCTGCCTCAGAACTGCTACTGCATTTCCAAGGAGTCCTGCTTTCAGAACAAAGGAGACAACGTGTGGCAGTTCCTCTCTAAACACTCCAGCCCAAAGCTGAAGGTGAGGAATTGGCCAGAGCAGTGCGAGCAGAAGAAAAATCTCGGTATTTCTTCTCACGTCATGTCGGACAACATGGGACAATGAGTGCAGCAAATCAACTGCTCCACAGATTCTCTCAGATAGGTCGCTTGTTCACCTTTGGACTTTCCCTGAACTCCTGTCCCTCTCTGTTTTCATTCTTTTTTCCTTCCACATAGTCTCTGGAGCTACTGCACTGGCCTCTCCCAACACATGCAGATGCACAGAGCATCTCATCTCAACAGCACAAACTCAAAATAAAACAGTCTGATGTCTCAAGTAGAAGTTTGACAAGGATGTGTGAAAGTCCATGAGACTTGTCATACAGTCTGTGGGACACACTGGCCTATTGTATGTGGATGTGTCTAGTGCTGGATTTATCTAAGCAGGACGAGGCTTCACAAAATGTTTGCTCTTACCCTTTGGTGGTCAACAGGGGGAAATCTCATGTCCGTGTTGAGTTACTGCCTTTAGCTCACACATGCCTCTGCACTGGCTGTATCAGTAGAGGCCCATAATTTAGTACTATATGCTGTATTATTTCACAACTTCATATGAAATTTTTTCCAGTCCTCATTCTTCAAACACTCTTGTAAGTCAGAGGCAAGAAAAGGATCCGGTGACGAAGAATCCCCCCTACAAAGGTACCATAAGGAATTTCAGGGTGGTTTGTAAAGATCCCCAGCCATATGAGAGATATGTCCAATGATTCCTTATAGATAAATGTCTCAGCTGGGTTTTGCATCTCTTCAGTATTATATCTGATATATATGCTTGATGAATTTTCAAAGCCTCCAATTTACTGGGGTAGCTATCAGGAAGACGTGTAGGTCTGAGGCCTCAAAGCAGGCATCAGTTTCGAGTATCGACATGTATCATGACACTCTGGTTTAATTAGTATTACAGAACAGGTGAAGAAAATCTGTCTTAATAGCACCCTATCTCGGGAAACAGGTGTCTCTGGGAATGATGTAATACACACAGGAATTAATAGAGTTTGCATCAGATACAGGAGATGTCTTGCTCCATGAAAAGGGATTAAAACACAGATAAGCCTCCCTTTCTGCAAGCCTGGGAAACGATTACTGGAACCAGCGAAACAGCCTGAGCTGGTTTGCTGTGCACAGCTCAGCAATCTGAAGAGCACTTTATCCAAGCAGTGTGTGGCCACTCTTTATGGGGCAATAGAAACCTCAGACAAGGTGTTGGTCCTGGAAAATTAATAAGGGATCTCGTAACCACCTGACATAACCATGGATTTCCGTGTCTTTCTCTAAAGCTTAACAGAAGCCCAAGCTTCCTGTCGTGGTGACTGAAAGAGACTCTCACACTCTGTACGTGACCTGGTGCAACCAAAACCCAGCCGTGCCACCAGTGCCCCACGGGGAGGTAACTTCCTCCTCGCTTCTTCACCTGGGGCATGAAGCTGGTGCCCAGCATTGCAGGCCCTTATACAGCAAACCACGCTGAGCTGAGCTGCAAATGGGTGACAGGGAGCTGTCCCTGGCCCTAAAACCAGCCAGCATGAAGAGCTGCAGGATGCAAGCTGTACCCTGGCAGTGGGAGAGGTGGCGAGGATGTGCTTATCTACCCTCTAGGGAAGAAAACAGCTCGTTTCATGCAGGAGTGGATGTGGCAAGTCTGACCTAAATCTGTGACGGCTCTAGTGCAGCAGACTGGAAACTCAGTGGCAGCTCCAGATAAATTAAAAATGGGGCAGGCTTTTGTTGGATTGTGGAAATGATTAGCGTGAAACATGATTGTGTCGTACTTAATTGCATTAATTGAATGTTCCCACATCACGTTTCATATTCAGAGCACTGCTGAATATTGTATGGAAAACAGCCACACAGAGGCTTAGCCTAGCAGGGAGAGAAAGACAAAGATTTTCTGATTGTGAAAACATAAGGATATACCTGGAATGATTCTGCATGTTGGGTGTTTCCTCTAAAATGAGCAACAGGTGAATAGTCACCTATTGAAAACCAGGTGCTGGTTTTCATTCTTAGGTTCTGATGTTAACTCCCACGTGCACTTTTCAGCAAGGGCAGGAGTCAGACTCATCAAGAGGCTGCTTGCAGGTTCAATCAAGCCTCACTGACAGATGGTACAGTGGGTTTCTCTGAGCCACATCTCAGGATTTTCTTCTTAGTTAACTGTATTAGCTAAAAATCAGAGCTGGCTAAAACCTGCTAGTTTGCATATTCAGACAAATGCTCTAAATCTTCTTACACCCCTTCAGTTCTGTCAGCCTTTGAGGGTAATTTTGCTGAGAAAGATGTTTGTGATTGTAAAGTTGCCATAGGCATTTTAACTGGAACAGCCAGTATCTGTTTGGAGCTAGTTTGGGCATTTTATGGGAACCAATGTTCTTATGAATACGCTTATCAGGCTCTCAAGTAGGTAATTGTTTACATCTTTCATCAAGCTCTACACAGATAAATATGTATTCACTTTGAAGGGAGAAATCATTTTTCCTGACGAGCACAATGACTGGCTACTTCAACACAAGTTCTTTGTTGTCTGACTGAAAGGTCAAGTTAACAAGTTCAAGCCAGTACGACTGCTCCGGTCAATCCACTGAGCTCCACTGTATGATTTCCTAAACGAGCCTATAATTATTTTAAATTGATGGATCTGAAAGGCACTTCCATTTCAATATCTTTTTAACTTTAGAAATTGCCAGGCTGATACTCAGATATCAATTTTCAGGCGGCTACCACAGGAAAGTGCTGAGCCATGGTCATCACACTCTGTTTTGACGATCTAGTGAAGGTCCCTGAGCACACAGAAAATGTGCCTGCAGTACAGGGGTCAGTAGGCAGGCGTCTGAAATTGCTGGGATAGAAAAGCTGAAACAGAGTTTCTGGAGCAGACATGGAAGCGTGAGCTTTGGCTGTGGCTAAGTGTCACAAGTTGGCTGCTCCTCATTTTTTGGCCCATCTTCTGGCTCAAGAGCTACAGTTCTCATCACACAACATAAGGAGCTAGTTCCAACATTACAAGATAGTTTAAGAGTCAATACTGTGCAACCAGGGTCAGAATCCAAATGCGGTGTAGCAATGGGGCAACATAGCTACAGAGTGTTTGCTGTTGTGTCAGGATACTACCCCCAAAACTAGGTGCCTTGGTCCTACTGGAGGTTTTAGGAAAGATTTCAGCACTTCTGTATCTGAAAAGAGAAATATTATTTCAACTATTGGCACTGTCTACATGTACATGGGAGAACCCTGTTACGTTTTTCTGCTGGAATTGTTTGAATTGAAATGTTCCTACTTTTAGAGACATCTCCAAGATGATGATGTTTTGTAATAGTTCATCATCTTGAAAATTACAATCCATTTCCACTTCTTTCATGAGGAAGGCAGTAGGTTGTCTGCAAAAATCCTGTGTCCTTGATTTATGTGTTTAAATTCCTGTATTGTTTGCTCGTTTTCTTCAAAAAGAGCAAAACACTGTCATGCCCTGCTCTTATCACCTGCCAGATGCCGCTGAGCACTCCTTGTTCTGCTGGCTCATCTTCCTCAGACATTGTGTTTGGTCATAAAACAGTCTTCCACAGCAGCTGTATTGCCAGTGAAAATCCTTCATAGGTCATGTATTAGAAGTCGGCATGTTGTACATGTGAAGGAGCCAAAGTTATGAAACCCAGGTGTACAGCATGAGCTTTATAACTCAGTGTCCATGCCTCTAAATAATGACTGTGTGTTTTTTGTTTTGTTTTGTTTTGTTTTTTCAAGGAGTCATCCTTATCAGTTTTCATTGCCCTTCTGTCATTGCTGATCCTGTTTTCAATGCCTTGGGCTTTAGATAAAGGGGAAAGGATGGACACAAATTGCAGGGACATCTTGGAAGCCAAATAGCAAAAGAGCTTCAAATGTTATGTAGCCTGATATCTGTCATCTCAGGAGTCCCACCCATTCCCAGGGGATGTTGCCTCTCTTTGAAATCAGTGACATTTTCTGCTCCTTCCTTCCCTCAGCTCTTCCCAGAGGAAAGCCCCCCAAGCAGTGCTGAGGGGAGGTGGAGACCCGCCACTCCATCACAAAGATTTCAAAAGAATGGGACTCGACAGCCTGAAAGGAGAAACAAAAGCCGAGGGATATTTCCTCTTTGCCCTGTTAAAAGGTGAAAAGGGACTCGCAGGGTCTCTTTTCTCTCCTTTTTGTTTGCAGCTGAAGAGGGGCTGGGGCTCAGCTGGGGGAGTTCCTCTGCTGGAGGAGGCTGCTGTAATTGCTTTTCCAGCTGGACTGCTCCAAGGCAGCCTCTCCTGCACCCTGTGAACGAGGACCCTTTATTCACATGCTCCGGGCACAGAGACACGTAGGGAAAGGCCAGGGCATAGACACTGTCCTGCTAGGTTTCTAACAGATACAAGGCTCTCGAGCATGTGAGAAATTTTGGGTGCCCTTTGCAAGCCAGAACCATTCCCATTTAGAAACCAGTGTTTGGTCAAGCAAGATCATGGCTTGAATTAGTGGACAGGGCTCACACAGCATTGCAGTCAGTTCGTGGACTTAGGGAGAAAGTAGAGGTTTCCCCCAGGAAACCATAAATGAAGTACCGCTGCTGTGGGGTCTGCTGAGGATTGTCTCCAAAGAGAAGTGGAATATTTTCCTTATGGTGAACCACAAGAGAATGTTACTACATCCTGCTCTTTGCATGGCATATAAATAGAACAAGGAAAGGAATGACTAGTTAACTGTTTGACCTCAGTTCAGAAAAAAAAAAAAAAATGCTCCCAAGAAACCTCAGGAACTCACCCCATTAAGCATACAGGAAAATGTCACAGATCTGGCACCTTAATTATATGCTAATAGCATCCTACTAGGAAGAAAAGCTTCAGATGTCTGAAGGAAAAATATTTGACTGAAAGGGGTTGTGTATGCTCACATAGCATTTCCCAACAACTATCACTTCTTTCTTTTTCATCTTTTTTTTTAGCATTCAAAAAACAAAGAAAAAAATAAAAAGCAGACTGAAGAACTAGGTGAACCTTTGACATTTGTGCTTGATTTTCAGCCCCTAGGCATGAATCAAAAACAAAACAAATCCCGCTGCAGATTTGTTCATCAACTGTGCAGACTTTCAATGACCCTTCTGTTCATAACACTTTTCTGATATAATTCTTGCTAATATTGCAAAGGGCCTTTGCCCAACGCTTCCTGGTGAACTTGTCTGCAAAACAGTTAGCATTTTTCTATAGACTTATTTGCTCCACATTGAAAAAAAAAAAAAAAAAAAAGTCTCAGCTGGTATAAATATGTAGCAAGGTTAACGAAGGTATGCCCAGATATTCAATGCAAGAGCCTGGTATGACTTTAATTGACTGGCTGATTTGTTCAAATCATTACTTCACAAGGACTTTTGCATTACACCTGAATGCTCATTGAGTCCTCTACTAATACCAGAAGCTAATGATTACATTTAATTGGGCAGTTCTTCTGACTAATATTTACATCCATTTGCATGCGGTGCACTTATTAACATTGGAATTGTGCTGTATTTGATTGCTAAATATTCTTTTGCAAAACTTTTGGCTGAGGACCTTAGTTTTTTCATTGCTTCAAGCCTCAGTTTGATTGGTACTTCAGACCAGGCCTGAACCTGCAGGCAAGGAAACCACAAATTGTCTGCTGGATCCCAAAGAGGTAGGAGGCAGCCTGGCATGCCCAAGTCTTTCCTTCAAGGTTTTACAAGTGAGAGATGTTTCACGGGGCTCCAGCTGGGGAGCTAGGACTCCTCGTCTGGTGGAGCTCACGGTGGGAGCAGAGGAGCTTCAGCTCTTCTTACAAGGCCTGCAAAACAGCACATCAGATGTGAGCATGTGAGCAGAGTCAAAGTTGCTTGCATGTTTAAGAATGACAGTAATGAAAGAGAAAGAGATTTCAATGTCTGGAAATAATTAGGAAAAAAAAAAGTTCCGGAAGGACTACTGAATATTCATAGACAAAAAAAAAAAAAAAAAAAAAGAGAGAGAGAGCCTCCATCATGATGAAAGCAATCCCTAAAATAATGGTAGAAAACTTGTTTTTGTCTCCACTGAGTTGAAAAAATATTTGAGCCCAGAATGCCAGCTCCAACCCCAACTAGCAAGGGACTCATGTGGCAAAGGCTGCATGGAGAAACTAGCAAAACTGGTGATGGAAGAACAGATACTATTGTAAAAGAATTAGTGCGTTTCCAGGGAGAAGTCATTATTCCGGAATAAAATTGTTTATATTCTTTTATTTAAGAATAACACAAAGAGGTTATTCCAGGATAGCTATGTGAAAGCCTAATGTGACAGTAGCTCTTCCAGTTATTTTATCCAAGTGGGCAAGTCTTTACTTACAAGGACAATCCTGCTGACTTCCCAAGAGTGTCTCGTATATGGAAATGCTGCAGACTTGAGATCTCTACCTTGCTTGTTACAAAAACGTTACCAAAAATGTCTTTTGCTCCCATTTTCTTCCTCTTTTCTCCTTCAGGATGGCTATTTTTTCCTTTTGTTATTTTTGGGGTCTATAATTCTCAGCGAAGTCTATGTGATAATCCCTTCAGGCTTTATTTAACATTCAGGAAGTAGCACTGATACTTGGGCAATAAAAGGAGTTTTGTTTTCTACCAGAGGGCATAAATTGGGTTTATTAGATTTAATTTATTGGATGAAAAACTGTTTTGTTTAAATTATGCTAAAAATGTTAGCCTTGTGTGTGTCACAAGGATTAGCAGTCATGGGACACAACAACACGGTTTTAAGAGACGTAGAATAGAGACAGATGAAGCTAACTTGAGGCTTTCTTCTTGCTAGAAGATGTGCTGTTTACTCCAATATAAACAGGCTATATGGGCTAGCCAAAAGCAAAACCCCATTCAAAGCTATTTGGGATGAGTTAGCTTTACTCTGAGATACTCTTGTTTGTGTCCTACTTAAGTGACTCGCTCATCTGCTGGATTGGGTAGAAAGGAGAGGAAGGATTTCATCGTGGGGAGTAGGCTGAGCACAAAGCCAGGAAGCAGAGATCAAACTTTTCATCTAGCTAAGCTTGGCTGATCCTACAGCCTCTTGATCCCATAGCCTCTTGTACCTGCAGTCCCCACAGTGGCAGGTCCCAGCACGGCCTGCTCTTGGAGGTGCCATCCTCCTCTCTGAGGCACTCCTCACTGTTCCTCCTCCACCTCTGGTCCTTGTGTTGGGAATGGGATGCAAATGTCTTTTGCAGTGCTACCTAGAGCCAGGCACTTTTGTATCTAAAGAAGTGTTCACCTTCTACTTTATAGCTAAATAGCTCAAGTACAGTAAATATTTTTGTGGGGAGGACACATGGTGCTAGAGGCCCCGTTGGATTGACCAAGTGTACCAAAGGTCAAACTGTCACTTAGACATTTGCTCGATGAAATTCATGATCACTAATATAAAAGCAGCCTTTTTAAGAGAAAATTTGCCTTATGTCATTAATGCCTGACAGGCCTCATAGCAAGTTGCTCTGCCTGTACAAGTTTGTTCCTTTCCACCATCTCCATCCCAGATGAGGGGATGTAGCCATCACTCCTTATTAGCATTAAGTGATGTTCTCTCTGCCAATTAATAGCAAAGAAGCTGTACATATGTCCATAGGATCTGCATTGAGATCTAATAGAAGAAAAGTGTCTGCATGTACTCATGAGTGCATGAGGAAATGGGCGTATGTCTGCGGGCATGTTCGTCTGTGCATGCAAGTGTGTCTGCACACAAGTGTTCACAGGCTTGTACGTGCAAAATGGAGACAAACAGGCTGTATGCTTGAAGCAGCTGGAGTCCATGTGAACGAAAGTGAACAACAGGAGCCTCTATTTGATCCGAATGGACAAATGGGGTCAGGGAAGTTCTCCCAAACTCTCTGCCGAGCACTTCAGCTCACACAGCAGCACTGAACGCGCTGCTCTTTCCTCGTCTACTTGACGGGGCTTCTAACTCCTTCCAGATGAATGTTGTTTATTTAGCTTATTGATTAAACCAGCTGCTGCAGCTAACAGGAACTTCACAATATACAGAAAGACAGATAGGAAACTTTACAAACTTTAAAACTGGCGACCCTTTCCCCTGCCCTGCTTTCAAGTGGATATAGCTGGTTCTTGTGAAGAGAGGCAGCTTGTGCCACCCCAGGCTGAGCAGCCACAGGGCCAGGAGTCCTGGTGAGGAAACGAAAGGAAGTTCTGCTTGAAGGAAATTTCTAGAGTTTCGGTGTCCGTTTCACTTTTTAAAAAGAAAATAGCTAATTTCCTTCAGCATGAAAACAAAGGTGACATCAGAAAATACATGTACAGTCACTAAAACAGCTTCATTTACAAAAGTGTTTTGACTGTCTTGCCCACTGCAGAGCAACCTGGTGCACTAGACAAAATGCTTTGGACTTGCATGGAGGAGCACACGAAATATCCCCTCAGCCACTGCAGCACCACCTGCATGGGTAACATGGCTCTCAGAGCCAGCTTTCCTAAGTTAGCCATGCCTGTGGCCTTTGTTTTATCAGTGGGAGGTGACATGGTTTCTTTCTTTCAGGAAGTTGTTGACCCATCTGTGCACCTGGATCAGTCATGAGCAGTGCAAAGCTGCATTGGTCCGGTTTTTACTGAAATCACAGGAAACTCACTCCCTAGCTGGCACTCTGGGGCAGATGAGGAGGCAGCAAGCATTGCATAGTGTTCTCCTGGCTTGGTCTGCCTCACAGCTACACACATCCAAACCACAATCTCACTGTCTGATCACCCACTGATCATGGACTGTGCAGTGGCTCCATCAAAGTAAACTGCAAAGTTTTCCTTGATTTTAACAGGAGAAATTGGAGACTCCAGCTCACTCGGTCTGCCTTTCCCCTCTGTTTAGGACTTGCTGGTCTTACAGCATTTCACTGTCATGTACGAGCAAGGTCTTTGTTTACCAACCTTCAAATACATTCACCAGCCTTTTCAAGACAGCTGAAAATCCCTGGAGAATAAAGGGGCAAAAGGGTAAGTCTTATTATCAGGCTGCTGAACCTGCATAACTGCTCTGCAGCCAGAGCAGCCTAAGTACTTCATGCCCTAAGAAAAGAGAAGTTGGGCCAAGTTTAAACCAAACTGCCCAAGAGCATAATTTCTTACTATGTCCCATCCCCAAGACCATGAGGAGCCCAACCAGCTGAGATAATCAGTTAGATATTAGGACACGCATCACAAAATCAAGCTTACAGTCTTAAACTGCAGGCTTTCCTATGGAGTGATGACTGATCTCCGCTCCCTTCGCCAGCACTGCAGTAACTCTAGCTGCTCCATGTCCTCTGTCGCACACGTACCAGATGAGCACTGTCATGTGCTGCAGTTCTTCTGAGGCTATGTTATTCCCAAGAGTATAATGATTTAATTCTGCCCACCTTTCCCTCGGTAGTACATTCTATACTGCCTTCCCACCACACTGCTGTATTTAACAAAGTCTATAGCCCTCAGTTACCTTGGATACTCTTACTGCTTTGTCAATCTTGACTGAAATGTCCACCAAAAAAAGTTATTACAGGGAGAGACAACAGGCAGTCAGGCAAGCCCACCTCCATAAGACAAAAATCCCAGACATGTACTGGCACAGCGTATATGAAACACATTCAAATACCAGCTTGTAGGAGATTCAAAGCTGTGTGATGAGGCAGTGCCACCAGCCTTCCTGTGCACTGCTCCCATGCCTGGTGTTTCTCCCCATGAAACAACCACCCCTTGCTGGTTACACTTCAGAGAGAGGCACTGGGACTCGTGCAGACAAACACAGAGCAGCCTGGAAGGAAATTGCCTTCTTGTTCCTTCCTGATAGGGAGCAATCCCAGGGAGTATCTGACTGAAAGCTATACATCTTGAAGGTGCTCCCTTCTGCTAAGAAAACATCCAAGGGGGCACATCTTTCCTACAGCTTGGAGAAATTCCAGCAGCTTGACAAAACATCACCACTGTGATACACAAAAAATCCCGCAGGAAAAGATAACTCAGAGTGATCTCCCTGCTGGTTGACACGTTGAATGTTTCCTGGGGATCCTATGCTTCATGAAACCCTAGAAGCCTAGATTCTTCTAGGTTGGAAAAGACCTTCAGGATCATCAACAGATGTCTTGCCACACCAAGTGGAGAGATAGCAAACAACTATTTTGCTGTGAGATGCCAATTTATCTGTAATACATCCAATTGAAACTGTGATTTTCCTCAATTCCTTCTTTTCCTCCAGGAAGGAAGGGAATTACAGCTGTGCTGGAAACCAATGTGGATAAAATGACTGAATTTGTGAACATTTTGAAAGGTCACTTTAGCAAATGAGTTTAGCAAATGAGTTTCCTCATTTAGTACCCCCATCCACTGCAACTTTTTCAAGTCCATCCTAAGCACAACAGCCTGAAAGGTACAGAACTGTTTAAAAGCAATCCTCTTGGCCATGCCACCCAGTGGTACTTCTACATCATCATTTCCTGTCAGTTCCTTCTGTGTCCTTTCCACCCACCCAAAAGACTTCTCAAGAGAAAGCAGAGGGCAGACAGATACTACTCCCATCTTGTGCTGTGTGACTGAAGTATGACTTGCAAATTGTTCATTTAGAAATAGGAGATGGGTGAAGAAGTAAAGGAACAAATTACAAGCTCTTCACCACCCCAAACAGGAGAATGCCCTTGTCAGTGTCTGAAAATCATTTTTCCAGTATAGCATACTGAGACTCTAAACACAGTTGGTTTTGCTGATGATGTTCAATACTTTTCTTGTTAAAATAAAGGGTAAAAATCCTCGCTGGTTTTAATGGAGCTAGGCTCTTGGCTGGCTGGTGTGAGCCAGCACAGTCCCTGTATGGGCAGACTGATTCCCCTAAAGCTGTGACTACCAAGGATGGGGATGCACTACAGGGACAGCAGGTGAGAAGCACATTTATTAAGAGTCATATTGTTAATGCAAATATAGGCAGATGGCATCTCCACTTGAGTGAACGCAAACCCCTAAGAGCGTCTGAACATCCTGAGAGCTTTAATGACCTGTTCAGTTCTTAGTGATTTTGCCCTTCAGTCAAAATTCAATACCTTTAACCATACAATAAGGCTGCTATCTAGAAGGGACAGTATTTCTTAGGTTTTCACTAAATAATAATCTTAAATGGCTTTCTTTTTTTTTTTTTTTTTTTTTTTTTTGGCTAGTGAGTATGATTTTTGCAAGACAAAAATCCCAGAGGAAAATATGGTCTTCACCAGAAGATATAGGGTTTGAAGAGACTCCAGTGTGAAAGTACCTTTCTTGCAAGCAGTAACTCTACCCATATGTGTATTTTGATCAGTATCAATGTCATCATCTGTGGTAAGGTAGCCTCAAGGTGCCCCAGCCAGGCTCAGGGGTTCATTCTCCTGAGCTTTGGTGACCATGGTGAAGAACTGTAGCAAATAAAAGGGAGAGGAAGGATGGAGAGAAGAATGTGTGACTGCATGGGAAAGTGTAGGCATGAATTTGTGAAAATACTTTCACTTCTATAGTGTTTTTAAACCAACATGAAAACACAGTAGTCACCAGCATCTTCCAGTGGCTTCTTGTTATTTCTACAAAATCCCTTGAGGAATCTCCATGAGAAGAAACACACACGAAGCTGTGGTATAATTCCTGAAACTGTACAGGGCACTGTGGTAGCAGACTCTGTTATTGGTCTCCAGAGATCAGATGCTTTCCAGAAAATTACACCACCTCCAGTTCTGCTCCCTCCAGATATGACAGCTGTGGTGTCCAGGCTCCCAAACTACGTGAAGCCATTTACTGACAGGGTTACCATCGTATCGTTTCTGTTTTCAGAGATAACATTCACTCTTCCCAAGCAGAGCAGGAAAAAAAAAAAAAAGTAATAATAAATAAATAAATAAACACAAGAGCACACAATCTCAAAGGAGAAGAATGTGATCAACCCCAAAAATTATGTCATGTGCCACCAGGGCAGACAGATGTCCTCTTAGGGGTAAAACAGGCAACAAATCAAGAATTCCTAGGGCTCCTACTGCAAATATTCTGAAATATATTTGAGAAACAAAGGAGGAAATAGAAACTAAAACATTTCTTTTGGATTAGCAGTGAATAAAATCTTGTGAGCAGGGAAAACATTGCAAACAACCAAGACAGTGTTAGCAACATGCCAGTTCACAGTGAGATATTGAAGCTGAAGTGCTGGTCCCATGGGAATCAGACAGTTCTGGGTAGCTTACTGATTCCAGCAGATGCAGTATTTCCTTCCCTGTGTAGTGGCAGCTATTTGCTTAGCTGCAAGATCAAGAGACAAAAATAAATAAATAAATAAATAACAAAAACAAAAATAAAAAATAAAAACAAACAAAAAATATAAAAATAAATAAAAGGGGGGGAGTTCTGGCATTTAAGATAGGTTTTTGTTTTGTTTTGTTTTGTTTTTTCTGAGCTATCTAGTTTAGATAACAGTTCTGTCTCAGTCTTATTAATGCTGCTCTCTACCCTGTTGGAAGACTGCTCTGTGTCCTGTCAGTTATATCTTTCAGTTTTTCCTGGTCAAATTTACAAACACAATGTTGTTTAATAAACTTTTAAAATGGTATTTCCTCCTCTCAGTGTGGAATTGGATCTGCCTCATCTGACTGACAGACCATGTAGCCTTGAATTATTTGGGGTCCTTTGGCCATGTTGCTTATTGATTCACAGGATTTTCCCTGCAGCCCAATGCAACCTTCTGTTCAAAGTTGTCTTTTACCCCTGTATGTGCCAGATTTGACAACAGCCAGCGTCAGGCACATGGATTTCTTTAGCTTAGGCCAGTAAATCTCTACCCTTGGTGAGAACAGAGTAATCTGAAGGACGTTGCTGTTGGGTGTTGAACAACTTGCAGCCACTCTACAACTGAGCCAGACATAGTTGTGTGTCCTTGCTCACCATCACTGAGGGCCCACAAAACACGTGGACAACAGAGGGGAGGCCTGGAGCATCCCTAACACCCAAGCTGTGGAAAGAGGGAGACATGATAGGAGACAAGCTCCATAATAGCTCCCTGCATTTACCCTGACACATCGAGATTTTTAACATCTGGCCAAGCTTGTGTTTCACCAACAGATGTGATCGTTTACCCCCGAAGTCACCCTTGTATTTTTTTAATTTCTCTTAAATGCCAAAAGCCTATGTTTGGCCAGAAGCTGGACTATGTTTAGAATATCTCCTGAAGTTGATTTTTTATGCAGAGTAATGTTTGTATTGTATCATCGGACTTGTGATGACACAGTGTCCAGTGATGAGACAATATGTCCATAGTTTCTCCTCTACATGTCCTAGGATCAGATAACCTTGACAATTTCAAAAGGATCATACATGAGCTAGCCCAAAGCCATTGCAGGAAACATTACTGATCTGATCATGTGAACATAAGGCAGTTATGTATCCTGGTTTTCAGTGGAAATCAATGACAGTAGGTAAAAACCTATCCAAGAAAAAAAGTGACAGGTTTTTGTAAAGGAATGCAGAGAACGCACTCTGTGCAACTTTCCTACCTCGTGACTACTACAGTAGCCAGGGCAGAGGAGAGGACAAAAATGGTCATTTGAGAACATTTTATTTCTACAAAACAACAAACTCCAGACTGAATTTTACTTCTTTAATGATGATTTCCCATGTACATTACTGCATTATGTTGCACCATCATTCTGGGTTTAAGGAAGAAAAGATTGTGTGTGCTTAATAATGAGTTAGTGCCATTGGCAATTTAGTCATTATAGGCTGATCTGACAGAAGTTTCACAGCTGGGGACCATGAATTCGACTCTGGTGGCAGCAGAGAAGGCAGGCTCAGTGAGGTGGAGGACTACAGGCCATCTGAAACATGCTCACAACTCCAAGTACTAAAAGGTCTACAGTATTTTTGCAAGTAACTTTGTCTCTCCACTGCTCTGACAACATCTATGTGCTCAAAACTGCCTTTGCAAAGTCTGTGGTGAGTAAAGCATAAGTAAAAGGGGTGCAGAGTGGCCAGAGAGGTGAGCTGTGAGCTGCAACACCAGGTTGCACAGCATTGCTAGCCAGTTGAGGGAAGGCATTGTCCTGCTTTACTCCACACTGGTGCAGCCTCCCCTCAAGTACTATGTGTAGTTTTGGGCAACACAATATTAGAAGGCTATAAAACTATCAGAGAGCATCCAAATGAGGGCTACAAAGACGGTGAGTGGTCTGGAGGGACGTACAAGGAGCAGCTGAGGTCCCTTGGTGTGTTCAGCCCCGAGCAGAGCAGGCTGAGGGGAGGCCTCATGGCAGCCTGCAGCTCCCTCAGGAGGGGAGCGGAGGGGCAGGCGCTGAGCTCTGCTCTCTGGGGACAGCGACAGGACCCGAGGGAACGGCATGGAGCTGGGACAGGGCAGGGTCAGGCTGGGGGTTAGGGACAGGTTCCGCACCCAGAGGGTGGTCAGCACTGGGACAGGCTCCCCAGAGATTTTTGGGGTGGTCCTATGTGAGCCAGGATGACTTGCTGGAAGGACCCTGTGGGTCCTTTCAGCTGAGGAGATTCCATGATTCTATGATAGAGTGTAGAACAACTCCGGTCAGTTGTTCTACGGGAACAACTCAAACAAGTTAAAAGTGGTCTTTCATCCTTCACAGCTGAGACTGACAGCTCACAGAGGAGGTGCCAGCCTGAAACTCAGTGCCATAGCACTATGTATGTTGGGTCCTGCTCTCTGGCTGGGGCTCAGAGTCAAACTTTGGGCTGGTGGAGTCAAACTTTGGGCTGCTCCACTCATGGAGCAATGGGATGGGCTGCAGCCAGCACTGCAACCATATGATGCTGCCAATTTTTGAGTTGTGTTTTGAATACTGCAGTGGCACACAAGCAGGCATGTGGGCAGAAAAGGCAGCTGGTCTGGGGAAGAGTATACCAGCAGCTCCCAGATGGAGTGGGGTATACATGGATGAACTCATCACCAGCACTGCAGAGTCTGGCACCACTGGTGTTCAGAGAGAGAGAAGAGTCTCCATGGACTTTTCAGGCAATTACAAGTCCTGCATGCAATTCCTCCACAGGGGATTTTTGTGATCACATGAGCCTCTTTGTGTTGAGGTCTTCTCTAGATAAAGCTCACATGTTATGGGTCAGGCTGTGAAGGACATGCCACTGAGAGATGGACGCTCCTAGGAGGTGGCTCTTCCGTCCCTTGCTTGCTTTGGGGTAGCAGGCACCAGACCCAACTTCTGGCACATGGTATCTCACATCAAGAGTGACATGGCAGCTCTGCATGTCCATGAAGTATGGGCATGGGGTAACAAGAGCTGCAGGTGGATTGGCTGCTAAGACAGTAAGGGTTGATAGTCTCACGCTGCCCATGCTTTCCTTCTGGCTGACCCACTAAAGTTAAGGCAGGAGCTTCAACATGGTGGTAAGGAATCTCCATTTTCAATTAACCTTTTTTTTTTTTTAAATTCAAGACAGCCAATAAAAACAATTATGAATTTAAACCCGAATGGACAACGTTCTGCTGGGGGAAAGTGCCCTGAAGTGAATCTGGCCCAATCACCTTCCCCAGGATCATCCAGGATGTCTTATTTCTGCAGAATAAAGCCACTGGATCTAACTAACAATGTAGTCAAATGACACATACAAATAAAAAAAGAGGTCTGCAAGTCATGTCCCTGAGCCTGGGCACCCCAGCCTGGGGACTCAGCTTTCACCATGCATAACAGGCTGGATTATTACTAGAGCAAGACGGATAATGAGACACTGGGCTAGATAAAATAAGCAGCATGAAATTTAACAGTATTATTATGAATGGGGACTTTCATGGCTAACCCAACCCTGCCTGATATATTTATTACAGCTGGGGAGGAGGCACTTCAGTAAAAGATTTTTTTTTTCTGATAGTGGCAACCAGGAAGAGTTTGTGTATTTGCAAATGGCTTCCAAACCCTGTTAATTTATGTTCAAATATGGAGCATTGTAAGCTTAACCTTCTTTTCTCATCAGCTGCTTTCAGAAAAGCCCTGCTGGCTTGATATAATGCAGTTCTACGCTTATACAAATCTTGAAGAACAGCCATTAAAAAACAGCAGTAGTTTCAGAAAGAAGTTGTTTTTCAGGGGTTCAACTTAAATCCAATGTTATTCTCTGGATGTATATTACAATTACAAAAAAAAAAAAAAAAAAAGGAAAAAAGGGGAGATGTACAGAAATCGGTGATTTGGAAAAGAAAAAAAAAAAAAGAAAGAAAAAAGGAGAAAACAACTGTAGTGTGAACAATGAAGAGCCTATTGTTACTCATGCAGAAATCACAGCATGAAATCACCGTGTCCCAGGATATTTTTAAATACATGTACAGTGGGAAGCTGTTTTGGTTCTTTTAGGAACTAAGTATTCAGGTAAGTGAGATTTGCCAGCAGCATTAATTAGCTAGCGGTTAACGGTGTGCAGTTTGTCATTCAAAAGTTCAGCTGTAGGCTCGTTTTCTAGAGCATCACAGTGCCACTGAAAACTAGATTATGGTTTATTTGTAAAATCCTTAAATATGCAAGTTTTCGTGTTTTCTATCTCACATTACTTTGCTTTGTAAAAATAAGCTAAAGGGTTTTAGTTTCTGTCAAATCACGGAAATTTGCTTCTTGATATGGATTAAATGAATGCTTGCTGCACTTTATTGCTTCTGTAACATCTCATGTGTCAGAAGCAAAAGACAGACGTGAGCTCCAATTTACTCTCAGGATTAGAAAAATCTGTTTTATTCAGGTTTCTTTTTTTTTTTTCTCCCATAGAAAGCATGATAGGAGTAATAGCAATCCTCCCCAAGGAACCTCCAGGGAAGTAATAGATAAGAGTCCTACAGACTCCTTTATGGCTCAATCATAATAGCTTTGAGTCTAAACAGTATTTATTCAACAAACCTACACCTCCTACCTCCCAGTAACGAAATAGGGCAGCTTGCAGTCCTCAACTAGGCTGCTAATTCATCTTGAAAAGCAAACTGGTGAAGAAAGAAAGGCAAAAATGCAGCACTATGTGGTGGAAAAACCAATGTCCTGAGTGAGCAGAATGATTTGGAGAGGAAAATCTTGACTGCCACTGTTAAGCAGCAGCGAAATTCTTATGGAGATGTGCCCTCTCCTGGCCTCATTGGGAAAGCATGGAGGGACGACGTGTGCCGGGGGCACAGGCACCGGAGGGAGGTTTGGGAGCCTGTATTCCTCTGCTGAAACATTAGTAAGCAAACAAATGAAATGCATATCAGCCTGGCCATTCCGTATTAACAAGTCAAGTCACAAATAAATAGAGGGGCTGCCGAAAATTCAGCTCCCAGATGGCCATTTAAGCACTGATTTTTCATAAGTGCTGGAACACCTGAGCCTAAAGTGGGCTTAATCCCCTTAGATTTCATTTGGATGTTTGACAGCACCTTGAAAGTCACACCTCCTATTTAGATGCCTGAAAATGGTTACTTGAACCCAGCTTTCCATCCCTGTTTTGTTGTTATTGCTGGTCTTGTTTGTTTGTGGTCGTAAATTGGGGCCCTGGAGGGAAAGCTTTACCCAAATGGAGCCAGGAAAGGCTGCCCAAACAAGCTGTGCCAGACTGCGTGAGTCCTGGCTGCAAGCCCCGCACCTCTCGGGGACTGCTTTAGACTTTGGCACAGAGCTGTGGCCCAGGGACCCCACAGCAACCCACAGGCAGCTGCAAGCAGTGCCTATCTTACAGATTTCCAGCTGTGGATCATCTTTTATTTGGGTACATCGGTGTACAGGAGTTGGATCACTGGTTGTTAAAAATCACACACTTTGTTTCAAATATGACTTTTGTGTAGCTTGCAGTCCAAACCATGGGCCCTTCCCCTTGTACCGCTAGACCAAGGGTGCCTGCATTAGCAGATCCCTACTCCCTGGGGATGAATTGACAGACAACATTTAAAATTCTGGTCCCAGGATAAACTAAAGAACTTGAATGCCTAAAACATATAATGACATAAAGTATGATTGCCTATCCTTCTGACATTCTCCCGGCGTCTTCACCAGACACTCTCAAACCATGGATGTCACGGAAGAATGTGGTCAAGGCACAGACTCCCTGGTCTTTCTCAGTATTCCTGTCTTCAGACTGTGGTCACCACTTCAGCAAAGTACCGGGGGGTGGGGGAGACTGTGATGCATCTTATTGATTTATAAGTTTGTGGCCTATACAACCACAGACCGCATGGCCCATTTGGCTACCAGAGCTGCTATATGCAAATATTTACGCTTGGACCCACACGAGATTTTGGTTCACAATTAGATCTCATTTTTCAATTGATCAAGACAAACCGTCACTTGGGAAATTTTGAGATGTCCTTCTGCTTTCCCGAGTGGCTGTTGGTTTTGTTTGTTTTGTTTTCTTGCCCAAACATGAATATGGCATGAATAAAGCACAGATCCCAGGCTGCTCCCTTTAATTCCAGTGAGCCCCAAATGTGGCCCCAAATAATTAAAATTATTTGAGTCTTGGAGTTAGCTCAAACTATTTAATTCTTCCATCCTAAACACCATGAGAAACACACATGCCTAATCCTCTTGTAGCAAATTCTTAACAGAGAATGAAATTAAATGGAAAGTGAATTGTGGAATATCCTGAGTTGGAAGGGACCCACAGGGATTATTGAGTCCAACTCCTGGCTCCACACAGGACCTGAATGG
Source organism: Anas acuta (assembly GCF_963932015.1). Taxonomy (NCBI): domain Eukaryota; kingdom Metazoa; phylum Chordata; class Aves; order Anseriformes; family Anatidae; genus Anas; species Anas acuta. Next base: position 95,967,769 of record NC_088979.1, on the reverse strand, counting down.
TTCTGAAATGTTTAAAATGTTGAGGCTCTACTAATGGAGTAGATTCACGTGATGTTGTGTAGTAATACAATGTCATTTTGACCATTTGGCATAAAAAACAAGTCAGAAAAGCCAAATGCATTTCTATTTTTTAATCCCTTACTATTTAAACATTCTACTTGTGCTGAGGTACTTGGGAAGTTTTCTCTCAGTTTACAGAAAATTTGAAGCAAATCTTCTGTCATCCTAGTATAAGAACTAGCCCCTGGGGCTTAAGGGGGAAATGTAGCTTTTACACCATCAGAGAGGGAAAACAAGCAGATCTTTCCTGATTTATGACCTCAACAGTTTCATCATAGCAGTAAACATAAAGCCTTGTACTATAAAATTACATGTACATAGGTTTGGTCTCCTGGGTAACTTGGCTGAGCTTGGAGTTTTTAGTTTAAAAGAAAATATGATTGTGTTTCTGTGCTCGTTTTCAAGCTGCTGATGATACTCCGCTCCTCTTGCCACACAGTATGAAGCCAATGGGAGACATATGGAAAGAATCGCCTGGATGGTGTCATGCTATGTAGAAATGAGCCCTCTATTGTCATCCTGTAGCACAGTAAATACAGCATCTCCGCTAGCAGGCCATCATCCTCCTATTCTCATGGCAACAAAAGGCCTAAGGGTTTGAGAAACATTGTTGGCACTTGTCTGGTCTTGAACTTATTTAGCTTGCTTGTAGCTGTAACAGCGCATCACCAGTAGTCAGCTTACTAGAGTCTAATTTGGTTTAGCTATACTGGTAAAACTGTCTAATAAACAGCTAATTAGTGTCTAATTTGTTTTTAATTTTAGATTAGTTTTGTAGAACTAGCTATTATACCAAAGCATTGTACTATATATGATCACTAATTTTGCAAGCTTGTTATCATTATATTATTAAACTTGTAGGCCAGCCAGGAAGATGTTGACAACCAGCTGCCTGGAAAAGTTCAGGAATCAAGCTGTCCCCAAAAAAACCACAGCCACTATATACACACCAGCACATCACCTGGTGACGAACCTGGCACTGCAACCAGCTGCAACATCCCAGCTAAGGAAAAAAAAAACCTCCATATATAGAAAGTCTATATATAACAGTTTCACTAGTTTATTAGTAGGAATTAGAAATAATTGGAAAAATCTAACAGCAAGCTCTGTTATATTAACTGGACTGGTAATAGCTGCTGCTACTATTTTGCATAATTGTTAAAGCGCTAATTACAGTAACAATACATTCCAATTTTTGGCTCCATTTAAAAGGAGCCAAGTGTTCATTCTAGGCATAACATTATCAGTTCTTGTTCATCCAACCATATGGATACTGAGTAAAAACCTACTAGGATTTAGCTCATTTTCCTGTTTTCTTTGTTATTTTTTTTCCCCACTGAGAATTTTCATTGAATGATTTTCTTTGTCTTCCTCTTTTCTTTTCAGTTATGGAATGTACTTCCTGCAATCCTTTCTTGCCCTGAAGGCTTGTGAGAAGGGTTTTCAAAGGACTGGCTGCTTTTTATACAGAGAACCTGACACGTACCTACACTTCAGTGCCTGCTCTGGTGTTGTTCCCCATTCAGCTGCATTTTGTGAGAATAAGTATTTTATCCCAGAAACAATCTGCTATGTCAGTCTAGTCTCTGGTAACTGTATCAGACAGTTTGCCCATGTACACAGCACCTAAAGGAATGCGATGTTCAAATCTCTCTGGAACTAAACTGACTCAGGTGCTTTGCTCCTTTTGGAATCCACGCATCTATTTTTGTCCTGCTCACTCCCACAGTATCAAGCTTTCCTGTCAGGATATTGTGTGCCAGTTTTCTCTTTACCTTCTGTTCCTTCTGCTCTGGCACATTTTCTCCAGTTCAGGCTCTCTTTCCAACTTTCTCTATCCTATCAGTGCTGAAAAGGAAAAGGAGGAGGAAGAGTCATTAAATGGAGGTGGTTTTCCAGCTAGCAGATTCTCAAGTCCTAAACATGGATAATCATCATGCATTAGGGGATTATCAAGGAGTGAAGGTCTCCCACTGAATGCTTCCTGCACTTCACATATTTACCTCAGGTGTCTAAACAAGGATGCTGCCTTTAGTCCTAAAAGGAGCTCCTTTCCCTGCATGTGGAGGACAAATCGTCCCTAATATCCCAAACCTCAGTCAAGAGGTGCTCTCCTTTCTCCTTGAGCATTCAGGGTGCAGCCACAGAAATGCCTCCATCTTTGTCTTGGTTCCTCAACATGCATCCACCCACAATAATTCCCCCCTGCCAAGTGAAATGTCTCCCAGCCTTGAGTAGCATTTTTGTTTTGAACTTGCACTTCACTTTCCTTGTGTCTTCTCAGCTATCTTTCTTGTTACCTTAGTCTCTTCCCAGAAAGTCTGGGCTGTTTCTGTGGTTCTTTAAGCTTAACAGCAGCAGTTACCACTTTCAGCCCACAGCCAGTGCTGTCTGCTGGGCCTCTGCTCTAACACATCTCACCATACACTGTGTACCTACCTGTTCCCTACACTTTTTTCCCAAATCCTGCAAAAGTCATGTCCAAAACAAGAACTTTATTTTCTGCTCATTTCCTATTCATGAGCTCTATTGGTTTTGTTACTGAATCAAAAGTTATTCAACAGCCAGAAGAGTTTTTAGACCGTCATCTTTTAGGCCTCTCCTGAAACCAAGAGCTACAGCTACCACATGGAATAGCCACAAGCTACCAGAGGCAGTAGAGAACATCTTTGTTGGCCACTCCATTTTCTTGTCAATAACGGAGTTGCTGTCCTCACGTTTGGTCCCTCACGTTTCCTAGGCCCTTACTGACAAATACGTCTGTGCTGCTAAAAGCTTTCCAATCCCTTCAACAGTAATTCTACATGGCTAATGACTACCACATTAATGACTGCATTAGCCCCAGCCTTGAGACAATTAAGGGCCACAGTAGGCTAGTTGTCACCCACACAGAAAGGGGAAGCATAGTGGATGTTTTTCCTCACAGCACGTGCAATTCACAGGACTATTGCCAAAGCTGACACACGCTGCTTCTTTACAAGGAATTTACCACCAGTGGAAACTTTGGCCAGTACCCCTTCTTATCATAAAAGTGTTTATCTCAAAAATCAGCACATATAAAAAGGAGACAAGTCATCACTTTTTCAACCAGAAATAAATCACCTTTTTTCTTCTGCAGCAGTAGCTAAAACTTCTGGAGGTGCTGGATGGGAGAGTTCCTATCAGCATTACCTTGGGCTAAAGAAACAAATGGTTACTTTGCTGTTTTAAAAATTGTTTTCTTTATTTTTAAGCTAAGTAGTTAGGTATAATAGGTACTTCAGGCATTGACAATGTAGCAAACAGTCTCAACAGTCATAAATGGAATGATAGGACAAGCAGAAGTCTGAGTCATGCTCATTAAAAACTGAAATTAGGCACTCTGCGAGCAGTAAGATGAGAAACAATTCAAGACCTGCTCTTCATCTTGAACATGACCTATTCACTAAAATAGAGCTCACCTGTCTATTCCCCCCCTTCAGATACAGTTTATAGAAGCTCCAATCTCATCTCAGCCAATTCCCAGTTTTCATCTTTCTTAAGCATATGAAGATCTTTTAGCATACCTGTATCAGCTTTCATTTTATTAAAATGAATTAAGTTCTTTAAAAATGTATTAAAAAAATGCAAAGAACATATGCAACATGATCCATTCATAAATATTCATTATGTACTGGATGTACTGTCTTCCCCACTCTCAATCCTTTCCTCCTCGTGGATTCTGTACATGCAAAGTTTTGCTTGTTGTTCTCATCAGTGCTTTGGGAATTGTTTTCAAGTTACAAAAAAGCGTTTTAAAGTTTGAATATACCAAAACCTCAATTTTTAATTTTCAGAAGACACGTTATATCATTTCCCTCTCTAAAGAGAGCATAGAATAAGCTGTAAAGTAGTCACATTTGAAACAAATCCTGCCATATTAACTGGGTACAGAGTTCAAGAACTCAAGAAATTTTTTCCCCTCGCATTGCATTAATGCATAAAGTGCCTGGGACTGGTATCAGGAAGCATACCACGGGGCATGCAGAACCCCAGTTAAACTTCCTATTTATCCTGTATTCGAATGTAGAAACTGGGCATAGAAGGAACCATCACCTAGTAAATACTGCTTATTAGGCAAGGAGAGATACCTTTTACATGACTATATACTGTCCATCATGCTGGCTAACTAAAATTTAGGGAACTACAGCTTTCATTAGTGTCTAAGAACGGTTCACTGGCAGAATTGTATCTTTTGGGTTCCTCCATCTGCAGCTATTTTTCCCATTGTGGCTGGAAAAGATGGTTATGAAGGGTACACGCAAATAAGTGACTATTTCTTCTTTTGAATGCTTGCTTACACATATACATTTTACTTTCATTATACACAGTAGATTATTAGCATGTCTCCTATGTATTCCTATCTAAACAAGTCACAGAAGGAACTCAGGTGACAAATCTGTTTAGGAAATAGCTCTCAATCACAGTTAGCTGCCCTCCACACGTTTAATGGAGAAATATGCCTAAACTAAACATGTTTAAACTACAGGTGCTGTGTGAGGATCAGCAGACTTGGCTCTTTCCATCAAGGGTACAACTAAATGCTTATATGTATGCGTGCTCAATGTCATTTAATGTAAGAACACACTTGGCACCACACCAAGGCTGACATACATTAGCCTACTCAGTCTCTGACCTCTAGCAGAGCACTAGTTTGGACATCAAGTAGTTAGAAAAATATTAAGTTCATCTTTGTGTCTTGCTGCTTTTTTGTTGGAGGACATTTTAAAAGAAGACAGCGTAGTTCTTTGTCATGGTCTTTGGTCAAAAACCTTGAGATGTTCACGTCTGAAAAAAAGGAAAGTTCCATTGAGATCCTTATGAGCTTAGCTTGCACCCCTGCTCCCATACTACTTAATACAAAGGAAATCCACGTATTAGAAAACATATGTGGAAAGAGGATTATGTCTGAAAAGGCAGGCTTATCAAGCCATCAAGCTAGCTCTCCTGACAAAAATGTATTCACTATACAGTGAAAACCATCAACCTTTAATTAAAAGGCAGAAGTTTATGGCTCTCTTCAGTCATCCAGAAAGAAGTCTACGGTGTAACTGAACAGCAAAACCATGCTTCGGAGGAAGCTGCCTCACAAAGGATACTAATTTGATTGGAAAGATTAGTGCTTGTGACTTAACACCTATCATGAAATTGCTATAAAGTGGTTCTGTTACTTGAACATGAAAGCCTAGGAGAGACGATCAAAGCAGGCCAAATAAAATGCTACTTCAAAACAAAATAGAGGAAAGTAGAAGATAGAGGGTAGGGTGTTAGAAAATTAAGAAGCTTTCAGAAAATACTTACCAGTGGGAAGAAGAATAGGAAATTCACTCCAGGCTTTTGGAGAAGACTTGAAAATTAGTAGTAAAGATTAGTTTTGGGTAATGGGGAAAAGAAAAACAATACTGTTCTTCCCTTAGACTATTTTCATTTACTTTTCTTTTGTTTTATTGGTGAAAAAAAGTCACTGAACATGAACACCATATTGGAAACCCTAATGCCTAAATACACAGAAGAACAAAGTAAAAGCCAAAATATCTACATTGAAACAAAGTAATGACAACCACTCTTAATTAGCACTGAATTCACTGCTCGAACACACACCAGCCTTGTTTGTTTTCCTTCCCTTGAAGCTGTCACACATGACCTTCAGTATTGAATGGAAAGCCATTTAATCAAATGCTTTTAAAGCCTTCTTTACAGTTATTTCATTTTAGCCTTGAGCTTGCAAAAAAATGTTACTGGACCATTTCTGTCTCTGAGCACAGGTCAAGCAAAGGCTGTAGAGACAAGAAAGTAACATATATTGCTACTTCAACTGAAGTCAGAGGTTTGTTTTTTTTTTTTTAATCAGTTAGGAAAGATACAAACCTAGTTCAGCAGATACAGGTTTACAGTGAATTCAGGAGATAAATGCTTTGCTGTCAGAGGTAAAAATTTAAATAAATATTTACATATGAAACAAAAGTCTATACAAACAAACTCTCCCTGGGGTATTCTCTTTAAAGGAGAAGGCACTCAGTGGTGAAGAACTGTTGCAGTAGAACAATGCTGACTATAGCAGCCCCTTCTGTCTTTCATTTCTTTGTTCAGCTTTCACAGTGTTCCCACAGATTCCAAAGTATTAGAAGGACAAGTTTCACACATATCCTTCTCCAGCAGTTAGTTTAGACGCAGAAAGCTCTCTTCCAAAGATTATTTTGAAGAGAATCAGACATCGTGAAGAGATTCAATACTCGATTCAACAGCAGTCATCCTCGCCTCCAGAGCCTTTAGTATGGTGTCTGCCTGTAAGGTAAACATGGAAAGATGCTTGGTTAGAAACAGAAATCAACAATACAAAAACGATGCGTAGATGTCAGCATTCCATTTTCAGAGCCAATCTTATTATGCTGTGCTCCCAGCTATCCCCACAACCTCTTTGTGTAGCAAAATTCCACTCCTTACACAGGATCTCAATACAAAGTAAGAGCAAAAGCACGAAGTCAGTTTAAGCACAAGACAATCCTATAGAAGAGACACGATTAAAAGCTAAATGAAAACGTGAAGGTTGGACTTGATGATCTTTCAAGGATCCTTCCAACCCAGGCTGGTCTATGAACTGCCAAAGTCAAGCTGTCTTTCTCATTACGGACAGTTCTAAATCTAATCTAAAGCTGTATTTGATAAATAGAAAACGATAATTAATGTGAAAACTAGAAACGAAGTTACTGAAAGCTTTAGATAACAAAACAGCACAAAGTGATAGCATATATTAAAACCCAGAGTTGATCTGGATGAAGTTATAGGTTGCTCTGCAGAAACAATTTAAGGATATTAGTATTTCACAGTGGTGACGTACACAAAGAATGATGCAAAATTAAGTCTTACCCTTTCTAGTGCTTCTTCCAAGGCAGCTCGACTTTCAAGAGTTAGAGGTTCTTCATCAGTAGCAGCCTGCTTTTCTGAAGATCCTAAAGTGTAACTGATATGCTACAGTTTAGATCATGCACTTTTCACTCTGAAGGCAGAAGAATGAGCGTAAGATTCATCCACCATTCTCGATGATTACAATTAATACACTAACACAGTAGAAGAATGATTCCAGGAACAACAACAACAAAACTTAGTCATCTTGCAAACAAACCGTTTGGTGGAATGAAAACAGTTTTAAGTTCAAATAGTAACGCTCAGATAAGAGTGTGGGGACTGAATTCTGGATGTAGTTATCAAGGAACGATTTAAGACCAGTTTCAAGTGCTACAAATCAGATGAAACCGATATAACAGCAGACCTTCATTTTCCAGACACTTTTTAACTGTAAAACAGTTACACAGGAGCATACATTAAGCCCCTGTGCTTGTGTTCTCTGCTGATGACACACACCTCCAATGGTTTGGAGCCAGGCATATTGTGTATTACCTATGACTACAGGTAGTAGTTATGACTGCAAGGTCTTTTTCTGTTGTCTAGGGCAGAGCACATATGTACTCACTTCTGAGAAGCTGAGAAGGAACCCTCCTGTGTTGTTTACAGGAATTTTCAGAGGTGGTGTGCAGTTTCTAATACTGGTGACCCTGATACTTTCCTTTTCTGGGACTTGTCTAACATTACACAGATGGTGCAGCTACAACTTCAGCACCACGACGCTAGCAGCAGTAACACAAGGTGCAGAAACAGCTCTGTCTATGCATGCTGTGAATGTTAACAGCAGCGTCTTTGAACATGACGCCCGGAGGGTGAGGTTTATCTTAGCGAGAAGAATCCTGCCTTTACCTTTCAATCGAGTCAACGTTGAAACAGAACAAATCCCTCTTGTAGTCCAGATGTTTCGGGGTGCACCTGTAGATGCTGCCAAGCGTCCTGGAGCAGCCGGAGCAGAACAACGTCTCGATCATGCTTTGAGAAAAAAAAAAAAAGAGCATGTAACATTTATGTAGGAAGGAAAATAATGCCAGAAAGCCACCTGTGCCCAACTTCATCCCAAACGGGGCTCATCCAGGGTGACTTGGAGCCTCCTTCGCGCCTGCCCCCGGGCCCCGCGCCTCACCATCCGCACTCTCCGGGCCGCTTGGACAGCTTCTGCTCCTTGTCCACCGAGACGCTGGCGGAGGCACCTGCGGGGAGGGAGAGGTGACCAACGGCCGCTAACGGCCGCTCGGAGGGGCGGCGCCGGGCACTCACTGCGCAGCACGACGCAGCCCGTCTCCTCGTCGTTGGTCACCCAGCTGAGCGTGTCGCCCACGGGCCGCTTGCAGCCGGCGCACAGGAACACCATGGGCATCAGGTCCTCGTCGCCCTCCGCCTGCCCTGCCGGCGGCGCCAGCTGCGGCCGCGGGTCCCGGCCGCCGCCCGCCTCCAGCAGCAGGAGCGAGGAGTCCAGCTCCGCCATGCCCGCCTTCCAACTGCCCGCGCCGGAACTGGCCGTGACGCGCTTCCGCCCGCCCGCCGGAGCCAATCCCCTCCTTAGAGGGGCGGGGACTCAGCGCCTCATTTGCATAACCACGCCCATCCCGTGTCGTGGCCACGCCCCTCGGAGGCACCGCCCCGGTGTGGCCCCGCCCCCTCCCCCCAGCCGCTGCCCGGGGGCAGCCCCAAAATGGCGGCCGGGGCGGGCGCTGTGAGGCGAGCCCCGAGTGGGGGGCGCCGCCCTCTGTGAGGGGCGCCTCGAGTATTGCACCTAAGCACGCTGCTCGCAGAAAGTCCCCCAAACAACCTCTCCCCCGTAGCTCCCCAGGGTGCCTCGTTGGTTTCTCAGTCTCCACGACACCGTTGGCACTTGCCCATCCCATCGCCATGTCCCCGCCAGCCCCGGGCACGCTGAGGAACACCCTAACAGCCCTCTGGGGAGCCAGGGTCACGCCCGAAGGCGGCTGTCCCTCCTCTGTCAGGCACCAACATTAATTTCTGCCAAGCACGGTCCGGCACCAAGGCAGTCCTTGAGCTGCGGGGTGATTTACACAGGCATCGCTTACGCAACCTCTTTCTGAGGGCGCTGAAGCACAATGAGGGACAAAAAAAAAAAAAAAAAAAAAAAAAGTATTTGGTTGGAGTACTGAGCTGGTTTAAAATGCACTCTCTCCCAACATGGCCAACAGGACCAACTCGTCGGAGTACTTTTGGTCCTATGAGTATTACTGGGATTACATTGACCCGATCCCAGTGGATGGAAGGAAGCTGAAGGTTAATAAATGTGAGTAACGCTGACTGGCAGGTGCTGATCCAGCACAGCGGGCAAAATGTGGCAGAGCTTGTCGCACCGACTCGATTTTGCTTCTTTGTGAGAGTTATGTGTACGTGGTCTGTATGGACGGGTGTCTCCGTGCCCAGCTGCCTTACCTGCGCTGTGCCCTAACAGCACTAACTGCTAGCAATGCCGCTCTTTGCTTTGCCTCACAGTGCTTCAAACTCTAAGGCTGCTGCTATTAACTCTTATTTAGAAGGACAGATATTTTTCTTAACCATTTGCTAAGTATAAACCTTACACTGTGCAAATCTGTAGTGTGGGGTGTGAGCTACCTGCTTGCTGCTCCCAGAAAAGTCAACTACATGAGCACAATTTTTTTTGTAAGACTATCCTGTTTTGTCTTGGGACGTATGGCTTACATTACAACTGATAAATATTTAAAACCTTGGTAAAGGAAGATGTTTGTGTTTCCACTAGCCAGGAACAACAAGCTGAAAATATATTCTATTGTTTTTCCTCCCGTGATTTACTGCTTCTGAATTGTAAGCAGTAATATACGTTATCATCAAAACACTTGTTGCCATGAAAGCTGATTCTGCTGGGTTTAGGAGTTTATTTTCAAAGTGCCTGATGTGACATAATATTCTCTGAATTCAGCTGGGGACAGCTAATTCAATTTCACACTTGGTTTTGCACAATGGCATAACAATGTATTTTTGCTATTATTTAAGTCAATTTTTTCTAATGTAACTGCATTGCTTTGGGTTTACTAAAATAAAATCAGTAGTGTCGTGAGGGATTAACTGAAATGGGTATAGCTAGATGGATTGACGAAGATCAGAGGCGAGCATATAGGCATGTTTGAGCCGCTAAGGCTATGGGCAGCGCTCTCCTGGGATTCCCATCAAGTCTCTCCCTGTGGTTGTATCATTGTCTGAGTGATACAGCTGTGAGCTTTACTGGTCCCTATTCAGTTAGCTGAAGACAACTGCAACTAAATGGGTATGGGAGTCACTGCCTCTAGAAAAGCTTTTTTGCCTGTTCTGAGGAGCCTAGCATTATTGCCTCCAACTTTTGGTACCAAGAGCAATGTACCTTAAATAAGGTGACGTAAATACCCACAGCCTTCTGTATATAAAACCCTGCTCCAGAATGCTGTAGAGCAACATTTGGTGCTGCTGGGAACAGGCAGGTTATGAGCAGCTTTACACCACTTTTCTAATTCTCTTAATTTTAAAGTTATGGCAGATAATTGCCCCCACATTCTTCCAGGGAACCTCTGAAACACCAAGTTTAGCAGGCTGTAAGTCCCCTGTATGTGGCTGGACTAGCAGAATTCAGGAATCTCAACTTTTTTTCTTTTTTTTTCCCCTCATTAATAGCATCTTTTTAACATTTGGAGTCCCTGATATATAAGAGAGGTGGAGTTTGTGTTGCAGCATTTCCCTCCATGGTCATTTGTAGGATATTTCTCTTTACCCAGCTGCTTGTTTTCTTGAAACTTGTGGAAGTTTTGCTTCTGTGAGAAGACGCTCTCCTTCTGTTAAATTTAATTGAAATGCATTGATAGTTTCACAGAGGAAATCACCACATACCTATTTGAGTGCTTGTGAGTGATCTCATATAAGCCTTATTTCAATTAAAAACAAAACAACAAGAACCAAACAGAGAAAACTTTTCTCTTACTGATTTTTTTCATTTGTTCTCTCACCCTGAAGACACAGAGAAGTCTGACACCTGTCAGGTCTTTTTGTATTCTGAGGAGGTGACTTATGTGACCAGACTGTGTGTTTACACATCCAGTCTGCTCCTTCAGCATCTTCAGCTCATTGACTGAATAACAAAGGAGTGGAGGCCTCCCAGATATAAAATTTCCTACAAGTTCCTACAGCTGGTGGTTGAATAATGGGGGAAGAACATGGTGAACGAAGACCTCTACTGACCAAAAAGCTGCAGGCAGAGATCGTGCCCTGTTAGGCACCGAGGAAATCACCCTTAGGCTAAGCATTGAGAAACAAATCTGCAGGAAACCAGGCTTCCGTATTTCAGCTGCCCATCTCCCAGGCAAAGAAGAGAAAGAACGAGGAAATAGCATGGTGTGGGATATACTATTTTTCCCCTCTGCAGGCTAATGTTAAGGCAATTGGTGTCCCCTGGGGCGGCTGCTTATGTAAGGTATTTCTAGGCAGCGTGCCAAAACGGAGCTCTGCTCCGTGATTTGTGTCTTTAAAAAGCCCATGTTGGCTGTATCAATTTCTAAATTCCAAATGTTGGGTTTGGTTTCCTGATAGGCAGGGAAGTTAAATTGATGGTTTGGGGGTTTTGTGCTTCTTATAAAAACAGACATTTTTCCATGTCAGCGGTCCAGGAGGAATGGACATACTGCGTCATCTTAGTACTTTTATTCTTCCTTCTCCAAATACCGCTGGGACAGCAAGCTATAATAATTTTGCAGCTGGTTAGTTTCTTCCTTGCTTTGAGGAAAAGGGCTGGTCAAGCAATGAAGATACTTTGTAGGTTTTCCCATCTTTACAAAATCTTTACGTTCATATATTTTCAAAAGCTGCTGTTGGGATTATCATCGTCATATGCTTGGAACTCTGAAAACAAACTAGATTCAGCAAATCCTTGCCCGTTGTGCTGAAGACAAAATGAGATAATTTCTCTTTAGGTAGGGCCATAAACATTCCAAGTTTGGCAAAATGTGTGATATCTCCAATATTAAAATATCTACTGGATATTCCAGAGGGCCTCTGGTGATCGACTGCAATGGGACTTGAGCACTTGTTTAGGTGCATTGCAGAATCCGCCCAAATAAATTATACGTTTGTCATGACCCTTGGGATGGAATGATAACTCCCTAATTCAATCTTGCCCTATATATATATATATATATATATATTATTTATTTATTTATTTAATATAAAACAGAGACCTGAATCTCTGCACTTTCTTTCCTCTGTTATGTGGCCTGTCCCAGAAGCATGGTGAGAATGTGTTTGTCTCATGAAATGAGCCTAAATCCAGCTATAAAGACTTGGTCTTGCTTTCTGTTAATAGTATTGTGTACTTCTATCCATTTTGTATAAAAATAATAAAAAGCTTAATTGGCCCATGAACTAATAGGATATTTAAAACAAACACACACCCATACAAACAGTGACTGTAAACGTTAGCACTTGGAGAGCTTTTTATAGATTGTTAAAATACGTTATCCCAGTTCAGAAAAATCCTAATTGCAAGGCTTTAAAAACAGTCCGGAAGTTTCTGTTTATCCCTCTTGAGTTCAAATTTCCCATGAGATCTGAAACAAATTCGATTAGCTTCAGTGAATTCCATGGATCGTACTAAAACTTCTCTTAAAAGGTGAACCTCAAATAGCTGTGATATAGAGGGCTATAAATTCCAGCTCTGCACTTCTGTCCACTTGGCTTTGAGCACTTAAATACTGAGCTTTTCAAAATATTTCTAGATCGTGAGCTTTTTGGTTTTGGTTTAGTCTTTTTAAACACAAGTCAATAATTTTCCCCTGAGGAGCTGAGACTGGCCAGTAGCACCCAGTCACCGAGTCCCTTCATTTTTGGAAGAGTAGGACAGAATACTGGCCCTCACATCCTAACTTACCTTCCTCTGAATTAAAGCTCAGTAAAATTTTGTTTAAAAGGGGAAGAATGAAATAAGCCGATGCTCCAGAAGTCATTTTGCACATTCTCATTTCTCAGTATCCCAGCCAAAACTGAACTCTCTGATAAGAGTTCCGCTGGGTCAGCTCTAGTTTAAGGTTTAAAGGAGCTAGAATAACCCCATAATCTCTTGGTGGCTCTGATGACAACACGTTCTGAACTTTTTCACAAAGAAACACCTAATCAAACATACTGGACCTGTTTCAAAGAACATGAATGTTTTTTGTCCTTTGAGATAGAAGATTTATTTTATCCTGGTCAATATTTGTCTCTGGAGTCAATGACCCTTCTTTTTCACCTCAGTCGAAGTGGGTAGCCAGTGATGAATTCAGGGCATTTCTCAGCTTGTGCCCTGCCCAACTCACAACCTTTCCAAGGCTTTAACTGGGAAGTTCACCACTGCACTGATCCCAGGACGGAGCATGTTGAACCAGTGACCAAAGGTGCTACTGGAGGAGGAGCAGATTCATCCCATCTAATAGCAAGCCCGTAACTGAGGCAGTAATTTCAGCAGCACTGCAGCCTTAATTCATTAAGGACCAGCTCCCAAAACTGTTTCTGAGCCCTGTTAGTGCTATTTTTTTTTCCTTTCACTAATTTAAAAAACAAACAAAAACAAGTTTTCGTCTGAATCAGAGATAACAGCAGTGGCAGGGCCTTAGGCTGGTTTAAACCGATTTTGAACACGTACTGCAGTGCTAGGAATCCACTTACTGGTTCCTTACAGAAATCAATCCTGGTAAAGTAGGCTTCATTTTGAACAATTTCGTGATGATGACAGAAGTATTACAGCTGGGCAGGGGACAATCCACAGTCTCTTCCACTGGACTGTTGTGTTAGGAAGGTCACGAGTGCTTTTCAACACGCTTTCCTGTGTGAAAGTCCAGCATTTCCTAGTAGAAAATATTTTCAAAGCTAGAATTCCCTCCCTGAAAGCATCCTCTTAAGGGTCACATGTAGTACCTTTTCACCTGAGGGCAGGATGTGGCTGTGCACTGAGCAGTAGCAGCTCAGTCTTGAGTACAGCACTGTGGTTTTGTAAAAGGAACTGTATTCCCTACGAACAGCCAAAATGGAAAAACATCCTAGGTACTCAGGATTACCTTTCAAAAATATGCATAGTCCTAGTCACCATCACACTTACTCCATTTTTTCCAGCCTTTCCCCAGCCCTGGCCATATACTGTCACAATAAATTGCCAGGAGGCTCTTAAGACTTTTAGCAAATTGGCACTGGCATTCCCCTCTCTCGGGGGCTTAATTAAGTTGAATTAGTTCCATGACACACATGATCATAAACTATACACTATAAACTATACAGATCATAAACTATATTGCTGTGTTTTGCATTTGCTGTGTTACCAGTGACAGAATTACTGTGTTGTGTTCACAGATTCTATTGTCATAGCCTTTTGGGTTGGACTTGCTGCCTTTGTGATGTTTCTTTTCCTTATTTTGCTGTATATGTCCCGCTCTGGATCAAGTCCAGTAAAGTAAGTACAATCAGAAGTGAAGTAAGTATAGCTAAGCGTGATCAAACTATCTGCATGAACCATTCATTCACTGCTTTGAATGATCCAGCAATTATATTCAACGTTTATAATTGCACACTGAGATGACACTTGTTATGTTATGAGTTGGTTTGAGTGCCTCTCAACCCACTGCTAGGCACTGTTGGTATTAATCACCTGGATAAAAATAGGAGTTCGTAACTGTTGGGGTTTGCTGATGAAAGAAAGATGGGGGAAGAGGAAAGCACAGGGACGGGCAGAGAGGCCTGGTCTACCCGGTGCGTTGGCAAACACATTTTACTTATGCCAGCTATCAAGGCTGTGTATTATAAACGTGTCTGCTTTACACACAGAATGAGGGATTACCCCACATAAAGCACACCCAGGAAGGAAGTGGGAATAATGATGGTAAAGTAGGTGGACATGAGCTCCCAACGCAATCCTGTAAGACTTGATTAAGAGAAAATTTACCAGTGAGATCACAAAACTCATAATCCTATGTGTGGCATTGTTTAGACCATTCCAAGAATGCCGTATGTATATTAGAATGCACTCTTTAAAGGGGGTTTTAAAGAAATTGGGAAGAATTGGGGATAAAAAATGAGATCCAGAAAATGTGTCCTAAGATGAGAGAAATATACTCAAATCAATTAATTTCTCAAGGAGCAGCGGCTCAAGGATGCTGGTTATGAACTATCTGTTTCTATCTTTAGAACAGCTTTTAGTGCCCAAGAGCCCGATGATAACAATCAAAGGGTAAAGTGTGGTCAAGTATTAAAATGCAATGGCTGGAAGCTGCTGCTGCTCAAGCTCGCCTGTTCCGCATGTTTTATCTGAGGGCAGTGATTCACTGGAACAATTTAGAGTGGTACATTAAGTTGGTTGTGATTAATTCTTTTTTTACTTGATGACTTAACGTCTAAAAAACACACAGTTGTATTCATCCCCAAATTACTGTGAGGAGTCAATGGGCTAATGCTCTATGCCCTGTTGTGCAGAAGCGTCTTTCCTGCCTGAAATAAGTGAGTAGCTCACTCCCTAAATACTTTAAAGTTCTTGGAATTTAAATTAACTCTGTGAAAATACTGATGTATAGCTCTCTGAAGATCTAAGCTTATTTTCTATTCTTTTCTTGTTTGGCAAATCCTGCCAATAGACAGACAGTGCTTTCCTTCCCAAAGGGGGCCCACATCTGAACTGCAGTCCTTCAGCATAGTAAGCCCTGGGTAAAACTACAAACACTCTTAGTCAGAGGCAATATTAATCACTTGGAAGTGTAGTTGTGAAATGATTTGAAGCACCTGCCAACCACGAGCACGTAGCATTCACAATACCAGTCAGCTTAGGAGTGAAATAACATGGTTCAACTGGGTTTTCTCTTGGGCCAGAATCTCCTGGAATTAGCCTCAGGCCATTTCCCTGCAATTAATGCTTACATTCTGTTACTCTTACCTTGGTAACTTAATTGAAATTTCAGTAGAAGTACTATTCACCACTAGGGAGACGGAGATGGGTCGCAGCTAGTGAGTAGCCCCATAAAGCATGATGATAATTTTCAGGCTCAGAATGTGTGCAGAACATGCAGCTCTGTAGAAGGGCATCTAGATTTACAGGGAGATCCCAGATGGGCATGTTAGTGTCAGCCAGACTGTTTTTTACAGCTGGGCTTGACAAAACAAGGAAAGATCCACCAGTGGCAAATAGCTGGAATAGCTAACCTGTTTTAGTAGAGTGTTTCTACCCAAAGCCTCCGTGGCTGAAAAGAGACACTGAGTAAAACCCCCACTGGACAGGTGTCCCCAGTTCTCTAAAGGATTACAGACCCTGCCCTGTGAAGAACCAGGTGGGGGCTGCTCAGGTACCTGTAGGGGATGCAGACGCAGTGCTCACGGATGTGCAGCACCCACGTGCTGAGTGGGAAGGTAGTTGTAACGCTGCCTGTCAACCTGAACTTTGTCTAAGGACAGGTTTCTGTTTGCAGCTTTCTACATTTGGTTTGCTTTGTTTGCTGCTGGGTTTTCTGGCAAACACGTTTTATGCAAACAGGGATGCATTTGCCCGCTGCTCCTCCTAATCTGATCAGGACACAGAAAATTCAGCTCAGCAAATTAGGCAGAGGTTCAAGATTAGGTCACAAACAAGCAGAGGGAAGCAAGGGTATAATATGGCAGTAAAAAAAAAAAAAAAAAAAAAGGAACACTAATAGTTGAATTTATTGGCACCCTAAGGCCTCTGGCATGCTCACAAAAGGTAACAGCAACAATAAAAAAGGCAACTTGCCCAAATAAACCACAAAGCAGGAGGCAAGCTAATAATACAAGAAACACATGGAAATGGACATGAAATTACACGGTAACAGAGGCCTGTTCCCATTAATCTGCTGTTACTGAAAAAAGTGGCAGAAGTCTGTACGCATGAATATCTCGGTGTGTTCAGAGGATTTTTTTTAGAAGTATCTTTTTTAAAATCACTTCTATGTTATGCTACTGAATTAAATGCTGGGCTTACAAATATCCATCTTCGTCCCCAATATGTTCAGTCTCACCCACTGAAAGCTGTTGTGACCAAGGAGGTTTTTGTGGAATGCCTAGGAATCATTAATGGAAAGCAGTATTGGATGAGGTTTGCTTAGGGCTTTAAAGCATCCTGTCTTATCAGTTTTCTATGCTTAAAATATACTGGGGGAAAAAAAATATTAAACCCTCCAAATTTGCTTTTTTGGATTGAGTTCCATTTGTTTTCTAACCACCTGCTCCAATTACTCTTCTCTTCATTTCAGCAAGAAAACATAGTAAAAATTCTTCCACCATCTTAGCTTCCACCATCCTCCTCTTTCTTCTTCTTTTTCTGTAATCCATTCATTATCATTGGCATGCCTATCAACTATATTCAGCACAGACATCTCCTTACTCTTTTGCCATGATAATCGTGACACCTTCACCTAACAAATGTACATGTGCGTCACTGGTCAAGGCTGGGGAACTTTTACCTTCACAGTTTCTGTGTTCATCCGTCTCTCTGTCAAACCCAGGGGTACATAGGACGTTCTGTTCTGTTTCAGCTTGCTCAATTGCTTGGTGAAACAAGCATGCTTTCACATCTGAACGTTTATAGGAGCATTTCTTCTTGCTCTCACTTGTCCCCAGTTGACCGTCAAGCAAACCCCTACTGCCATAGGTCAACTGTCTTTATTGTCAGCTGGATCTCTGTGGGATCCCTGAGGATTACACTTTGGCCTTGTACAACGTGCAATGATCATCTCTCTTCTACCACTGTGTACGCCGATGTCTTAATATGTTGGCAAGGCCATGACATCTGCCACAGGATAGTCTGCTGACTTTTAGCTGCATACCCATACGGAAAAGAAGCCAAAGTGTCTTCCGAAAGCCGTATGCAATGACTAGATCTACTTATTCCACAGCATAATCCTGAGATGCTGAGAGGTCCCGGACCCAACGCTGTGGTCTGATTGCACCACGCTCTTCTCCACAATACAGAACGGTTTGGTGCCAAGTCAGATGAGCAAGCTCAAGAGAGGGGCGAGGGTTGATCCTTGCAAGACAGCTGCAAGAAAGAATCCATGTCCCAGTCCCTTTTGTCACTGTTATGCCATCCCTACAAAAAGAAAGAAAAAATGGTTTGGGACCAATTGTTTCAAACCCATTAGCATGCCAAGGCAGTTACCACACTGTTGTAATCAAGAGCCAGCACTAACATTTATATAAACTGTATTTCTTACCATCCAAAATGATATATCCAAGTGATATATATATATATTTCTGTTCTTATGAATATTTAGTGATACAGAAAATAGGGTTAGTGGCTGGAAACATCTGACTGGAGGCTTGAACGTGATGTGGATAACACAACTTCCTAGTCCTCTCGGGGAAAACCTGTGTTCCCACTGCTGGCTGTGCATCCCTGACGGCCTGACTGAGGCTGCTGTGGACATCCAAAGTCTTCAGATAACCACTTGCCTCACAGACAGTGTAATAGGGGAGGCAAAAAATGAAGATCTGCATATCTGATCCCTTATCAACACTTCTTGCTGTCATGGTAGCCTCAGAAGGGGAATCTACCAAGTGGCTCTGGACTCCTTGGCAGCATGAGCCTTGTGGACTCTTGCAGTAAGAAACCTGACTCAGTGTTTTGATATTTTTCCCCCTAACTACGACCAACTTTTACCTGATATTGCTGAGGCATACAGTAACTTAGCTTTGGGATCCCTCTTGCCAGACAGAGATGTGTGACTTGGCTTTAAAACGCTTGTTCTGCAGCCAGCTATTGTCTCAGTTTGCAGGTGAGGGCTTCCTTCACGGACAGACAGATAACCACTGCTTTGGTGGACAGACTGTACAATGTCCATGTGCTCTTTCAATTCTCTGCTCCATCCAGATCAATTGCAACAGCTGCTTCATTCCTGGAACTGGGGAACTAATTTGGATATTTGGCAGCTCAGGGATTTTGATCTGTAGGACAAAAAAAAAAAAAAAATCTGTGGTAATATCCTAGATCTCATATGAGGGCAGATAATTTTCCTTTTTTTTTTTTTTTTTTATTTTTTTATTTTTATATATATCTTCAAGATTGAAATACGTGTTAGCGAACAACATACCCACTGTGTCTCTCTTACAATAACAAAAAGTACCTATTCCTGTACACAAAGGCAGTCAATCTGATACTCAGGGTGCCAGATTATATTCCTCCTGCTGACAATAAGAAGTGTCATAGCTCTACTTGGCCGTGCCACCTTGTCTTTGGGGAGACTAAGTTCTTAATAATACCATAGTAAGAAGATCATCATGAGAGGTACTTCTCTGATAAAGCAGGTCATGCTCTGCTCCTGTTCTCTGCTATCTTCAGCCCTCTCTCTCCTGTATTTAGGACAGCTAAATCCTTAAAGCTGGCTTCCCATATGCAGTGTTCCTGGGGATCTATCCCAAATTCTCCCTGGTACAGTTTCTCAAACAGCAGATAATAAGTTTTCCTCAAGGCTCTGGTTTCAAGGGATGAAGCTGTCTTCCACACCTCCATCGTTAGGAGAATTTTCTCTTTTCATGCTGACAGACCCAGATCCTTTTCATGTAAGAAGCTGTCAGAGCCAGAGGAGCACAGGCTGTCAAAGCTGGTTACAGGACATCAGTCATCAGAACTCAAGTTACAGGGCCTTCACAGAAAAGTGTTCCTGCTGCTGCCATCAAAGGCTGACCACCTGGAGCACGCTCTGTACCTCTTGGCAGGCATCGTGGCTCTGTCTGATGTGACACTGCTACAGTGGTGCTGAGGTTGCTCAGGGAGAACTTATCTCCAAGTGAAAAATAAGTCTGGGGTTTTGGTTAGCACCAGCCAGAGTCTGCATGTGCGTGTGAACTCAGACAGGAAGAGAGATTGCTGTGATCAGGGTCCTTCCAAAAACCACATGCATGATCACTGTGGATAGACCAAACTATAGTAAATATATGAAAATTTAGAATTATAGTATAGTACTCCAGGCTTTCAAAGATCAAGTCTGCCTCTAGAAGTCCATAAATACAGAATATTGACTCTAATTTGTTTTTGTTTTTGTCTTTTTCTTAATATCTCTAGCTCTTCTGTGCTATCACAATTTCTTGTTTTTAGGGAGAACAGTTCTTGAAAAACCTGCAGTTCTCAATGAAGATTATTATTGCCAGGAACAAGGCTTTAAAATTAATTTTGTTTGAATAGGTCCATTTTACCTGGCTGTCCAGTCTGTACTATATCATCATAGAATCATAGAATATATGACTGTTTGCTCTTCCTTGTATCGTTGTATCTTCATCTGCAGCTTGCTTTCTTTTTTTTACGTGATTTTACATGTACTTCCAGATCACTGATGAAAATGCCGAGCTGCATCAGGTCCCTATGGAGCCCAGCCTGAAACATCCACAGTCAGTGATCGTTCTCCAGTTACGCTTTGAGCAGCCTAACTCACTTAACACCTGTTTAATGGGTTTGGGGCATACTTCTTTTTAAAGAAATCAGTACAGAACATTACTCCAAATGCCTTGCTGCAGTTCAGATAGCTCACATACATGCAACTACCTTTATCTTCCAAATGGGATTCCCCTAAAGAAATGAAATCAGCCATGTTTCACTGTCCTTGTCTTTCTATAAAACCACACTGTTGGGAATTACTTTTTTTGTCCCTTGGAATACTTGTTCAGTTGTACCTTACCTTAGTTTCAATTCCATGATTTTTTCATTTTGCCGGGGGCTGAGGTCAGTTACATTGGCTTGTGGTGACCTGGCTTGACCAGTTCACTCCCTTTGGGTACTGGGACACCAGGGCCCTTCCATCACATTTCATCTCATCACATTTCTTCACTGTTCCAAGGGTGGTTAAAGATTAACAAGAGCCAGCCAGAGCTCTCCTCAGACAGTTTGCAGATCTCTGGGAGGCAAGTTCTCCCACTGATTTAAGAATATGGATAGCTAGCTGATGATGTTCAGCTGCTTAATGGACTGGAAAGAAAGCATCCCACTTCGGTAAGAGTATTTTTGTCTTGCTTCTGTCAAACAGAGAGAAGAGAGATCTCTTGAATATGCCTGCATCACATCAAAGCAAACTCCAAGTCTGCCTGCCTCCATCCCATGGTGGGCGTATTACTGAGACTTTGGGGGTTTGTTTTATTTATTTTTGTAATTACCGTTAAGCAAGATCCCTGCTGAATTAGTTTTGTCAGGAACAGATATTTGAAGCTTTCATAAGTAATTAATATAAATTCGAAGTTACAAAGTTTATATTTTCCTTCCTCTATATTATTCAAAATAATTATTTCCCATACAATTATTTTCCCAATTTTGTTACTTTTGTGTAACCACTGAAACAAACGTAGCGTTTAGTCAAAGATCCCCTCTTTTTTTTTGTCTGTTAATCTGTGGCACCAGGACATTAATAAGACTTTTCAAAAAAATTTCCATTTTCACTTATACTTTTGGGTTACATTTTTCTTCCCAATGTAATTTTCCTCCTCACCTTTGATGCCCTAAGAATGTAGTTCTAGTTGGGACCATCTTGTGTTTAGCCATACAGAATGAAATTTACTGCTTTTAGCCCAAAGCTATCTGCCTTTTATTTTTTAAGGGTGATGTTTGGGAAGCTGCTGGGAAGAGGAGACAGGGTATGCTCAGCTGTTCTCATATCATCATCCCCTACACCCCACCACTAACTTGATTTTTCTGGCAGAACCATACATCTGTGCCATGTTATTTGTATGCTGAAAATTTCACACTACCCTTGTCCTACCTTCTTTTTCTTGCTCAGATCCTCACCCCTCCTTAAACTGCCTTTTCCCAGTGCTAGTGTCAGGGAACCTCTCCCAGATGTCACACATCCCTCTTGCTGTCGCCCCCAGTGTAAGTGGCTCTGTCTCTTGTACTCTCACTCGATTTACACATCACTCCTAACCCCCTTCCCTTCCAGGACCAGCTGTGAGAGATCCCTTCACTCTTGCTACAGAACAAGTCATAGCAAAGTTTCTGGTTCCCTCTTTAAAAATCCAGATAAAGAACTGGATCAAGGGCTTAAGGGCTGAACTGAAGGTCCAATGTTGAGTGAGGGAGTTCACCAAATGTGGCTCACAGCTCAAAATTTTGCTGTTGGTCACACTCCATTTGCAGGTAAGGACATAATTCTGATGGTGGATAAAGAGGTTTGAAGTCCAGAATATCTATACTTCTAAAACATTAATAATGTACTTGCTTATGAAATTGCTGCTATCTTCCAGGCTATGGTCCCCGATAACAATACCTTTTTTTCTTTCCACATGTTACAGACAGGTGATTGTAGGGAACCAGGCAGAAGAAAGCAGTTCCAACAGCGAACAGCCTCACTGCGATGACCTCAGCAGCCCATACACAGATGAGGTTGCTCCTGGAACACCTAACTAACTCCCTCTCAGATGAAACTGGCATTCATGGAAGTACCTCAGCCTGAGATAAAACTGGAACAGGTTAAACAAAAACAGCTGGACAGTTCTCCTGACTGTAGAGAAGATTAGTTCCTTAGGTTGCAGCTGGATTAGTTCAGGAAAAGATGAAAAAAAAAAAAAAAAGAAAAAAAAAAAGATGTCTTTCAACAAAGACTGAAACTGATGCCTAAAAGGAAGCACTAACCACCATATTGGAGCACTGTTGCTGCAGTTGCCTGATTAGAAGAGCATTTTAGATTCTGATGACTGCAAAATTTCTCTCACTTAAGTAAAGATTCAATATAATCTTTCAGTTATGAGGTGCAAAGGGTGTGCTGCCTGCTGAGTGATTCTCATTAACACCCATTTGGCTGAGAGCAGATTTGCTCCTCCAGCAGAAAGCGCGTAGCAGTTACGCCCCATGTCCTGCAAAGAGTTCTGCTTTGCTTACCTGAGCGCACACAGAGCCCTCTTATCCTCAGGGGTGTCTCTGCAGCATCAGTCTTCACTCGGTTTTCTTGCTGTGAAAGAAACCACCAACACATTGATCAGGCAACACAACATTGTTTATAGCCACGATGACACAAGTCATCTATTTCTGGCTCTGTCCTCAGCTCGCAGTCTCATCAATTGCATCTTAGAGACATCTCCACTTGGCCAGCCTCTGAAAAATAAGCAGTAATGTCAAGTGCAATATCAACAATAAAACTTTGCTTTTGGAAGGGTTACATCTTGCTCTACTGTCTTAAAGCTCAGCAGTTCCCTCAAGGATAGAATATGCTTTGTATTTATTTTCCTATTGCAAAATTATATATATTTGGGTTAGCTGAAAATTATTAAAACACTGGTTAGCTAGAACAGCCTTTAAAAAGCTATTGGCAGCATTCATTATCTCAAGTGGTTGTGTCTTCCTGAATAAACTCGTTAGCTTTAGCAGTTGCCCAGAAATAGTTTTGCTGCTAATAGCCAGTCCCCTTTTGCTTTCTCTTGGAATGGCAGGTGACAAAGAAACTGAACAATCTCGAAACGGTATCTTAGGGCTACAGCAAGATCAGCACCACGAGTGCAGAGTCGGGCTGTGGAAGGCAGCGAGGGCTGGAGTGGGTAAAAGACCCCACAGCGAGCTGCTGGGCTGAGGACCGCACACAATTCATTTGAAACTTGAGGAAAAACTTAGAAATTTCACCTCGCCAAGCAGGCAGCCAAAACTCCTCCGGTGAAGCACTGCCAGAGCGGCCACGTGCTGCGCCGCGAGTGTGGGCTGCGATGTTATCAGGGAGCGGGTGGGCTGGGCTGTGGTAAAAAAGCCTCAAACGCAAGAGACAGACCAAACCACCAGGCATGTATTCGTGTTGAGTGTTGTTTTCTTTAAAAAAAAAAAATATTTTTTTTTTAATCTCTGAGGTAAACACTTCTGCAGTTTGCTTTTTGAGCAAACCGACCACCGCTTTGGTTAAGCGTGGAATCCGATCAAGGCCTCAAGTTCACCGAGTCAGGAACAAGTGGAGGAAGCAAGGGAAGACTGCAGGAACTGAAGACATTACATGGACAGAGATGTGTCAGAGAGACAAAGATTTCCATTAATCAGCTCAGATGGCCTTCCCCACCTCTCAGATACGCTTATCTCTTGCTGCTTCACACAGGACACACAAATAACAGTGGTGGTGAAAGCCGGACTACCTTCTGTTTAGCAACAAAGCTCCCCTTGCCTTAAAGGGGGGGAGAATTTCTCCCTGGTCAGCACCTGTCCCACTGCAAGTTGTGTCTACCTCGTGTCTAGAATCACACCAGGAGGCTGAAGAAGACCTCACCATCTCAACCCATTTTCCTCCTCAGGGATGCATCTGCCCTGACCTAGAAATCCTCTCCAGCAGGAGGACTGGCCCCATTGGCTCCATCCTCCTCCTCGCTAACTCGTGACAGACCCCACACCTGCTTCTCAAGAGCCTCCTCTCCACAACAGATGGCTTCCAAGGGGATTTCTGAAACATCCTGATGCTCCCATTCGTAACGAGGAGCGTTCTTGCAGTAGGCACACTGAAACATGTATGTGGTATGTAACCACAGAAAAGGGAGTTAGTGTTTTTGTTTTGGTTTGGTTTTGTTTTCCTATAAAATTATCTGGAAACGTTCACAATGGCTTAGGAATTAAAAGATTATGATTACTGCCTTTTTTTTTTTTTTAATACAAGATAAAATAAGCAAAATGCAAGCCTATCTTACATGTCTAACTCGGGAAGAAGGGACAGAAATGCATTTCTTGCAGTGACATTTCCATACACACCCATTTCAAGGCCCTTTCAGTGCTCTGCTGTTCCCAGTTAGTACTTTTATTTCCCCTTCCCCCAGACTCCTCAGTTAACAGAGGCCTTCCCTCCGTAGCCTTCAGCATCCCCACCCTGTTGAACTGCTGCAGCCATCAGCCAACAAGGCACAACCCAAATCACCTCATGCCGCAGGTTCAAATAGTTGACGACCATAAAAATCCTACCCCAAAATGCACTGCCCCCCCTACAAGCAACTGAGCCCGGTTGCTCACAGTACGTGAAGCCCTCCCAGCACGTCAGACGTCTCCTCACCTGCACGCCAGCACCGTGGGGCTGAGGTCCACTTAAACCTGAGGAAGCCCCACCTGCACTCAAACCTGCAGGTACCTCCTGTACATACCTCGTACCTCAGGAAGCAACGTGTCTTTGGGGTTGTTGCCTTCACCAACTTCTTGTCAGTTTTGAGGAAAAGGTTTAAAAGACCTGTCCTCATGATGACTTCTGTGAGGGCAGGCCGCTGGGCCCAGTGCAGGGCATGGTTCTCATCACAAGGACATCGAAGCAAATAACTTGCACTAAGCTGTAGGAACTCCTTGTTTTAAAACACAGGCCCATACACAGGGCAAGCTTTCCACTTCTGAATCCTCTCTACAATTTATTTTATTGAAGCATATTTTTTTTAAATGACTCACCGTGTAATTTATTATAATGAATTTTGAGCATGTTGGCAGTAATTCACACACACAAATCATTCAACTGCTAACCATCTGCTTTTTTAAAGATATTTGACCATTACTTCCTGAAGGACTCCGTAATAATCTTTTAATTGCTACATAACTACAACACATTGAAGCTCACAGAAGCAGTGAGAGATTAATTTGTTTCTAAAAGTTCCCACATGCAGAGCGGCGTTGTCTTTACTGAGAAGCAGATATGAGCTATACATTTTTGACATGAGAGGCTGGCAGCTTTAAATTGTCAGCTTATTTACATTATTTTTGCTTCCAAACCAACCATAAAGTGTATGAAGAATACTCTTCTCCAACCTTGAATGTTTTAATAGCAATGTTGGAGACGCTAACAAAACACTAAAAGCCAGGGAGACATCAATCAATACTGTTTTTTCCAAACATTTAAGGCTATCAGAAGACCATCATTTAAATATGCACCCTCATGGCAGGCTCACGCATAATTAGCCTGCATTTAAGAAAGCATACTGACACACACGACTGGCTCTAGGTGCAGTTGTGATCTCCTCATGCTACTGTACACTTCTGTAGCACCACGCACCTTGTCAGCTAAAGCCAGCTGTAACCTTGACAGTCATCCTACTTATTGTAGCAGTGACAAAACTGTGTGCAGACATCACCATTTCCACTAACAGAGGGAAATATCACAGTGTGCAAATTGCTGTTTAACCAGAAGTAATTCAGCGTGCCCGTTTGCATGTGATGCACCTATTTCCAGAAACAGATCTGAACTCACAAATTGCTCTTCCACGTGGATGAGATTCAACAAATGAATTCTGCTCTGGCCAGTAACACAGTTGCACAATTTTTTGTAAAGCAAACAGGGCGTGGGAAAGGGTATTACAAGGCACAGAGGTGCACTCTGCAAAACAGCCTGGGCTTGCAACTTGTGGAAGACTGTAACAAAGGGGTTGTTGCACTCAGGGTTTGGGTTTTGTTCACTTGGAAGGGTCTACAAGTACATCTACTCCTGGTCAGTAACACATCAGATATTGTGATGGGTTGACCCTGGACTACAGGCAGCTCCCACCCAGCTGCTCTCCCGCTCCCCCTCCTCAACAGGACAGGGAGAAAATAGGATGGAAAAGCTCAGGGGTCATAATTAAGACAGGGAGATTGCTTACCAGTTGCCATCAGAGGCAAAACAGACTTGACAGGGGGAAAATTCATTTTATTTATTGCCAATAGATTTGGGCAGTGACTGAATTTCTCTAGTCCCACGTGAAAACACATTTCTGTATTGTAGTCTTTACATTGGTTGAATGGTTCTATCTCATTTCTTAAATTCTCTCAAACAAGTCATACTATAAACCATTGCTAGAGGTCTCTCAAGACAGCTGAAAACTCTTTCCCTGCATGTCATGAGTGCTTTCTGTTACAGGCAGATGAGATGGCAAGACAGCTTTCCATTTAGCTCCAGTTCTAGCCACTTATTTCATATTCTGGCACTTGCAAATCCTTTGGTTTCATTCATCTCTTCATTTTGTTTTTTAAATTAAGTAGAAAACACCTTTTCATTGCAAAGAAAATTTCTTGATGCCACACTCTAGGGATTCTGTATCAATATTATGTCACACTTTAGCCTCTAATGGGCATGCAGCATTTTCAAGATGTATTTTGCTATTTTTAAACCAAGCCTTCAAACAGATATTATGGCTTATTTAAGAGAAAATATTTACATGCAGAAGCAACCCTCATTATTTGCATCTCACGTTCTTTTATTCTTTAAAAAAAGCACATTATATAAATAACACAAGGAGTGTGCATTTCTGATTTTTTTCTCTAGTACAGAATTTGTACAAAGCACCTAGGCACAGCACGTTTTCATGAGTCAATTTAATAAATCCTGTTTTACACTTCAAAGGCTCAACTTCAGACCCTGCGTGTTTGCATACCTGGAATGGTTTATTATCTGCCCTCAAGGCCACATTCAAGAAATATGTATCAGATTTCACAGAGAATTTCCAATAAAAAATATGTATTATCAATCAGCAGCAAGTCATTGGAGTTTTAGTTCTCTCTCTCAGCTTTTCAGAGTGGAGAGAAGAGAGGTCTTCATTGCAAGTTCCAGCAGTGGTGATGGTCAGGATTTTTTTTTTTAATAAAAAAATATGTATATATATATATTAAAAAAAAACAAAACAAAAACAACAGAGAACCGAGAGAAAAAACACTTTCAAAAGGAACTGAAAAAATAGAAGAATCCTACACCATTGCGATGCCAGTGTTCAGCATCTTGTCTTTGTACCAGTTGTTATCATCTTGTATCATGAAGGAAGCTGGATGCTTCAAAAAATAGTAAATCATCATGGCTAAACTCCTGAATACTTGTTTGCACTTATACTCGACTGTGGTGATGTACTGCAGTCCTTTTCCCCATCTTACATTGGAGAGAGGATGGAGACTGAAATAGAGTCCAGAGGCAACACATTCATCAGCCCTTTTTGGTTCTTCAGAAAGTTAAAAGTGGTGTAAATGACATTCAGTACCCTTACTGTTGAAGAACAGGAAAATTACAGCTTTAACGTTCTACTGAGAGGTGATGAATACAAGTCTTCCCCCCTGAGTTTGCACACGGTAATAAAATATTGATCTTATGACAAAGTAAGTTAGATTTGTATGAGGAACAGTTCAGGAGGGTTTCATGGCTCACAGCAATGATGACAGAGCATATAACATTAAAGACTAAGTGTCAGTTCACTGAATTAATGCCCCAATGTAGCCGAGTAAAGGGTTTTGCAAAGAGGCACAATAGTTTCTTTTCCTTGTTTATGAGTTTCCATGTCATCATCGTTTAATTCGTCATCTGTATTACTGCAGATCAATTTGACATGGGTTATTAACATATCTGGCTCCTGTGCTCCAAGCCATATGTCCCCAATGTAAACAGAAGTCAGGAATACACAAACAGCTGTGGAAGAAAAATTAGAGAAAAATCAGAACAGATATGCTTATATTTCCACATCACAATACCAAAATAACTCACTTTACCTCCAGAACTATGTTTTACTAACCCTTTCCTAGATGGAAAACGTGTGGGTTTTTTGCTCATACAAAGCCAACAATCCTTCCCATAGTGAGAAAAGAAAGTGGTTTCTTGTTAGCACACCCTTCTGACAGGTTTAAATAAAAAGCTTTGAAATCTGACCTGTGTCTTTCTCTGTCAAATAGGAACACTGAGCAGTACATGGATCATAACCCACCTGGACTTATTTGTTGCAGACTATTTTGTCCCTTGGAGTTGTGTGTTATACACCTCACTGAACTCCATTATAATCCTAGAAATGAAAGTTTCTTCCAGGGAGTATGACTACTGTACTACCAGAAATCCCTACAGTACAGCCACGTTCTGTGCTACCAACCCACGTGGCTACACCACCAGAGATAAAAATCTTCACTTTGTTGAGTGATGAGCACCAACAGACACAGGCAAACTTCAGTTCTGTTGACTGAAAAACCCCATGGAACTACCATTAGCCCCTCTGCCTTGTAATGCAAGTGGAAAAGAAAAGACAAGTTACCTTTCTTGTTCACCTCCTCTTCCGTCATTGCTGAAAGGCACAATGTTTTCACGAGCTCATGAAAGCTGTTGTTAGTCAGGCCCTGAGCATCCATGAGGTGAAGCATGATTGAGCTGAACAGACAGAGCTCTTCCAAGTGTCCAGCTGTCCCACTGCTGGCCTCACAGATGCGGGTGTAAAACTTGAAGATGTTGTTTCTCAGCGTCTCGTCCCCGAGCACCTCCTGCACTACCCCTGGGTGCGGCAGGACGCAATTCTGCAGCCACCGCAGAGTTAGCAAAACATTTTTCATATTGAGACTGTGCTCAACCATCGACTTTACGAGCCATTTAGTTACTATGGAAGTGGTCGCACAGTTAAGATTGACTGCTTCATCTGCAAGGTCACCAGATTTGAGGGGCTCCTCTGGATGTTTGGTAAGCATTGCCGGGAAAGCAGGTTCCCAGTGGGCAAATATGGCATTCAGATCGTCTCTGCATTTCTCCAGCTCAGAGACTTTTAGCTCCTCAGCAGTGTCATCTTCTCTTTCCATCTCTTTCTTTTTCCGAGCGTGATGATGTCCTTGAGACGAGGCTTGGGATTTGTTCTTTTCTTTAATATTTTATGTAAGAAAAACAACATCAAAACAGACATCAGGTCCTCCAAAGGACTTTGTACAAAATTATTCAGTACAGACGGCATCGTGTGTTGTTTCAGTTGCTAAAAGGATAAGTAGTAGCCTCATTAACAACCTAACTGAGCCTGTGCAATTCAGAGGAAACGGACTACAGGCAGCTCCCAGTAACTCCCAGGCTGAAACACCTCTCTCAACTGGATTGCCTAACTTGGACACGGACAATAATGAGGCCCTGGCTCAAAGCAAAGCGATGGCAGGTATTTCAGAGGTCCATGAGATGCAGTTCTGCCAGCAAGGCTACATTATTTATACCAGGTCATGAGAAATCCTCAAACAGCTGTAATTTGTGCTAGTGGAGTCACAGCACATGCCAGCCCACAGAAGGTGATAGCAGCAGTTACGCTGCTTTTTAATAACACAGGCTGAAGGAGCAAAGCCTGCTCTCCTCCAACACAGCTGCATCCCGGCTGAGTGTGGCTGATAAAGTACTGTCAACCATGGGCTTGTAAATTTTTCCCATCCCAAATGTGCTAGATCTGCAACTAAGTTCTATTTTAAAGCTCCTTCCCTTTTTAAAACTGAATTGCTTTAAGGCTTCCAGAATTGTGTTAAAGTTAGAAATCACTAGAATAAAGACCTGAAAATTGGCTTTCCATTTCCATTCCTCCTCCCCCGAGCTGTAACTGATTGACAAAAGTTATTAATACTTTCTGTGAAGTGTGCCTAACTTTCATGGTTAGTGTATAGAGAAGCAATGTTGTTGGGGTTGCTTAAATATTTTTAGTACTTACTAAGCAATTCTTTGATTTGGTATTTCTGAGCGAGAGTCTGCACATCATCCTGGAGCTGCAGGTCTTTCTCAATGACACTCCACTTATGCAACAGCAGCAAAATGTCTTTGTTTGAGAGAACGCTGTCGTTCACAGTGAAGCGACTCATCTCCTTGAAGGCCTCAGCAACTGTAGCACGATATCCCAGCACGGAACTGAATGTAGTCAAAAACTGAGCCAGTTTGGATAGATCTAAATTAGTCCTATAAAAACAAAAACAAACAAAATTGCCGTGTAGTTTTCTGCACACTAATTAATAAAATGCAGTGAGTACAGGTTTTTCCTCCTCACAGTCCCCTCCTACAGTTTTCTCCTGCAGTTCTCCACATACATACTTTTGTTTCTCAGGATGCCAGTAATAATTAATTCTGTTCCCACAGGATCTCCACTAGTGTCTGGCAGAACAGATCATGCAACATAGCCTTTGCTCTCCTACTTGGAAAAACTAAAGGCATGTGGCACACAATAAAGAGGCCAGAGGTCCTGGAGCTTCACCTACACTTCTTTATTTTGCACGTATTTTCTAAATTTTGAGGAAATAAAAACAAACATGGATTTCCTAGGCTAAGGGAATACTTGTCTGCATGAAGAGCTGCAGGTGTTATTACAAACACAAACAGAACTGGTCATCTATCCATTTCCTTACAACTCTCCCTGCTGCAGCTACTGTGCATTGGCAGCTAAGTTCACTAAATCTGGAGAGAAGAGACTGACCCCTTCTTAACATCATCGCGTAAAACTCTGCATAATTTCTTCTTGTACAATTTGCAGACAGAGTTCAGAAACTGAAGGGGAGAAAAAGCATTAAACTATCCGGAGATCAAGAAATTCTTCTAGCCTTAATAAATTTCAAACTGGACAGGGAATGACAAGCAAATTGATTGAAAAATATAAATAAAATAAACAAAAACCTTACCTAATGTGTTTGATTAATGTTATCAAAATGTACAGAAATTCATTTACAAGCTGAATAGGAAGAAACTTCCTCTTCTCCTGGGATTTTTTCTTGCTTTCTCTATTGCCTCCTACATTTGTGAGCCACAGAGTATGTATTAAGGAAATGATTTTATTTAGCAGCTTGTTTTCCAGAAATCTGAAACAAAGAAAAAAACAAATATCCATTAGGAAGACAGATCCAGGGGGAAAACAGACGAGGAAAAATAGAAAAAAAGCGATCACATTTTTGTACAGAGGAGGCAAGAAGAATATTCTTCAAAAGTACAACCACAAATTAAGCAGCGAGTGCCAAAGAGACCCCAAACCTAGACTTTTTGACTTCCAACTTGTACCAAATTGTACCAAAGAGAGGTGCAAAACAGCAGGACAGGACTCAGCCCCAGCACCAGCTCCTGGAAACTGGATGCACTGTGCTGTTACCATTGTGGGGTTCTCAATGGGGACTTGGTCAGGCTGATCACAATACCGATGACCTTGACACCTTGTGTGAACCCGCCAGGAGAATCTATGCAAAAAAGATTGTGTGCGCATGCCTGCATGCATGTATGACCACATATGTGAGGGAGATGCAAGTGGAGGAGCAATGTTGTAACTTCTCTGTCATGCCAAGTACTTTGTCAGAGGTCCTGCAACAGGACATGAAGTGTGGGTATTAGAAATGAAAGATTCATGTACACAAAAAATAACTTTTTTTTCTAATTTTTTCTACAGCCCTAAGTGCCAAACATCACAACCACCATCAGGCCATTTTTGTATGTCACCATTTGTTTTTATATTCAGTTGCATAATTATTTCCTGTGTGCACAATGGGATTGTTCTCATTTCACCAACAATATTTCCCTAGTTACCTTTTCTCTAAAATATGCAGTATCCAGGTTAGGAGGCTGTGGTCTTGTATGAGCTCATAAGCAGCTTTGGTGACATGGGCAGCATTTTGTAGTATCTCCAGAATATGATTCTGAAACAGAAAATGTAATTTGTTCTTTTACGAAATCAGAATATAGTCAAGATATTATTATTATCAATCTTTGAGAAGTATACAATTAGCAATCTGGCTGGCATCTGGGATCTAATCAACTTAAAGATAAAACGTATTTCCAAACACCACGTGTTTTTAGCAGCCCCAGGGAACAAAAGACATTCTCTTTTTAAGGCTTCATACACACAGACGCTACTCTTAAAAAAAAGAAAGTCTTTAGGAGCAAGACAGCTTTCTGTATGTCAAAGATTCTCATATCTAACCAAGATACTCTTAACAGACTGGATTTCTCAGGGTGGATGTCTTTGGACATTACAGCTGCTTTCTTCTGAACTTTCTTCCAGCTAAAGCACTGTACAGATAACATGCTAGTTAGGGAACAAGCAGACCTAAATAAGCAAAGACCCTGATCATATGAGGAAAACTGAAGCTGCTGCAGTATTTTTTTTTATGAAGAAATAGAAGTAAGACTGCACAGCCAGACCATCAGCTGATGAGAGTGACTGAAGTTCCATGATGGCAGTGATCTGTTCTATTCAGGAGCCAAGGATGTGACTGATTTAGACAAAAGTAGGCTTTTCCCTCCCCAGCACATACAAAATCAATACGGAACAGATTTTCAAGAGGGAAAGGGAAGAGTCAACTGCTCCTTTCTGCTTCATATTTGGTTAAGATCTCTTAATGGTGCAACTTATTTATTTATTTTTTAAAATATATATTCTTACCTGGGAGACCTCATCACACAAGGGACTGTTGAAAAACGAAAGGATGACATGGAAAATCCTCTGGTAGTCATAAAGCTGGTAGCAATGTTTATCACGCAGCCCTTCTCCGAGAAGTCTGAGAACCCACTCACGTTCTATTTTGTGCTGGAAGCCACAATAAAAATAGTTCCGTCAGACGTTTAAAATATCTGCTCATAAAGCACAACAAACTGGTCCCCTGGGAATGCCAGCACAGTCTTAACAGCTTCTTCTGCACTTCTCAACCTTTATCCCCATCAAATTTAATCAGTAACAACATCCATCAACAGTTACTCTACAGCCCAAATATGTACTGAAAAGCTTGAAAAGTTCCTAAGAAGTTTATAAACTGAAAAGTATCTAAAAAAAAAAAAAGATTCCAAAAAATGTTTCTGAACTACCTCCATTGAACTCAACTTTAATAATCTAAACTCAAACATGAATCAAGCTGCCTAGGACACAACATTCTGCTTGTTCTGCTATACAGTGCACAGCACAATTCATGATTTCATTACCTGCTATTATTAAAAAATCACAAAGAAACACAGAAAAAATACTTATTCAAATATAAAACAAAACTAAGAACTCAACAATTACCTTCCTTTAATTAACTAATTATGGAAGAATAAAATTTGTTTGCATTTTCATAGCTTTTTTTCTATTACTTTCAGAAGAATTAGTGGATACTTATGATGGGATTTGCATTACCTCAAAATCAAAACTGTAGAAAAGCTGAAAAAACCCTGGTACTTTCCTCAGGTCCAAGTACTGGTGTGACAGAAGGAATCTGTTTATCTTTGTATACATGTGCTCCTCTGTGAAGAGAAACAATGGTTACTGAGGAGGAGGACAATGTTCCCAATACACAACCACGCATAAAAATAAATGCAACCTGTATTTGCCAGTTTTTCAGCTCGCTGTCAGAACAGCACGCTAATTACAGCGAGGAGGCCTTGTGCTCTGAGGCTGATTTTATTGTTGGCCATCCTACTGCTTCTCTTCCCCCAAACCCAAGTTCATTCAGAATGTGCACACAGCAGCTTCTAAGGTAAATATTCAACACAGCTCGGTTTTCAGCAAATCCAATGTTACTTCAATGACAAAACAGAAGCCTGCTGCAAAGTTAGAGGCAAATCTTTCCACGTTTCAAGCTTAAGACTTCACATCAGGCAGTCACCATTTTCAGTTTAAAGATACATATCAGTACAAAAATCCCACACTTCTCTTAAAATACTAGAATCCCTCCAATTTTACTATTTGACACAAAGCATTGTCAACAGCAGCTGGGAGCAACTAGCACTACACTTGTCCCTAGTAAACATCCATCCAAGCAGTGGATAGAAGAAGTGCTTTCTCCTGAGCCAGCCACGAGGTTTCACGAGGGAGGGAGGCACCTGCTCAGCCCTGACCTGGGATGCTGCACTGTGATGGTTTGGCTCCACGTGCAGACCTCTAGGGCACAACTTGATCTGGGCCAGAGTAGTTGGAGGGGAAATTCAAACATGGAACCCTTTTTTTTTTTTTTTTTTTTTTTTAGAGCTGCTAAGGTTTGGCCATTCCACAGGGTAAAACAGGCACCCCAGCAGAGGCTGCCTTATGAGCATGTTCAATCCAGTCCTATGCACGTTCACAGTCACCTCACAACTCTGTGCTATCAGCTCTACTCATGAAACATGAAAATACCCTATGAAAATTGTTACTGCACAAGTGAGAGTTATAAGCACAGAGTTATAAGTGTGTCTTTGAAATACATGGAAACATCCTTTATGGCTGCTGTGACTCTCACAAGCACCTCAGTCTCCAGGACATCATCCCATGCACATGCACTCTCTCCTCGTTAACGCGCCACAAGTTCAACACGCACAGTAGATTACCTGGCTTCAGCATCTGCTGTGCCACACGAGCGATGTAGAGGGTTAAAGAGAAGGTAAATCTGAGGTTCTCCTTCTGGATTCCATTTTGCACAGCATCCATGAGATACAGCAACTGCAGCACAAGAACCCAGGGGAGAAAAGCTTGAAACCGCATCCAAACAAATACAACAGGAGTGTGTGAATGCATAAATAAGTTTTTAGAATATTTCATAGGCAATAATCAAATATCAATTCCATTGGGATTTCCATTCCTACAAGTAAAAAACATAAGAATTTCTAGAACATTTTCCCTTTTTTTTTTTTTTTTTTTTTTTCTCCACCCAGTGGTTACAGAAGGAGCAAACACAAAAGAGGACAAACAGTGGGATGGAGGATAAAATGCTTCTTTTGGCTCTTTTATCATGTGCAGGTAGACAGATGAGTAAGGCAGCACCTCTCCTGTAAGTGGCCATGACATAAAATGTCCAAACAATCAACTGAGTTCAGACTCACCTGCCTCTGTTCTCGGAAGCGAGCCCCTTCCAGATGAGAACGAAAAGAAGACAGAACAAAATATGCTGCTGCTCTCATGTTGGCATCGTAGCTGCTAAGTGCAGCCACTGTTAGGCCCAGGGCATTGACTTCGACAAACTTGTGACATGCCACTACACACTCTGTGGGAGAAGAGGGGAAAAAAGAAAGAAAAACATTCAGCACGTCATACTCACATGTCACAGGGTATGTAACAGCACTATAATCCTTAACAAAACCTCTCCTCATAAACGCCAATTTCTAGATCTACCCTTACAAACTATTACTTCACCACAGCTGCATAAGCTGAAGGCGCCTTCAGCTAACAAATCATCCTGCAAATTACTCTGCAAGAATTCTTCACCCGAGCTGAAATTAAGGTGGTTACCCTCATTTATTTGAGACAGATACAAGTATGCCTGGGAGATCATGCAAAGTTAGAAGTAAATTCTGTGAACACACCTCATAAATCTCACTGTTTCAGGAAAGCTAAGTGCAAGAAAGAACAAGGAAAACTCTCTTCTACAACTGTTTTCTAGGCATTTGGTGCCTGAAAGAAAGATCAGCACAGCCAATGGAAAACCTACCTGCATTAAAGAGCTTCTGTACTAGAATGGATAGGAGAATAATATCTAAATAAGCCATAAGCCACAATAAAAATAGGGAACTGTGATCATGCATGCATGAGCAATTCTGCTGGTAAGGCATGTTCCTGCTGAAGTACTGAACCGTACCCCTCTGTCCTTCTAAGACAGAAAAAATCCAGCAATGAGCAGTAAGCAGCCAGATTAAGAAAACACACCCTTGAATCTAGCATTTATCTTCCATACAGCTTTGTCACCAGGATGTGGAGTTTCTTATTTAAAGGCTGTGTGTTTTGAGGAGCGCCGCTTCTGCTCACTGACGGCTAGAAATGACTTGACGCAATACCTCCAGATTATGTCCTGTCCTACTACCTAGTGTATGCCATTCACCAGTACTGGAACAGAATGGCACCTCGCTTGTATTTTGGCAGCTCAAGTGATAATGTATCACTTTATCTGAGTTTCTGAGTTTAGCAATCACTTTCATGCAATTTCTTACAATTCATGCTGAAGACCAAGAGGAAGTTTTGGAGAAATAAACATTCCTATTTAAGAGGCTCTAGCCTTCAGACAAGTGCCTATATTTGGTCCTCTGATTTCCTTCCCAATCACCACACACATATGCCTAATACATTTCAAAAATATATATTAAAAATAAAAAAATAAAAATCACAGATTATTTATGCCCCCGCAGCAGCAGCTGGGCTATTTCCCTGCTGCCAGAACTCCTCCTCCTCTCTCTGCCTGGCAGTTTCACACCCAGCTCCTCTAGTTAGGGGACAGGTCTCCGCCTCCCTGCACTGCCTCCCACCCAGCACGCTTCGACACGGCCAATGCAAAAGCATCACTGAAGTGCAGTACCAGGTCTTTTCAGTAAGTGGTTTTAGCAATTATTTCAGTACTAGGAATTACTGCACACTTCCCTGCACCACTCCTCACCAAAGCACATCCACTTTAACTGGCATAGTTCAAAAACAGCTCAGCCATTCTCCTAGGGAGCAAAAAGATGCCTGGTTTGTTAGGATGGCACTCCTCTCATCTCACCAGAGCTCGTACAGATAAAGCTCCACCTCCCTCTCCTTTCAGGAACTGGGCAAGGACAACACCCGACCGCCAAAAGGAGCGTGTAACAGCACGTAGATGGAAAACGTGAATAATTCCATGCAGTGATATCACAGAGAAGTCCAAGGTCCTTACTACAGCAGTAAAGTTCAAGCTGCTCACAGAGAGATTTATTTAGAAAAGTTTCTTCCACTGCAAACACGCACTGGAAATATTTTCCATCCAGCTGACCTTCGAGAGTGTGCTCAAAAACTAACTAAGCTAAAATAACAAGCTATTATTAAAAAAAAAAAAAGAAAAAAAGAAAAAAAAAGAAAAAAGAAAAAAGCTAATTCTATGTCTGTTTAAAGTACCTTGAGAATCATGATGGAAAAGCTTTCCACAAGATGCTTATCAGAGCTAAAGTTAGACAGAACTTGCTATCAGCCCAACTCCAGACTTCGTTTTTACTCAGTGAGCATTAAACACTGTGCCCTAAGTCTGTGTTTATAAGTTCAGCAGTTATATAACATCTGTGCAGGACACCGTGCAGCCAGTACAAAGAGCAAATAAATAAAGAATTGGGGATTCCAAAAGCAGCTGACACGATGTAGGAGCACCACGGGACTCCAGCTCACAAATCATTTGTGCCCTCTAAAAATGCCCCTCTTAGGGCACAGACTCTCACTGGGTG
This sequence comes from Anas acuta, assembly GCF_963932015.1. Classification (NCBI taxonomy): domain Eukaryota; kingdom Metazoa; phylum Chordata; class Aves; order Anseriformes; family Anatidae; genus Anas; species Anas acuta. Next base: position 95,930,039 of record NC_088979.1, on the reverse strand, counting down.
TGGAGTGATTTAGAGAAGTGTTTTTCCCCACCCCAGTTTACCACTCAGCCTATGCCAAGGGCTAAGGCTAAGGGCTCCTCCTGCACAAGCTCCCTCAGCCCCGCTGCTGCTGCTGTGTGACTGTACCACCAACACATCACCTCATCCCTGCCACCAGTTAAACTGGTGGCCAGTGACAGCGTTATGCACTTTTTCAGCTATTACACCTAGGTCCAAGACAGCCTGGCTTGCTCATGCTCTTCATCACTAACAATCCCAAACCCAGCATTAACTGGATTGCCTAAGATCCACCCTACTGCAAAATACCTCGTAGCTTTGGTATTTTTTCCTCAGAAAATTAGAACACAAAATTATAAAGAGCAGACTGCAACTATACCTGAATAAAGGCTAAGAACACACAAAACAGGTACCGTACTATAAGGGTTTAGGTGAGCAAAGTAAGACTCAGTTTGATTTCACTGAAAGAATTATCAGCCTGCTAATTGCTCGTGATGTTATTGTTGTGGAAAGCAAAATCCAGTCTAACTACACGGTGGTTAACCACAATCAACACAGAGAGGGCGCTGGTTAGGAAATTCCTTATAGTTGCCTCACTTTGAACTTTAAATGCCCTCCAAACAGGCAGCTGCATGTGAACAACAGCAGGGATGTCCATATGCACAGCAGTCATGTCAAACAAGGAAAGTGAGGCTAAGGAAATGGTTTTCAAGCACCGTGTAGATTGTATCAGATTTTCCAAAGATAATAAGCACAGGCATGTTCATGATACACAGTGGCCCTACACATCTGTCTGATGGAAAATTAATTGGCTGAAGCTTCCCTATAAAATAAGTACAGCCTTTATCAGGTCACACCTCCAGTCATTTCTCTCAGCATCCCTCACAGAAAGTCTCTCTGGTTAAGAAACCACCTCATCCTTCCTCAGTAAGGGCAGCTTCCACCTTGTGCCCAGAGTGTTCCTCTGAACGCTGCAGGGCATGTTCTCCAACCTGTCTTGTCTCTGCCCAGCTCCCGTTGAGAACATGGCTGAAAGTAGGTGATTATTGCTCCTAAAAATTCAGCCACAAGGCAGCCCCATTTCAGAGCATTCCTATCAATTGCAGGTGGGGCACCATGTGCACCTGCAGAAGGCACCAACTCTCCAATGCCTTTTTTGCTCATCATGTTTCTGTGACACCAAAACTGGCACAGGATACAGCTCTACACAAGCACCAGAAAATATACAACCTTCCAGCAGAGGATATTCTCTACTGGTCCATTTTACATTATAATTGTACTGTGCTGTACAGAATGATATTCCATAGATAACAGAATACAAATCTTTGTCTAGTTTTTAACTCTCCTAAGCTGTTTTTAGTTCCAGTTTAAAAATCTCTCATCATATTAAGCAGATCACTCCCTCTACACAGGGTTAGCCAACTATATTTGAAAGAGATACGAAGGAACACCTAGTCTTCTGAAAAAAAATTGGTTGGCTCGCTGTACTGCTGTACCTACCCGAGTACCTAAGTTCCACTAGAAAGATAACACTATTTAGAAAACTGCTTTAAAAAAAAAAAAAAAAAAAAAGACTTTAACAGTAATTATGTCCAGTTACTTTTTTAAGCCATTCTGAAAATTACAATGCAATTCAGTAGATGGTTAAAGGATGTATATATTTTCTCTCCCCAGAACAAGGCACATGATTTCTTTGAAGTATTATCCCTTAGACTTTGAATAACAGAGCTACAGATGGAGCCATGCGGCTCCCACAGCAGAGTAAAAATAATTAAATAAAATATCAAAGAGGAGCATTCACTTTACCTGGTCTGGTCAATTCACTGAAGAGCTGAAGTAGAAAACAAGGATCATAGAAGTCATCGAGACTCTTGACATTTTCATCTCTATACAGTGACTCTTCCAACTCCTGAAACCAAATCCAAACCAAGATTGTGTAAACAATGACTCTGTTTTCCAGTGCTTGGTTTCGAAGTGCCCCAAGCACTTCATCCCGTTATGCAGCAGCAAATACTAAACCGTGTAAAATCTAATGCAACACAGACCAAGACACTCTTCATTTTATAGTTGGCTTTCACCATCAGGGTTCCAAAACCAACAGAAGAGATATAGAAAGGTGTTATAAAACTATATGAAAGACTAAAAAGCCCACTGTCAGCCAAACCTGGCACAGTCAAATTGAACAACTGTTAAGAAGTCAAATTTTGATTTCATTTATACATGGCAATCTTTGCAATGCTCCACAATTACACCTACAGACAAGATGTGGCATATTTATTTATTTTTCAAATGAGTTACAATATAATGTTTAATTTCAGATAAAAAGAAAACACATTGAGTAAAGTGCTCTAATGCCAGCCCTCTTATTAATTTTAACGCCACTCCTGAGGCAAACAAATTGCAAGATATTATATGAATGCAAAAAAAGAAAGGACTAACTTAAAGGTTCTTTTTCTACAGCAAAAGAAGGTAATTCAGCAGTTTGAACCACAGCACCTCTGATGGCAGAAGACGGCGATGCTGAGGGAAAGACAGAACTGTCTTCATCATCTTTTCTCGATCCAGCAGACACAGAATCTCCTCCATGGTTGGCTGCTGCCATAGTGACTTCCCTAGACTCTTGCAAGTCTTGTGATGCTCCACAGCAGCTGGACCCCACAGCAGGTTTCTTAAACATTGTTAAAAGTAAAGGCATTAGTCAACAGGCTGATAGCACTGAGCAAAAAGCAATTACGGAGGCTATAAATTAGTATTTAAAATTTCCCTTCACTTGTACTCATTAACATGTGAGAACTTGAAACCAGAACTAGTTTCCCTGGCAACACCTTTTTCATCCATCTCAAAGCTTTTCAAATTCAGTCTGAGGGTGTCTCATTAACTATTTCCTAACCTGTTAATCCAAGTCAGAACTTACATTCTCACAAAAAAGGCTTTTTAACTTACCTGCATTTATAGCTTAAATATGATAGCAGCTCCATGAAAATACAGTGAAAAAGATCTGGTCAGAGAAGGTTGTCTCAAATGTGACTTACATTTCAAAACAGCATCACAGTGCTTCAATAAAACAAAACTCCTTACTCTCCTCCTCTGAATTGCCCCTTATATCCCACTTGTTTTGCTATCGTGATTAAAGTGCTATCAATATTGTTATTTGCTACATGGGTACTGCCAACACCATGCTTCTCTGTCAGCAAGACAACCAGAGGGATGGATGTTAGGCTTCTTATCACCCAGAACCTGAAGGCTCCCATCTGTAGCACAAGCTGGGCTCTGCTGGGTATTTACTTTTCCTGAATGTGCTCTATATTCAAACACTTCAGTGCTGGGATCAGGTCTAGCCAAGTGCCTGGCTACCAATTCACTTCAGGGTACAGTACAAAATTGTTCCTCCTTTAAAAAGGCTAGAAAAGTTTTGGGCCCTAATTACCTCTGAAAATAGTCTCCTCCTATCTTAACACCCTCCCATTTGCAAACACTTTTAGTGAAGATTTATGCAGCATGCAGCTGTTGCCAAAGTCCTTACTTCTGGAAGCCACTTGCACAGCTGTTAATATTTCTGCCCATACCTCAAAGACAGAAAAGTGCATTTGAGCAAAGCAGAACAAAAGCATCAGCATCTGTAAGAACTAACCGCAGCTGACTTCCCTGTGGACTGATTGTACAAAGGGCCTGAGTAGGATTTTTTATACAAGACATGATTCTCTATTAAGAAGCACATTGGTGTATTCCAAGACTGCACAATAATGAGAGCTCCAGTCCAGAGTAGTATCAGACAAGGCATTCATACCATGCTAGGAGCCCAAATCTAACTACACATGTTTATGCAAGAGCTTACACATCAGTCCTCCACTGGCATATTCCTCCCCTCTCCAGCAAAGCACCGTAACAGAATGCTGTGCACGCAAGGGCAAGAGCATCAAAAAGGGCAATGGTTGTGCTGAGTAGCAAGTCCTGTATCCCAAGAGAACAGGGAAGGAGTTCTACATTAACAATTTCTGTTTTCACCTTTGCTTGTGATGAAATCCCCACAGTAGGCTCTTACTATAGTGACAGGGGCACTACTGAAATTGAAATCCCATCACTGACCCTGCAGATACCCACACACCGATCCTTTTGTCCAAAAGTCTGGGCAACATAGGTATTATATTTTATCAGTCCATAGGAAAAATGTTTCCAAAAGCAACGTTCACCTCTAGGTCTGACCTTGCTCATTGTTTATCTCAGTTAAAAATAAGACCCTGGAAAAACGACAATTCTGAGGCTGCTTATTTGCAGATAATTAGTCAAACAAAGGAAGGTGGTCAACTCACCCGGACTTTATGAGACTTTGATTATTCTTCTCATACAACTGAAGCAGTAGCAGTATCTTCTGATCTAAAAAACAAAAACAAAATCCAAAGTCAGTCACCTATGAAGATGAAAAACAGATCTGGTAGGAAATACCTTTCCCAGGCTGACATACCTACAGTACTCAGCGTAGCCCCGTAGGCACCCAACAACACAGCAAGGTGACTGCTCTCACAGACAGAAGGGCTCAGTTTCACAACTGTCAGCAGTATATCCACCAAGGCCTCTGAAATAAACACACACAGGCTTAGGTTTGCTGCTCCCTCAGTTAGATGGTTTGCACAGAAATGCACACACACATATATGCTCTCTAAATGTATGTGCACACATAATTATGCATTTCAAATAAGGATCTAGCTCTATAAACAGCAAAACACCACATTTCCATGACTACACCAGAGGATGATCAGAAGGCATTCAATCCAAGGCAAAAAAAATGTGTTGAAGAAGTTAAAAACAATATTTCCAAGACAAACAAATGCTATTTCCTAAATGCTACATCTACAGGAATATAAAATAATCAAAACAAAATAGATCATAAAGACAAGGGCCTAAACAAACATGCTCTTGACACCAAGTTTCTTAATTACTGAAGTTAGCCTCAAATAATCCATCTCCATGCTCTACGTAAATACATTCAGATGGTGAAACGCATACAGGATGCAGCAAAATCTATTAATTACTTTTAATTTCAACTAAATTTGTCACTTCATAAGAGCTTTTTGCTCTTTTCAGGTGATTTAGAACTTTGAAGTTGTTTACCTGTTGCTCACTGATATACACAAAATTTATCAAGATTTGCCCTGAGAATTGCCTACCCTTATACAGGTCCTTCAATCACCGAATCACAAAGTGCTGTACAGTGGGAAAAACTGAGGTGTATGTAGGTTAAATGCCTGGTCCAAGGTCAGGCAGTACTTCAGTTGGCAGAGACAAAGAAATAAAGCCAATCCTATGCAGGGACTAGGACCCAATTCACATTGCTTATGGAAGGAAAGTGCAAACTTTCATGAGGAACATCAAATATACATGGATTAAATTAACATTTTAGATGTAACTTGTAGAATGAACTTAAAACTTCGTGTTAACCTATTTAAAGGTCTTCCATCACACATTTCTAACAGAACCTCTAAGTGCTTCAGTGATCTTACACTAACAGCTTCACAGAAACCAAAAAAATCAATTCGAGATTTCAACAGGATTAAAAAAAAACACCTTAGCAGCAGTTTTATAAAATGTAAGAGTTGTTTAAAACTGGCACCTACAAAATAGAGGTAGGATATAAAACTAAACGCTAATATTCTGCAATTGTTTAATAGCTCTGCAAATATATGTAGGTGGATAGGTTACTGGATGGGTAGAATATAATGCGAGAAAGACAAGATTACTAAATATAGTTAAAGGGAAGGAAGAAGAAAAAAAAAGATACCTCTTGTCTGGATGTTCGTGCCATCTTCTTCTCTTGACCTTAGCACGGCTGACAAAAATAGAGAGTGCTGCGTGACCATCATGTGAAGTTTGGAGAGCTTGACTAATCTCTGACTAAGTGAGGATTCTTCCTTGTATAATAACTGAATAGCAATGTTCAAGACTTTCAAAAACGCTTCATCTCTGTAGCGGTACCTTTAGAAGCAAAGATCACAGAACAGTCATACCCCAACCAAAAGGAAAGCTGCTTGAAAAAAAATGTTTAAGAACTCAGAACTTTTCAATGAAAGCAAATTTAATAAAACCACACGAAATTTTTAAAAAATGAAAATATGCACATCTTCCCCTTAGCCATTTTGAATGAATTCTTACTAGTATCTTATTTATCAAAAGGAAACAGGATCAGGACACAGTCACACTTGTAGCTGCAATGAGCTTAACAAGGAATGAGAATTTTTCAGACTAACCCTTCAGACAGCAACCCTTCATATTAACACTTCTACCTACACAGAAGTTAAGATTATCCGGAACTACCCACTTCCTTTGACTCCTTATATTTAAATGGTTCACATTTAAAGTGAAAGATCAGATTCTGTTTTCATATGAATTGAATTCAAGAAATACTTCAAATAAAAAGGAGTTATACAGGCATAAAGCTTCTTCATGCCAGTTGAAAAGAAGCCAGTCCAGCTATCTAGTTAGCCACGTCAGTTACAAACACCAGAACACAAAACACAAATCTGCCTGCAGCAGTGCAGGTTCAGGCTCCCACCAGGACAGTGGATATGGCATAAAAGCTCACCCTGAGAAGCAAGAAGCATCAAATTTGGGTGAATTCAAGGGAGACGGAGTGTTTCCAATATATACAGGACAAGGCCAAGTGAACAGAACAGCATCTTTGATGCCTCTCAAAATTACTTACTTGAGTCCCGTCTTCACAAGGTTGTACCAGTCATCTGGGTCCACTTCTTCAACAAAGCGCTGTGCGTGCAGTATACAGAAAAGATGTTTGCATTTAGCATATAGAATTTCTACAGAACCAGCAATTTCTGTTCCACGTACACACTAAAAACAGGCAAGCCAAACACTTAGGTGGGACAATCAAAGGATAACAGGGAAGAAAACCCTTGGACACAACAATCCTGGTTCAAATGAAACTGCAAGTCTGGTTTTGTTGGGCCTGGGAGAAAGGAAGCATACTGGCTGTATGTAATTAAAGAGCAAGCTGGTCTCTAGGTACCAAAAAACCAAACCACCAGAAAGAGGTCAAAGGCTGCCTGGAGAGACCTTCAATTTTTACGTCCTACAAGGATTTGCTTACCCTACCCAATTAAAAAAAATACAGCAGTACAGAGGGAATGATCGAGTAGGTGTGCTTTATGATCACTCAGTTGCATTTCTGCCATTGAGTTCAGAAGGCATGGCATGTGGGTCTTGTCAGAAGCACACCTCTCTTGTTGCTCTTTATGTTTTTCTTTAAAACATCCATCAGCAGCCTTCGGTTTTCAACTCCGCAACACCTCGAAAACTGATTTTCACAGAGCACTGTTAGCAGAAAGCTATCATCAAGAACAACTCAAAACTGATTTGCATAAAGGTCTGGCAGGACAAAATTAAGTCTGTACAAGCTATTAAAAGCCCACAGAAGCCATAATCTCTGAAACAAAATATAAAACCCAAGACACAAATACAAAAGCACTGTAACATATATCCACACAGTCACAATTTAGGATGCTGGCAATGGACATAAGAAGCCTCACCAGCAATTCTTCTAGCCTCAGCAGCATTGACCTTTCCACTTCTTGCTTGCTTTCCTCTTTATTGTTGTTGTACATGGCAATTAATCCCTTCATGCAGGCTGCTAACAGGCTTCTCCTCCAGGAATTCAGCTCTTCAGAGTTTTCAAGCACTCTAGATACAGCATCTGCCACCATCCAACTGTGGAAATACAGATTTGCATTCATACATATCTACCACAATGCTTTATGACACAAATTTAGTCATGGAACAGGACAACTGGATTTGCTTACCTCTCGTTATTTCCTGCTTTCTCCAGAGCAGCAGGAAGCTGGTCAATGAGCTTTCGCAGCCCTTTGCTTTCTGCAGATGGCAACAACTTGGAAAGAACTTGCAGTTTCAGAGTGACCTCGTGTGATGTTTCGGTGTCTTGAAATACACTGGAGAGCTCTTTCCACAGAGCTTTTCTCAGGACAGGTATAACAGCTGAGACAACTGGAGGGGGCACAGATTTCACAGAGCGTGTTAAGCAACAACAGATTTTTAATTACAAAAATTCCAAATTAATTCTCTAATCAAGCCCCAGATTACTTAGTTTCTGTTATACCACAGTATCTGCTAAAGTGTTACAGAGAAGTGTGCTCTGTAATATCATCATTAGAAAGTATTTAGTATATACAGCAGATAACCACTTGCTACACAGCTGATGCAATTAAGCATGGGAAAATTACACAGACATTCAATAGGGGGACAACTTCACAATAAAAAGCCTTGTCCTTGCTTATCAGGAAGGATGAAATCCTTACCAGTTCTCTTTGCCCATGGACTTGTAGGAATTTTTATCTCACGTCAACAGACACCTAACAAGTACCTTATAAATCAACTCGGTTTGCTAGCGGTTTCCTATACTTCCTACACCAAACCACATAGGAAAACATGAGAGATTTTTCACATGTGCTAAGTATTAAGGGTTTCAAAAGAGAAAACCAGGCAACAGCAACTGAAATAGCACTTTGCTTCAGTCTAACATCCAAGCTTCACTACAGTCCTTTACTTTTTATATTGGGAAAGTGTTTAAAAAAAAAAAAAAAAGAATAATTAGATGTAATTAACTCCTATGAGCTCTACTTGTTGTGCAGAGGATCCAAGATTTTAAGGCCAGAAGAGCTTACACTGAGAATTTGGCCTTCTGAATCAAAATAGGGATGAGTTGTGGCTTTACCTGTGGAGGGTCGGGTGAAACCACACTGGTCTCTGCATTGCAAATACGTATTAATGAGCGGAAGAAAGCTCTCCATGTTCTTCCTCAGGTACTTTTCAGTGTCACAGCTTAGACACCACAGCTCGAACTGCAGCAGGTGAGTTCTGCAGTGCTTTATCAGCGTGCCCACAATGGCAAGGCAGGTTTCTGACCCCTGGTTAAGGCAGTAAACATGCACCTCTACAGTGACCATGTGTGCAAATACTGGCTCGCTTTGGAGAGCATGAAGGAAAACTTTCTCCAGGTCTTTACTGGCTGATGCTGACATCAATATCCCCAAAGCTTTAATGTGCTCTGTTGATAGCAGTAGTTCTCCTCGTTGGGGTTGCCTTTGGTAGCTCTCTGTGAGGAGCTGCACCAAAATTTGTCCATACAAACTCAGCTGCTTTCCTTTTTTAGGGGATTTTTCAGATTTCTGAGTAGTCAAGATCATCTCAGGAAGCTGCAGCATGGTTAAAGTGATCTCCTTCAGCTGAGCTGCAGACATGTACACATGTAATTCCCGAAGAGCCTCCAGCTGGTGAGACCTCTTGGGAGAGACCTGTTTTCCTCCTTTCCCCACAGCGTGTAGCTCTTTCAAGACACTTTTCCTGATTGCTTCAAAATATTTCAATAGCACATGTACGTTATCCATGCTCTGCAACATCGGGGCGCCTGTCTTCAACAGCTGGAGCACACCAGAATTTACATGAGCTGACAGGAGTTTCACAGTGACGGGGTTTAAACTGTGCTGAGGAAGAGAACGTTGTTCTAAAGCCAGGAACCAACTCTCCAGCGTAGGATGCTTGAAAATCAGCATGAGCATATCTTCTAGGGTCTGTAACAAATGGTTACAACAACATTACTGAATGGATGATTACAGATATAGAAAAAGAAAATCGTATTATCTGCCCATCTTCCAGAACATGTTTATTACAGTAACTGGACATGAAATTGCCTATTAACTGGTCAGAAGATAAAAATATTAATGAAATACAGGCATAGTATTACAATTCTTCTAACATCTGTGATGTGGGGGGTATGCCTTCACTGAGCATTTTCCACATCTAAACACATTTCCAAGGGAAAAACTGTTTCTTTGTTGATACAATCCTATCCTAATCTCTAAAAATCCATAGAACGTATGAAAGGAAAGAAAAATTAACTTTTCCCTACATCTTTCTCCCAGACCTTACCAGCAACTCTCTGCATTAACCTGTTTCCATTCAATACACCTCTGTGAAATATAGTATATGATGTCCTGTTCATTCCCTGCCCTTCTGAAGGCCTGGTAAAAGCTGTAGTAAGCTTCCACAAAGCAGCAAAATCCTATTTGAGCCCTTATACAGAGATCATGTAACAGACACACTTTAATCCTAACTGAAATCCCAGAAGTCCTCAAGACTTATCAAGTCACAGCACTCACAAAGCCTGATCCAGAAGAGTTTCCCTGCTCTCTGTCTCTGTTCATTAGCCAATTTCATGCTCTGGTGATTGGTGACAATGTATCAACAAAATCTGTGCTAAAATATCATTCAAATCTCAGATGATTTGCTTTAATAAACAGTTCAGTAAAACTTATGGATGAATAAATCAAATCAAAGTTTACTATCAGGTAAGCTTCTGGGCCATATATCAATGGGTTCTGTACCTTGTCATCTGAAGACTCCTCTGTAATCAGAGATTCCTCATCCATAAAGAGATCTGATGCATTCTGATGCTCTTTTTGTTTCTGCCGATTACCCAGCTCTATCTCATTTCCCCGGCACAACAAGCTGCTCAGCAGGTCCAAAAAGAAGTCAACAAGGCTGGGACCAGAAGTTTTACTAAGCTGTGAAAACACAGACATCTTAGAACTTGAGAAGAGAGGAAGATGGAGACAAAGACAATTATCTAACAAGTAACAGAACAAATTAAGAACTTCCCAGATGACAACCTTTCTGGGGGATGGAATTCCCTGCTCTAGAAACTTAATTTTAAGAAAATTCTCAGGGTGCTAGACAAATACTTATAGATTTTCATCTGTAAGTATTGGAAGTGTGACTTCTAATATAACACAGGCCAATGAACGTTATCTCCAAAAAGGCTTCTTAAACCCACAGTGCCATCACAACACATCACTCTTACATTGCCAAAGTCCTCCACTGTGGATTTCAGGTACAGCAACACATGCTTTACTCCTAATACAAGCTGTTCAGATGGGAGCTGGGAAGCCAAGTCTCTCAATTTTGTCTGGATATCATCTTCCAGTAAGGTACTGCTTCCTCTTGCATAGGCCTGCTTTAGCACAGTTGCAAACACAGAATCCGGGGCCAGAGCAGGTTCTTTGCATGCCTCTTTGCATTTTTTAAACTGTTTAAAATGGGGAGAAAAAAAAAAAAACGTAAGAGAAAATTAAAGACTAGTATTACCTGAAGTTTCTTTAGCTACCTGTTTTGTATCCCAGACTGACAATCCAGGGTAGGACCCTTGTGCTCTGGCTTCACTTTCCAGCCACAGCAAAGACCTTTCCTGTTGTTAGAGAAATACCCTTAAATGCATTTGTGTCCCCCAATGGGATCAAGCAGTCATGATTAGCTGAATGTAAATGCACTTTGCAAAGAAAATGTAACCTTTATACACTGTGGGCTTTTTTGTTATACTGGCTCAAGCATTCAAGTAACTGTAGGTATTCCATACCACGGGTTCCTGAACTTGCTGGGGTATCCAGAGATTATAGTACTGGTTAAATTGGTAGAGCTGAGGATATTTAGAAACTTTCAGGGACTGCAGATCTTTATCATACAGCTGGAACATCAAGCAGAGGGCGAGGGCATCTCTCTGAGAGTGCAGAAGGTCAGTGAAAACAGCAACAAGATACTCTACGATGTGTGCTCCTGGAAAGGCAAAATTAAAAAAAAAAAAAAAAAAGACACCTCTGAAGTAATCTGCATAAACACACACACACACACACACACGCACTAAGGCCTCTTTCCTTGAGACCTGGACAACAAGCTTTAAAGCATTATTTTAAAAAGTACTGAATGGGATTAAAAGGTGTTTTCGACAAGCCAGACAAGTGTTCCCACCTCACTGAGGTATCTGAAAAAAAATCCTCTATACAGTAGTAGTCCTTGGCAAAGTAAATAATTACCCTACTTCAAAATACATGCTCAGATGGGCCTATTTCCTCCCAGACAAGCATAAAACTAACTCTGTCCTTACTGCATTGTGCTAAACTTGCCTGTATTTTCATGGGTAATGACTTCAGCCCAGCACTACATAAGAGCAGAACTGATTTGTACTGGAGGGAATACACTTAAGTTAACACACACTAGTTAAATTTGGAGGATTTTATTTCAGAACTGTCAAAGTTCCACTTCAGAAGCTATTCAACAGCCAGATATACATTGGATTCAATGAGGTGAAGGCTAGCAAAGCCTGCTCTCAAGCCAATAGCTCCCCCTGTGACTTCACCAAATCCTTTCTGCCTCCAGCCATTGAAACCACCCTCCTGTCAGGATCCACATATCCTGTGTTTAAACACTGTTACTGAAGCACAGCTGTCTCAGGCCAAGATTATCCATGCAGGGACACTCTGCACTGCTCCTCAGTCCCCTCTGTAAAGGGCTTTCTTGTCCGGCCTGAGCTCATTCTCTTCCTCCACTTCCCTGCACCTCACCTGGGAAAGGTCAGCTCTCTTGCTCTCACCTAGACAGTTTGCTCTCCCACAATAGAGTTCCCTACATTTTAATGGTAGTTTGTAAAGTGCCCACATTTCCACTTCTTTTCCTACTCCAGGAACCAAGGAAGAGCTTATCTAGGGTCAGGAGAGAAGGACCCACCTCATAAGCCTCTCCTGAGCAAGGAAAACCATGGAAATGTACCTCTTTCTGCTGGCAATGGTAATAATAAAAAGTCTTGTGGAGCTCACTGGGTAAGAACAATCCCACTTCCACTCGCCACTCCCATGAATGATACAGAGAAACAAAAAAGTTTGTACCTGTTTCATTTTCAGCCTGAAGCAGCAGTTTATTCCTGGCTTCTAATGCAGCAGGGACAACAGCACTGAACGGAAATGTTTGGATAATGGTATCTTCGTTTAAAGTGAACCCGATTTCTTCATCTAGGCCATCACTATCCTCAACTAGGACATCCACCATATCAAGGACATCTATCGTGTGCAGAAAAAGTATAAGCAGAGGACTCAGCCTAAGTAGGTACCAATGGAAGTATAATCCAACACTTCAGGAAAACGAGGCTGCTTCTGAATACCCAAAGCAGAAAAGGGATAAAAGACAGGAGAAAAGACACATTTGTCTAACAAAAATCATTCTTACAGTGTTCAATTTCAGGGTTTGCCATTCAACACCACTGTTCAGCTGACAGAAGGGAAGAGAAGAGGTGCATCAGCTGCTAAAACCATGATTGCATGAGGTAATGACTACCAGATCATTATGGTGACAGGAAACATGTATGGGCAAGTAGAAAGGGAGCAGCTACTTCCCTATAAAAAGAACAGCCGGGGCAGTCCTTGAAGAGCTTTTCAGCTTGGTATAGACAGAGAACCGAATCTTGGTCATGAAAGAGTTAACAAGAGGTTTAACATATGAAAATAGTGTTACCATGTATTCTGTGGCTGGTAATAGAGCCAACTTAAGGCACCTGATCAGTCTGGGACTGAGTGTTCAAGTACCTCAATTATCTTAAATTTATGTACTACAGAAACCTATGCATGGACAGTTAGAGCAGAACAGCTAGCACATGGTAAGCTGGCTAAGTGTCCACATCTGCAGAATTTTGATTTTGCCTGCAGTAGCACTGTGACTGGTCCCTGACAGCACGGGCAGCAAAATTCCAGCCACATTAGTTAGAAAGCTCCTTGTGCACCCCAACCCTCTCCTCACGGATGAATGGAGATGAGCAGCCCCAGGGGAGGAGATATAATAGCTTTCATTTTAGTCAGAAAATGCTGCTGCAGGACCCTGAAGAGAGATTTAAAATACTGCTAGAAAACCATAGCTGCATCAGAAATTACTTTGTTGGGCAAAGACGTAACTTTACAGTTCAGACTTCTACTTTTGATACTAAATATAGCCAGAAGCCTAACTCCTACAAATATATACTTAAGCAAGAATTCTATGGTTATCAGTCTTCAGTTTGCTTGACTACAGCTAGAAGATTTAGCACAAAGTCCCAGAGCACCCTGTTGTTGAGGGAATTGCCACATACCATCAATGTGAGAGATGGGGATGCTGACGTTATCAGAGTCTTGCTTAAACATATTAACTTGGAGCATGCTGGCCTCCTGGACAACGTCTGCCGCTTTATCTGTATATGGATAGGGGTTTGTCACAAGTTTTAGCAGGATCTGTTAACAAAGGTTGAGAGATAAATGTAAGTGCATAGGCTAGTAAGTCCACAGAAACCATGATTTGTTAAGACAGACTATGGGCTAAAAGCTCTTGGAAGCTAGGGAGGTTTTAGGAGAACAATTCCCATATGCTTCTGAGGGAATCTGCCTGTGGTTACCACTGCACGTTGGACCTGTGCCCAGTGGAAAATGAAAGGTCCACTGCAATTTTGCAGCCGAAGTACTACCACAGACTGAATCCCAGGGGAAGCTGTTATGGAAAGGAAGCACTGGGCATTTAACATCCTGCAAAGTAAACAGGAAACATCAACTTTTCTTGTAAAAGACTACCAGTTTCTGAGGTCTGATAATTTTGGAAGATATTACTGTGTAAAGAAGAGGAGATAAAAGCTATCCCCCCACCCCAAATGCTCTACTCTTACATCAACAATCCTGTAATAACAACTTATCTTTCTAGATTTAGTTTTCCTCCGAATCACTTCACCCTCCTCCCACCCAAGACAAAGCTGTCAGCTCTGTGTAAAGAATTACAAGCACTGCCTTTCTCAGAATTCATTCACTGATCTGAGAGGTTTCTCAACAACAGCAACGAAATAATTAGTTTCCATTAATGCTATTCCTGGCATTGTTTATCCAGCTAATTTGAACAGTTGTTACCCTTTCCAAAAATTGAATCACTGCTTCCTTCTTGTCTTCTTTTGTATTATCCAAGTGTTCCAGCCAAATTGAAAGTTCCTTCCATGTGTACTCAAACACTCCACTGTCATGTAAAACCTGTCCAGAAAAACAGAAGGGGGTAAAAATTGATAAATAAAAATATAGATCTCTTTGTATTGCAAGTTCATGCTTTCTTCTTGGAAAGAAACGAAGAGCAGGTGGTTGAAAAGAAGTAGCTGTCACTCTCACGCCCCCAGTTCAAGAGGCCTTATTCCTACTTATTAGGGCCACTCTAACTCCGTAACTGTCTCAAAATGAATGCATTTCTTGAAATGAAAGCAAACCTCCCAAGATTTAATCAGCTGGCCTCAGATTAACTATGGCCAAGGCTTCATCATTGCTGTTTTGCTTACTGCTCTCCCAGGAAGAGCTGAGAGGAGAGGCACGAGTGGGTTACAGCTGATGAATGAAACCTGCTAAGCTCTGCCAGACACACACAGGCTCTGTAGGAAGTGGGCAAGAAGCAGTCCTAGCAGCCGTGGGGAAGAGAACAGAGGTCTTCAAGAATGATCAAAGAGGCAAAACACAGCTTACTCCCTACTGGAAAAATCTGCTAACAGCAGCTTCTTCTTTCTGCTCCTGTCTTCTCAGAGCCTGTCCTCCTCTCAGCTGCTGTGTGCAGCACAAACCCTGCACAACTCTGCCTTGTTCCTGTCCTCACACAGATCACGTGTATGGGATGGATCCCACATGCACACTATTCAAGTCTGCTGTCAGCAGCTGTCCACCTGACAGACAGCAAGCATGTCACGATCTCACTATGAGCTTTCCTTCCTATGCATTTGGAAGGCAAGACTTCAACGAGCACTAGGGACACAGGAACCTACCACAGCACCACCTTACATGTACACTGGAAAGGAAGATCTCCCAAAGGCTAAGAGCCAGAAGGACTCCTGGGTCAACACACCAAAGTCCTGCTGTTGTCAGCAGTCAGTCAGCACAAACACCACCGAGTTGTTTGGTCACAGAGCATTCATCCCTTCCACCTCAGCAAACCTTACTCTTGCTGTTTCGGGGGAGCCAGCTGTGCTGCTTTAAGTGGGTTGTGCTTCTTTGTGACCCCAGAGTGTCGTTACAGTAAGGAAAAAAAAAAAGGCCAGAACCATTAAAACAGCCTGTTGAGAGGCTACTGAAAACTTTTAATGGACTACAAAAGAAAAATCATTGCTAAATTAAATCAAAATCAGGCTATTTGTGCAGAAAAGAGTTGGGTGAATGGGTAAACAGAAAGTAAATGAACTGCAGGCCACGACCACTGCTCAGAGAGAAGTCTGGGCATACCTGTAGGTGGCTTGGGTGGGGAGGTAGACACAGCTTTACCACAGTCAAGTCCCAAGTGTCAACATATTTGGAAAAATTTGCCCACTTTCACCCTATCTAAATTCAGGCTCTTTTCTGAGACACCCAAATGAGGAACTTGGCGAACCTCTGCTCCCTCTGTGAGAGAAAGGAGTAGGAGGAAGAGGAGGAGGAATGGCTGTCTTAAGGACCATCCAGATGGCAGGCAATTTGAACTACACAATGGTGTATCTGCCTGTCCCTCACTCCCAACAACAGACGAAACCTTGACCAGCTTCCAAACTCTGGCACCTACGTTGGATGCCTGAAATTATGCAGGATGAATCCATGCCTTTGTTTCTCCCCATACCCCAAATACAAAGAAAGCCATCACAGCTCATTTGCTCAATATTTACTCTGTGTACACCCCAGCAGCTATAAAAATAACACGGCTGCTTACAAGAATCTGACAGGATAATTCATTTAATGAGGAAAAAAAAGAAAAAGAAAAAAGATCCATTTTTAAATAACTCACTATTTTTGGCAGAGTCTCAAAATAGAAATACACTTGCAGCTCTTATGAAAACAGGCAGGAACAGAATGTGAAATCCAAAAACATGCTTTCCGATTATACAGCACGGTGTTGAAAAATAAGCAAAACACACTCATTAGCATCTATTCTTAGCAGCCTTTCTGCTGACATAACTGCCCTAACTTCACTGCTTCTGTCTTCTCTAAAAGAAAATGAAATGGACTGAAAGTAAAAGAGGAAACAAGAATGAGTCAGGCAGCCCACAACCCCACTCAGCAAAAGAATCCAAATACATGAGAAAAACTGCACTGGGTAGCTTTGGATTGAGATATTCTTCATCACTGCAAGACAAAGTTAACCTGCCTCTAATCTCCTGCAGTGATCAAAGGAACTACAACCTAATTAAATCACTCTAACTTTGGTTTAGCGTACTGGATGTTACAATTGGGCCCTGTAATTGAAGCTAAATGCAGAAATTAAACGCGAGAAGCTAGATAAACTTATATGCAACTATAGTTACAGGACATTATGGTCAAGGCTCAGAACACCTTTTTAGGTTTGTTCTTAGGGAGAAAGAAAGCTTGTTTGGTTGGTTTTGTTTTTAATGTAGGACTATCCCTACTAAAAGAACTAAAAGATGCCCAGTCTTCTTGAGACTTGTAGTTGATAAGCACTTCTGAAAGTCAGATCTTTCCTACTTAAATGCACAGAAGTGGATTTAATTTCATTTTAAGACAAAAGCATTCCTTAAATCATAGCTTGATTCAGACTAACAAGATTTTTATAAGGGCAGAGCGAACATAAGACTTGAGCAAGGCAAGAGTGACAAAGCGCAGATTAAATACATCAAGGTAAAAAAAAAAAAAAGAAAAAAAAAAGAAAAAAGATCAAAACTAATCTTTGCTTGATCAAATGTCTAGGCCATTGCAGGCACAAACTACATCGTAACATTTAACTCAGCCTAGGGGATGGACAAACACTGAAGATGTTTTTCTTACTATTTCATCAACTGTTGCAGCAAATTCAGTTGACAGCATTTGCTTTCATAGAGTACTTGGCTAATAGGTTATAGCAATTTCTAATAACAATCACAGTAAATGGAAAGAAGACTCTGTTGTCCACACAAGTACACAATAAACGTATCCACCTACTTTAAGGAAAAGTTCTTAGGATCTTGAAATTTCAGATGAATGGAATATAGTGAATATCCTGATATTTCAGATCAAACACTTACCTTGATAATCAGCTTTTTGGTTGAAATTTTCAGATGAGATTGGTTACTTGTAATGAACATTTTCATCAGTAAATAAAATACTGATTTTTCACCGGCTGTCTTTTCTGTCTCAGAGACATCCTGTAAGACAAATATAATAAAATTCCTTTGGTACTGCAGAACTGTACAGGATTATTTTGCACCACAGCAGATATGTAAAAAGTATATGATTTTATAGACATGCCCAAAAGTAGCAAAGCCAGCAGTTAATGGGATAATTGCATTCTGTGAACCAGGAATATAAGTATAATGTGGGTTTTTTTTTGGAAAATGGGAGAAGAGAGGAGTAGCAGAAACACCAGCTAACACAAGAGTCCCAGATAAAGCCACCTTTCTCCACAATCATCCATTCTGCTTATATTTGTTATCCCCAGGAATTCAGATTTCCTAAAAGTCGTGTCTGAATAAGACAGTACCGTAACCATTTAAGAGATTGAACTTGACCCTCAAAGAAAGGAAAACAATACAAGTCACAGGCATGCTAAACACTATCCGAATATCAAATGACGATCCTCCAGCCATTTCCCCAAATCAGAAAATTCTTACTTTTGCAGTTCTCTGAGGACAACAAGAGCTGAAGGAACCCTGTCAGCCCTCTTTAGGTAGACAAAAATTTCTGTCCTTGCTAAAAACTCTTCAGCTCAGAAAGAATTCTTTACTAATGTTAAGTCTGTAATTTCTACTGGTGATACAAGAGTTACCCTCTAAAAGAACTAGACTGGGACTAGTTTAAAAGCAGGCAGTTCTGGATTTGAGGATTATGGGCTAAAGAAGCATAAATCTGCCTTGAAGTCTTACCTGTACTCTGAACCAGGCAAATTTATTTGCAGGAAGTTCCAATGCCACTTTCAGTATATGGTACTGCAGAACAGGGGGGACCTCCTCTCGGAGGCCCTGTTCAGTGACGATACCTGAGGTTTGAAAGCAATAAATTATCAACTTTGGAATATCTTACTGAGATCATCAGGAACACTACATCATTTAGGGTTTCAAAACACCACTGAGATAAAATGGCAATTCGTTAAGTTTCCAGACCATGAGACCTACACACACACAGACAAACCTATCATGGTTGGACAATCTAAGGCTGGAACCCAGCAGGAAGAGTCACACCAGCGCCCGGCACAAGCTATTGCTGGGGCATGAGAATACAAAATCTCTTCTATCAGTCTCAGCTACCCTGAAAAGCTGCGTCCTATTGGAAGCCAAGACCAAAGTATAGAATTTAAGTCAACAGCAGATCTTAATGCTTATAATATTACAATATTTTTAATAGGTAATTGAACTTCACATCTCTTCCTGCACCACTCTCATCATCTGCTCACAACTGCTATGGCATAACACCACAACTATTCACCCTACAGGCCACAAAGTTGTGCAGAGACCCTCGCAGTGGGCTCCAAAAATTGACTTGCCCACACTTTGACTGCAGTCTGAGATCAGCTGTATAAAGCTTTGACGGCAGTGTACTTTTCATAGTCTGTATAGCACCTTTGCGGTCCACATCAGAGAAAGAACAGTAAACTTTAAAAAGTCAGCATCACATCAAAAGCCTAATCAACAGCAAGACCAAATAAAATAGTACCAGCTGTTTAATGCACACACTGATACAAGGCAGAAAAACATGCTGCCTTTGGAGAGCATGTTTCAATCAGGGCAAGGAACAACAGGACTCCCAAGCTGGAATCCAAAGGAGGGAAGTTTCATGATTAATTTACCCCACATCATTGTCTACCTTATCCTCTTTCATCAAAACAAATATCCAAGCTCCCTTCTGACATTTTATTTTCCAACTTAATTATTTTATTGTGTAACAAAACATACCATCAAAGAGATTTCTGCCTCACAAGAAGGTGTTCTGCCTTTTGTCCGTTTTGAAAAAAAGCAGAGCAGTGGAAGAAGTAACGCGACAAACAGGATGCGTGATTTGGATTTATGTGATAAGACAGCTGATTTGGGGGAAGGAGGCGGGGGTGGTTGTTTGTTTAAAACCCCTTTCCCCTCTGACAGGCTTTGAGCATGGTTTTCATATAAAACTTTCATTCTTATAAATCCCAGACCTGCCTAGGACTTGGACAATTGTTCTAATTTGGTGGCCTATGAGCTCTGCTGGCCCACAGACAGCAATAATGCCCAAATAACATTTTGCTCTCTCCTCCAAATGAAGAGAGTAACGGCTGTCTTTATTGTACCACAAGCAGTACTGGAAAATCTTATCCACAGCCCATGATTTTGTGGGTCATCATCCTTGCTGCATTAAGCAGGTACAGGACATCTGTTGACTCCTGCTGTGTGAAGAGGCATACCCCCAGTGAACGCGACACCAGAGACAAAACACAACAATATTGCTAACGTGCTTCCTCATATGGGTTTTTCACAGCATAATGCCATACAGAATGCTGTTCTACTCCCCACACGCTGCAAAACCATAATAAAACCAAAAACCATAATAAAAACAAAACAATTAACAACACAGCAAATGGAAATATATATATATATATATATATATATATATATACTTGAATGCTAAGATTTTCCAGAGGAGACTGGCAAATTGGTACATGATTCTCTTTCACCCCAAACTTTCTGCAATCTACCCTGTTAAAACAAAATCTGTATCATTGTGGTTAAGAAGAATGTGGAAGTAACTTATTTTGCAAATAGCCAGTGACACCAATGAAGGTAAAAGGAATATGCATCACATACCTTTTAAGAGCTTGCTAAAATCAAAGTTGCTCCGTGCTACCAAGTGGGGCACAACCTTCTGATAAAGGCATATGACCTGAAGCAATGCAGCTTTCAGGAACAGCGTCTCAGCATCATCTGAACCTAAATCAAGCGTTAGCAGAATTAATTCCTTCTTCCTTCACATCAAGAAATAACAGTGTGGCACCTATAGTACCAATCATGAGAAACACTAACAATATTTTCAATAGACTCGGCTATGAACTGACCATTTATCTTCCTCACTAACAACAGAAATAAAAGACACATTATGGAATCCCCAATTTCCTTTTCCAGTATTCCTGTTTTAATTTTACAAATATTCTATCAACTTATTCAGTGCTTGAAGTGACAACTGCCATTTTTATTTTGATTCTGAAGTGCTCACACAGATGAAGGTAACCTCAACGTTTTAACAGCCTCTAGAAGAACCCAGCCAGTCCCACTGCTGTTCAATTTAAGACTGAAAAACAGAAAAAAGGAAAGGAAGAGATGATAGTCAGGCTGCTATTTTGCGGGGATACTATTTTAACCAAATGCCAGGTAGGTTCGACTGGGGAAGGGCATAAGCCAACACACTAATTTGTTAGTTCAGTTAAAGGTTTATTTCTTTCCCTTATTTCTTTTTCAAGATATCTTGACAGAAGGATGACAAAATGTATCTGGAAGAGAGAAATGACAACCCCAGCTAAGGCAGCCATTTACTTCTTACGAGAAGCTATTTCAGCAGCTAAATATTCTTTCGGTTTATAACATGAGGATGCATAAAAGCTACTTGTTATCCAGTTACTAATGAGAGGAAGCAAAATAAATGAAAGGCAGCCAGAACTTTTTTTTAACACTTATCTTCTTCCTGCTAACTAGCTCTCCCTCAGGGAGCCATGAAGAACTGGATGGATGCCATACACAAACGTTGTCATTGTTTGCCTGAGTCTCAAATTCCATTAAAAGAGAAATTTCTGGTTGCCATAGTGCAAATAAAGCTGCAAAAGGTGAACTAAGAGTAACTAATAGAATATTAGCATTCTAGCATGAAAAGAAACTAAAGCTACAGCTCTTAAAAAAAAAATAGCTGCTCCATTGGTTTTAGCAGGCACTCTACCAGTAAATAGCCTTGGAGGGTCAGCACTGAGAACTAATCCACTGCCTGAAGTCACACACAGAAGGACATTCTCTGAAGAACTCTCTGCTCCAGAAAGTCTCAATGTGGAGCATGCCCTGTCAAGGGCACAAAGCTGTCTGTAGATTTATCTTCAGCCTATAAGCAAACCACTGCAGGCTGCTAGCCAAGCTACAGAGGAGTACTAAAAATTCCAGTTCCCTGCAAGTCCTTCAGTAAGAACACTGTTTTTGTGAGAATAAAACTGAAGCCTTCCACAACAACCCTCTGTTCCTCTTCCAGAATTTGCATGTTTCCACTCCTGTGCTTACAGCAACGCAAGCATTTGTATAGCCACAGTAACTAGCTGCTTCCCAAAAAAATGATCTCATGGTAAAATAACATGCCAGACTAAATCACCCAAAGGGATTTTTCAGCTCCCCTGCTTGTTTTATTGTGTCACAGCAAAATACTTGTTCTAGCATAGGAGGATCAAGGACAGAAGGGTTCAGTTTAACAAAGGGAACTACAAAGTCCTGCGCCTGGGGAGGAACAACCCCAGGCACCAGCACGTCCTGGGGGCCACCCAACTGGAAAGCACTTCACAGAAAGGAACTGGGGATGCTGCTGGACACCAAGCTGAACACAAGCCAGCAACGTGCCCTTGCAGCACAGAAGGCAAACGGTGTCCTGGGCTGCATTATGCAAAGCGTTGCCAAGAGGTTATAGAAGGAGATCCTTCCTGTCAATTCAGCACCGGTGAGGCCACAGTTGGAATGCTGCATCCAGTTGTGGGCTCCCCAGTGCAAGAGAGATATGGAGCTACTGGAGACAGTCCAGGGAAGGGTCACAGAGGTGATTAAGGGACTGGGACATCTCTCTCATGAGAAAATGCTGAGAGTGCTGGGACTGTTTAGCCCAGCAAAAAGGCTCAGGGGTGTTCTCATCCATGTCTATAAATAACTGAAGGCAGGGTGCAAAACAGATGGAGCCAGGCTCTTTTCTGTGGTGCTCAGTGCCAGGACAAGAGGGACAGGGCACAAACTGAAACACAGCAGGCTCCATCTGAACCTCAGGAAAACACTTTTTTTTTTTTTTTTTTTTTTGAGGGTGATGGAGCAACGGCACAGGTTGCCCAGGGAGGCTGTGGAGTCTCCCTCCATAGAGGATCTTCAAAACCCAACTGGACAAGGTTCTGGGCAACCTTGTTAGATGGCCTGTTTGACCAGGGGGGTTGGACCAGGTCATCACCAGAGGTACCTCCCAACCTCAAGTATTCTGTGATGCTGCAACAGCAGAAAGTCACACTGCTTAACCTCCCAGGAGCAATGCCAGCCTTCATTTATGTAAAACTGTTTTAGGCAATTCTGACAACGGTCAGAATTAAACTGCCTGAAGAACTGAACAAAGCAAAGCTGAGTAGTAAATGTATGGCTGGTATCTGGACTCTGCTGGTGAACTGCCTTACACGGGGACAGGATTTTACACCACCCATTCACACACATGTAAGATGTGATGACTTCACCTGCTTTGCCTACCATGTTGTTCAGCAACTTCTGCTGTCTCAGTCGTTTCTTCCACAGTGGAAACAGCAGTTTCCCTTTTCTCCCCTTGCCCATCAGGACGTTCGCTCCCTTGCTTCAGAAGGGACTGCCAAACAGCTACTATATTGTTCATGTCTGGTAAAAGCTAGAAGAAAACGGAGAAAAACTGTGTTAACTCTCCTGTGTGAGACAAAGCCACTCCAATGAAAATCTTTACAACCAGCCAACATGAGGAGCTGCTGCTCTTCACAAAGTTTGCAACTGATCTTCTATTCACTCTGAAAAAGATCTGAAATCAAGTAGTTTACCTTCAATTCTGCATAACATAAATACATGAAAGAACATTTTATTGAAAAAGATTCCTGTAAAAATTATTTTTTTCTTCTTCTTCTATCTGGATGGCATATTTTCATCTCTAAGGCTACCTTGTCTAGTAACTTTTAATTGAACAAACTCTGCTGACTTCAATTTACTTGAAACAGGTGAATTTGCTTCTGACCCTGCTCTTGAAACTCATTTGCAGCACAACAGCTGCCGATGTTACAAATCTGTCTGACAACAAAGTTTTATTCATATTTCCATCAGCCAGATTTGTAAGAAAATTAGTCTATTTCCATTACCAGTTATTAACATTTCTTAAACCACAGCTTCCCCCCCCGCCAAGACACCATCTCCTTGCTTTCAGGCCACAACCACTTAGGGAGAAAGTGCAGAGGAGTAGGTACTTGCCACGTAATGACTCATGTGAGACCCCAACTGCCTTTTTACTTTGTACCTTGCTGATGGCTTCTCTGTACAGCTGTACAAATTCCTGCATCGTTGACAGTGAGTAGATTTCTGATTTTTGCCAAGTTTCTTCATTCAAGCAGTACTCAATATTCTTCAAAGCTCTTTTCAGAACCATTGACACAAGTGACAGTATGCTGTGCTTCACTACTTTGCTGGGTAACTGGAAGAGGGAAATTGAATTCATGATATTTCAGTAACTCTTCTTACTGCTTTGAACGTTCTCTGTATGTTAACATTTGCTAATGAATTAATTACTTTCTAAGCTTTGGATTGCAGGAGAGAATCTGTAGGTTTTCAGATTCCCAGCCCAAACTGCTAGGGAGCATTGGCAGAACTGGTGCTTGAGAATACCTGCTGGAAGCAGTACCAATAGGTTTTAGTTCATGTTCCAGTGCTTCCCCATGCCAGCTTTTTGCTGCAATTGACCATATAAAACTTTTAACCAACTTAAACTTCTTGGATGATCCCATACTTAAGTCAAACAGTATTAATTAGGACATAAAAATCCACTGAAATATAAGCTGCTCTTACATTTAGTCCTTGGGTGAACATTATTTTATTGCACACTGCAGGGACTGTCGTTACCATCACCATAGAAAGCAACCTGGGAAGAGGAATGAACTCCGAAGTCTTAAAAGAGTTGGAAATCTCTGGTTGAACCTCATAGATCTGAAATAAAAACAGATTAATCAAAATTAACAGTCACAGAGATAACAGCTTCTTCTGAGGAATGATTTACAAAAGAGCTCTGACTTTTCAAACATAGGTGACAGCACTAAATATCAACTTTTAAACAGAAATGCTAAAGAGCATCCCCCTCAGGCTGTTCAATGAAATGAAACATCTGCATGCAACCTGCACCCCTGCTACAAGCCAACACTTTTTACCAGATTACAGGTCGCACTTCCTCACTTCAAGCTAAAGCAAAGAGGCAGAGGAATACTCGGAAAGGACAGAAGTTTCTTCTAGCTAGGCTTCTATGTTGCCATATCTCAAAAACTGTATCAACAACATGAGGTATCCTGCTATTTCTTATGCCCATCTCTTCCTTCCTGGTTTAGTTAAATGTTTATACAGCCTCCTGCTCTAAATGGGGCTCTTTAGCAAATGACCTTCCAGCTCACTCTGTCTACACTTTTTAAAGCAACTATGGCTCTGAGCCACAGCTCATTTTCCTTCGCACCCACAGAAAACAGGATGCCATTTCTCCCCCCTTCATTTACTAACTTTGACATTTAACAGCATCCTGCTGCTTCTTTCCTAACATGTCCACAGTAATTGATGGTGTTATTTCAGAGCCATTAAGTCCTTCCCTTTTAACTCACTTAAAACTCGATCACCTAACTTCCTCAATGCTGGTTTGTTTTAAAACAATTAGTTACGAAACTCTGTGCCTGTCTGCCTTTTTAGTGATTTTAATAAACTCTCCTAAAATACTGTTCACTTACAGCTGTGAACACAATATATCTTCAAACAAGTGAGTTTCTTCCTAAACAGAACAGCTGTTTCTAATACGAAAATAAAAAACACCCCCTGATCTTCAACTTATTTGCTGATTCATTCCAGTGAAACTCTTCACTAGGAGGACCTGGTCTAAGTTAAAAACAATTCTGTTAGTTTATACCTAACATGGCCACACCACAGGCTGACTGGGTCCTGTATGGCAACAGCACCCAAACTATAATAAATTTTACATGGCAATGGCAGCACTTGTAATGCATTATAATATCTATCTGTAAGAACTGCAAAGGCAGGCTTCCCAGTCAAAGGTCCTTTGCTTGGTAACTTTTCACTAGGTCAGGAATGTCTGACTTTACCATCTTTCCTATTATGATTAGGGGTATTTCTGCAGTATTGCTTAGTCAACACTATTCTGGTTTTCAGAGGAAAAGAAAAGTATTGGAGTTGCACATTTCTATTTAGAAGTGGTATGCATCTTTCATACTCTTACCTTTTTGAGTAACTTCATATTGTCCATCCAAGCTGACTTCACTCTAGGAACAAAGGAATACTGGGTCTCCTTGAAGTACCTATTCAATAGATCTGGACATACTTTAAGAATATTCACCACAAGATCAGCAACCATTTCATCTTCTGTTGCAGTTTTTAAACCAAGCAGAAAGCGCAGAAGCACCACATTTCCTCCCCTATCAAAGATTAAAAAAAAAACATTTTTTAAGAAAGAAATCCTCACTTCAATACATGCAATTCTAACTCTACAACTCCAAGTTAATACTGCAATGCAAAAAGTTAAATTGCCTCTGTCACTGGGACAAATCCAAGGCAAGATCTCTCAAACTGTTCACATAATCTGAGTTTATCTTGAGAAAAGTAAGAACTAAAGTTACCTCTATTTTTTTTTCAAGACAAACAGTAATTACCTTTAACTAAAACCACAATGTTTCACAAACACTCTAACCAAACTTCACGAAGCTGAAAATGTACTATTACAGCTTTAATATTAAACTTGAAAGCATTCATTGTTCTTTCAATTCTCCTCCCCTCCCCCCCCCTTTTTTTTTCTGTATGTCCCTAAGCAAAGAGAAAATATCAGGTTAATACCAGTTAAAATTTTGCTCTAGCACCACTCAGTACCTGCTACTATGGTCTACTGCCTTCATTGACCAGCTAACATAATGAAGCTGAGGCATCCTATGGTAGTCCCTCCATAGAATCACAAGAGTCTAAACTGTTTTCTCGATGAATTAAAGTATCAGTGTACATATATTTTAACTAGTTACCCAGTGGAAACAGTAAGGTAAAACAGTATTTCAAGATGAGGTGTTGCAGGCCAAACTCTGGCATTACTGAAATCAACAGTGACATTTTGCCAAGTTCTAGGATAAACCACATCCACATCTGGTTTTACCATATATAAATTAGATTAGATATTTTATCATCTGGTTTACACTGCAGCTTTGGTATTTTATTTTCACACCACAAACCTGTGGTCCAGAATCAAACCTTACAAAACAGACCTGGTATCTAGTCATTCATTAAAATGGCTCAGAGAAACACAACCAGTGCCTCCAAAACCCTACGAATATAGCTGAACACTCTCTACTCCAGTAGGCAGAGGCATAAGGAGATATCGTAGTTTGATCTTGTGAAATTAAAAATAAAAGCAAAACAAAAAACAACAATATATTTCTTTCTTGTACTACAAGTTGCTGAGACAGAAGTAAAATTAAGCAAAGTTAACTTGCAAGGGCCTGGAAAGGCAGACAAGAAAACTAGTGATGGCTTTCTTGTTGCTAGCACAAAGCACATGTATAATCTCAGCTTACTGGTCATTTACCTTCCAGAAGTTCCAAGACTCGGATCATAGAAAGTTATGCCATGTTTCAGAGAGCAGCAGAGGTCCATCAAGAAATTATGAACAAGTTCTCGTACCATCAATTTTCCCACATCTTCAGAACCTTTAGTTACCTAGAAAAATCAAAAAGGAGTAAAAAAGACATGATTTTCAGTATCAACAAAGAAAATCTTGCCTCAGTTTCACTCTTCTATAAATTTTATGGAGCTCCTTTTATACAGAGATGCTAAAAGAAAGTTTAATTTAGGTTCAGATTAACAAGTTTCAGTTTCTGTATTAAACACATTAAATATTACAGTATTTGTTTCACAGAAAGCAAACCTCACAAACTTAGGTAAATATGTACTATCTGCAGGACATTACTGACTTAGGACTTTTGTTAAGAAGACAGAGAAGACAGAGAAAAGTGAAGCTACAGAAAAGTAGTGATATATAACTTATGTAAATTGGGGAAAGGCCACACTGGGATTTTGAAGACAAGGGTGTAAAATTACAAACTTACAACCTTACAGGCAGGTTCAGTATGACAAAGTTCAGAAATACAAAAAATAAGTCACTGAAGCCTTCAGTGTAAAGCAGTGTAGGCCAATTTGGCAGAATATGGAACAACTTTACTATAGGACAAGAAAGATGGATAGCTAACGATGCACTGAATTTGCCAATGTTTCCGGGAAAGAAGGTAGGGTATGAATGCCTTTACAGTCACTGTACAAAAATGGAAGAAGTAACCAAATACCCCTACCTATCAAAAAGAAGAAAAAGAAGTGAACCCAGATTCCATTAATCTTTTACATTACTTTAGGAATGTGATTTTGTGGCCTAGCAGAATCAACTACAGCTCAACCCTTAGAAACCCTGCCAGCCTCTGAAACTGTGCAAGCCTCTCAAACTGTGCAAGTTGAAAAGGCTGGCAACTATCTTGGAAGTTTAGATCTCATATCAGATCAGTCTGTAGGATGGAAATGAGGCACATAGTAAGAACTGCTCCTAGCATATTATCCTATAGAGACATCAATGTGTCCAGGCAATGGAGCACAATATTCAATATTTCTTTTTCAGTAGCCCCAGCAGATCTCTCCTCTTGAACTCCTGGTTACCTAACCACAGCTAGATATTTGAAAACCCATGGGCTGAACACAGAAGAAGAAAAAAGGCAAGATAATGAATATAACTGACAAGAAACAAGCTACCAGACCTTGAAATCTGCCGAGCTGACATCAGTAATCCCATTCCACCTGTAAAGTGAAGCTATGTGATTCAACACTTCTGCAGTAAAAAAGCGCACCTTCTGTGTTTTGGTGACATTTTTGTTTTGAACCACCTGAAATGAATTAGAAAAAAAAACACTTTATTATAAGTTATCGCAAAATAATGGCAAATTAGCAACATTCCACAAAATCTTTAACTATCTGCGCAATGACTCACTTTCAAAGAGGACATCAGAAAGACATAACAAGTTGCAGTCCTCAAACAGTATTATGGCCAAGCTATCAACCTCCAACAAGTAGCATCAGCAATGGACACAGACAAACTTTCAGCAGTTTGCAGCAGCATGGTGCCAACATACTGAAGAGCTGTGTATTTTATGAGAAATTGTGCAAATTGTTTCCAGCAGCAAAGAGAACAGAAAACAAGGAGGCAAAGACATTTCAAGTATATATCATACCTTAGTTTTCAGTGTGGAGAGTAGAAGATTGACAGTAGAAACTTTGTCTTCCTTTATTCCAGAACGAAGAATATCTGGAATGAAATCTAAGACGACATTTCAAACGTTAAGTGAAGATGTGAAAGCTATTTTCATACTAAAACACTTCAGTGAATTCATCCCCATTTCTCTTCAATGTCATACTATTTACTTTACTGTTATTTTAAAAATGAACCAAAAGGCTGCAGTAAGAGTTCAAAATGATGATGCATCTATAACTAGTGACAAATATGTAATGCTGCCAAACTTACTTTCAGCATAACTAGCTAATTTCCCAGCTCAGTTATTAATGCCATCTGTCAACTTCAAATATATTTCAGGTCCCAATCTGCTGTGCAGTATTTGAACTTGAGTTAATGATGGGCTTCCTTTCCACTGATGGGCTCACAACTGTTTCACTGGATGAGTCTCAAAAGTTTGCAGGTTACATCTAAAACTACATCAACTTTCAGCTCACCTGTGCGTTCCAAGTTTAGAGAACTGGAATGTCCCGGACAGGGTAATGAAAGCCAGCTGGGCTGACTGGCTCAGCACACTGTAAACTGCCATCCCCTGATCTGAAAGAACTGAACTGCAAGCAACTGAAGGAAATCTGCAGCTCACAGGGTAGCGTGAACAATAAAAGTAAATAGTTATGACCTGGTTTTACTCCCTTACCAAAGAAGAAATGAATTCCAGCTAACAGATGTCCCATTTTAAAGTCCTGTTTGAATTCCTTCATAACCACACCAAAGGCAGTAATTCACTGCTTGAGAAACATCAGCAGTACTTTTCAAACCATGGAAGCCAACATAAGTCTTACATTCAACTTGAGCACATAAGGGATCAAGTTTTCATAAAGTGTATGTAGGATTTGACTTTCTGGATCCTTGTCAGGTCAGTTTGGACCCCTTCTCCAAGAGATACACACTGGGCTTACATATAATGCTTCCAAAAAGGATGCAAATGACGTTACATAGGTCTCCTGAAACACTGACAAAAAACAGTCTCAGAGAGTATACAAGAGTTGGCCTGCATGAGGTCGGAAAGGAAACTAAAGTAAGTGCAGACTTCATCTTCAATGCTTTTCAAAAAAACGTAATAATAAAACACATCCAGTATGTGTTATGAGCAAGTCTAGAGGCCATGTAGTTTTTTTCTGTTTATTGGCTCTCTGGCCTCAAAAGTTGTATTACATTTACTTTTTTTAGATCTGTGTGATCAAGGGCTTTCTATTTTTGCACTGCCTTTTCAGATACAAAATGTTATTCTCAAGTAAAAGAGGCACTTACTAAAATACTGAAGTAGTTTAAAGTTTTTCGTGTAACAAAAATAAAAATATGCTTTGTTATCTTATTAGTGCTGTTTTAACTGGTTCACATTTTGAAATAGCTCATATTTATTATCATCTTTAAAGGACTCTACCTTAAAATAAATGTAAGCAGTTGTGAAATACCTTTTAATTCCAGCACTTGTACCAAGATTGCATTGTCACCAGCAATTAAAAAGGAGAGAGCAAACTGAATGTAGGCCATACGGACATCAGGTCTCCCCTTAAAGAAAGAAAGAAAGTATCATTGGTATGCAGTATTAATTTTGCAGTTCTGTACAATCTGTAACAATTCATTATCATTGTATCAATCCTCTCTCCATTAAAACAACTGCAGAACCTCCATTTATTTCAGTGGGGCCAAACTGCAATCCTTGCATTGAAAAAAAAAAAGACTTAACTCTTCACATAAACCAATCACTGATTAGTTTTCTTAAGTTTACCACCACTTTCACTCTGTTTTAGCCAGTGAAAAGCCAGAAAAGGGTAGCCCACCTTTTATATTTCATCAGAGCTTATTAGAAACAGATAAGGCCATTTGATGTTAAGCAGTAAATACTATATAGCAGTGTTAAGAAGGTTAGCCTGAGGAGCTCTGCACCCTGACAAGATGAAAACAATCAGCATGGGATGAAAAACGAAGCAAGCTGTACCTCGGGGTGCTTGCCAGATATCCCACAACTGCAAAGACTCAGAAACATGCCCTGGGGATTTCCTACATAAGGAGATGGGAAACTCCTGCCCTATAGATCAGTTCTGCTGCCTATTAGAAACAATCAAGAAGCATTTCAGCCTGACACAGGACAGGAAGGAAGAGGCACGTTCTTGCAGATGAAAATATGGCAAGAGAGTCTTTGGCAACAGTTTAGTTTTAAATAACTTGGTAGAAGAAAACTGATGGGAGCCAAGGCATAGCATCCCATGGCACACCCACAGACAGACATTTAATTTACCTTCTTATCTCTTTTCTTCACTAATCCAGGCAGAGATTTGTTATTGAAATCAAAGTGGCTGTACACATCCCTTGCTGAATCCGGCCCCTGAGCCACCATTGCTGACAACAGGGTAAGGCACACTCGGCTCATCCTAAAATGAAACAGAGGACAACCTGCAAGTTATTTCCGGGACGACAGCTATGCAAACCACCAACCCAAGAGATTAAAATGGAAAGAAAGATGATTTTGTAACAAAATAAATTATCCCAATCCTCCTCTGACATCCACCCAAGCCTTCAGATGTTTCAGGCATAAAGCAATTTGCAGAGCCAGTCCCAACATGAACAATCAAGACAGCCACTAGGAGAGTATCCCCACTCACACAAACCTCTTGCTGTAGTTGATTGGAGCTTTAATTGAACATGTAACCAATTATTTATACATCACAATACAAATTTAGACCAAACAAACATTATTACATTATTTATAAAGAACTCTTTTTAAAGAACATTATTTATACATTTACATTATTTATACATTTTTATACATATTTATACATATTTATACATATCTATACATATTTATACATATTTATAAAGAACTCTTTTTAAAGAACAGCTTATTCTTCCAAGCATATTTTGCAGGACTGAGGCCTCTGTACAAAATCGCTTATGCACTGCCACAAACAGGTCCATAGGAACTAAAACTGATATTAAAGATAATGACATGCATTGCACAGACCAAAGAAAAACTGTATTTGTTTATTCTTTGGTGTTGTGCTAGTTGAATGATGGCAATTTTCTTGCACTTAAGTATGCAGCACAGGAGCCATGTTCTTGACATTGATTTAAATCCCAAGATTTACTCTGTTTGGATTCTTGCTCACTGACCACTGGGAATATTTGCCTGAGAAATTAGAAGGGAAGTTAAATAATCAAAACTATTGTTTAGGCCATGATAATAGCAACTGGGGAGGAGGGGAGAGGGAAGAAGGGAAAAAGGAATGCCTACTTATATTCTTCCCAAAAATTAAGCTGCAGTGGGAGGTTGGATATTCATCTCATAAAGTAAGATAAAAGGAATAACGTGCCAAAAATTAAGGACTCCCAGATTCCATTGAAATCTGCAATTTATTTCAATGGGAACACTGACACAGCCATCAGGCACAAGCATGAAGTCCTCCATCACCTGAACAGCCACTACTGTGTAAGAGTTTTGGAGTCTGTCCATGATTTTCCACTCATGGACAATCTGTAAGAAAGCAATATGATGAAAGCAGAGATCCTATCTAGACGTATCACTAGCATAAAAACCCCTTTGCACATCCACGAGGTAGCACAGAAAAAGCAGAGCATATTATTTTACGATGCTCACGTTCTACGTATTTTTATTATGAAGAACATTATGAAAAAGCAACTGACAAAATATCAAAAACTTTTCAGCATGGGCAGCTTTGTTACTGAAAAAAAGGATGCCACCACAAATATGTGTGATGGCATCACTGTGCAGGTTCTAGACAGGTTTCTCCAGAAGTTGTAATCTTTACATTATTCATAAGTGCAAATCTTGTGCAGTTTCAAAGTTTATTTTACAATATACCTATCCACACACATTTGGAATTGTATGTGCAGTTAAAACACTTGTTGCAGTGAGATCAGCTCAGTGGTCTAGGAAGCATGGTCATGTCTGTGGACTGGAAACCTTGGAAAGACTTCCATGTGCAATGATTTTACAAAATGTGGAACAAAATCATTAAGTAACAGTGGATCATTAGCAATAAGTCAGGCTGAGTTTTGCAGTTTCTTGTATTTATGTGCAAGACCCAGACAGCCCTTTGGGACCAATGCAGAGCAACTGAGAGATTCTCCTCAACACTATGGAGAAGACTTACCTGTAATTTTCAGAATACAATGCAGCATAGATCAATCGCATGTAAGTATGAATCATCTTTTTGACTATGTTCATTCCCACAACAGAAAAATGGGAGAGGTCGCTGGCTGTCCTCAGTAAAATGGCTTCCAGGGCTTGAAAGATTAGAATCATCTGTAAAATACATAAATATATTAATATATTTCAATATCAGATAGGGCTTGACACTGTTAGCTGAGCAAACAGTAAAAAATGCCTTTAAAAAGAGTAACCCTACCACAAGAGGAAAACTTCCAAATATGAAGGCAAAGTTAACTTCTGAATTCTCTCCTAAATGCTTCCTTTTCTAATGGATCAATTCTGAGAGTGTGAATCTTCAAGAAAGCCCCTATACAGACACTATATGAAGACCAGAGAGTCAGACAGAGGGGCAGACAACTCCTTTTTTTTTTTTTTACAGCTGCTAAACTAATGAAATTCAAAGGGCAACTTTGTTTGGAAGCCCACACCATATGTGCTGACTGAAGGCCTGGACAACCCTGGACAAACAAGAAAAAGGGGTCCTTCTTCACATGTGAATGGAGACCTACGTGCACATGCATGATTTATCTGTATGCACAACAGCAGCTTCTGGGAAGGCAAAAGCTGACTGCAGCATAAATCTTAGCACAGGCTGGATGGATCTTTTTAAATTGGAGGCCAAGACCTAGGGCTGATGAACCTAAGCTGTAAGAGGGAACAGTTACTAAGTGCACAACGAAATCTGCTGAAGGAAACCATGTGAACTGCTCCAGCTTCATAATGAACTCCTGGCTGAAACTGGAGTCCACTCTGCGAGGGGAATGTATTCATTACACGTATTAGCCTCCATTAGTAAAAGGATCTCGAAGAAAGCATTTAATTGAACGTGGTTGTGATTACACAGATTGTCATTACATAGACAGAAATGACAAACTAATGCAAAGACCGACACACGGAGATTAAAGTGAAGAGCATCAAATTTTATATTGTAAGCAGACTTAAGTTAATAATGTTGCCACGGTGCTCACTATGAAAAGAGCTTTTTAATTATTTAGTTTATTCATCTTATTCTGAGGAAGACAAACTGTGTCAAGCTCAGATGATAAAAACAATGTCAAATTTAGCAGTGGCTTCTTGGACATGCTGGTGTGTCAGGGAAATGTCTAGTTAGGAGAATAACTGTTTTCAGCAGACTATTTTATTGTTGTGTACTTGTTTCTGTTTACCCCTTAATTTTATTTATGGTCTCTTGTTGACAGTTAAAGACCTGTAAGAGGCTAATTTTGGCTGGACTGCTGGTTGTGCTGCACATTAAATACAGGGATGTCTTTAGCATGGAGAGGCCATCTCCCATTTGACCAATGCTTCTGCCACTGTGACTTCCAGTGAAAAATTTAATAAAAAGGAACCACACAGCTAAGTGTTATCAGGGTTATTTATGCTGCAGAGCATCTCTCTGGCAGCGCTGCTCCCAGTCAGGGATCACCTCAGTGCTCACCTCGCTTTCCGGCTTCCTCTCCCCATCCAGCAGCTTGAAAATTTCGGCGCACTCCACGGAAATCTTGACGTAGCCCTCCACCACGTCGTAGCGCTGGGCAGCCGGCAGCTCCTTCGCCAAGGACACGAAGGTTTCCAGCCCTGCAAGACAGCGGCGAGCTCCGCATGAGGGGCGCTTGCAGCCAGCCGGGGACGGCGGCTCCATCACCTGCCCCTCGCGGTGTCCCCCACCCCCACGACCCCAAAGCGGGGTCCCTCACCCTTCCCGGCGGTGCTGGGGTCCCGTAGCAGCGCCTTGAAGCGGACACCGGTGAACTCGCCCTCCTCCTCGCCCCGGGCTCGCTTGGCCGCCGGCTCGCCGGCCCCGGCCCCATCCCCGGGCACGCCGCGCCGCTTGGGCGCCATGTCGCTGCCTCCGCCCCGGATGCGGCCCGGCAGGAAGAAGCGGCCTCCTGCGGCCGGAGCTGAGGGGAAAAGGGGGATGAACCGGGCTGGGCTGCCTCAGAAAGGGCTCTTTTGGGGGTGTTGCGCTTTGGGGTGAACGGGGGGGGTTTGTTCTCAGTGGGATGTGCCCCGAGGAGCGGGGTGGGAGTGAGGAGAGCCTTGCCCGCAAAGTGCTGGGTGCGCAATGCCGGCAGGTGGGACTCGCTGCACCTGAAACAGTGCTGCAGCGCTGAGGCAAAATGAACACCTTGGAATAACGACCAGAATAACCCTTTGCTCCTACTGACAAGTCACAAATAAAGGCGACGTGACTTATTAAATGCTTTCCGTGAGATCATTTTTTTTGGTCAAAACTGTTTTTTTGGCAAAACCGCGTGGAAAAGGAGTGGTCCAGAAGAGGGCAACATTAACAGCGTATCTAGCTCTTAGGGTGGGCAAGCGCTTTATGTCAATCGGAGATGCTGCAGTGTTTTGAGAACAGACGGTAGAGTAAAATAAAAGATAGCAAGCAAAGTTAGAAAGCACAAAGTGATAAATGCAGTCCTTATATTAGGTATAAGGAGTCCTTAGATTAGATATAATGTGGCACTCAAAAAAAAATGGGGTTGGATAAAAGCAAATGTGAGTTGCTAGATATTAGCTACAAGGGTTTTTTTTGGAATAACTGAGTAGAAAAGGCTGAGAAGCATCTCAGTGCTGCTAGTTATGGCATGCCCCATTCAAATTACGTTAATCATTTACAATATTTCCAGAACTATTGAAATATTAACTCCAAAGATTTCAACTATTTCTCTGCTTGTTTTGATAGCACTTTCATGTGGAATTCACCACAGTATAGCAAATCATGCATTCAGTTAATCCTTAAAAGATCATCAATGGGTTGTTCTGAATGGTGGGAATCCTTTATTTCACCTTGCATTTTTCTTGAAAATCACAGAATCACAGAACAGTTTGGGTTGGAAGGGACCTTAAAGCCCACTTAATGCCAACCCTCTGCCATGTGCAGGGACATCTCCCACCAGACCAGGTTGCCCAAAATCCCATCTAACCTGGCCTTGAACACCTCCAGGGATGGGGCACCCACAGCTTCTCTGGGCAACCTTTGCCAGTGCCTCACCACCCCCACGGTAAAGAATTTGCTCCTTATATCTAATATAACATTTCCCTGGAACCTTCTCTTCTCCAGGCTGAACAACCCCAACTCCCTCAGCCTGGCTTCACAGGAGAGGTGCTCCAGACCCTCGATCCATCCTTGTGGCCCTCCTCTGGACTCATTCTAACAGGCCCATGTCCTGCTTGTGCTGGGGGCCGCAGAGCTGAATGCAGAGCTCCAGGTGGGGTCTCATGAGAGCAGAGGAGACAATCACCTCCCTTGCCCTGCTGGCCACGCTGCTTTTGATGCAGCCCAGGGCATGGTTGGCTTTCTGGGCTCTAAGCACACTGCTGGCCCATGTCGACCTTCTCATCAACCAACACCCCCTAAGTCCTTCTCCTCGGAGCTGCTCTCAATCCATTCTTCACCCAGCCTGTATTTGTACTTGGGATTGTTCTGACCCAGGTGCAAGACCTTGCACTTGGCCTCTGCCCAGGTCCCTCTGGATGGCATCCCTTCCCTGCAGCATGTTGACTGCACTTCTCAGCTTGGTGTCATCAGCAAAGTTGATGTGTATGCATTCAATCCCACTGTCCATGTCACCAACAAAGATGTTAAACAGCACTGGTCCCAACGCTGACCCCTGAGGAACACCCCCCGTTACTGATCTCCACCTGGACATTGAGCCATTGAGTGCAGCTCTTGGAGTGCAATCATCCAGCCAATTCCTTACCCACCGAGCAGTTCATCTGTCAAATCCATGTCTCTCGAAATGAAAGACAAGGATATAATGGGGGACAGTGTCAAATGCTTTGTACAAGTCTAGGTGGATGATGCCAGTTGCTCTTCATCTACCCAGCAATGCTGGAACTGAAGATATGCAGATACAAGAACACATTTGAAATTCCAGAAATTGGCGAGGGTACATATAATGTGTGATATAAATAGCATTGTCAAGAGGGGTGTGCTTTGTTTTTGAGGGGATGGAAGCAAAGGCTAGAACTAATATGAACAAAGCATTAAATAAATAAATAAATAAATAAATAAATAGATTTAACAGTTTTTAAAGGACTCATAGTACCCACACTGCTAATAGCTTCCAAGTAACTCATAGTTTTTGGACTTTCAAGTCTATCATTATAATCACACCATATCTCATAGAATATTAGTACAAAAATACTGCCACAAAATGCTAGCAAAAAAATACTTTAATTTCAACTTCTATTCAATCTTTCTCTCCCCTCACTGCCAGAGTAGCCATGAGCTACTTTATGGCTTTAATGAGGATGGTGAGGAAGACTGTTAATTTCACTTCAAACCAGATTACTTCCATGATGTTGTTGTTGTGTACTATGATGAGCCTGCGCCCCCTCCTTTCTCTGTCATATTTATGACAATTTTCTTCCCTGGAGTCTGTGTTTTGGCAAACACCATTCAAGGAGGCCTGCTCATAGAATGAGACATCAAGCTCAGACAACGTTGCTCTGCCCTGTTGTGCCTGCATGCCTGCATGTTTAACAGATGTAAGCAGCGAATGACTCAAGTATTAATTTCTGAGCTGCCCAATTTTCGGTAAATTGAAATGTACTCCTGTGATTCTTGCCAGATGAACAAGTAATCATATCCAAAATACACATTGCCCCTTTGGCATTTGCTTGTCTGAAAAATAATTCCCAATGCCTTGCAAGAACCTTAGCTCTAGCCCAAGTTTACCAAACAGTTCCAGGTACAAAATTTATCAAGCCAAGTAACCCTTTCCTGCATCAGCCATAATCCAGCTTCTGAAGCCTGTGCTGGCTTGAACAGCATCTCGTGTAACAAGCCATAGCCCTAGAGTCCTGCCCAATTTGCCTTCGCTTCCCAACTTGAACTTTATTCCTAACTCTAGGAACCTCATTCATTCAATTTTGAAGACCAAATTCATTTTGTTAGGTTCTCACCACTAGCTTCTTGAAGGTCTATCTGGTTTCAGAATAAACTTTCCCGTCCTGCTCACCCACCCACCATCTGTAGCCTTTAGTCATGGCTCAGCAACATGCCAGACCTCAAGCTTGAGTTTGTTGTTTTGAACTTACATCATTTCTTAACTCTGCCCTGGTGGACCTTTACTAAACTTGGCCTGATCTCCTGGCCTTCAGCTGCACACTACAAATGAGTGACTATCTCTATGGGTAGAGCAGGACTGTTGATAGGTCCATACCTAAATAGAGCAGTATAGCCCATGCTAACCCCAGACCAGATTTTACCTTTAAAGCCACTGATGTTTGGTTTAGCAGAGCCAGGAACTGCCCCTGACTGTTACGGTACCACTGCACCCCTCCTGCTCTCAGTGCAGGTATCACTTAGAGACCTCACACAACCTGATCCACTACTCCACACTAACTTTGGTCCAGATTGTGGAGGAAATGCAGCAGTTTCTTAACACATTTTTTCCAAGAAACAGCCTTCAGCTGATGCACAAATTAATCATAGAAGTAATTCTGAGGAACTGAATCTCAGCAAATACCACATTTAAAACTGCAATTCTCAATGTTCTTTCATGGCTTAAAGGATTATTTCATAGAAATGTTTATTTCTTTCTTTTTTTCTCCCCAAAATTCATGTTCCTGCAAACTTGATGTGAGAAACAGCTGTTCATTAGATCTTCTTGCTTTCCAGCTTTTGAGCTCTGAGCTGTTGGTTCACAGAGGGAGAAATGATGGATGCTGACAGGAGGTTGGGTGTCAGGACCCTTTCCTCAACGCAGCCTCTCAAGAAGGGAACATTCCCAGCACAGCCCAACACCATCACTTCTTCCCCATCTCACGTCCAAATGCAACGTGCCTCATGCTCCCACCACCCTCACTCAGGGCCAGCTCGTGAGCTTGGAGACAGAGAGGTTGCAGAGCTGGAATTACAGAAGTTTGGAAACAAGGGGTCTGAGCGGTGCCCCACAATCTGGTACGGACTCAGGAGCCGCATGGGTAGGCTGGGCTGAGGTAATAACCCTCGTGAAACCGCATTGCAATGCCAATGCCTCTCTGGCATAAGCAGTTACAGCAATTTAGTAAAACCACAACTTTTTCTGCTCTTGAAGCTGAAAAACAAAACGACCCCTCCTTCTCCAGTCTCTTAGTTATTTCAACCACAGCAGCGCTTTTCTGAACAGCTTAATGAGTGCGTTTTAAAACCTGACTAATGACAGTTTATCTTCCCTGCCATTACACCAGAGCCCTATCAATATCAAAGGACCCAACTCGCCTGCGGCGTCAGCAGCACAAGCATGCATTAGCACCAGGCTTCTGAGCCGGGGCACGGGATGAGTTGGGAATCAGGCTGCTTGCCCAGATGCTGAGGATGAAGGGAAAGACTGGGCAAGAAAGGAGGAGGACAGAAGAGGAGGAAGGACAGTGGGCAGGCTGGGATTAGCTTGTGGAGGTATAGACTGAAAGCAGCTGCAGATATCTACTCGGGGTGAAGTGAATAAAGCCTTTAGTTCAAGGCACAGAACAGGACCCTGGCTCTACAGGACAGCTACATCCAGAGGCACAAAAGGGATAGCTTCCATGAATACTGAAACCTGTACCACCTTCTACTCATGGAATAATATTCAACCACCAGTAGCCTGAGTTAGTTTAACCACAGACACTGAGCATCTCTTCAGAATTTACCATTGAACCCATACAGTTCAGTGAGGAAAAGCCAGCACTCATAAACTCTACAATGCTACTTCCAAATTTCTGTCATTTGCTTCTAGTTTTGGGGTGTTCAGTTTGAATTGCTGTGAGGTCTGGATCTCAAAACCATTAACACTCACTGATTAGATATTGATAAGGTATTTTCTGAAACTCCCAATTTAGCATGCCTTTGCATACCTAACTTGAGAGACCTTGAGAACAGATTTTCCAAGGCTTTTGGAAAAACCACCAATTTTTCAATGCTTTGACATTGATTTTGTGGCTGCAAAAAGCTGCCGTCTTGAATTTCAAGCACACAAAATCATTAGTCATTTTGGAAAATCTTAGCCTAAATACATGCTAAAGGAAAAACGGTGACAACAACCAGCTGAAAGGCAGGCTCATAAACCCATAATAAGGCATTTTTGCAAGTAAACAGGCTGATTTCCAAGAATATGGTCCACCCAGCAGCTCTGTCCTAGTGTCCTTCCTAAACAGAGAGGCAAGGCATGCAGTGTCCTCCAGTCCGCATTTTAAGGTCCTTTTTGGGATGTGACCAAGGCTGACTTATATGCTTTAAGATGGCATGGAGAGCAAAGCCAGGACGTTTTCCTTGGTGCACTTATTCTTCCTCCAGCTTAGGTATTTTTTTTGTTGTTTCCAGCAGCAAGCTCTGTGGGATGGGACAAGCCTCTCATTTCTTGTCTGTACAAGTGCCCAGCATGCTGGTTGTACTGCTAGAAAAAATAATCTGCGCACAGGAGAGGTGCCAACAAGACTGGCAGCATGAAGGAGGATGAGGAGCAGTGACCTTTCTGCTGTGTGCGGTGAGGAAGTTGAGATGGAGTTCAGATGGAATGAAACATGAAAAGACTGGTTTTACAAACTTCGTGTGTTTCGTCTTACTGCTCTTTTGTGAAGTGGCCAGGCCCTCTACGGTGCTGTGAAAAGTCAGGCCAAGAGCTGACTACGTAGGATGCAGCTTATGACCACAAAACTCATAACTTGTTAGTTCTCATAACTCCAAGGTGACTCAAAAAAAAAGTAAAAAAAAAAAAAAAAAAAAAAGTCAGAAAATAGCAAATGTGCTGTGCTTTGAAATCCGCTGGGTGAAATACTGTACTCTGTGTTCATTCAGATTTCTACCTGCATCCATGAAAAAGTTTTTTAACTGCAACGTGCAGAATTGATCCTCTCAAGATCAAGTTACTGCACACTTGAAGACCTTGTTAGAACTCAAAGCGTGTGGCACCCTGTTAGAGCATCCAAAACACACTTAGAGTAGAACTATACGAAAAGCTTCTCCATCACTATTTTCATGCTTGTATCCATAGAAATAGAGGTTGAATCAGGAAAAATGTGCTATGTTATTTTAAATAATCACCATATAGTGATTACAGTAAAGCATGTGCTTTGTTTTAACGGGTTGGACATTCATTTCCATAGAAACAGAGAGAGGAGAGCAGCCCGCTTGTTTGAACTGTCTTGTAGATTTCATCTCTGTCAGAAAGCAAGAATATAAAGCGTTTAAAAATGTGGGAAAATCCTGGGGTTTTGTGCTTAGATTTCTTTTTCCCCCCCAAAAAAGCCAAAAAGAGCATAAGTGAACTTTTTTGGAAACTTTATTCAGGGAGGAAAAAAAATCAGCTCCCAATAAGTTTACTGGGGAGGAAAGAAGAAAAAGGGGTAGAAAGTGTGGTGGGGAAATGTTATATATGTGATTTTTTTTCCTGAGTTAAAAGCAATTCCAACCCAACAAGTGCTATAATTTTGGTATTGTTCTATAAACCTGTGATTTTTTTATTTTTTAATTATCTTTTGCTAAAGGGAAATTTTAGGCCACATAACTCAACTTTCTTCTATTATTTCACATTGTAAGTTTATTTGCTAAGCCATGATACAAGTTTCAAATTGACAGTTTGGCTGAAGTTCAGAGAAAAATGAATAATATGGAGAAAAATGAAGAGCTTAGATTTTTGTTTTGCTCTTGCAAAACTTCCCTGCAACAACAAGGTTCCTGCTTTTTTTGACACTGTAAAATGATTTATTTTCTCCCTAAGTTCAAAAGAGAGAAACTGTTTGAAGCAAGCATGCTATCTAGCCTGGATATAACTTATAATCTTTCATTTGTCTTTGGGGAAAAAATGGATCTCGCTCCAGTTTTGCATAAGGAAAGGCCAAGACTGGGAGATTCTGTAGTTCTACATGCTGAACGTGTCTGGATTAGTTATGTTGTCTTCCAACTGCTGAGCATTGCCAGCTTGCAAAAAGTGCTTTCATGGCTATGGCATAGAAACACGTTCTGCACATCAGGATAAATAACGCCTCCTGCCTCTCTACCATAGTCTTTCACTCTGTTGTCTCTAACCTTACCTTACCAGTTAAGCACTAGAATGGAAAAGTGAGGATTGCAAGAAACACTACAGATTTTAGGTGAGTGTTGAACAGCAAAGTATCACCCATTCATGAAAGGGAAGGAAGGAAGGAAGGAAGGAAGGAAGGAAGGAAGGAAGGAAGGAAGGAAGGAAGGAAGGAAGGAAGGAAGGAAGGAAGGAAGGAAGGAAGGAAGGAAGGAAGGAAGGAAGGAAGGAAGGAAGGAAGGAAGGAAAGAAAAGAACGAAGGAAGGAAGGAAGGAAGGAAGGAAGGAAGGAAGGAAGGAAGGAAGGAAGGAAGGAAGGAAGGAAGGAAGGAAGGAAGGAAGGAAGGAAGGAAGGAAGGAAGGAAGGAAGATACTCAATGCCCTTTT
This sequence comes from Anas acuta, assembly GCF_963932015.1. Lineage (NCBI taxonomy): Eukaryota > Metazoa > Chordata > Aves > Anseriformes > Anatidae > Anas > Anas acuta. The sequence goes on along the minus strand of NC_088979.1, from coordinate 95,887,389 downwards.
CCCATTTCACTGACAGCACACCTTCAATTCCTGTTCGCTGCAATGTCCGTAAGGTGCTTTCCCCCATAAGGAGGCTCCCCTGAAAGGCAGACATCTACACAAAGGAGCACCAGGCTGCACCTTTCATTGTTTTTCAGCCCTGACTGCTTCACCTCCCTGGAGGTTACCTACAACAGTCTGAGCCTCTCCCAGCTCAGTCATTCCACGTGAACACTGACATTGTGTTTGGGTTATACCTGCACAGTCAGTGCCAAAGCATACCAGGCTCATCCTGCACCACCAGATGGTCTTTTTCTTGCAGCACCACAGGGCTAGAGAAGGCAGTATTATCTCATTAGGAAGAGAAGATTCACAAGTTCTCATTAGGCAAACAACCCTGCAGGATCTTTACTCGGGCAGATTATGACAGGGTAAAGGGGAATGATTATAAACTAAAAGAGGGGAGATTTAGATGAGATATTAGGAGGAAATTCTTCACTCAGAAAGTGGTGAGGCACTGGCACAGGTTGCCCAGAAAAGCTGTGGATGCCCCATCCCTGGAGATGTTCAAGGCCAGGCTGGATAGGGCTTTGGGCAGCCTGGTCTGGTGGGAGGTGTCCCTGCCCATGGCAGGGAGCTGGAAGATGCAAGATTAGAGTAAACAAGTCCACCACAGTCATCTAGGCAGCTTTTTAGAAGATCTGAGTATGGTCCCCAGGTAGTTTCTCTTATAGAGGGGTAACAATATATGCTACTTTTTACATTTCCCTGACATTCGCTTCCATCTTCAGTGGAACTGACCTGTGATAGAAGGTGCAAGAAGCATCAGATTAAATGCCCTCGTATAGCATAATCAAGGAAAAATAAACTGAGAGAAGTAGAGAAGAGACTCCTGCAATTTTCTTTCTGATATGATCAGAAGGCACAGGGTAGCTGGTTCAGTTCAGAGGCAAACCCAGTGCACACCTGAAGCAGCTGGAAGGATGAGCATCACACTCCTGATGGAGCTACTGTCCTCTCTTCCATCTGTGTTTCCAGATGCCATGTCCTGGTTTTCAGCATCTTCTATGCCATTTATTTGAGTTTAGTAAAACATGAAGGAATGTCTCTGACCTTGGGCAGGTTTGTTTGAAACCTGGTTTGCTCTTATCTGACCAGGACTACGGAAGGGTGAATATACTGTGCACACAATCCTGTTGTTTTCCTGTGTGTGAAGAGGGGGAGGTTGAATAAAATGAATTCCGATGCAGACACGAAGTTCCCGTTGGTCAAAGTTCAGTGCAACTTCTCGGAAGAGGTGCCAAAGTTAAGAATCTGAAATCTGGATGCAATCCAACTTCAGTTGGAGCAGGAGGAGAGGAATGGGTTTAACAGCATCCCTTTGGCCCCATCATCTCTTACCTCCTCACCCGTGTCAAGGAGAAAGCAGAGGAGTGTGAACGCGCACGGCAGGCTGAGGGCAGCTAGGTGTTCCCGCCTGCCCACTTACCACCTGAGCACAACCCAAGGGTAGAAAAGGTTTTCATGCCCATTTCCAGTGCTGCTTCTAGGGTCTCTTGCCCTTTAGCCTCACGTACCTTAATAGGAGCTGCAAATTACGTTTGGAGGTGGCTTAGCAGGTCACACAGCGAATTTGTTTGACCTTCCCGTTGGTTTGCTTTCCAGTCTTACCAAACAGGCTCCAGGGAACAACCCGAACCCTCTCAAAGGAACTTGAAGATGTTTTTGCAAGGAGAGCCTTAAGCAACACTAGGCACTTCAAACCCACCTGCGCCGAGCTACGTGGGTCTTAAGGGCTGGGGTGAGGCGAACACACGGAGAAGGGGAAAGTTTATTTTACACCGTGGAAGAAGGGTGAAAACCCAGCGGGAAGCGAGGCGCCCGGGGCGTGAAGGCGGAACGGCGCCCGGCAGCCAAGAGGGAGGCGCCGGGCCCGAGCACTGCCCGGAGAGGGGTGGGGAGAGCCGGGGGAGGGCGGGCGAGGTGCCGCCGGCCCTGAGGCAGCCCGGCCCGCGCGATGCGCGCTGAGGGCAGTGCCGGGCGCGGCGCCGCCGAGGAGCCTTTCCCCTGCCCTTCTCCTTCTCCCTCAGGGGCTGCTCCGCCCTCCTCCTCCTCCTCCTGCTGCTCCCGGGGGCAGCCCCAGGTGGTGGCCGCGCCGGCGGCACCATGTGAGGCGGCGGGGCTGCCGCCGCGCCTCCCGCTGCCATGAGGGGAGGGGACGCGGGGCTGCGCCCACGCCGCCCACAGGTACGGCCCGGCCGGCAGCGGCTGCTGCTGCGGCTGCTGCTGCGCCTCCTCCTCAGCGGCGCCCTCCTCAGCGGCGCCGGGGTGGCGGCGCTCGGAGACTTCGCAGGTAACGGGGCGGCAGCGTGGTGTGAGGGAGGGAGAGGCGGGAAGGCGGGGCGGGAGCGCCCAACGGTCGCCCACCGGCGGTTAACGGTCGCCCACCGGCGGTTAACGGTCGCCCACCGCCGGTTAACGGTCCCCGACCCCCCTGCTAACGGTCCCCTGAGGGGGATAAAAGGGGACTAAGGGGGGTCCCCGAGGGCTCTGGCGGGAGGGTGCTCGCCGTGTGCTGTGTCCTCGCCCTTAGTGAGCAGAGCAGAACTTTCCCAAAGCCAGCCGGAACAAAGCTAGTATGGGATTAATAACCCAAATGTGCTATTACACATGTTAACGGAGTTCACAAGGCCAGTGATGGTCCTGTAGAAACTAGATCTATTTTCTCAGCAGTAGGAAAGCACAGCCTGGGACTTTCTGACTGTGTCGAGCTACGTAAGTCTGAGCATTCCTAAGGAAGCAATCACCAAATGTAAAAACCATGTGCTGAGATAAACTGCGTTCTCCTCTTGGATTCCTTTCAGAAATAAAAGCCTTTTAGGTCGTTTAAATGCTTGCTTTATTTTGTTTTTGCCTACCTGCTGGGTTTTAGATGTTAGTTTTGGACTTGCATGTAGTTCTCAAAACAAAAGTTCAGATTTTCCCTTCCAGATAGGCACTGAGTTAAAAAATATCCCTCTGGTTTATCTAAGAAAGTTCCTCTCACAAAAGTCCATTCACATTTAAAATGAAGTTATTCAGATAAGGTTATCCAAGATAGATTTCAGAAGTACAGCTGTATTCAGTATTTCATCGTGCGCTGGACTTTCCCAATAAGCAGAATGACCAAAGATAATTCTCCAACTCAGCCTAGACATCAGCATTAAAAATGTCATGCAGACAATCCGGTAAATAAAATGTAGAAAAGATTAGATTCCAAAACTCTTGCCAATCCTGACTGGGGACGCTTCCAGGCCTGAACAAACGCTGCTCACATTTGCTTTTTACTTTTAACAGAGATGTAATCCGGAATGACAGAAAACACAGAAACGGTGCTGGATACTTTTTTTTTTTAAAAAAAAGGCATCCAGAACACAGGAGGAAGTTTTTAGCTACTTCAAAAGCAGGGAACCGCAGCAGGTGCTGCAGGCCGGGAGCTGTCAGATGTAAGGTGACACCCTGCAACGCCATCCCCAGCCTGCTTAATACCTGCTAAAGGATTGCAACGAGCTCTGCAACGGCAGCTTCGGGCCAAGCCTCTGAAGTTGCTGAATTTCCTTATTTGTTTCCCCCCCCCCCCCCGCAGCAGGAACAGCGACTTGATTTTCATAAGCTCTGCTGAACGTGCGTGGAAACCAATCTGCCCCGTTTAAAGGGGCAGCACCTCCCTGGGGATTGTCCCGAGGGGTGACAATGGGGACCTGGCACCCCTGTTTTTACCGACACCCCACACTTTCACAGTGCTGGGAGGGGGCAGGTCCAACCCCCCTGCTTTACCCTTTCTGAAGGTGAAGCTCCCAGGTGGCAGCCTGCACGTTTCCATGTCGTGTCGTGGCAAAAGCAGCAGAGATCAGGACCGTGAATGTGTTCGGCAACCCTTTGATCTCTTATGGGGAATTTAGGAGCGCATAGAGAACTGAAGGGAAAGTCACTTAAACTTTTCCTTCTCTTCACAGATTGCAGGCTTTTATACTCAGATTATCAGGTGCATACTTTCTTGGGTCATTGCCTTTTCTGCTCTGTGTGTTTCCAGCATCAGATCTCTACCTCCACAGCCCAAACTCTGTTTCTTTCGCCTTCTCTTTCTCCTCATGCTCTCACTCTGGCAGCTTTCTGCAATCCTTCCCAGCCTGCTGTCAGATTGCAGCAACCGTACATGTAATCCTTGTTGTTCTCTTCATGTATGCATTAAATTACGCTGGCAATTCTAACCTGCCTGGAGTCCTTCTGTTAATCACAAGACCTACCTGCTGCTGGTAACAGCCCAAATGAGATGACCCCTCTTTGGATTTGTCTGGTATTTTGGAAAGCAAGAGCAGGGAGTGGTGTATGTGGATAGTGAAGGGTTATTATCACGTTGTGTTGTTTTGTTTTTTTTTTTCAGTATGTGACTTGTATTTATTTCCCCATTTAGTAAACTGTCGACATTTTTTATGGATCACTTCACAGAACAGAAGCAGTGAAACTTTTACAGTATTTGTCCCTCCCTTTTCATAAGAGGCAGGCTGGGAGTAGAATCTCTTCACTTGGCTGTTGCAGGTCAGTTGCTGTGATGGTCTTGTTACTGCACTTGCTCTCCTAGGACACTGAGCTGCAGGTTCTTGTATGTTTCTCAGTCTGGCTTTTAACTATGGAAAGGTGTTGTGTTGTGTTCTGTTTTCTTGGCAACATTTCTCCACTGTGTGGTAATGTTTTGTGAATTGGTATGTGAATTGGTATTTCCTAGGGAGAAAACTGTTCTGAAACAGGACTCCAGCAGCAGAGTTCTCCATCTAACTGTGTGAGGAGGACTCTGTCAGTAAGAAAAGTTAGTTTTCCTTGGTAACAGGAGGTATTTGAGGTAAAGCAATGTTGATAGACACGGCACTTAAAGATCCACGTAATCCATTCTTCTCCAGCAACTTGGTGGCAACAAAGGACGTATGGATATTGTATTGGTTGTTGTAAGTGGAGGTTTGCCCTCAGGTCTGCAGTTCTCTAAATGATTAATTTTTTAAAGCATGCATGCCAAAGTTTGTTACTGGTAGCTGAAGTTTTGGAGTGGGAGGAAGGGGTAGGGGGTTCAGAGAGAGGGAGAAATCCCAGTTCTTTCCTCATGCATACTGGTTTGAGCTGCAAAATTTTCTGCCTCTTATGACTCCTCTTCAAAGGCCATCTAAAATCTTTTCTCACCAAAATATTTAGTCATGTGGAAAAAAAGGTGAAGAGCTGTTTTACCTCCTTGCTTTCTCCTCTGCCTCTTCTCTCCAAGCTACCTTGGGCACAGGCCTTCTTGCTTGAATGGCCCTCCTTCACTCGGTTCGTCACTCAGTCTCCCCGTCTGTACCTCAGTCCCAGCCAGGTTTTCTGGGCAGCTCTCAAGAAATGTGTCGGTAACCAAAGATCAGAAATGAAGTAACCCTGTGATTGCAGGGCTGGGCTGAAGAATGACTTTTGGGAGGTGAACAGAAAAAGTGGCCCACTGTTTAGGTGGAACCTTTTAACCTCTGTGCACCCGTGTCAACTTTTCTTTCATTTTCCAGAAAGTTCAGTCGGAGCTAGGCATTACTTTAACTTCATAGGCTTGATCTTCTGACCCAATAATAGGGAACAAATGGACCTAATGAAAAAGCAAACGAGTTCACCCAAGAAACATAATCTGGTCTTGCGGCCTTTCTCCATTAAAAGTTTCCATTAAGTTCCATGGCATTTACCCATCCCAGATTCCCCCAGGCAAAAGGAAAGCAAACAAATGCTTCGAGCAAATGCTGTGTTTGTAATAACGTGGCAGGATCAATCAAGACCAACCGCAATGATGCAGAGAGGTTCTTTGTTGGCTTTGTGCTGGTCAGATAAAGTCCTGTACAAATTTTCTGGAGCCAGTTCTGTTGACTCATTGTGGCAAGCGGAGCTTGTCTTTCCACCAGGATATTTAATGAGGTGCTAAAAGGAGTAATGTCGATGATGCATCTTCTTGATACTGGCTTGCAAATGCCAAACACAAATTTTGGTTGCTTTGCTTAAAGGGAACATTTCGTTTTAGAAACACGTTTCATTTCAGTAACGTGGGAGTTAAATCTTTAAGTCTGGTTTAAGGTTTCTCAGTGTGTAGTGGATTTGGATCTGTGAAACAGGTCCGTGTCAGAAATGAGAACCAAGGTTTTGTTCTAGGCTCATCTCTGCAGTTCTAGATGCTTTTCCGAGGAAGCGTAGCTTATGAAATCCTATTTTATATGTGGCCTAGTGTTTAGTTTTTGTTGAATCCACTGGTTTTGATCGTCCTTGTTGAAGCTTTGGCCCTATTCAATTCCTACACATTATGTGAGCGTAAGCAGCTGGGCCCTGCTGGCTTCCCCAAGAAAGGATGCTGCTCCAGAAGCTCTCTGAAAGTGAGTTAAAGCTTAGCTTGATGCTCTCCGCCTCCCTCACCGCCGCTCCCAACAAACTTTGGGAAATCCAGGTATGAGACACAAACCTATAGGAAACCTGACTTCCTGAGCTCCACCGCTCAGGGATGGACATGTTGGAGTCTGTCTTTCAGATTCTTTCAGCTCTGGGGCAGGAACTGTCTTCTTTCATCACTGTGCAGACTGCTGGCACTTGACACATCATGTGTTATTTCTATTCAAAATAAACAGCAGGGTTTAGCTCCTCCTGCCTTCCTATTCTATCCGCTACCGATACCCTTCTCAGCAAGACAGAGCTTCCAGGCACTCTCAGCTTTATTAGAGAAAGTGGTTACAGACCTATTCCAGACAAATGCTCTTATTTTGATGGAAGCGTCCCCAGACAGAGCAGTCACTGTCTGACCACTCACCAGAAGTCTGCTGTCTTCCAACTATAATCTGCAACTAAAACTGAAATATTTTGGTATATAACCAAACACAGAGAAAATAGTGTCTTAAAGGGAGCTGAAGAGCAGAAGGAAGTGTGGTTGTGCCTTATTTGTTCGGCATTGGTGAGTCATTTCATCTGAATTTTCTATGCGTTTTAAGAGTTTTGTTTCAAAGGTCTATTGTGTGGCTTCTGGCAACAAATTAAATACCAGTGCTGTTTGGGTCTTAATTTAGAATTAATTTAAAAACATCACTCATAATATAAGACCTGACTGAAAGCCTATGGAGGTCACTGGAAGGATTCCCAAGAATTTCACTGGGCTTTGGATGAGGGTCGTAACCCACAAATATCTGTTTATTTTTCCTCATTGTATTTACTCTTGGATGGGAAGGCAAGCATTCATTTTTCAGAATCGTTGTACAGTTTGGGACATTTTTTTTAGGTTAAAACTGAGTTGGGAAAAAAGAAATGTTGCTGTAAAGAAAATCATCAAGCTATGAGGATAGAGGGTTGTAGGGTTTTGGTTTGGGTTTTGTTTTCATTTCTGTTTTTTGCTTTTCTGGCTTGGACCTGATAAATTATAAGCTCTCCTAACTCTGCAGATGCAAGCTGCCAGAGGATGGACTTAGTGATTCAACACACAAATTCCCTGGGCTCTAATTTATCCTATTCCCTGTAATCTGATTTTTCAAGTGTCACATATCAATGGGAATGCATTAAATGGGAGTTTGACTGACTCAGGGTTCAGTTTGCAAATTGAATTTTCTTTTTATGAGGGGCTGGCAATGAACATACTCCCCCACCTCCCAAGTCTGCATGGAAATTCAAGTTCATAAATTCAAGTTTTCAAAGAAGTATTTTCCCCTAGTCCCTAGGGTACTTTTACTTTTAGTCTTTGGGAAGATCATAACTTTTCTGTCTCGTGGGCATGGTGATTGACTCATTCTGTCTCCACGATGAAGTTGCAACCTGCTGAGCCTTTCTCTTGTTACTTCTTGTTCATGGCACTAGAAGAAGCTACTCCATCTCCAATGAAAAGGAGGTGTTTTTTTTTTGTTGGTGGAGTTGGTGATTTTTGTTTTCTTCCTTTCTTTCTGTCTTTCTGCAGAAAAGAACCTCACAGTCTCCCTTAGAAGTCTTTTATCTCTTGTCAGCATCACTGGATAGGAGGGAGAAAATCTTCCTTTTCTACTGTGATATTTCCATATTAAAGTCACAGGACAAGCATCTGGCCCTCTGGAATAGCTGGGAGAAGTATAGCTGACTGTAGCATGCGGTTTAATACAGCCCCAAATCGTCAGAGAATGATAATAGTTTACCCCTTCCTAGCACCTACGTTGCTTGTTAAGGAACTCCTGGATGCTTTTACCCAGGCCTGCCAGGTGTTTTATGCTGCCCTTCCTATTAATTTGGTGTACAGCCACAGGAGTGTGTGTGAATGTAAGGAGAGAGAAGGAGGGAAGGAAACTAGGAAAAAAAAGAGCAAGTGAGGGGGAGAAAGGAAATGAGTAGGGATCTCTGATTTCCTCAGAGAGCCATTTGGATATAAAGAAAGTAAGCATCACTCCTCGGTGACAACACAAGGGAATATGAAATTGTCCATCTGAAGGAAACAGAGAACAGCTGTGGGAGGACATGTGAGAGAGAACAGTCAGCTGGCCTGTGAGTGCAAGTCATGGATTTTCCCAGTCTGAAAAAATTTCTTACACCTAACTGCAAGTCCAAGCTGAGTGGCTTGGATGCAAAGATGTTATGGGCTACCTGCAGAAACAATGCCCATTTGGCATAACCAGAAAAGCTGCAGGAGGTCTACACTTCCTTCATGATATCTTTATTTGTTTATTATATTTTCTGAAAAGAGCTCATGGCTTAGACTTTTATGTGTGCTGTTACTCACTGAATAAACCCTGTTCACATAGTTGAGTTTAAACTCAATGAGTTCTTAGACGGAATTGCCTTCTTGTTACCTGAATCCCTTCTTTGGCCTAAGTGGAATCAAACCCTTGCTTAATTTGACCCTCAGATTTAGCAGACAGAGGGAGTTATGATCAATAAGATGGTTATGACCCATGAGTTCCGATTACGGGGAAGAAAATATAAACAAAATCATTTCCTTAGTAAAGCGCACGCATGTTTTTAAAACAGTTCATGGAAAACATGACTGATCTCTCCATCACTAATGCCTGCTTTGATTGCCATGCTATCCCAAAAGTATTTTCACTTTTAACTTAAGGATTTTCTTGCTGAAGTCTTAATCCCCCATCTGTCATTAAGGCCAGTGAAAACAAGTTGCCCCATTAGCAGCAGGCTGATTAGCTCTCCAGTATGTGTGCGCCAGCTCTTCAGCAGCCAGTTTGAATTGAGAGTGAGAGCTCTTCCTTTGGCCTGTTAGCTCAGGCTAATTTCATGAAACTTGTGGCAACTTTATTTCTGTGATTCCTCTACCCCCCTAGGTTTGAATCTGGCCACTGAGCTCAACAGCTGTTAAGGGAATGGCAGATGGACAGAGCAAGATCTCCTAAGTTTTATCTCCTTGAGGAATGGTTCATTGAAAACTCACGGGGTCTGATTTTAAGAAAAGTTAAAGCTTTGGAAGCTCTGAACCCAAACTAGACGTTTGGAAATGGAAAGCTTTTAAATGGTCACTAGCTTATCACAGGAATGAGACTACCACAGGTTTTTCCAAGCGAGCGTCTGCCCCCACATCAAAAAGGTTTCAATAACATCAAAAATAAAACTATGGAAAAATTATTTTTCTAGCCTGGCAGACCAGTTTCTGATGTCATCAACCACAGTGCAAGCAAAAGGATGAAGATGTTGGGATAGCAGCCACTGGCAAGGAGTGTGAGTGTTGAGAAGAGTGGAAAAAGGCTCACTGAAAAAAACAAGTGAGGGAAATTGAGTCGAACAGTGACTCTGCAAGAAAGCATGTATTAAGCAAGTGTGGATTTTTATGTGTATCTCTTGAGTGAAGCTGGTATGCTCATTTCAGAACAGTAAGTAGAATAATCAATACTTCTGCCTGAGGATATTTCTAATTGATAAAAGCCTGTAAGACCACACCTTTCCGGGGTGACTCAAACAGTATGCTTACATGGCACCTGATGTACAAGAAAGAATAAAATGATGTGGCAAGAAACATGGTGGTTTAATTTTAGAAATAATGTATTTCATGCATAACATTTTGCATTCTGTCATGACTGCTGGCTCTCAAGTAGAGCTACCACAGAAAGAGCTTGCAGACAGCCAAAGTAAGAGACGAAAGGGAATTACAAGAAGCAGATCCCTGCCCTGCCTCCATGAACAGAGCCAGCCAGGCACTGTCAGATCCGCACACAGAGCAGGGCTCTGAAAGCAGTGATTATGCAGTAACCCTGAACAGCACTGTCTGTGGTGTGGTTAGTTGCCTCTAAAGACCAACAGAGAATGTGGCAGAGGGGAGGGGGCATGAAACTTCGGGGGTTAATTTTCCTTCAACACTTCCTTCGCAAACCAGTGGAGAACATACTGCTGGAGAAATACTGCAGCTGGATCGTAAATACCGATAAATGTCAGACTGATGCTTCTGAGGGGGTTTGTAGTAGAGTTTATCAGCAGTTCTGTTATCGCTGCATGAAATCTCTTCCCTCAAACTCGTTAGTCTTGCTTGTGTATTTTTAATGCCTGTTGGCACAATTCTTCAGAAAGCGGCGGGAGATGATGTAGATGCACTGAATGGATTAGCCTTCTGGGACTCCCACAGCAATGTGTGTGCTATTTCAATCTATTTTGATCTGAAATGGATTTAAATGTCTTTAAAACAAGCTAGCAAATCATTGCGCTAATTAAGCTAGATAGCACTGTGCACAGCAACCAGTATTTCTTACTCTGTGTATAAAGGCCTGATTCTGAGCAGCATTGTAGGCTGTGTGATACCCAGCTTCAGCCTCCAAAAATATTACAAAGCAAAGCTGCTCTCTTGCCAGAAGGACATTACATCAGTCAACGCTGAGCTTGTATTTAATAAATGCTAAGCAATAAGAATCAGAGCTCAAAATGTTGTTCTTCTTGATGCTTCACGTGGTGAGATTCATGCTGGCACAAGTGGGGAGGGCAGAACAAACACATTTCTACAGCCTAATGCTGAAAAAGGGCCTTAAGGCCTTGTGTGAACGACCCCCACCCTAACGGATGAATTCCATATAACGTAGTACCCCGTGCTGTCTTGTGCCACGCACTAGAGACATAAAGCGTCTCTTGGCTGGCCATTTGTAGGCTTTTTGGTAGTCATAGTTCTTTCAGCTGAGATTTTTTAAGTTCCCAGTTTTACAATGGTCTGAAGTAAGGGAAAAAAATCTTTCTGGATTTTCTTACCTTCAGGTTCATGGTAATAACTACCATGATTGTTATTATCCAGAGCAATAATAGCAAGAGCAAATGTTGGGTGTAAAACTACAACTTTTTAAGAGCTCTATTTTACACAAAGAGGTATCTATTTACAACGTTAACTCTCCCAGGCCAGTTAATTTTGTCTGTCATTGTCATTACAGTTTATCAGTTCTCCTTTGCAACCAGAAGTCATCAATAAGGCTTAAAGCTTTGTTCAGCTGCTCAGTCTCAGTGTTTTGTGTGTTTTCCTGGGGCTATGTTTTTTAGTTGAAGTTCTTTGTCAACACAGTTGATGCTGTGACTAATTTGGCTAATTCTGCAAGAAAGGATTACGCTTGGATCGTGCATTGGTATTTTGAGTCTCAGTAAGAAGTTACAATGAATGAGGAGTCTGGGTTAGGCAGACGGTTGAGTGGGATGATACCTTTTGGCCTTCAAATCAATAGGACGTATGATTCAGGCTTAACTTCTGAGCCAGTCTGTAATGTCTTTGAGATGATTTTGTATGCAGAGCACCCCGTACATCGCTTATGAATGTGTCTTGGGTAAATGGGAAAGCTCCTAGCGAGGCTTTCACACAGAGGCACAGAGATGCTATTGGGACACTGCTGCATTGCCAAGTTATTCTAATTTAGCCAAATCTCACAACCGCTGACATTTTCTCAAAAGTATCATATTGTTTTAAAGAAGTCACATTTATTATTTTTTTGAAAAACAAAACAAAAGAGGAAATCTGTAGTCTCCCTTGCTGCAGAATGAAGCTTGAAAAAGTGATTCCGATAGCTACCTCCCATCCCCCATACTACCCAGCGAGCAAAGAGAAGGGACCCAACATCATGCTTAAAACACAATCCTGCTGTTGGGTTTGGACGATGACACGACTGGGAACTCCTTTCAGCCTCTGAGAGAGCATCATTTGCTCGCCCAGCCCAGTCTTCCAGGTGGGCTCAGGGCAGGCAGGGCGTCGGGACATGGGAGAGGGCTGGCATCAGGAGAGGAAAAAGGCTGGAGACGTTCAGGGAAGAAACAAGAGGAAGCTGTGATTTGGGTCAGAGCCCCTGCCCAGCGTGGGCTGCCTGGGCTGCACTACTCTTTGCAAAGGGCTAGCTGCTCAACCTGTGTGTATAGTAATAAAAAATGCAGGTTTACACGGTCTGCCATGTGAGACAGGCAGTTCAGATACCAGTACGTCACCACTTCTCTTATCAGAGGGTAGCAGCCAATTTCCATTACTATTTTTATCTTTTATTGTGTGCAAATACGTAAGGATTTTAGTGTCAGCTTTAAAATGCCACTCGGAAGGCCAGGGAGCACGATGTCTTATTTTCACCAGTCCATCTAACGCTACTTTTACGAGTGAGCCGTATTGCTTGTACAGAACCTGAGCAAGTTTTTTAAGATGGCTTTTTTTTTTTTTTTTTTTTTTTTTTTAAGAATTGAATAGTTGCAATTGTTGGAGAAAGGTGCTTAGGTACCACATTAGGAATTTGCAGGATCAAAGTAGCAGTTAAGATGCCAGGGAACTCGTCCAAATCACAACATAGCTGATATTCTGTGGGGAATACCGGGCTGTTCTGTATACAGCGCTCTTGGCTCCACGTAACTTAAAACCTGCAGAATTGAAATGATTACAAATATCAGGCTAAATCTTTCAAGGTGTTGAGTGCCCACAACTCATGTTGGGCTGAGAACTCTTTTACACTGTGGCCCTTTATGCTGTGAAGGTAATGCAAAAAGCACTCAGCGGCAGCAAATGTCACTGGAAAACCCCTTTCAGCATCAGACCTAAGCAAAGGAGCTTGGGTGCCCATTCTCCCGGCAATAGGCAGCACCTCTCAGGAGCAGGCTGGCAGAGGAGCGGCTCTGGCAGGAAAGCTCAGTGAGTTGTGAGCTCAGTTACACAAAAAATGTAGGGGGCGGATTCTGCTTTTTTCTTTTTTCTTTTTTTCTTTTTTTAACCTGTGAGAAGCTGCAAGGATATCTGCAGGGCTTGAGATCTGAGCTGCAAGTACAGGGTATGAAACTCTCTCCATCCTGCAGGCAGTGCCAGCGCTCAGATCGAATTCAATGAGGTGAGGAACTCACCTACGTCCTCGCTGCACTGGCAGATGCATCCAGTGACTCCTGTCCCCTCTTGGCCTGTAGTTGGGGAATGTCAGACTCGGTAGTGGACTAGGCTTCTCCATTCCCCAAACTTCACAACTGGTAATGAGCTGAATTTTCCTATCCAGCTGCTGCAGCTGGAAAAAATACCAGAGAACTAGATTATCTTATTTTCAAATCATTTACTTGGAATACTTAGGTTTCTATTCAAAGCATTTTTTAATTGCTCTTCTATTTTGAAGGCTTAAAAAGGGCAACGGGTGTGAAAATGAAATGGCATGAACTCCTATTTTCTCTGAGAGAACTAATTTTTTAGGTACAACATAAATGTATTCTGTTCTATATCATTCTATTTATGATTCAGCCATAAAAAGGGACATTTTTTCCTACTTAATAGTAATAATATTGTCACAACAGTGGAGTTATGCCAGGCTTCTGAGGAGATGATGCTTGTGTTGCCTTTAAGTAGACCGATAACATGTTTGGAAAAGAGGCGAAGATAAGGAAGACATGATTCATGACTTTGAAAATTAGGAAGATCCTTATGTAATCATTGTCTCAGTTTTAAAACTTGTACAAGTCTTTTTTTTATATCAAATAAATCAACAGAAGCTTTTAGTTCTTTTTCAGTACTTAATAGTTTGTTGTTTGGGTGATTCTGTTGTTGGTTGGTTTGGGGTAGGCTTTTTGTTTGTTTGTTTTTTCTTTTTTTTGTTGAATCTGGGTGAACTTGGTGTTATAGAAGTTGGCTATTGATTTTAGACAGAATTATACAGAATTTAGAGAATGTATAAAATAAAGAAACCATTTGACTCTAGTTATTATCTGCATGTTAATGAAAAGTTTGGCTAATAGTGAAAGATTTAGGTAAAAGATTTGCTTTGATTGTAGTGTATTGGGTTTGGGTCTAATTTCCATGTGTTTATGGATGAAGGATGGGGAAGGATAATGCTTTATTTGTAGGCTGGTATTTTGTGTCCTGTCCCTCACCGCTCTTCCCTTTACCCACAAACATTCTCTGCTTACAGACAGATTTCAGTCAAGTGTGACTGAGTGGTAAAAATATCAAAGCTTCAAAGTATAGGTGAGGAAAGTCTTTGAATTAAATTTCCCCTAGCAGTTTCGCATCACAATGGCTAATTTGTAATGGTCAAAGCTAGCAGCCTGCATGTTTCCCTGCAAGTTTTCCGTGGGAGAACAGAGAAAAGGGCAGCAGGACATGAATTTTATAAATATTTGTGGTGATAACAGAAATCTTGGCTTAAGAGGCAATACACGATGAAATATAACTCATAAACCCAGCTTTCATTAGCTGTTTCATTAGCTGCTGATGATATTGCTTATGAGAAGATGCAAACGGATGGTACAGGTGGACAGCTGCATACAGACTCTCCCTCTCCTGTTAACACTGACAGACTCACTAGTAAATAGAAAATTCTGCATGTAGTACTGCTGGGTCTCTGTCCAGCAGCCCCACATCCAGCATGTATAGACCACCTTTCCTCTCAGTTGCCCTGGCACCTGGTTCAGTAGCCCACGCAGGGTCACTTCCATTGCCACTTGTGCACGACAAAGCTGCTGGGGAGCCCAGAAATGTGAAAAAGTTTAAGCCAAGATGTAAGGAAAACCTTAGCTGGCTCGAATGAAGGGTCTAGGCCACAAAACCAAGCCACAGTCCTTTCTCCTTCTGCAAACATGCCCTAAAATTGTTATTAACCATGACAGCCAAGGGCCTGAGCCCATTTCTTGTCTGTGAAGTGGCATCTCTGACACCATGCAGCCCTGGGTCACCGCCACCCGACCTGCCGTGCCCCAGACCAGAGCGTTACTGGCACTTAAAGGCTGAACCATTCGCAGCCCCGTGTGCTGTGGCAGTGGGCCATAAATTTAACCTTGACTACAATGCCCTTTCCAGAGACTGATCATGGTTTTCATATTATCTAATGAGTTTGTCATTTCCTGTGCTAGTTGTAACACAGCTGAATATTTTCTAGGTTACCTAACCAAACTTCTGCAAAATCATACCGCCTATGCCTGCGACGGGGAACATCTGAGTCTGCACTGTCCTCGGCATTCGACAATAAGCATTCAGTCAGCATTTTACGGGCAAGACTACCAAATGTGTGGCACACAGCAGCCTGAAGCCAGGATGACAGAACCCATAAACTGTGTGGCACCCACCTCCCTGCAGGTATCGCATAATGCTGTGTAGATTTCCTTCTGAGCCTTGCTTTGAAAGCCCCATTCCCAATGTTCCCTAAAATAACCGATTCCCTTCTAATCGAGGACTTGTCATGACTCAGCAGGCCAGCCTTCATCCATCACACAGGCCCTCCTTATTCCCAGCAGAGGATACAATAATTTCACACATCGGTGTTACAAACCCACGGAATGAGATAAGCATGGAACAAGCCAAACTCCTACCACGAGGCTATCTTCACTGACTGAAAAGGCCCCATGAGTTAAGCAACAGGGCCTAAGCACTTCTGTGGCTATCTACATTTCCATAAATACATGATTTGTATCAGGAATATCCTATAGCTTGTTTCCTGAGCCCACTTGAGTATAGGTTAAAATGATTTAGGTTTCATAAATTATTGCTTTCTGCCATGGTGACTTTTTAACAAGGCTTAGAAGGCCTGGCTTCCACTGCTGTCAAAGGCTTGTTTCATCATAGTGAAAATTACAGTGTTAGGCCCAATTCAGTAAATCATTGGAAAATGGGTTGTCAGTGGAATCTAAATATGTTCTGTCAGTGGAGCTGTTGTAAATGCTTCACAGAAGCTTTGATGAAGCTGGCAACATTAGTGCTTGTAGCTGACACATGGCTTTTTGTCAACAGGGAACGTCTGTTTCCCCCACTAGTGAGCTGAAGAGTTTTACAGAGTGGTTTGGCAGTAATATCCTCTCTCTAGAAACAATATTAGGCCACAGTTTCTGAGTGTGGCTCGCCCATGCTGTATTGCAGCTTCTAAAGACATTCCAGCCATGACCTACAGGCCATGTGAAAGTACAGCTCTCCTCTAAAATCGGTAGACCAGATGCATCCTTGAGGTCATTTTACTGACTACAGGGAAGAGATACCAAGGATTATTTGGGGTCTGTGAGTCTTGAGTGCCTTTGTGAGGTCTCCTTGGGCAGTTTTTTTCCCTTGAGAATAATAAACAGCATGGAGTAACAGTTGTATAAACCATCATCATCATTCAGGCACTGTCACTGATCAAAGACACGAAAACATTTTGACAAGACCACAAATGTGAGAGATACAAACGCTCTGCATCTCAGGGAGTTCCAGCTCTGTCAAGGAGAAGAGACACATCCTGTAAACTGATTTCTTAGAAAAGAGCACCAGTGATCTCATCCTTCCTCCCCTTCCCTCTGAAAACACATCTGCAGTCTGCATCATCAGGCATGATGCTGCCCTGCAGCCAAGAGGAAGCATAACAGGTAATTTATACAGTGACCTCCTATTAAAAGGATCACTGCAAAGTTTGATCTGTCCTGAGATATTAATAGCCCAAGGCTGTCTTATTACAATTATCATTGTTTGCTTTCGTGGTTGCGTGCTTTTGCACAGCAACATGATAGAAAGTATGACTGCTCTTTGCATTAAGAGAAAACACAAACAGATGCACAGGAGATGATTCAGCTCAGGTACAAACAGAAGGTGACTCAGTAGGGGACATCCATCTCCACTTACTGAAGTTGTAACTCTATTTCACTGGCCTGTTCCAGAGCATTCTCAGTTACGGATGAGTTATTTGCATGACTTGCAACTTTTTAAAAGAAGAATTGAGCAACAAAATTGTCCACTGTGCTTTTCTTTCCCTTATAAACTTTTTAGTGTGCACTTAATGCTCAAAAAGTGTTGGATGACAGTCTCCTTCTTCTACCCAGGGGAACAAAAAGACAAGAGTGTTATGGGATCACTGCGTTGTGCTGCCAATGTGTATCATTTCTGCTTGGGAAGGATGGCTTCCAGGGATGACAGGAGAGATTCAGCCACTGCCAACTATCTGAGCCTGGAAACAAGAGTGCAGCTTGTGCTAATCACAGTGGTAAATTTGTGATCTGGCCTCTTGATATGACTCAGACCCCTTCCGATGAGAAACAAGGCAAAAATTTCCATAGATTTTATGGAAGTACCTAAAATGATCAGAGAATAATATACTGCAGTTACACCTGCTGCGTGATGTAGAGATGATGCCCTCCTTATTGCAATCCGCTGGGATTTTAAACATCAAGAATCATGGGTACAACAACACAGGCTGCACAAGAACAGTGTACAGACAGCCTGCTCTGAGCAAGGCTCTGAAGGTGCATAAGAATTTCTTAAGTACACTGCTCAATTTAAACTGTTTTTTCAGATGCTTTGATGTGTGACTGGGTTAAAGAGGGACAGAGTCATTTGGGGCAATGTCTTCATATTTTGTAACTATCGCAATCATTGCTACAGCTCCAAAAGCACTGGTGAGGCAGGAACAATAGTGCAAGCATTAGGAGTACTCTGTCCTTTAGCTGGACTTGGAGGAGGTCCACGTGACCCTCTGTGTGTAATGCTGGTGACCTTCCTATTGTCCTTCAGCTGCTACTCCCAGTAAAGCAGAACAGTAAGAACCATGGTATATTTCTGGGAAAATAAATCTGGTGTAGATATAGCCTTAAAACAGCATTAAAAAAAAAAAAAAAAAAAGAGAGAGAGAGAGAAAAACAGGTACCAACTAACAGGTTTAGGATAGACAGGCATATCTGTCCTGTCTTTCCAAATCAATTCTGAAACTGAATCAAGTGGCAAGTCAGGTAAATAGGCAACTAAGCCACTCGTTAGACCTCTTTCAAATAAAAGTATCGCAGAGCATGGTCAGGTAAACTTAAGGAGATCAAGATGAAATGGTTAAAAAGGCATCTTCCTGAGTTACCATACTTTGGCTGGACATGACATTCCCATAAATGCTATCAGGAAGATGTGCCTGAAGCACTAGAGGCTGAGCATGTGCTCGGGGCTCTGAGCAGGGTCCCAGACACTGCTGAGGCCGTGGTGGCACACAGTAAGGTCTGGCTGACTGGTGGGGGGCAGAGGGAAAAGTACCAAGCGACAGTGAATCGGTAACATCCTAAATTGCCACAGACATCGCTGCTATGTGTGTGTTACCAAAAACTTGGCCGTGGCTCAAAGCGGAGAGGCGGCCTAAATCCAGTGATCCAGATGTTTTATGTGTTTATGGCCCGAAAGCTGTGAAAGGATGGTTTGTCTGCTGTATAGAACAAAGTACAGCTAAGTGTTGCCGTTGCTTTGTAGCTTCATATCTTGTTTTCAAGACTATCCTTTTTGCCCGTTGTTCTAGAAAGTACTGGATGAATGCCAAAACCTGAGATCCTGCCAACTCCTTGTCAATAGTCGGGTTTTCGGACCTGATCTATGTCCAGGGACCACTAAATTCCTCCTTGTCTCCTTTAAATGCAAACCTAGTAAGTAATCCACACCAGGAAAATGTGTTTTTTGTGTGTTTCATTGTTTGTTTTGCTAAGAATGCTGCTGCACAAGGCTTTGCATAAATCCATGTTAAGTTTTACGTCTCTTAGATTAATAACAAGTTGTTTTTTCTACTTTACTTTAGCCTGCCATTGTGCTTACAACTCCACTGTGCTTGCTGCCAATGTAATGACCAGCATAATTTGTCAGAATCAGTTGTCAGACACCAGACTCGAAAGGAAAAATGTCTTGGAAAATATTTTTAAAGCCATGTCTTATTAGAAATACAGAGCTGAACAGCAAAAACAGATGTTTGGGTTAAGGATCCAAATGATGAAGCTATCGTAACAAGTAGTATTAAAAATGCTTAAGAAGTAGGACCAAAGCTTTCAAAGATCCTTGGTTTACTACATACCGTTTATAAAATAATGACTGGAGGATACACTTGCATGGTTAATTTTATAGCAGGATTACCTGTGTCCTAAACAGGTAATTGACATTTGTATGGAAAAGGGACAAATCCTGCCTCAAACAGAATGACCTTTGCAAACGCAAGAAGAGCATCAGAAAAATTAAGACAGTCACAATGAGGTTTCTTTCTTCTTCTTTTTTTTTCTTTTTTTTTTTTTTTCCAATTGTCTTTTCTTGTTGCTATTATGTATGAGAAAAAGCCCCAGCTGCCCAGGGGCTCAGCTTTTCCTGGCAGCTCATCTCCAGTCTGGCTGAAATGGGTCCCAAAGAAAATACTTGAAAGAATCTTAGAGTTTACATTTTTAATATATTACAATTACTGCATTATTCACAGTAGATTTGAGTATTGTAGCTGTACCAGTTCTCATTAGAAACCTCCTTTTACTAATTGAAAGTGGCCTGGGTTCCTCTTTGCTACTTTTAAAATATTTTTTTTCCACTGGAAGTGAGTTAAAATGAATGCCTGATATTCTCTGTGACCCAAATATTACAAAAGCTAGTCCAAAGTGTATTTAATAGCAAGTGCTGCCTTCAGAATTGAGGCAGAGTCCAGGTCCAGGGTAAATTACATGATTTATTGGACAGGAAATTTATGTTTGTAGGTAAGATACCAACATTGTTACACTTGGCTATGGGAAGCATCCTTACTCAGGAAATCACTTGAGCATAATTTAAGCATATGTTACAGTCTCCTCACCTTCAGGTGGGCACTTAAGTAATTGCCCAAATCCCTCAGTTTTTCATCTCTTTAGAAATGTTGCATTTCCCTCTGTTGCTGAGGTCTCTGTTGTGTTTTTATCCTTGCTGTGTCCTGTGCCACTCACAAGTTTGTTCTGTAGCCTCCCCAGCAAGCCCAAAGCACGGCTGAACAGAGCTTTAGGCTGTCAGCCCTTGGGTCAGAGCTGCTGTTTTCTTGGCCTGATCCCCATGGGCGTACACTATGGCAGGTGTTTCTGCAGAAGCAACAACCTGCAGCAGGTTTACTATTCTTAAAAAACATTCTTTTTTTGACTTCAACTTGTGAGTGGCGAAGAGTTCAAATGGAATAAACTGGATTGTTACCAAGAGAATTAACCCTTTTTCAAAAATCTGTTCTGTCCTAAACAAAACAATGTTTCCTCTGCTGAATAGATAGGAGTTTTTCCCTGCCTGGTTCCCCTAGCCCTGACACCCACACTCTGCTCCAGCAACACCTCTCAGTAACAATAAGATTTCCCTTTGCTCCTGCTTAGCTCAGGAACCTCCTTTCCTGTTTTCACATTTCTGAAAGACAGCAAAATGGAGCAGAACCAACCCTTCTCCCCGGCCCCGTCTGCACAAAAGGATGGTTGGCCATGACCCTACCCAGGCCAGGAAGACCTGAGCGGTGAAATGCCACAAGCAGAGAGGTTGCTCAGGCCAGCTGGGGACCTCTTTGGCCAGATGGCAGACTCCAACCAGATCCCAAGGTGGGATCAGCCGCCCTGCCCAAAAGGCCGCCTCACTGCTTCCCTACCCCGTGTGGGGAGAGCCGCCAGCCTGCCCGTGCCCCCTGAGAAAGGGAGGGGGATGCTTTTCTCGGGCTCCTGTCCGTGTTTCTTTGTCAGCCAAACTTTCAAAGCAGGTCAGGGAAACCCACCGACCATGGTGGAGAGATGAAAATGCAGCCAAGGCCTGGCTTGGCACACGCAGGCTGTGCCCAGGGGCTGTGCTGTGGCACCAGGTAGTGCCAGCCAGCCATCCCTGTGACTGGTGAGTGGCCTCAGCACTCTGGCAGGAATTGGGATAGGCACAGAAAGTGACATTGTCCTTCAGGGGCACGAAAGGAAGGGATGAGGTTTCTCCTACTGAACAGTAGTGGAAAGCAGGCCAGGAAATCAGGCAGGAATGGGGGTGGCTGTTCCACCGGGAGAGGAGGTTGGCAAAAGTTAGTATTTTCATTCATTGTTAAAAGGAGCTGGAGGCTCTAGATACTCATAAGGGAACAATTTAGTTGGAGGAAGCGCTCTGCTTTGCTATTGGCTTTGCCTCTGGTTGTAATCGTGCCGCTTATCACTGACAGCACTATTTGCAGAAAAGCTGTTTTCTGTCATGCTATTTGCTACGAGCAGTCCAGCTGAGAAAGTTGCCTCACGCTACCGTATTGTTATTTGCTTCTATTTTAGCTGAATACAAAACCAAATCGGCCTGTGAAAACCAGGAACTGAAGCTCCACTGTCAGGAGTCCAAGTTCCTCATGATCTACTCTGCCATCTACGGCAGGCGGGCACACGAAGAGAGCGTCTGCTCGGCCGAGGCGGAGCGCGTCCCCCCGTTCGGTATGTTACCATGCTCTGAACAGACCCTCCAAAAGGCTGCACAGGGAATTGAGGGCACAGGCAGGGAGAAAACTGCAGGCACGAGAGCATTGGCATCTTGGAAGTGCCGGTGATTGAAACGTGAGAGATTATTTCTGGAACTCAAACAAATTGCCTAGCACAAGGGAGAAATGAGTAAGAAATGTAAGCAAAGTAATAACCCTTGATGTAGTTAATCAGTTCTTAATATGATTAACATCAAAAATTATTTCTGTTGGCTCTCTTGAGCTTAAGTGACTGTATTAAATAGCAGCTGCTGGCCTCTCATCTTCCTCCAGCTTCTGATAATGATCAAACAACCCGAGTGGCCCAACACCTTATCTCACAGCTGCCTTCCACTTTGGTCTCTGCTTCCACTGTCTTTACTTTCCCTTAAATGCAGCCAGTCAGGATGAGGTCCACAGATCAGGGACTGTTGCTTTAGATGCTGTTGTTTGACCAGACTCCAAGACTGTAGTAGCATGCTAATAAATCAGATGTGTCTGGGACTTCTCTCTGGCACCAAGTCCAGCGGGCAGGAAATGTCTTGTGTATGTAGCACAAGCACTCTTATCCCCCCAAGCAGGACGAATGCATGCAGGCTGCCTCCTGGGGCTGCTCTCTGCCCAGAATTGTGATGGAGAGCTGGTGAGAGGATGCTGCTGGACAGGCCAGAAAAGTGCAGGACTTGTACATACCACCACAGAGCACTGTGTTACAGTGTCAGAAATGTTCCCTGCCGCTGCTGATTTGCTAGTACAAGTGCATCCCAAAGAAGAGAATATTAATGATGCTCGATTAGTAATTAATATATAGCCAATATAGCAATGTTGATAGAATTTTAATATCACTTTGGTCATGGTCTATGAACACTGTCAGACTCACACCGTTCCCTTTCAAAAATGTGAAAGAACCCAAAACATCACAAGTAGTTTATGGTCATCATCAGTAAGCTGTCATCGACTTCAGTGTGTAGTCTCAGCTGGTGTGTGACTGGTGACTCAGTTTTTATCATTAAGTATTTATACTTTTATATACATTTATAGTAGCACATGGTTATGAGGGTGCTTGATGTTTGTATGAATGTGTTCAATGGTTGACAGCGAAAGCGTGAAGGTAAATTTGCATTCTGTAGAGAAGGTCAGCACAAGATCTGGGTGTTGTTCACATCCCTTCATACCACACAGGGAAGGACTTACATGACTGACACCAGGCCTGTCTGTGCAGAGCCTGAACTTTACTTACTTCTGAGAAACGTGCTACAAGTGAAATCTATAAGAAGCATTTCTGAACATCAAGAAGAGATCAATAATTAGTCTTAAAAGCCATTTGTCTGCAAGCCAATGTTTCAATTTAGTTTTATAGGTATTAAAAATGTATTGGCTGAAAATTGTATTCTGTTCTTTTACAAGAATTTATTTAAAATCGCCAAATCTGTGTTTCATATTAGCTGTCCTGTCTGATCCTTCACTGGGGCTTTAGCTCTAGATATCTGTTCTACAAAGGAAACATTTCAGCAGGTTTCTGAAGGATCCATACATCCTCCATGATGATGGCCTTGACTCAAAGCAGAGAAGAGAGAGCTCAGTTGATGGAGAAAGGCTGCTACTGTACTTATTTCTTGCACTTCATTCACCTCTGGGAATTGCTCAGTTGTCTATGGTGTCAGTCCTTACAGTTCACAGATCATAATACTACAAATCCTTTCTATATAAAGTTTCCCCATGTAAGTAGATGAAGAGTTTGCAACAATGACAAATTCTGTGCTGTGGCTGCCTGCATATAAGCAACTCCTGGCTGTTGCTGTTCTTGTGCTATGCAAAGAAACCTAAAACAGAGGTAATAGGAGAGAGCATAAAAGCTGAGACAAACACAAGGTAGATCTGTAGAAGGTAGATCTTTATGTGGGTTTCCCATTACTTAATGAAAGTAGCTGGACTCTTGCTCCATGCTGCCAGTAACCCCTTGCAGTGAGCATAATTTTCAAAAGCACTTATGTGGCTTGGGGAGATAGATTCAGTTATCACAAGGGACTGAGCACTTAGGAGCCAAATCCAATTGACTCCAGTTCTATCCATCTGGAGCTTAAATCTTATTAATGTGGTATCTGAAGCATGATACAGATGTCAGTGGGTGCATAATAAGACTTTTTAAGTGCTTGGATACCCTTCTCTCAGAGAAAGCAATAATAAACTGAGTGTCAGCATGATTTTAATGATTTGAGACAATTTAGAAAACATTTCTACTGCTCTTCATTCCAGAGTCAGAGCCCATGTACCGGTATATGTTTGCACCAAAAGCTAAGTCTGCTTCATCTCACATCCATGTTGTTTCTACACGTTTAGTTCATCCTAGGCTAAAGACAGTGCTCAATCCTTTCCATTTCTTTCACTGCATTATAGGGAAGCTGTTTGTTGTTGTTTGTTTGTTTATTTATTTTTCTTTTTAGTACTATGCAGAATAGAAGTTGTCTGTAGCTCCTCATGACATGCATAGGAAATCTCTGCTGAGTTCAGTTTTGCATCAAGGCATACTGGATGTGGTCCTGCTAGGAGGACTGGATATCAAATTAATTAGATACTCACATGCAATATAGCTGGTAAGCAATTACTGACAAGCAGCAGCTTTGAACTGAGACAGATGTATTCTGAATTATCACTTTTCTTTGAACAATCTATCAAACCAGCTGACAGATTTCCAGAGCTATTCTTCAAAGGCAACACAGGAAGATGTATAATGTCTTTAGCATAAAGGCATTTCTCCATGTAGTAAATAGAGTATATAAATCCATCACTGTTATTGATGACATCTGTGTAGCCTCGGAGCACTTGTGGGATTGTGAGCCTCAGCTCAGCATTCAGCATGACTGCCTCCCCCTGGGACATGTTTTCCGAGCCAGTTCAATAATCTAACTCAGGTGCCATTGCTGGTACAGAGGAGGAAGACGAGCAATGGGGCCGTGGTGCCTCCCCTGCTAGGTAAAGCCCTGACAGAAAAGTTTTCTTCTGGTCTGTTTGGGTTTTGCTTACCCTTGGTGGTGGAACAGCTTTAGCATGAGCCTATGCCAACAGAAAAGCCTGCACAGGATGGGATGTGGGAGACAGACACAAGTGCCTGTTCTCCTTCAGACAGAGTGAGCACGTGAAATACTGAGTACAAGAAACTCTCTAACGTGCACTGCAGCCAATACAACAACACCACTTCAGTCCCAGGACTGATACCTAATTATATGTGTGACTTCCACCTTTTGTTTCCAAATGTCTTCTACTTTTGTTAAAATTGTCCAGAAACAAAAAGCTGCACTTAGAATGACTCATCTTGCTCAATGCAGGTTTGGGGAGGGGAAGATTAATCAAAGAAGATAGTATTTCCATGTATGATCAGTAAAAAATATTTTTCCTGTTTTTTCTCCTTCATCATCAAACCGAAGGAGGACTTTTAACATATTTTACACGTTCTCCAACTTGGCATCAGGACCATTCATTCCTGTGAGTGGACACAGTTGCCCCCTTCAAAGGACAGCACATGAAGTCTTGTCTCCAAGTATTTTAGGGTATTTTGCCTTCAGGAAAAGTTTATTCTGCAAAGTAAACTCTTGCCAAAAGTAAGAGAATTCATTGAAGCTCAGGGGTTTATTTCATTATAAGATCTCTGGATCTTTGCAGGAAAATCAAGGACTTCAGGCAGTGTCCTGCTTCTGCAGCTGTTCAGTGACTGGCCCTGTTAGGACTCCACAGGATTTGGAGAAAGTAACTTCCTTGTTATGCTAAGATTATCAAAAAGCTCACAAGAAAACTGAGATTTGTTTTGGTTACAGTTCTGCTTAGCAGGATCTATTGTGCCCAGCAGGTCTCCAGCAAAGTAGGAGCCTGTAGCAGTCAGCTCCTCTTCTGATATGCTCTCTTTTACATTTGTGCTAACATGTGTATGAGGAAAGAGAAAATTTATTGGCCAAATGAAGCTAAAGAGTTGTGCCAAAACAGGTTGCCATAGAGAATATGAAGAAGGTTCAGGCCAACAAACGCTTCCCAAATAATAAATTACTCTTGTTAATACATGAAAGTACTTGAAAGGAGGCTTGGTGGTAGGCAACCTCTAGCTGCAACTTGCAAGCTAGAACACCAAAACGTAATTCCCAGAAATTTTACCTGGATGTGCACTGGCTGGTCAGGTCTGTGCTTCCACAAGTGGCAGTGACCAGCAGAGCCCAAGAGTGCGCATCTGCACTGCTGGGAGGTAGGGTCCTTCCCAGCACAACCCTCTTTAACCCGTTTCCATTCCGGGGAGAGTGAAGGGGTGTGTGTGAGTGTGTGTGCGTGTGTGTGTGTGAAGAATTCAGGCACTCCCATCACGGCTGTCACCATGGCATGACTTACCCTGGGGCTGGATTTTGTCTAATCCCCTCTTCACGCTGAAATGATATTCAGGTAATAAGAAGGGGTGTTAGGAAGGAAAGAGAGACTTCCAAAATCCTGTAGATGCCTTCCAGCCCAGCACGGTATCACAATGTCATTATATAACAATGTTTTGTGATATTGTGATTCCTTTATTTTTATTTTTATTTTTATTTTTATTATTTTATTTTTTTGTATCAATGTTTTGGACAATTCAGTGGGCCTGCATCTGTTATTCACCAACAGTGACTGAAAATCTTTTGGCTCCTTCCCATACCAGGGGGTGTATGTTCCTCCTAGCGTGAGCCAGTCCCTCGTGCAAGTCTCTTGAGAGCAGCTGTAAGTGAAGTAAGGTTACAAACAACTGAAGTCAGATCTGGAAGCACTTACGCACTGATGGTGTGGGTGGGGTAGATGCAGAGGCACGGTTCTGTAGCAACACCAGGGCTCAGGGACGTGGAGAAGCTTCACAACTTCCCTTGCAGCTTCTGCCACTGCTGCCTCATCACTTTGGGTGTGGGCGACAACAGCCAGCAGAACCTTATGGGTGCAAAGGTGGGGACAGAATTGCTCGGCTTTGCTTCCACCACAAAATGCCTTCAGTCAGCTCTGTCTGCATGCAGACATCAGACATGAGAAGATCCTTGCCCGTGTCATCCTTCATAAACTGGGAAAACCAGGAGGTGTTTTGGCCTCAAAAGAAGCCATTCCTCCCCTTGGCCCCAACAACAATTTTCAAGACAAAGCTCCCCTAGAAAGAAAGCAGCAGCAGGAGAAGAAGCAATTGTTGGAGGGAAGAAAAAAAATCAGTCACCATTTTTAGACTGCAGGTAACTTTCTGCTGAGGTGACTGGGGAAGGTCACATTTTGCTGAGCAGCTGTTTGGAGGTGCTTAAAGCATGCCCAGACACACAGCACTTCACCCACCCTTACTAACAGTTGAGGGGTTTTCTTGTGTATAGGTTCTTCTAGCTAAGATTTTTGAGCTGTTGGGAAAAGTGTGCTTGGCATTCAAGTTCAGAGTACGATAAGGAGGTGAATTGTGCAAACCCAGTGCTGTGAGCTGTTGAGCAGTAGGAGTTTGGTCCCTGCTGCCACCCGAGGAGCACGGAGCTCCCCTTGTGCCTTCTCCTCAGTGTTGGTGCTGGCAGATAGATCCCTCGCCCTAAGCCTATGCGGGATGACTGTGGGGTTTTTGCCCCAGATGCTCACAGACTGAATTCCAAACTCCGAGCTACTCATAAGGCAATCCAAGAGCCTCGCAGCAGGCACAGGAGGTACAGGTGGTAAGGAATGGCCTGTTCTGACAGTAAGTGGTGGTGTGAGCATATCGTGCCGCCTTGTTTGCTGGCAGAACATGGACCTGGGATATGAAGGTATCAGCAATGCTTTTTCCTAAGTGTTTTTGCTAGAACCAGCAGTGCAAATGGCCCTTCTCTGATGTGCAGGCAGGACCCTGTACGCCATGCCCTTGCATAAATTACCATGTTATTATGGAAACTTTCTTTAGGAGCTTGCAGCCCTGCTTGCTCCGGAACTCCGTGGTTTCCCCTTGTCAGTTCTTATCCCCGGAGCTGATGGTTGGGCTCCACAAAGCACAAGCCGTGCTGATGCAGTAGTGTGAAATCTTTGCTTTCAATCGATTCTAAAAGCAAGCTCCTTATTCTTTTTGCGGGTAGGCGTAGCCCACAAAACATAAAGCCCTGCAGGCCAGCAGTTTGGGATGAAAGCAGCTGGGCCCTAGCGTCGAAGCGAAAAACTGTGGTGGGGCTCCTCCTTTGGGTGCCCCAGTCCTTCGGCAGCACATTACTTTGTGTGTAACGTGGATCTGTGTTCGAGACACATCCCTCTCGTGCTCTGGGAACGGTGACGTGGGAGAAGACAGCCCTCAGTGGTGTTGGGAGCGGGTGTGCCAGGCCGGGGCTGCCAGCGCTTGGCACAAAAGGGCCAGCCCTGGCTACTCCATCACCTGCAGCTCTTGTGTGGCAGGATGCAAAGAAAGGGAGGGGAAGCTCTTAGGGCCTGAATGGAGAGAAACTTTGAGCAACCAGAAGACAAATTGCCGCTCATTAAAGCCTGCGTGATTTATGGCATGTCATTTGCATGCCAAAACTTTCCTAAACAAAGCTAATTAGGGAGCTGAAAGAGCCTTTCCTCTTGAAACAAGGCTTTCTGCTCCAACTGTTAAATAGCTGCAGTCAGATCTGATAGTGTCCTACTGTGCACAGACCCTCTCCTCGGTGCCCGTATCTCCATGCCACCCATAGAAGCATTTCAAAGGATCCTCCAGCGCTGCTGGTAAGAAACGGGCAACTCCGGCAGCAAGGCATGAAGAATTGAGCGTTTTCCCAGCCGTCCATCGCTGCTTTTTCTGCCACTGCTGGTGGATGTCAGCAGCCTTCTAGCGTGCTGGGAAAGTGCTTCTCAAGGGGCCGTTTGTTTTAAACAGATGGTACCAATTGAGCAGGGCCCATAAATGTACGCTGAGTTCAAACATCGCTTAGATGTTCAGGAAGAAGACACAAGACGTGTTTATGTTCGCCTCCTGATTTGTGATTTCTTCAGGGCCGCTGACTGCTGATTCAGGACTGGCTGCTCACTCATGGACTCAGAATTAATTTATTAATTAAATTAAGTACGGAGTGAATCGCCTCCTCGCTCAGACGCTGCAGTAAGGTGTTTGACCAGAAGCGTCCCTAGCAGGGAGGTAGCAGTGGCACAGACAAACCAGACAGAAAGAAACTGAACAATTTTTGACCGCATCACTAAAGGCCAAAATCTTCCCAAACCACAGATAGCTGTTAAATAGCGTTACCGTTGTAAATTGCTGGTGTTGTTGTTGTAGTTATGGTTCTTTCCAGTTAACGTTTGTGCTGTTCTGCAGAAGCAAGCCAGCCTTGGTCTCCATTCACACACCTGTGACACCAGCCAAGCCTTGGAAAGTTCTCCAAAACCCGGCCTGCCAAGAGCCTGTGGGCACATGACGGCTGGCTGGAGGAGGTGGAGGAGCCAAATCCAACACGAATATAGGTGATAAGGAGCTATTAACTCCCAGAGAAACAAGAGCAAACATCTACCAAAGGCAAAGTGAAACATGTACTCGCTGTAGCACTGAATTTGTAGAAAACCATCAGCATAAGAGCCGGCTGTGAGTAGCTCGAAGGGCATTATGTAGCAAACACAAGTCAGCTTGCCAGACTGCTGTTGTGCTCCCAATCCATTCAGCAGTTGGACCTGGTGATCCTGAGGCTCTTTTCCAACCGGGATGACTCTGTGATTTATGAATCATCTGATAGTTCCTCCTGATATTCTTCGGTTGTTTTCGTACTTGCCAAAATACGCTACTTAGCTGCCTAAAATGTCTACCTGGATATATCCTTAGCTGAGATCTCCAGAGGGACTAAAACAGCAGACTTATTTAAGCAGAGATATCCAGTGTTTTAAATCAGCCTTCCCCACCTGCCCAGCAGCCTCCTAGGACACACAGGCCTTAGGTTTTCAGGTCTCCAGAAACAGAAAGCTGCTCTCCCCAAAATCTGTCTTGAAAGGTAACCCCCGGGCCCTTCACCAAACATACAAATCAGCCCAAGGAAGACTTAGAATAAGAAATACCAGCCATCCGTAGAGGCTGACCAGATGGGTGAGGTAACGCTGACTGGAAGTGGGCAGCTTCAGAAAATTATTGCCTCCCCCAAAACCTGTGCCTTCTGCATGCTTTCTCTTTCGAAACTGAAACTAACAGGTATTTTTTTGATTGATGTATGAGGGTTTAGCACATGTGGATACTGAGAATTCAGTCACATTTAGAGACATGTTTTCTTTTCTTTAAAGCAAGTTTTTAAAAGGTTGCTCCATCCACGGCTCTCCATTGGTAGGGAGAAGCAGGGCAGCGGGGGCCCTCTGCGCACACACAACGTGTCATTAGGCACGAGCACCGTGTGGCGGAGGTGCCTTTGAAGTCACTTTAGGCATGTGGACTTGGTTTGTGGTAGCAGCCCGGCTGGAACAGCGTGGCATTTGGTGCAGCAGGAAAAGTCAGGAGTCTGCCCAGTTAAACATCGAGCTTGGCCTGACCTCTTGGCCGTGGCGGAATGGCTCCCAGCAGGTCGTCAGCTACCTTCATACACCGAACATCACTGTTGTGGTGCACAAAAATTAATCTCGCCTAGCTGGAATTGAAACATCTGGTCAAACCATCGTGATAACCCAGGGAGATGGAGAGAGAGACCTGCAAACAGGATTGGATCTCCTTTTATTTGCAAGCGCTTCTTAAGGTGAACCAGGTGGAGAGCTGTTTGTGGGTGCTTGGTTCTTCCAGGCCGTGATGAAGGGAACATAAATGACATCCAGCACAGCACCTCGTTTGTAGGTTGACATGGATCTTACTACAACCTTAGCACGCACCTGGAGGTCAGCAGGAGGCAGTTAGCTTGCTATAAGTTCACATTTTCCTTGCATGCTGAGCTTCCTTGCATTCACAAACCCTGATGCCTAATTCTGAAATCCCATTTAGGCAAATATAGCTGTCCGAAACTGAGAGCAGATGTGTGTGTCTTCTTGTGCCCATAGCAGCTATTACTTCTGATAACACTGCTGGTGTATATTTATGGCATGTATTTTTCTTTCAGACTGTTTGTCCTACACGGCGTTGGAAGTTTTATCGAAAAGGTGTTACGGGAAACAGAGGTGCAAAATTATTGTCACTAGCCAGGATTTTGGAAGTCCGTGCCTGCCTGGAGTGACAAAATACCTTAACGTCAGCTATGCATGTGGTAAGAGCACAATTGTTTTAAAGCCTTTATTTTGTTTGCAAAGCAAAACAATGCCAAACAATGCGCACATATGGAGACACACACACACACATGGGCTTCTGAAATCTACCCTTCCTTAACACGGGGATTTTGTGACATGGCTATACCCAAAATATGTGAACAATCCCATGGGTAGAGCTGCACCCAGTGTAAACTTTGACATTAAGTTGTTTGTTGGTGTTCTTTTGTTTTGGTTTGTTTTGTGTTTTTTTTTTTTTCCCTGTAAAGTGAATTTTATAATAAAATATTAAGTATGTATTATAATATCTCAGGAAATACTATCAAAATAAGATTCTGTTCTGCAGAATTCAGCTATAATGGAGCTAGGAAAAATAATCTGCTGTTGCCTGCCATGGGTCCAGGTACAACAGTGCTGTGTACAGAGCCCAGTCCTGAAACCTGAGTCACATGAGCACACCTCCAGCCTCCAGCCGTGCAGAGGGATTTCCTTTCTCATGGGCAAGGTCTCACTAAAATAAAGGTTTGAGGTTATAGATCCCTTGCAGGACTGAAGCCTACTTCAGCTCAGACAAGAAGGAAGAGTTTTTCATTTTCTTTATTGTAGCCTGATATATTGACATCATGTGGAAGCAGAGTTCCATGTAGTTCTTCTTCTCAAAAGCGAAGGCCATGGGACAGCAAAGTGTAGTACAAATGAAAGTGAGGAAAAAAAAATGACTGCAGGACTTCAGCATAGTGCCTTGTGTGGGTGTTGCATACTTTTAGGAAGTTACGTTGTTTAGGAACTTACGTTGTTGAGGAGAGCTGGGGACCTGCCTTCGTGCTGACACGTAACGTTGTTGTGCAGTTGTCTTCGTGCCGTAGTAACTTTATGAATGAGTTAATGGGATCCTGTTTAATAAAGATAGTTGTAACAGATTGCTCTCTCTCCCGCATCCATATGCTGCAGGAGAAGCGTGTGTTTGTTTGCAGTGAGGTTACGCGTTCTGCTTTTTAGTGAAGTGGTTTTGCAATAGCACACGGATGACAAATAGCGCTCGTGTGTGCTGCTGGCACACCTCGAAGACTTCTTCTTCTGCCAGATCCTCCTGAGCTGTGCAGTCTGAAGCATTAGGCAGTGGTTTGCAGGTCTAATTGTTTTATAGATCATCTAGGGAACACGGGAAGAGGCTGGCTGTAGTCCAGAGTGACCTTTTACAGTTAACTCCTACTGGTAGAAGGAGAGGCTGGTCTCTCACAGTCCCGGTGCCTCAGGAACCTCCCCCAGCATCACCTCGTGACCCCCCCAGCATCACACTCACCTAGCATCGGCCACGTGGAGGCTCAGAGAAAGAGGCTACAGCGTGGGGATGCCGCAAAGTGTAGGCAGGGGACGCCTGCACTTCGTTTTCTGCCTTCCAGCTCCTTCCAGGTCAAACTCTGCTCCTACGAGCCAGGCCTGCGAACGCAGCCCGCAGGCTGAAAGAAGGCAAACCAACCTCGTCCGCTGACAAAAATACTCTGCTGCTGGAAAACAGTTATGAGTTACGGTGGTATACAAGCCAAAATAGAAATTAGCTCATTCGGCCCTATCGCTGTTGGCTTTCTGTTGCAAACAGGAGCAAAGAGTCCCAAAAAATTCCCTCATCAGGAAAGGAAACAGATATGACTTGGAGCCCACACACAGAAGAGTGCTGCTCAGAGAGAAGTGCTATTTTTAGTTGTTTTTGCAAATGAAAACTATGCTGAGCCCCAAGCCTCAGTCTCCTCTGTTCCATTTAACTCTCTTTAACACTGTTTATTGGCAAATCTCTGTGTAAAGCATAGAGGTGAGCTTCATACTTGAAATTTCTTTCTATTTTTTTTCTCCTGCAAATCAATCATTCTGCCTTCACACAATACAGGGAGCAGGTGCCAAGACCTGGGTACCTGAAGGGCCCATTCATCCCACACACAATACATGAGCTCTCAACGTCTGCACGCTGTGCCTTCTTTTAGCAATTTTACTTATTTTAAGAAGTATGTGAAAACTTCTCAAGGGAAAAAAAAAATAAATGTCACGAGAAATGGCATACCCAGAGCCCTGCCAGCTCATCCTGAGCACCTTCCACTCTGGGACCGCTTTGCAGGGGACTTCATACGAGACTTTAAACAGGCAAAGCCTGAGGTGCCACCAGCAGAAACCCAATTAATGTTCGACATAAACACTCCTTTCCTGAGCAGGTGACCGAGCCCTGCCACAGGCTGCCCAGAGAGCTGTGGGGGCTCCTCCTTGGGGGTCTTCAAAAGCCACCTGGGCATGGTCCTGGGCAGCCTGCTGTAGGAGGTCCTGCTTGGGCAGGGGTTGGACCAGGTTGGACCTCCAGAGGTCCCTGCCACTCCCAGCCATGCTGTGATTCTGCAATGGGATTAGTAATTAACCAGGGATCTGTTTTCCAAAGCTGACAGTGCACCGTTTGCCTTTCTTCTTTCCAGTTCCTAAATTCATCCTCACAGCTGTCAACCCCCTGGTCACTGACAACAAGTCTTCCGTGAAGCTGAACGATGCTGAGCATGGTAATTAAAAAACTAATAATCGTTTACTCCTCTCCTTTGTCTTTGGCTGCAGTAGGACAGCAGAGGTGGGTGTGAGGGAGGGGACAGGGGGAGCGCTGCTGGGACAGCATCTGCCCTCCTGGCTGGGACAGGCTGGGGCCAGCACGGCCACAGCTTGGCTGCCACAGCGATAGAGGGAAGGCTCTGCTGTCCTCTGTATGTTCCTTACACTATTTCTGCTGCCCTCTGTATGTTCCTTACACTATTTCCAAGGAACTGTGAAGCTTTGCTTCAGTCAGCCCATGTGTCATGCCAAGCAGGGGCTGAGACGTGCTGAACTTTGGCTGACAGGGATGTGGATACCCGGCAGTCCATAACCAGTGCACTGCTTTCTAACTTTGACAGATGGGAAGAGTAAAAGTGCAAGTGCGGTTGGTTCGTGGTGAAGGGTCTTTTAAAAATTACACCAACACCTGCTCCTCCTAAACGCAAACAGAATGAACGATGTGGCTGGTTCGTTATGAATGCTGCACATTCACTACCATCACTAACTGCAGTGCCCTGCAGCAACTGGGCTAAAAAGTCCACTGGACAGGTGTGAAACTTAATGAAGTAAATTATTTCAGAAAGCCTAATGGGAACAGGCAAGGGGTTTCACTTGATAGTAGATCCTTTTTTAAAATAATTTTGCTATTTTCTATATACTCAATATTTTCAATGCCTTAATTATTTGCTGTTTATATTTGATTTCAATATTTGTTTTATTAAATCATCAACCATCATTTGGTCTAACGTTCTGCAAGGTTCCTATGGCACAGTGCTGTCCTGCCTGTGTTTTAGTCAGACTCATTGGTCCAAATGTCATAAGAAGAAAATCGCCTTAGCAGCTTTGTCATCTATAACGTGACTGAGTTTGCTTTATCTCCTCTCGTTGCAGGTATCGACATTGATCCAAAGGAATCCAGACTTCCAAAGAAAGATGGCACAATTGTTAGCAACTCCTTGGCTACATTTGCATACATTAGAGGTAGGAAAAAGAGGCAGATTGGGTCATTATTAGATTGTGGCATTTTGGAAGGAGTAAGGAAGGGGAGGATCACCTCAGAAGGTCGCAGCTGGAAATCCCGTATTTATAGTAACAGTATTGTTGCAATATACTCACAGTCTTGTGGATGGGACAATCACAGCACAATTGACATTTGTGGAATATTTTCCATCTCGAAGGATCCAAACTCTTTTTGGGACTGCAGCCAAGATTTTTTTTTAATGAACGTTTTCAATGGGGGCTGTTGGTTGTTCAGTATTTTTGAAAACCTGGTCCCCGATCTGGGACCAGTGCTGGAGACATCCATTTTTGGAAATGTTGGTTTACATGCATGGAAGGATCATCGAGGAGCAACAAATAAATAAATAAATCGTCCCAGCCATCGCCATGCTGAGCCGTGGCAGGTTTGTGACTCCGCAACACTAAGGCGAATTGTGCTGAGGCCAATAGATCTGCGAGCACCAGATCTCTAACACCACAGGAAAAGTCTCATAAATTTTGGAAGTGAGCAAGGGGCTGGCATTAAGAAGCAACTTTAAGGCTTCAGCTAAGGTTTTGGCTCTTCTAGAAAAACAGCAGGAGCCATGCAGCGGTCGAGTTGCTGCCTCCCTTATTGCTATACTGGGACGTGATCTCAGCCTGTACCGGGAATCACAATGCTCCCTACCAGCCCGGGCTGGAGATGCTGCTGTGGTTCCTTGGAGCAGGGAGCTGCTCTTCCCATGCCCTCTGTTAGTGAGAGTAAGACCCATTTTGGCAGGGCAGCTGGAAAAAAATGGTATGCTTCTGGTAGGTGGTTAAGAATGCTAACAAAGTGGTGGGATAATGTTGTTATTTTGTGATGTTTTCAAGAGTCCAGGATTTTTGCACAGTAATCTGAAGAAGCGGAGACAGCACCGTTCAGTTCCCCAGTGCAGGGTGTTTTGGGTGCAGGGCACAGCAAGCCCCCCCCACATCCCCTGCCCACAAACACCCACATAATGCAGGACTCTGGAAATGACAGCTGGCTTTTTTGTAGATAGACTTTGGCAGAGTGTGTGAAGTGTTTAAGCACTGGATTTCTAATTTCAGATCACCCAGAAAGAGCTGCTCTACTGTTTGTGTCCAGCGTTTGTGTGGGATTAATCCTCACGCTCTGTGCCTTGGTGATCCGCGTGTCCTGCTCTAAAGACTTCAAGAAATTGCAAGGAAAGAGGGAGCACCTGGTGCCAGAAAGTGACGGAGCAGACGAGATCAGTGAGAACGAGGAGGAGGACGACTCCTCCGAGTCGGAGCTTCAGGATGAACTGGCAGAACTTTACAGACCACCTTACTCAGGTTATAACTCAGCAGAAGCAGCGGATCTGGCTGAACGGATCGAGCGCAGGGAACAGATCATGCAGGAAATTTGGATGAACAGTGGTTTGGATATGACACCACCTAGAAATATGAATACATTTTATATTAATGAACAATAAATGGCTTATTTTGGATGACACCCTAGCCTTTTTTTTTTTTTTTTTGAAAAAGAAATGTACCTTCTGTGAAGGAACATTTGTATCAGTACATATAATTATTTGTAAAGTAAGAAGAAATATATGCAATAAAAAGAGAGCTTCAAACCCTTGACTGTCTATAAATCATTCTGTGGAAAAACACTTTTATGAAGTCTCATAGTTTTGGATTATATTATAGATTGCTTTTCACTGTATTTTTGGGCTCAATTGCCATATGCGGGTTATGAAATATTAAAAAAGGAGAACAATATTTGAGAATCATAACATGGAGAAAAGCCTTCTGCTTTAGGACATAGCACTTGTAACCACTTAGTGTCTTGCAGCCCATAAATTACATGAGAATGTGTTCAGCTGATGAGAAATGTATTATTAACAGAGGCAGCAGGACAGAGCAAAATTAAACACAGGTGCTTGAAGCTTGAACCTGCAGATTCATTGTAACACATGGGGGGTGTGAAAAAACAAGCATACCTCCCCCCAACATCTGTTCAACCACCCTAATGATCTCCCACACCCAATGCATTTTCTTCTCAAATAAAATTTCGGTGAACCCAAAACAGTACCACAAAATGCTGCAAGTATAGTAGGTGCATGTGCTTGAATGAATATCCACTGATTTTTTTTTTTTATATTAAGGACCTACTTTGTAAGGGAGCACTGTGTTAATAGTGCTAATATCACAGCATATTTTATAACCTTGAGTTAAGATTATACTCACAGGATTTTTTTAAAGATCGCTTGCAAGTCATCCAGACTGATCAGGTTTGGCTTAGTGCAGTCAGACAGAAAATTAAACCCGAAATTTATCTAAGTTGAAAACATAACCTTCCTGCCTTTAAATAAAATGTCTCCAATATTTTAACTGCACTCCATAGGGAATTTCATGAACAATAGGAGGAAAAATGTCACTTCCTATTGGTAATACTTCATGAGTTCATTGTGCTTTCCCGCTCAGACACTGTGCTTCTGGGTAGCGCGAGGTAGCATGAAACGCTCGGAAAGAAAGAAGGGACAGGGCTCGTCATTTCCTACTGATACCAAGTCACATCTGAGCATGGGAAAACTTAAAAAGGAGGAAGGGACCTACTCGGATGACTAAGGCACAGTTGCGTGCTCAACTGGAAAAAATCTCAACAGTGACTGGCATCCTATTAGCGGAAGGAAGAGGGATTGAAGGGAGACACGAGGAGCTGAGCTCATCTGCGGGGCTGGGACACTTCCCCTTGTGCTTTTGGGGCTGCACGAAAGGCAGCGCTCCCATGGGGGCCTGGCTCTCCCCCTGACGGGTAGATAGAGAGGTGTTGCCGTCCATGTCCCTGCGCAATGGTCCCAGATAGGTTTGGGTCTGAAAAGAATTGGCTTTTGTCCTGTGGGTGGAGGAACCGGGGTTTTACTTCTGGTCAGCCCCGTGAGGAGGTGTGGGACAGCTCCGCCAGGAGGTGACGCCGTCCTCCCGACCCATGAGGCAGGTTGGTTGCCAGTTTAGGTTGGTTATTAGGCAAATTTCTTCACTGAAGCAGTTGTGAGGCATTGGGGCAGGCTGCCCAGGGGAGTGGCTGAGTCACTGTCCCCGGAGGTCTTCAAAAGACGCGTGGATGTGGTGCTCAGGGATGTGGTCCAGTGGTGGGCTTGGCAGTGCCAGGTTATTGGTTAGTCCCCGCTGTCCCATCCACCTCACCCAGCACATCCTCCCAGTGACGGTGCTGCTCTGGGGGGCCCTGGCTGAAAGCAGGGGCGACCCTTCCTGGTGATGGAGCAGCTCGGCTGGCAGCAGGTGGGTAGAAGCCAGCCTCCAGCTTAGGGCCTGGTCCTTCACTTGGGCCAAAGCTGCCAAATGCCTTGCTTTTCCAAGCTCCCCGTTCTCTGACCTCCTTTCACAACCCTGGAGGAAATAGGTTCGTTATATTAAACTAGGATAAGTCACTTCTCCATGCAAGGCCACGACTCAGAGGCCTGGTGTGGTTAGCTGGCTCCTCTCGAAGTGCCATGGGGCAGCAAGCTGGGGCTGGAAATAAGGAAAAGAGCCAGGGAAAAGCCTGCTTCCCAGTGTAGAGCCCATCACAGCTGCTGGAGATGTGTGGGGAGGATAAAATGTGCTTAGATGTATTCCTGTCCTACTGCATCTTCAAGCCTGGTGACAAAAGTCCTGTCATGGGCGAGCACCAGGAGCATCTCGGTGGGGCCGGGGCTGTTGCTCCAGCGCAGTAGGGTGAGATTCACTCAGGGTTCATTCCCTTGACTAAATTGTTTATGCTCTGAGCCTGGGTTGCTGTTTCATTCTTTCTGTGGAAAACTTTCCAAGTCTAATTGGGGAAAGCTATCAATTAGTGCTTCGTCTCGTTCCCAAATGTTCGCTGCTCACAGCGGTATGGAAGTCAGAGTGAAAACAAACACCAACAAAACTCAGGAACAGGCACCAAATTATTTCAATCTCTCTGAAATGACACCTTCTGCAGAAAAAAATATCCAGCATGGAAAACAGAGAACTAATGGGCAACATATTTACCTGACCTGACCACACAAATTGTATTTTATGGGAAGGCACAGAGTATGCCAATTAAAGACAAGCAGTGCGTACGGTGAGCCATGTTGTTGTCGGTGCTGGGGCTGTTTTACTGCAGTGGCATCAGTGGTAAGAAGCAATTAGATTTTGCCAGCTATTAGTGGGATACACAAATGGGAAGGAAAAAATAATAAATAAAATAAAATAAAATAAAATAAAAATAAAATAAAATAAAATAAAATAAAATAAAATAAAATAAAATAAAATAAAATAAAATAAAATAAAATAAAATAAAATAAAATAAAATAAAATAAAATAAAATAAAATAAAAAACACCACACATCAGAAATACCACAGCCAGCATCTATTTCATTTCCAGGCTAAGGGCAGAAATATATCTGGACGAGGTGCCACAGGTCAGCAGCAACACCCTGGGGAGGGCATTTCACAGCTAGCAAGAAGATGACCTCTCAGCCACAAAATCCTAGCGAGTGCCCAGAAAAGCAGCCTGGGGATATTACAGGGGAGATTTCGCAGGCTGTGTGGCTGGCTCGGCGTGCAAGTAGCTATTAGGCTCCGGCTGCAGACGTGGCTGTGGGAATGACGTGCGTTTGAAAATTATATGAGCCAGTATCAGCACCGAATAACCCAGGCAAGGGATCTCACATCACTTCTGAAATCATGTTTGTGAGCACCCAGGAGCAATTCCTCAGCGGGATCACCCGCACTCCTGGAAGGGGAGCCCTGCCCCAGCCTTACAGAGCTCCCCAACCATTTCTGCACCCGGCATTTCCCCGTGTTAAGGGGCAGCACCCCCAAGGAAGGGGCCCCGAGGACGCGAGGGTGACACCCGGCTGCTCTCTCCCTGGGGGAGCGGGCGGTCAGGAAGGCCTCAGCCGGAGCTCAGGCCTTCGCTATGCAGCCAGGTCAGTCAGCCCTGAGAGCCTTTGCTAGGCCCACAGACAGCAGAGCTGCCTGGTTTGGGTTTGTTTTTTTAATTTTTGAGACATCTGGACACAGCAACACGGCTGGGTTTTGGAGCTGGGTCCTGTCCGGAGCCGGGCCCTTCTCCAGGTCTGCGGTGGGACCAGCAGGCCTACCCCAATCTGTGAGCCGCTCACCAGCTCCAACCCCAACATTTGGGGTCATGGTGACAGCAGTGCCAGGCCTTTTGGTTGTCTGGCTTGTCCACGACTGCTCCTGTCCACTCTAAGCAGAAATTTAAAATGGAATAGCTAAAAATATCCCTCGTCAGGAAAGAGGCAGCATGTCCTTTTCTGAACGAGCCCGCAGGGTGCTGTTGAGGGAGAGGCAGGAAGAAGCAGAGCTCCGAAACTGCGACCAGCCTCTGCACTGTGGAAAATTATGGGCTGGATCCTAAAACTGCACAAACTGCTGCTCTGGCATGAAAAGAAGAGGTGGCGGCATGAAGCAGCACACCATGTGCACGGCCATGCCCGCAGCCCCGAGTGGCGATGTGAGTCGCAGCTGTGCTGGTTCCTGGAAAAAAATCTCCCTGCACAACAGCTTCTAACCACAGCGTTATAAATATTTAATCTTGCCTGGCTGCATTACTCAGCCTTTATTAAGAGCCGCTCTCACAGCCATAAACTTTGGAATAAAATAATAATCACATTTTTTTTTCTTCTTCTTCTTTTTCTTCCTTAAGGAAGTGCCAAATTTCCTATTTTTGCTATAAACTTCCTCGTTCAGAAGGCAGCCCCGCCACGGCCGCTGCTCGGGACGCGCTCCCAGAGGCACGACGCGGGACAGGCGCCGTCCTTGAGGCCACGGGCAGGTGGCTTTGGCAAGGGGCCTGCTGTCCTGACAGGGCTGTCCCTGTCACCCGGAGCAGTGTGAGGGGGGCGAGGACAGAGGATGGGTTGTACTGAGGGGGATAATAGAGGGAAAATAGTCAGATTGGTTTTAAAATGCGCCGTGTGCGTGAGGCTCACCCTGCTCTGAGGCTTTCCAGTGCAGCATCCAGCCCCCAGCTCCTTGGTGATTTTGGTCCATGACCCTCCCGCAGTAAAATGAAGCAAGGGAAATGTGCTTGCAGGGGTCCCAGCCACCTGATGGAGGGGTGAGAAATGGGTGACTGCGAGGACCTGCCCCGTCCTCCGAGGCAGAGCGGGCTCTGCAGAGCAGCACCCACCCCACGCACAGGGGCTGAGCTCAGGTGGGGAAACCGTGGAAGAGGAATGCCCCTGCCCTGAGGCAGATAAATGCTGTCACAAACCTGCAAACCTAACTGCAATGCTCACATCTCATAATTCGCAAATTCCTTGGAGCAGATACTTAAACATCTATAGCCCCGTGCTTTGTTCTAGCAGGCTTTCAGCTTTTTCCCGTAACTTCATTCGATTTCAGTCGTAGCGAATGAGTCCAGCAGCTCTGTGGATGCCACCACGAGCTCTCAGAAGAGCATTGATCCTAGGGACTTTTTTCTCAGCTGAAGCAGGAAGCAGTGCCAACTACAAGAGCCTTGTGCAAGAGCACTAACAAGGGAGAGCAGTCATCAAAGGTATTTAGCATATAATGCAGTTTCTTCCACGTTAATTATTTCCTGTGCCTACTTTTTCCTCTCCTAGGAAGGAAATGACAATATCGTAAGCGACATCATCAAAGGT
This sequence comes from Anas acuta, assembly GCF_963932015.1. Classification (NCBI taxonomy): domain Eukaryota; kingdom Metazoa; phylum Chordata; class Aves; order Anseriformes; family Anatidae; genus Anas; species Anas acuta. Next base: position 95,846,471 of record NC_088979.1, on the reverse strand, counting down.
CCTGTTCAAATGTCACCCCTCAGAGATCAGATCCTCCATCTAATGGCAGCTGAAAAGGGTCTTTATCACCGAAACAATGACTCGCAACAAGCCTTGGAAATACAACCAGAGTCCTCAGGCTCCTTTGGTACGTGTGCCAGTGGCACAGAGAGCTCTGCCCGGAGGAGGGCGCGGGCGATGTCAGGTGGTTTTGCCATGGACAGCCACTTCCTTGCAGTTGTGGATGTGCACCGGGGTTTAATGAGTGAAACCCAGGGAATTCAGATACTTAACTGTGCTTCTTTCATGTTGCCTCCCCTGCTATTGAACACTTTCCTGGTATCAAGGGCATTGAAATGCCCTTGGTGGCCAGCAGCCAGCAGTGACTTCAGTTATTTACAGGCCGGGGAGCGCGCAGAACAAACTCCTCAGAATAACACTAATCTAAGATGAAAGCTCTGCTTGCAAGAGGGATTCGGGTGGGTATTTTCAACTGATTATAACTGATCCAAAACATCTGGGAAGCTTCCTGCCAAGGACACTAATCTCAGCGCAGTTATGACAAAGTAACTAAAAAAAGCTGGTTTTTGAAGGAGGAGGAGCAGGAAAGTAAGGAGTGCTGGGGTGCATAAACACCCATAAATAATCGCCACCAGGTACGGTCAGGTCGCGAGCCCAGATCCCAGGCAGCGATCTGTCCATCTTGCGGAGATCTCAGCACCCTGCAGCAGGGCCTTGGCACGGCACCGCTGGCCCTGCTCAGCCTGCTTATTAAGCAGCAAAGATTCGATTTTGGGGAAGTGTTGTCAGAAGCAGCGCAAGAAACAAAGTGATCCTGGGAGGAATGAAGGCTGGGAGCCTCCAGACTGTAACTCCACTGGATGCAACGTGTGCCAGGCCACTGACCAATTTGCTGTAAAAAGTTATAAAAAGGGCTACTTTTTATATTTGCAACAACTGCCAGTTATAAATAGCCATTTGATTATTTCAAGCATAAACTGCCCAAACAAAATAATCGCTTTCAAGGCAAAACCTGCTTTCCTTGGACAGCATTCATACACCTCGGAGTGAAACCCACGACGGAGAGCATCGCAGGACAGAGGGGAGAAGAGGAAGAGGGTTTGTGTCTGTGTGAACTCCCTTAGAAGTCGCAGCAGCCCCTCTGGCAACCAGCACCTCTACTGACCAGTAGGAGCTAGGTGCCTAGCACCTTTTATCATAAATCAATCGTTTTCATGATTTTATAATGATTTCACTGAATGCTGCCAATCCTAGTTATGGATCAAGATTGCTCATTGTACCATTGTGGGTTGCACTGACTACGATATTAATAAATGAAGTACTTTCAGGTTTTCTTCACTCCACCCTTTGATAATAGCAAAGGAGCACATTAGGAAGAAAGCCTTGAGCTGGGTGAGTACTTAAAAGCCTCTAAAGAATTGCCCAGGATGCTGATTTTCATCTGAGGAAGCAGTAGAAAAAGGGATTCTTTTAAAACCTGCTCTATTTCCTTGCTACATGGAAATAAATTCGAAGCAGCTTAAAAATACAAAGATAACATATTGACATACTGACTTTTTTTCTTGAAAACATGTTACTGTAAAACTGATACTCAAGAAAAACCACCGGACAGCAACTTTCTTAAAATGATCAGTGATTGATGAAAAAAAAAATAATCAATAGTTTATTAAATGACATTATTTCTGTTTTCTATATTCAATCTTCCAGCTGCAAGTTCAACCAAGCACTTCAATTCCATTTGATCCATGTCTCTTCAACCATACTAATACATAAGGAAAATTACGATTGCTTTGAAGTAATGGAAAAACATTTAGCAACGCACCTTCTCTTTGTTGTTCTACAACAACTCAAACAAGCCGAGAGACTGCAGCCAGCAGCACTAAGATTTGGAAGGCTGGAGAGCCGCATGCAGGTATTTTTATTGGACAGCCAGCGACCACAGAATTTATTTCCATCTTGTTGCCCTGGCAGGTTTGGCACAGCTGGAAGTTTCTAGTTAATATCTCAAACATTTGTGTTTTCCAGTGTATCTATGACTAAACCCTTGTGACAAGAGGATTAGGGCATGAATAAGACTTAAAAAAAATAATAAAAAATCTACCAGTGAAAAATGTCAAACACAGGTGTAAGTTCAGACAGCAAACATAACCAGACTGTTAGAGCTGCTGAGTCACCCTAGCACCACAATCCCAAAACGTGGCGCCTGCATAAAATGTTTCACATAAAAATTTGACATAAGTTATTTGCTGATGAGCGACTGCCTGTTCTTGACACTGAGGTAGCTTGTGAACATGATCTAGTTTGGCTGAGGTGGAGAGTGACGTGCAGGGGCAACTTGTTACCTGGAGCGTGCTGCAAACTACACTGCCAACCGGCTTCCTTCGCTTGCCTTTCTGCACTGCAGACTGGAAAAGTACTGCTTTGGGGTGTGAATGCAGGCATCGTTCTTATTCACCTAGGTAATTCTAGACTTAATTATCCATTAGTAGCCTAGAATCCGAAATCAAAATCCTCCCTTCAAAACAAACCCAACATTTTTGCATTTCCTTTGTTAGTCCTGAACCCAGAAGTGAGACACTCGCCAATAAATTTCATTTTTCATTTTAAAATGTTGATGTTATAAATAAAAATACTTCTAAAGTCATAATCTTAAGAGTTATTTCTGTGGTAAAGATCTTACCCTATCGAGCTTGTTTTTATTGTATCCAATCCATTTGCACGTGATGCTTATTTCTGTAAACAGATTTCTGTCAGTCTCTGAAAGCATGACAGCTAACAGCTTGTTAAACTGAGCGAGCTCAGCGGAGTGCCTTCCAATGCCAAAGAAAAATAAAAGATGAAAATCTTTCTAGAATGCTTCATTTTCAATGTTACTGGAGTTTATACAAAAAAAAATATTTTCCTTAAATAATTAAGAGGTCAATTCCTTTAAAAATAAGGTTAAGATCAGGTATGGCAAAATGCAAACAGGCATATAGAGATCACTGAACTTTTACTGGATTAGCCTGGGAAACTTTATTTATTTATTTTTATAAAAAAATAACTTATACAGACTGTACTAGCTAAAAGAAGTGCAAGAACCAACAATTAAAGAACGCTCAAAACAATATCCAATATCCTAGCACACATTTATTAGATATATTCTCTCTGAAATAGGTTAATATTTCAATACTCAAATTACAAGTTTCTAATAGAACAATCAACATGAATAGGACTGATTCCAATCTTTGCAGACAAGTGCTGCTACTGTTGTATAGAAATGTAAACATTTACTGAAAACCTAAGGCTGAAAGAGGCATCTGCTATGGAAGAGACAACTTCAGCTTTTCTCAGAAGAATCTAACACACAACGCCCCTCTTAGCAAACAAGTGGATCAACCAAACAGCAGGAAGAGGCAAAAAGGTGTTTGTAGAGCTTCATCTCGGCCCCCACTTGATGTCTTTTACGCCATGAAATTGCCTTTTCAAAGCATGGCTGTCTGCCCACTCAGCGTTTAGAAAAGAGTCGTCATCATCCTCTTCTAGTTTCTGTGAAGAGAAGGGACAGGTGAAGGCAGCAGCAGTGAATTAAACCCGCGCTCAGTGGCTGCTGCAGCGTAACTCACACAGAGCTAAAAGTCACCGCTACCTTAAGCTCCTCCTGCTTTTTGTAGTAGTACAGCATCATCTGTTTTTGCTCTTCATGACTAATCAGAGGTTCACGCCCTGGAGCTCCTTGTCCTTTCTGAAAGGGAAACCATAAATTTTGTTCACAATGGCATTTGTGATACAAAAAAGAACAGGAGAAACTGCTAGGCAAAGATAGCAGAATCTTTCTTCAGAAAGTAAGGTATCTCATGTTCGACAAGGTCCTCAGGGCAGGAAAATAAACATTAAGAAACTCCTGCTGCGTTCAGGTGAGACTTACTCTTTTATCTTGCCATCTTAATCACGCTGTCAATTTTGTGAACATCAATGGAAGCTGCAAACAAGATTACTGAGTCTGCTTTATTTAAACTTCCGCTCTAAAAAACCATTAGAAATCTCTCAGCTTTCAGGCCATTCCAAATGTCTTGGGGGGGGGCCCATCCACCTTTAGTTTCCCTGCTAACACAGACTCAAAATGGCTATGGCTTGGTAAAGCAGGGAAGGAAGATAGTTACAAAACACTACAATTAAAATAAATTTTACTTGTTACTACAAATATTTTTTTCCAGGCAACTGTCCTCATGGAAGAAGTGATGCACACAGCAGAAAATAGCCGATGACAGCTATTGTCAACAACAGCAAACAGAACAGTTTAAAGGGAGATGGCGAACCCCTTCAGGAACAAAAAGGGTCTGGCATGGTTTAAATTAGCTCTCCAACCCAAGAATGCGGGCGTCCAGTGTCAGATAAGAAAACCACCGTACTACTTTGCATTCTCTGAAGAGGTCCAGCAACTAATTAAGCAGTGAGACAACTTTCCCAGGAGCCTGTCCTTCAATGGCTGTTGAGTTGTTGCACCATTTTTCAGCCACCCTGACAGAAAAGAGAAAGCAGTTCTGGGCTTCTAAATGGCATACATGTAAGTCACTTGACTTGGCTTCGAAGGGTTCTATTACAGGCACTCGCAGACAGTAAGATCTGCCGTAGCCATTTTGCTTTTCAAGGCAGAGAAGCGAAATGCAGCACCAGAGTAACTCTGACCTACGGATAAGTAGGATGCTCTGAGGCATCCGACATTCACAAATGCATCCTTTGAACGTGGTGCTATATACACACAAACAGGCTAAGCAAGCTCCAAAAAAGTTCTGAAAGTGCACTGAAAACACAAATGTTCTCCCCTCAAATATGGCCTGAGGTGAACAGAACTGCAGTTAGTTTGTCACTCTGTCCAGAAAATAATGGCCAGGTTTATAAACTGAGGAGCAGCAGAATCTTTGCCTCTTTTTCGCTCGCTGCTCCACAGCAGAGCTATGTTCACAAGCCTCATGTGCTTCACCACACCTGACTGAGAAGTCTGATTTCTTTTAAGAAGCTCAACCTCAAGCTTTAGGTGCGCTGCAGCTGACAGCACAGCTGGGTGGTGCATGTGCAACAGCTTGATTTTCCTTCTAGCACGCAGCAGGTTCTCACTGAAGACTTCGGGAGAGCTCAAATTTGGGCTCTTTCACAACAGGTGTCCTCAAAGAAGACACAAGCCCACATTCCCAAGACAACCGAAGCAGTTTGAAGACCTGCCATCAAGCAACTGAGGACCCCACAGTCAGAAAGTTACTGAGTTGCAGAAACCTTTCAAAAAAGGCGATGAGAGGTATCCATACCGCATACAACAGTGCATGCTGAATGAGTGGGTCTGTCCAGTGCTCCATACAGAGATGGAACTGAGAGACGGTTTGTTTGCCTTTTTTTTGTGCATTTCTGTGGTTTTAAGCTTTTCAGGTTATGTTTAATCTAGTTTTACATAGCTCTTTGGTGTATTCTTATAAAGCAGGTAATAGCAACTACAGTAGTTCCTTTGCCTATCAGCTAAATACTAAGAAGTACTTCGGATAAAATAAACTAAAAGCTCAAAACAGATTGAGTACAGCTTTGAGACACTTAAACTGGACCTAATCTAATCCATTTTATACACCTACTACCAATTCTCTTCCACAAAGAATCAGACTGCCATAAACAACACATAAAAAACCTTCCCGTGATACTTACTTTCTGTATCTTTACAATGATGGTTGTTTTCTCATTTTTGCCTACGTAGTCAGAAAGCAACTTGGTTTCTTTCAACTCTTTTCCTGCCCACCATAATTGTGCTTCAGATTCTTTTATAACTTCAAGTCCGGCCTGTGACAAATAAACAAACAAGGTGAAGAGTTTGGGGGAGAATTTACTGGGGTGCTGGTTTTAATTTTTTGCCTTTTTTTGTCTTTTTTTTTTTTCCCCCTGGAAAATCTTTTTGGAATTAAGTGCAATTCAGCTGATTTTACACTATACGCCTGTTTCACTGCTCTCTTCATGTTAATGTGCAGCAGCTTGGTTTATATTCCATTCAATTTTGATCTAACAGCAACACTTTGGGCATTAAATTCTCAATATTGACCACAAGGTATTTAAACTGGGTTTCACGCTTACCTGAACTCGGCTTTGTACATAACATTTCAAAGATACTTCACTCACCTTATTTCTAGTTAAGCTATTGGTGTGCTTTTATGTACATTGTCTGACAAAAATGTTAAACAAAATATTTCAGGTACGTGAAAACAAGTAGCCTTCACACTGATAAAGTGGGAAACACCACAAATTTAGCCCAGACGCTACATATAATACAAAAACACTACTGCATACGTGAGTCCCCGCCAGGTCTTCTTTATCTTCCAGCTCCATCCTCACTGGGTCATATGGAGGCAATCCCATTGGGTACACAATCATCACAGCCCCTCGCAGCTGGTCCAGTGCATCTTTCACCATCTCCATAGTAACACACACGTTGGCCTGAACTTGTTTCTGAAATGCAGGCAAGGATCATCAATAATTTACTTTAGAGAACTGTAAAATATCTACGTATATATATGGAGATTTTACATGTACATATGTGTGCCTGCATGAAGACTTCATTTAGTAGTCACTTTAAAGGTTCATTGCTGGGATATTTGAGCAAAGCTAACCATCTGCACAAAAAGAAGAGGAATGCAAATTTTCTCATTTGAGTATTGATTTCCATACGCAACACTAGCACCCTCTCTGCTTACCTTGCTTACAATGGCAAAAAATGAGAGATCTTGAACATCCACCAACTTGTGCAAGAGGCATTTAGTAACAAACATCTGTGGATAGAGGCTCTCAGATAATACATATCACTGCAGAAACTGGTTGGGAAGTCCAAGTGCTTGTGATTCATAAACAAGATTAAAACAGTAGAATTAAAGCAGGGCTAGAGAAAGGGTCTAAAACCTGAGGCTTGAGTTAAAAATAGAGCATGTGAGCAGAGGAGTAAAGCTTGGCATGGTTCAGGCAGAGATCTGTAAGATCAAATACCTGAGATCATTCCAAACCCAACTGCAGGAGACAGAAGACAAAAACAAACAAAAAACAAAACAAGATGCATGTGGAAGTGAAGAATTGACACTTTTGCTTAAGGATTTAACTGTTCCAATACTGCAAATAACAAGATTTATTAAAAAAAATAAGAAAATGCTGCCTCCTTGTGGATATTATTAAGCTAGTTAACTGGCATGTACAATTGGTTTCTCAGCCTCAGATGATTTTTATCCTTTTTTGTTTTTTAAATACACAAGCATATTTATTTTCATCACTATGAAGTGACGAACCTGCCAAAATACTTCACAAACTATCTTTTATCTTAATTCACCAACGAATGACAGTAATTCCTGGAGTAAGAAAGCATTCAGTGCAGTAATTTTGCAATTTCTTATTGTAAAATATGATAAGGTAGATAGCTGGAAGTTCCACCCAGGAAGAACTGCAGAGTGGAGACAAGATCTGCAGTTGTTTTTTTTTTCCTCTCAAGATGTAAAGCCAAATATTATTAGTTTCCTAGACATTTACAAATAGAGTTGATCAGTTGTAATCCAAGAGAAAGTGTCCACCCAGAGGAAATCTTTAAAGTAAAGCAAAGGCTTTAACTTCTCTCATTTCATCTCATTTAACATGTCTCATTTCGTATGGATTTTGTTATGACTTGAAACAGTTTGGCTGAAATCCTCCCTAAATTCAGGACAGGTTTGCTGCAACTCAGCACACCTGAGGCACTGTCACGCAACACAGTAGCTCCTCTGCTTGCCTCCAACAGATCCATGAAGCCACTGGAAACACTGAGCTGCTCACTCCAGGTGACTGATATGACACCGTTATCAGCAGTGGAACTGTCAAGAAGGCCAATTTCAGTGCACAGGCAACGTTAAAGGAATTGTTAACTTTATCTGTATGTTTAACTGGTTTAAAGCTGTTTTCAGGTTCCACACCTGCTAATTCCCAGATTACAGAGGTGGGGAAAAGTAAACGGCTTGCAAACATCCACCAAAAAAAACAATCTGATAATAAATATGATTTAATTAGTGTTTCAAAGTCATATGAAAGCTCAGACACTATACAGAGTATCTCAATATTTGGTAAAATGAAGATGAATAACTGAGTCTGTAGTTCCATTGGGGCGTACCCTCTGACTTACGTTTACACACACGAACTCATGGAGACCAAGCTTGCCTCCAAGTACTTGTAAAACCAAGGCCTAATCTAAGAGATCAAAACATATTTTTCAATTAATTATATGTAGAGCCAAATGACTACGCTAATGAGCAAAAGGTACTTTATTCCAGAAGCATCACAGAATGAAGTTAATTTTTCACCAGAAAACACGACAGGCATCTGCCTCAAGAATGCATCAATAGCAAATTAAGAGCATGTGGATAAAATTAAATGCAATTTAATCATTCATGTGGTCTAGGCTGCCAGCATTCACTTGGTGTTTAATATCGGATTCCTTAACTTGTTGTACCAGCTTGCCAAAAGCCATTAAGAAAATCATTAACAGAAATGTCCGTTTCTGTTAGATTGTTCACATCACCGCAGGATATTATTCAAAAATCATTATCCCTTACACTGAAAAGGGCCTGTATTTAATTAAGCCATGCAACAACACAGCACCTATTTGGACAGTTCACGCTACTTCGGAAAACTTACCTTAGAGATTAATGCCTTGGCTTCCTCTATTGTCTTCTTTATTACTTGCTGCATTTTTTCATTTGGAGCTAAAAATAAGAGATGCACACTTAATAATTTGTATTTACCATAAAGCCAAACTAAACGAAAGCAAAACAAAAAACACAACCAACCACCACCAACCCAAAACAAGCAAAGGACCTGCCCTAGTTATTCTCTACTGTAAGCAAATGAAACATTGTTAAAGCACAAAGCAAGAAATACATAGGCTACTACATTGTAGTCTATTTACCACTTGGATAGTGCATTGTCACACTTCTTACTAACTCGAGAAACAAACCAGCATTTCTCATGGGAGAGCCAAGCTTACATTTGCATAAAGACAATGGGCTGGTATTGAAAACTTCACCTGAGACAAAAATACTGAGTAAAAAGCAACAGTCATAGTCTCACACTCAGCCCAACCTAAAGCATGACTCTTTCCCTTGCTGTACTTGTAACTGTTGTGGGCTCTACAGGCCGATGTGCTTTAATCAGGAACACCAGCTTGGAGTTTTCTGACTTTTTTTTCTAATTAAAATCTCATCCTAATAGTAAATGCAGTTTTGCAACTACAATGCACGTTTCATATCATAGTTACATATTTAAACTGTTATAAAAACCCTCCTCTCAAAGAAAAACACAATTAAAGCATGCTCGTTTCCAGCTGAGTATTTAAATGCATCATTTAGTTGTATCTAATTTGGCCCACATTTGTGCACTGTTCAGTATTATCGCTTTGTTGATATTAAAAAGCCGTCTACCCACTAACACATAAATGCCCAACTATGACTACGAGTAAGCGTGGTACTACCCTTCTGCTAAATTTACTTAATAATTTTTGCTATAAGGCCTGACACTGCTCACAACCATGCCAAACTCTGAAGCAAAATGCCTGCCCCAACGTGTGCAAGAGACTCAACCACTTGTGGGAACACAGGCAGGAGGGAAAACATTTAGGTATATTGTAAGCTCTTACTGAAACTCAGCAAGAGCTTAAGCTTGATTGAATGACGCGTTGCACTAGAAGAATTATTTTCCCCAAAACAACATTTGGAATAAGCTGCTTGCGTATGCCAAGTTAAGGCTAAATTATTCAAAGCTTCCTCTGTAATTGAACTGCCTGCAAGCAGCATCTAAAGGGCTGCTGGCCTGGCAGGGGCTGTTGTGGTGTTGGGATAACAATAAAGCAGCCAGCACGAAGATGGTCACAGCCAGCCCTCGTGCCCCTGGCACTGAGGTGGCAGGGGAGCAGTGCTCGATGCTCGTAGCAGGTGCTAAGGCAGAAGCAGAATTTGCAGAAAGAAAAAGAGATGAATGAGTTCAGGAAGCCTGAGTCACAGTGAATACAAGAACTGAGAGACACTAGAAGAACCTGTTAACTCAAAACACCTTAAAACTCTAGAGAGAAACAGTACACAAGTATGCATTTACAAACAGGGAGAATAAATTGAAGCAAAATAGTCACTCTCCATACTGGCAACTGCTTGCTTATTTTTGGAGTTTACTTCCAAGCATTACAGTTGCAAAGTTAAATAGCACGTGTGCCAAAGAGATATAACACCATTTAGGCTTTTAAATCAACATTATGCTAGGCCCTAACCCAGGATTTATGTATGTAACTGAACATTTAGCTGATTTATTGTGGAAAAAAAGGCTCTTAAATAGCTTCTTACATAACAAATCTGCAACTGCCTTTAATACGGTGTGTTTATAGGATGATCACTGTAGTTGGCAAAGAAACATTAGCTGGCTATCAGGCTGGCCTGTTATCGAATGTATACTAAGTATTGACTTGGTTTTCTCTTCTTCCAGGACAGTGAGGTGAAAAAGAAGTTCAGAATTATGGTTTTCACGTTCCTCATGATATCACAGATTATTTATGCTTACAGACAAAGAAGCAAACATCTCAGCTCTATTTACCATGTCCATTTCTTCGTCCAATTTCATCCTTCTTGAAGACACTCCCGCCACTGGGTACACACTTCTCTGCCCACTCATCCTTTAACTTCAGTTCTTCAATTTGCTCTTCCGTCAGCCCTTGCATGTTAAGCGGCAAGTAAACACCATGCTCTGCCAGCTCCTGCATCTCTTTAAAGCGTTTGGAGAACAAGGTTAGAAACCTGTGTTACTGAGAACACAGCACTGAGTAACACCCTTTTGGATTATGCACATGCAGAAAACCTTACTGCTGGGCTTCAGTTTTTAAAGATATACATATATGAAAATAATAACAAATATATATTTATATAAATACTTTGTATATATATAAATATGTTATATATATATGTAAATATATGTGTTAAATATAGATATATGTTATAGATGTGTATATACACACAGTAGTTACGTTAAAATTCACACTTTTTCACACATACGTGAAACAGTGTAGCAAATGGAACAAGGCTAGGTACCCAAGCCTATGTGATACCAGATGATCTTGAAGGTCTTTTCCACCTTTAATGATTCTGTGATTCTCTACGTGCTGGCCATGAACTTTTCCTTACTTTTAGTCAGCTTTAGCTGACAGCATGTTCCGTTTTCCAAACACTTTCGTGAAGGCAGCTTCTTTCAGGAGGGGAGCGCGTTTTACCGCTACACAGCAGCGAATCTCCCCACACCTGGGATAAACAGGCAGCCTCTGCCTCTGGTGCTGGATCAGAGCCGTGGGGTCAGCCCGTCTCCCGGTGCGACCCAAGGGACAAACACAACTCCCTGCAACCATTTCTGCCCGATGGAGGGCAGGCCGAGGTGTTTACCCAAGGGGTAGCCCCTGGTTACCACCGCCGACTCCTCGCTGCCGCTGCCTCCCCCTCCGCCCTGCCCTGCCCTGCGGCCGCCGCTCCCCTCACGGCGGCGGGGAGGCGGGATGGCGGCCGGTACCTGCGCACAGCCGCTGCACCTTCAGCCTCCCGTTGTAGATGCGGGCGACGAGAGGCGCCAGCTCGGCCAGGCGGGCTCCGCAGGCCGCCTCCAGCAGGAACTGGCTCTCATCGCCGCGCTTAACGTGCAGCCGCACCATGGCGGCGCCTCACGGCCCCTCACAGCCCCTCACGGTCCCGCTCCAGGCATGGCGGCCGCGCTCGGCAGCGGCCGTTATGGCGGGCAGGGCGGGGGGACACAAAATGGCGCCGCCCCCTCAGCCGCGCCTCCCCTCAGCCGCGCCTCAGGGCGGGGGCTGCTGCTGCGTGAGCGGCTCCGGTACAAAGAGAGAGAAGGGTGAGTTGGTAAGGGCAGGTATGTTTATTTCGTTAATGCAACACCGCCTTCCACAGGGTATATAACGGCATGGTGCACGCCACTGAGTTTCAATACTGCGGTTCTGGAAAGTATACAGCCATAAATATCGTGTGTCACAAGCAAGAAAAAACGGGTACATTTTTACCACAATTTACCACAGGGAACACAGGAGTCATGAGAAGATGTTGAGCGTTTCTATGCTGAATCCTTAGCCGTCCCAGATCTGCTGCTAGTAATTTGTTTTGTTAATACACATCACGGTGGTTAGCGATATTTACACACGCTCTCTAGTTTTGGAGCAGTTCTTGTGATCTCCGCAGTACGTTGCTGTCAGCCTCCGTAATCCCGTCTAGTGCAGAGGTGCTGTATACCAGGTATGTTTTCTTTAGTTTTTAATCACTGTAATTAAATATTCAACGAAGAACATATTTATCACGTAACTCCCACTAGGAAAAAGTTTCCCCCCAAAGTTGTTTTGCTAATGTAAGAATATACCAAAACACCGATCACACAGATGTTTATAGCCAACAGTGTAAAACAAGGTAATCCACATACTGAAGCACAAAGATTAGAGTACCACCGCTGTTTAAAATGTGCAAGTACTGTTTAATGAGCTGAACAGAAAAAAGCACAATATAAAACTCACGATAGTCACTTCTCTACCCAGCTGCAGCTCATGGCCAACCAGACAGTGTTAAAGGAAGAGTGGATTATTTTATAAATAATGTTTTGATAGCATTTGAGGATTTTAAAAAAGTACTGTCGTTCTGTATTTTACTACTATAATGCTAGAATGTTGAGTTTCAGGCATTAATTCTGCAGAACCAGTACAGTTTGTTTGCAGGTAAGCCCATGAGTGTAGGCAGGCAGTTGCAGTCCCCCAAGAGATGACAACATCGTGACACGTTCAGCTTGTGGTGAAAGCACACATCTGCACAGGGAAGTTATGTCCCAAGACACTGCAAATTGTAAGGAAATCAGTTATTTTGAATTTGCTCATGATAATAAAACACTACATTTTATGTAATTTAATGTGAGCCTTAGAAAACATAAAAGCACGGAGTTGTATTTTTATAGAATAATATGTAAAACTGAAACTTAGCCTTTGCTAGCCTCAAAGCAGCACCACACACAGGATGGTCACCGTCTCTGGGGAACAAAGGGTCACGTATTTAGTATAACTGCAAAAGCGACTAAACGATAACATTCACCTCAGAGAACTGCAGTTCTCTTCTCTTTGAAGGCGACGTTTTTGACAAATGCAGCAGTAAGTATAGTAGACAGGAAGAATGGTGGGAGGACAGCCCAAATATGTAAGATGACTTTCTCCTCTGATATTTTACAATGACCGCTGATTCTTTCATGCAAGGCCTTCTATAGGACAAGAGAGCCCTTCCAACATGTGAAAGAGGGTGGGACAAGCTAATGGTAATATGTTGTCTGTAACTGGTAAAAGACTGCTTTATATATATATCAAGATTCAAGGGGATTTGTTTCCAGAGGTTGAGGGAAAACTTATGTCAATTGTTTCCAATTTGTGTGTGGGGATAAAGTATCTTTAAAAGAGTAATGAATAAGTGGATGATATGGAACAATTACTCTGAACTACTGCTAGTCAATATATGTGACAATAATATTTTAACACCTGAAATGTACTGACACAGAAAATCGAAGTCAAGTAGTGAATATATTAATACACAAAGCATTGTTTGTATTTTGAAATTAAACTATTTCTGTTGTGCCTCACATTCAAATATAAGCCTTACAAATCTCCATAGCCTCTGTTATAAATTAAACAACTTCTAAACAATACTTGTCAACATTCAAATCTCAATAAACTTTGGCAGCTCTTTGGTAAATACTTATAAATATCAATTAACAAAACAGTAAAAAGGGAGTGGGAAGGCTACCAGCAGGGAGCCTCTTTTGAAATTCCACAAAGGGAAACAGAAATGAGAGAGCTCCCTAAGCAAAAACTATTTCCCAGGTTGGTATATTTTATTGAGATTAGTAGCTCATCCTTCTTTTTCTGTCTATTCAAATACTATTACATTGGGATTTTCATAAGTTTCAGACATTTTTTTTGTGCTCTACCATATATACATATTCAAAATTTATACACAAATAATAGTGGCTGCTTATGAGTAAAGTTTCAGTGCATTTGACAATTAATTATTGCACACAGAATAATCTCAAATGCCCAATTATTCTACTGGATAAATCTAGCAACAAATATATCCTCTTATATTTTTGAACACCTATCTTTCTGTAAAATCTTGTGTTGGTGACACCTTAGGTGCCGAAGAAGTGGTGAAAGGATCTGCAGGGGAGCTGTTGCTGGTTATTCTTGATGGTATAGGAGGTGCGGGTGGTCTTCTTGCTGGCATTGTATAGAAGCAATCAGTAGAACTTTTATTCCAGTCAGTATCAAAGTTAAAGTCTGAACCAAGAAAAGTATTTTGTTCAGTGCCCAGCAAATCTGGAGATCCAGCTGTCTTCCTGGAACCGATTCGCTTAAAATCTGGAACACTTTTAGATGGCTTTAGCTTTACACTGAAATTCTCCTCCTCATCAAACGTTACCCATCCTTTTGGCTGTACATTTTTTACCATGAGAGAGTTACTTCGCAAGCAAAAACTGTTTTCAGATGCATCAACAGAAAATACAGGCTTGCTCGTATTACGACTGGGGGGATTTAGGGAAGGGAAAGGATTGCAAGCAGCACGTCCTTCCAGTAAATGTGAAGTTAATTCAGATCCTTGGGTTTCTGTTCTAAATGGGTTTCCAGCATTAACGGTTCTTTCAGTGAATGGGTTTGTGCAGTTCAGTCCAGTAACAAATGGATTTGGAGAGCTGCGCGTATGTTCCTGGGATGCGTTAAAGGTTGGAGTAGGAGGCATTGCTGGCATGCAATTTACAGTATTCAAAGTATCATAATTTCTTTGTGTTGCAGAAGGTAACTGCATCAACTCCTTTTGGTTTAAGGTTGGAACAGCTGATGTTCGAACAGATGTCTGCATCTTTGATACAAGCAGCTTAAATGACAGGTCTTCAAAAGGGTCACTGTTCAACTGTGTTTCGAGTTGAGTGCCGTAGGCTCCATTTGTTTTAATCTGGAAAGAAAACAAAGTGCTTAGTAAGTCAGGGGGCTATCTCCTTTTAAGATCATTACTAACTCCCCATTTCTCAGTTCTATAAGAACAAAACAAGCTCTTGGTCTTAAATGAAAACTGTAACCAAACTGTACTGAAGTTATTTTATAACAAGCGCATCATGCAAGTTGCTTTTTTTTTTTTTTTTTGGAAGACAATAACCCTCAGCCCCTTCTCTGAAGTAAAGCTCACTGGCTGCTAAACACAAGTCCCCTCTCGTCCCCCCCTCACCCATGCCATTGGTTCATGCAACTCAGAATCCTGACCAAAAGCACTAAAACACAAAAGGCACAAATTCTATCAGAAAATCTTTGAGGAGCTTGGGCAAATACACTATATTCTAAACAAGTGATAACCCAGCGCAGACGTGAAATGAAAAGCTCTAGGTCTCACTGTCGGAAAGGTTCTAAGGCTGATGTTACAAGCAATATTTAAGCATCACAATGAAAGGGAAAATTAGTGTTATTAGTATATGCACATTAGGCACTTCTGTGTAGACGTATCTGTAGGCTTCTCTGCTGTTTCTTGATGTGTGAAGCTAAAATCAACAGCTTTGTAGGGAAGAGGAAGGACTTTCTTTTAAAATACATTATTATTTTAGAAAGGCAAGTTATCATTGTTTAGAATAAGACTAAATGGAAAAGCCAGTTTTGTCCATACAACTTCTTAAAACCAAAATATTCCTCGTTTTATAAATTTCTTCAAACAACAATGTAACTTTTATACCTTGTTACAACTGTCCAGAAAAGGTAGAATGTTATCTACAGTTTGTTCAAGTCATGACACTGACAGAACAAAGTTTGGAGCTCCACCTTATTAAGCGAAAGCAAAGCAATTAAGCTGAAGTTGAAATAGCTTCTGAGAATTCCAATTTCACAAATGACTGTCATTTTAACACATTGTTTTAAAATACCCAAATATTTATACCTTTAGCATGAAAATTGCTAATGTTTTGTTGAAGTAGGAAGCTAGCTAAAATTATCAACTAAAATACAGTATTATAATAGCCTAACCTCAGTCTCATTGTTTTTATTGCATTTATTGTCCATAGTCTGAAGCATGTCTCCACACATCCACCTACCAAGGAGCTATGCAAAAATAACATACTCTAGAGACTCTCAGAACTAATAAAAATATTGGAAGTTTTTTTTTTTTTTTTTCCCCTAGTATATCCACTACAGCATTTTTATTTTATTGTTTAAATTGCATCTTTAATTGGTTGACAGGATAAACAAAGTACTCTGGCAACACTGCATTTGCTCTGGTGTTTTTATCAGAACAATGCACCCTGATACTCCTAAGTCAGGGTTTCTAAAACAGATGAAGCCTAACGTTACCAAACCATAACTAGAATAGTTCATCTTCTAAGTCTACAGTAGCGTAGAAACATTGTTAAAACAAAGATATAAAGAACTGAGGGGAGAAATGTAAATATTTGAACTGCAAAATGAACGTAAATCAAATGCAGCTTGGCACAAGTTGATTACATTCTATGCTTATTAACCAAGTAATCAAAAAGTACAAAATCCCAAAAGAAACTATGCATCCCAATTGCTCTTTATTGTAAGCAAAATTTGGTCTGAATAATTCTGGAAACAAGTGCTTTTAAATTGTCCAAAACATGACGACTTTTTAATTTTAACAAACAGCATATTTTACTATGGGTAATAGTTAAGTTCTCTGCTCTTTGACAGATGTAAAATGTGTTTTATTTTGAGAAAAACACCAAGACTGCAATTGTGTCAGGGTTCATTTGTGCTGAAGAGAAATGCTAAGTCCAACACCTACTTGTTTTTTCCAAACAGACTGAGACCAGCGGATTCAGTGGTGACTAAACAACATAAAGAAGGTTTCTAATTGTTCCATAAACGATGGTAAAGCAAAATATTTGCTATGGCACTAGTAAATACAGTTAACACTATCAATTTTTATTGCATTATGAAAGGGAAAAGCAAACTATGGTATGACAATCAATCCATTAACATGGGCAGGTGATTTTAATGTGGATGAGACTCTAGATGTATGAAAACAAGATTCATACATCTTTTCTGCTTGAATAGATGGAGACCACATACAAGATTGGTAAATAGATACCTGTTACCCTGATGGTTGCTCCTGCTTGTGAAAGAGAGACATCAAAGGAAAGAAAATTAGGAAGAAAATCCAAGTAACAAACCAACCTCACGTTAAAAATATTTTGTTTTTAACAAAAAACATTTTTGGAAATACAAATATTAAACAAAAATATTTATTACAAGACACTATAATAAGTTTTAAATTCATATTGTGATTTTGTTGTAGAATTTATAAGCTTTAAGAGTCAGAAAAACAGCTCAAGCCAGTTCTGATGTTATTTCTATACTGACATGCATTGTGCATCTGACTTGTGCTTCTTTGTGAAAACTGTTTAGAAGTCTTTGCCTATGGGTGGTCTTGTTCTAACTATCCATTAATATGAAAAGCACCAGTCTCCCTTCTGGGAACTGTATTGATATAATCTCACCCATCTATAATAATAGTTTAAGCTGAAAAACTATAAAGACCTTCCATTCTATGAAAAGCCAAGAATTCTTTAATTTGCAATAAATAAATTCTATTTATAATAACTACTTTGCTTTTTTAATGTTGTGTGGTAATCTATGAAGTCCCAAATATTCACTCTGTATACAAGCAATTACTTTTATAAAGAGAAACTACTGTCATTAACTATCAGAGTCAAGCTTTTAATCAAAGGATGGGATTGGAATCCCACCACCTCTCAAAAGCCTTTGTGTTTAAATTAATTTTCTCAGAAAATTTCATATTTACAAATGGCAATCAAGAAATAAAAGAAA
Organism: Anas acuta; assembly: GCF_963932015.1. Taxonomy (NCBI): domain Eukaryota; kingdom Metazoa; phylum Chordata; class Aves; order Anseriformes; family Anatidae; genus Anas; species Anas acuta. Next base: position 95,828,569 of record NC_088979.1, on the reverse strand, counting down.
CATCATTTAACCAAACTCTTAAAAAATGGGAAAAAGAACGTTTCAAAAAATAAGCTAGAGACAATAAATTAAACTCAAGGTGGACCAATGTTAATCAAAGAAATGTGATTGCAGAGAAAATTACAGCTACTTGAACTAGTCTTAAACTATCTGCTTTCACTGTAACAAAACAGTACAGCCACAGCATTAGCCAGCTCAAAGACCTGTTTATAGTGTTTCTGAGCATACTTTTGATTGCTGTGTATACACACAGATAAATGTAATTTTCATAATAATTTTGAAAGAATGGGTTGCTTCCACAAAACCATCAGTAGTAGAACTGCATTTAGAAGGTGTGAGGGCTTTCAAAAGCAACAAAATGCAATCCATTTCTATTCAGAAAATTGGTATGTTAAGTACCTTCTGCCCACATATAGATTTTCTACTGGCAAAACTTTATACTTTCTAACAAAGTCTAAAGTCTTGATATTCTACCTGTATATTCAAAAATATTCTCCTCTTTTTTTTTGGCTGAAGTTTCCAAAATGGAATAAAAACAACAGTTAACAGGCAAAGAAAGAGGTTTAGCCAAAAAAAAAAAAAAAGTATTTAAAAATTTCCCATTGGAATTCAAAATCAGCAACTCACTGAGGCTGCTTCACTGTTGTACAAAATAGATATTACCTACCAGCTTTTTGAAAGGGGAATTCAGATATAGAGATAAGGTAAAATCTAAGATACTGGTGTAATTAAAGCTTACATAGTCAATGTCCACAGCTGAGTGCATTAAAAAACAAACAACAACATGCCACCAGAGAAAACAACAAATTCACTCTTGGAATTAAGAAGGCACAAATCTACCTACTTCAAGGAACATGCATCTTTATTCACATAATGAATAATATGGGCTAGCACCTGGTACTGTAGAGATTAACACCACTGGCCTTTAATGAAGAAGTTTAGCCTTATGCACGTATAATCAGCACTGGAAAACCCACTTCTGCATTTATTTATTTATTTATTTATTTTAAAGTGGTAAGAAATTGACTTTTCTTAGAAAAAGGTTTTGTTTTTTGAAAGTAACACTCTCAGTGGTCCTACAGAACACAATACCAAAGTTACCATACTGAATTTTCAAATTATTTTGGTATTTTAATTGAGAATGGGGAACGGGGGAGATAAGTGTTTTTCTGTTACCCATCAATATCATCATCCTGCAATCAGTTATCTGACATAAAGCACCATATCATGAGATCTATAAAGCTTACACTTTATTAAACAGGAAACAGCATTATGCATGTGTCCTTATAAACTTACATTTTAGATTGTGTATTTTTCCATGTAAAACTGTTAAATGACAATATAATTGTAAGAACAAGTTGTTCATCTGTCTGTCATAAGAAATCTTAAGTTAAATGTTTAGTATGCAAGATATTAGTTATTCACAGACAATACAAAATCAGTTAAGTATATCCAACCAGAACTTCAGAACTAATCTTTTGACCTTTGTATTTGTTTGTTTGTTTGCTTTAGGAGTTTCTCACAGATCTACAGCATGCAGTACAAGCTGTGTTAATTTACATAACAAAAGACATATATATGAAGTTGTTGGTTTTTTGGCTTTGTTTTGTTTGAAACTTACTTGCTGCTGTGCAGGAGCAGAATCAGAAGGCAAAGTGTGAGATGATCGGCTACGAGGCGGCGGTTGTGGGGGTGGTTCCAGACTTGGTGGGGCACTTGTCTGAGACGGGTGTGATGCCACTGGTATCAGCGGCTCCTGCATCCTTAGCACAGGCGGTGGCTGAGGGACAGGCTGGGCAGGAGCAGCCTGAGGCTTGAGTGGTTCTGGAAGCAACGGTGAGCCTGCAAGTAGATTTGCAGCATTGTTCACTGTTAAGAAGTGTTTTTAGAAATCTTAAGAATGGCATGAATGAGAATGCATGGATGTGGAAGCATGAGAGAGAACTGCAGAAGGACTGCAAGAGCAAGTGTTCATAGCAAGTAGACTGGAAGTCATCAACAGCCCACCATAACTCCAGTAAAAAAATATTACTATAGATAGAAAACAGAGCCAGAAACCACACCATTCTTAAACATACTTCAGTTGAATTTAAATTTAAATATACTTTTGGATACCACCATTATAAAATTCATACTTTGATGAATACATAGGGGGAAAAAACTTTATATTTCAATTTAGGAAGTGGCTTTTTGGAGTCAAATATAAATCCTATTCCAAATAAGATGATTATGGAGCAATCACTGCAGAGAACGATCCAGTGATCAACACATCTAATGGGAGAGACTGATAAGCCTAGACCAGAACACAGCAATCTGATAAGAGTTTTTCTTAATGGAATGAAATCTGTGGGCCTACATTTCCCCTGACTGCTGCCTATTATCTGGTAAGGGTTTACAGTAGTGGTTGACCATCAGCACTAACTGAAGCTGTCAGATGTTATTATATCTGAGAACCTTAATTTGTAGTGAAAAAAGAGGACATCTGCTGTTAATAGCAATGCATTTGAACCAGAGACAGTACCACAATAGTGACATTTAGATTTAGCTTTTTAGCTTTTTTTAGCTTTTTAAATATATATGTGTGCGCGCATGCGTGTATATATATACACATATATATATATACTTATATACAATTTATAATTATATATTATACATATAACATATATATATATGCTTATAAATATATAGAAGCATACTACAGAATAAATAAAACTTACCCCTTGGTGGTTCAGCTGGTTTGGTTTGAGGTTCAGGTGCTGGTCTTCCACCAGAGGGACGGACATGGCTTTGTGGTACGCTAATAACTCCAGCTCGAGGTGGAACAGTCTGCCATGATAATGGGTAGAAAGAAAGTATTTCAAATTCTATTTCAGATTTGTAGTCATCTACTGCTAATTGACTTGGGATCATTATGACTCTGTGAAAGGTAACTTTTGTGATAACAGTTGTAGAGCAAATTTTTTATGCATATATACAAGCAGAGAACATATTCTCAAAATAGTAGGAGTGCTTAAGTCAAAGCCAAGGATTTTTACAACAATCTTCCTCTTTATACATTTACCAGTGCGACAACATTTACAATATTTATTATTTTGCCAGAATTAGTAACTCAACTTTATTTAAGTCTCTAAAATTTTTTAAGCAACAGAAGTATTTTATGTTGGGACCTAATAAGTATATATTGATAATCCACTGTCAACGCAGACTGTAGATACTGTCTACTTTTTAGGCTATAATTGACCGCCTGACATTTGCAAACAGAAGCTACAGCCAATTTTATATACCGAAAGTATATAAATGTGCACAAGAGACTATGGTTAGCTCTTTAATCTGAAACTTATGTTTGCTAATTGTAAAGAAGGTACTTCTGCTCCCCAGCAAACAGGATTAGTGAAACATACATTCTGCATCAACTGAAGGCTAGAGTCTTCCCAAACTTTTTGGAATATGAGCTTATATGCTGGGAATTGAATTGCTCTCTTTAAAAAAAATAAAAGGACCTATATCAGTATTTAAAAGAGAAATCAGAAACTAATGCAGATTGCAATTAATGCTGAATGAATTATAAACACTTGAAAACTGAATGTAAAGCATTACAGTAAAACCCACTAGATTTCAGAAAAAATCATGAGACAAATAGTTTTTGTTTCCTCTGGAATTGTGTGCATGGTATATTCCCACAAAAAGCGGGTAACAATGCATCTTCTTGAAATGTTTTTCAGAGCAAATCCCATTAGGCATTTACTTATGCAAGTATGATTTTAAAATATGCAAACAAACTTCACCTCTTAAAAACAAGAATCATCCTTGTTGTTACTTTTACTGGATGTAGGTACAGTACTTAGAAGGCTTTGTATAATATCTGATTCATTATGCTTGGCTGAGTCCATTTAACAACTACCTCATGTTTTAAACCACATAACCTCTGAAATACCGGACTTCCCTTTCATTGCCAAGACGTATGTCACTGGGCTCTCTCTATATATTTAGAAAGTAGGCAGAAGGATTGTTGGATTAAATTATAAAATGCAAGCTAAAGATTATACATCAAAAAAACAAACCAATCAACAGAAACAAAGCCTAGAATACTCCCCAGGACCACTCTGGGGGAAGCAGAGCACACGTGGTTACTGTCCCTGGTCCTGAAAGCTTTGGAAGGAAATGTTGCCCAAAAAACAACCTGAGAGAAAGAAATGATGTCGTGTCAGCTTGAAAATCCAAAAGAGGGTCAAGCTAAGGCTTGAAAGCATATCTTGTGAGATCTTCCTCAGACTTTACATCTGTTATAACTTGAAAAAACACACCGGTGTAATAAACTGTAGAAATTTAGAAGGAAAATTATTTTAAGATAGAATGCCTACCGGTCGAGTAGCAGCATATCCAGCAGCTCCTGCACTTGAAAATCCAGTTGAAGGTGGAGGCTGGCTACGAACTGAAATAGATATTAGAGATTGCTTACTTAGAAAATGTTTCAAAATCAACTTATTTCTATATTATAATTAGTACAAAGCATGTGTCTGTATTACCTAAGTTATCTTTTCTTTGTGTTCCAGGACTTTTTTGTGCTTTGAAGCATGGAAAAAAAATAGATTATCTTTGTTAGATAAGTTATAAGCAGGTATTATACAGTAATGGTACATTATCACTAATGGAAATGGGAGCAAGAGACATTAGTGTTTTTGTTTTTGTTTTTGTTTTCAAGTTGTTACAGATTAGAGTCTATTAATCAGCTAAACTGTGACACTAGTACTCTTACCCCATGGCACATGAGAAGTAATTCGACCCATCTAATTGCAATTTAAGTCAAATCACCTCCTATTTGTTGCAAGCTAAAGATACCCAGTTGCACAGGTACCCTGTGTTCTGAACCTTGCTAGAGGAAGTTGCTTCCTTTGTCGTATATTCTGCAGATGTTTTAACAGTGGTCTTTAAAACAAAGAACTTATGCAACATGCTGATTCAACAAATCATGCGATCAGAAGAGGACATCCATAATTATACACAACTCAGCAATGTATAGCTTCTACACCAAGTTCCTGAACTTATTCTCTTTGTTTATGGGATAAATAT